>NC_086112.1:55243620-55968620 GCF_963921235.1 Mobula hypostoma
GAAAGCTAGCTAACTGGCTAACTTCACAATATTTAGTTGCAGGCGATAGTTGTAGAACAAGCTTCTGTGGCTCAAAGCTTTGAAATGGATACCTTGGTAAATTTAAACAAATGGCACATTCAATTCTTTATTATTTGTGCAATTCTAGAATTATTCATTGTGTATACTCCTTTGATGTCCATTCAGGTGAATTGAATAGGTTGTGAGTTGAATGTGGATTGTAAAGGCTGCCTACATTTTCTTAATACTCAGGTTGTTTCCTTAGCGAACTCATATTTTAAATTCACCTAGCAGGATGTGGACATCAGTAACAAGGCCACCATTTACAGTCCATCCCTAATTGTTCCAAGTGGTTTCTTCTGACAAAGTTACTTCCAAAATGCTGTTAGGTCAGAAGATCCAGGATCTTAACCTCAGTAAGAAATGGGAATAACCTGTGCACTATTTCCAAGTTAGGATGTGCAAATGAGTGAGAAACTTGCAGGTAAAAACCTTCTCAAGCACGTACTTGGTGGTAGAGGTTACAGGTTTGGGAGATGCAGAGTGGTGCAATAGAAGTGGGCTAGTAGATTGAAACCATCCACTGCTATTTGTCTTGTCAATGACAATTCTTCAACCACATACCTTGTTTTATTTTTGTGCTGTACTGTTCGTGTATAAGATGATGAGAGACATTGATCGTGTGGATAGTCAGAGGATTTTTCCCAGGGCTGAGATGGTTACCACAAGTGGACACAAGTTTAAGGTGCTGGGGAGTGGCTACAGAGGAGATGTCAGGGGTAAGTTTTTTACTCGGAGAGTGGTGAGTGCGTGGAATGGGCTGCCGGCAACGGTGGTGGAGGGGGATACGATAAGGTCTTTTAAGAGATGTTTAGATAGGTACATGGAGCTTAGTAAAATAGAGGGCTATAGGTAAGCCTAGTAATTTCTAAGGTAGGGACATGTTCGGCACAACTCAGTGCGCCAAAGGGCCTGCATTGTGCTGTAGGTTTTCTATGTTTCTATGTAATATGTTTCTATGAACTTCTGTAGCAATTCTTGAGAAGCATTTTGAGAGACACACAAACAGACAAGGAATAGAGGGAAAGGGACCTTGTACAGGCAGATGGAATTCATTTAGATTGGCATCAACTGTTGGCACAGACATTGTAAACCAAAGGGCCTGTTTCAATCAAAAGGTATATTTAATGTCAGAGAAATGTATACAATATACATCCTGAAATTCTTTTTCTTCGCAGGCACCTATGAAAACAGAGGAGTACCCCAAAGAATTAATGACAGCTAAAATGTTGGAACCCCAAATCTCCCCCCACCCCCTGCCCACGCACAAGCAGCAGCAAGGCAACGACCACCCCTACCCCCACCAGCAAAAATGTGTCGGCGCTCCCCACCGAGCACTCAAGCGTGCAGCAAAGCCTCAATAAAAACACAGACTCGCAGTACCCCCAAAACTAATCACCCACCGATAATTCGACATACCACTGGCTCTCGCTCTCCCTAATAAGGGAAAAAGAGGTGTCCCTGTTTGACAGTGAGAGGGGAGACATAACAAAGAACTCGCTGATTTATGATGTTAAAAGCCTGTTGCGTCACTTTTTTCTGAAATCTGCGCCCAGAGAGTTGGCTCCAAATAGGTGCAGTTGTCTGGGCGCATAACCCCCGGCAGCTAACCCGCTGCTCCTGATGTGCTGTGTTCCCCTGCAATGCTTCAGTCAGGGGCACCGGCCTAGAATCAGCAAGTCCCAGGAGCCATGAAATCCCAGAACCCAGAAGGCATGCCTGTCTTCCAGGCCGCGTCGTTGGGATATCAAAAAACGGCCTGAGAGCAGAACCCATTCCCGCAAAGAACCGAAGTCAGAGTGTAACTCCAGGTCAGGGTCTTCAAAAGAACCCCCCACACCCTAAAAAGGAAAAAAAAGAGCTATCAAAGATAGAAAGAAAGCTGTTTCCGAAGATGCATGCAAAGGAGTTGCTGTTTAGCCCATCTTAACTTCGCCCCGCCTTTTGGTGTTGTGCTGTGCTATGTTCCATAGAGGTGAGTGAAAGAAATGGCTCTGAATGTAGGTTGTATATGAACGTCTTTTGCACAGAGATCTTTGCCATTCCCTAGCCCAGTGAGCTGTGCATTCTCTATCAGTCATTGGGGAATATTCAATACTTCAAGCTGCCATTTATTGAGATTAGATTACTAAAGCAGAAGCAGATGAGAATGACAGCCATATTTGCTCCCCCACTGCCATCCTCAGGTTACTGTTGGCTGGGTAGAGAAACCCCCACCTAACAGGCAACTGGAACATGATCCAGGAGTGGATCCAAAATGTGAAGTTGGAGCACTGTGGAGGACAATGTCTGGTGTTCATTTGGGAGCCATGGTCAGGAAAGTGGCTGGGAGTCTGGCCAAGTATGCTCATAGAGCCTACATAGTCAGAGCATACAAACCATACTGGCTGTAGGGTTTGAAAGGAAGGGAGAAGACTGAGAGTTTGAGGGATCCAGGGAAGAATGAGTGGAGAGCAGATGTGAAAGTCAGTATGGCCCAGTAAGAAAGAGATTGATGAAGTCAACAGTAAAATCACTAATAAAGATAATACACGTGTAAGAATGAATTAGAAAGTGTAACACTCAAACACTTCTATAGATATACCGTGGAGAGCATTCTGGCAGGCTGTACCACTGACTGATAGGGGGGCTACTGCACAGGACAGAAAGAAGTTGCAGAGGATTGTAAATTTAGTCAGCTCCATCTTGGGTACTAGCCTACAAAGTACCCAGGACATCTTCAAGGAGCAGTGTCTCAGAAAGGCACCGTCCATTATAAAGGACCTACAGCATCCAGGGCATGCCCTTTTCTTACTGTTACCATCAGGTAGGAGGTACAGAAGCCTGAAGGCACACACTCAGTGATTCAGGAACAGCTTCTTCCCCTCTGCTATCTGATTCCTAAATGGACATTGAACCCATGAACACTACCTTAGTTTTTTAATATATATTATTACAGTTTTTTGCATGATTATATAGATACGTATATCTATTCAATATACATATACTGTAATGGATTTACTTATTTATCTATTATTACTATTATTATATTTACTTATAATCCTCTTCTATGTTATGTATTTCATTGAACTGCTGCTGCTAAGTTAACAAATTTCACGACACATGCCGGTGATAATAAACCTGATTCTGATTCTGACTTTGGAAGATCAAACATGAAGATGGAGTAAAAGGGCAATGGCAAGGTTACTAGCAGTGTGGAGGAACAGAAGGATCTTGGGTGGTTTGTCCACAGATCCCTTAAAGTTGCCAATCAAGTTGAAAGGGTGGTTAAGAAAGCGTGGGACATGCTGATGATCATTAGTTGTGGATTGTCTTCCAGAGTCACAAGGTAATGTTGCAGATCTATAGAACTCTAGTTAGACCACACAGAGTATTGTGTTCTTTTCTAGTTGCATGATTATAGGAAGAGTGTGGAAGCTTTAGAGAGGGTGTAGAGATATAAACAGAGTGGACAGCAAGCCTCTTTTCCGCAGGGTGGCAACTGCCAATACCAGAGGACGTCCATTTAAGGTGACTAGAGCAAATTTTCAGGGAGATGTGAGAGGCAGGTTTTTTACAGAGAGTGGTAGGTGCTTGGAATGCACTACCAGGATTAGCGGAGGAGGCTGATACAATAGGGGCATTTAAGAGACTCATAAAGGCACATGGATTCAAGGCAAATGGAGGCTTATAGGTTGTGCAAGAAGGAAAAGTTAGATTGCTCACAGAATAGGTTTTATATTGGTCGGCATAACTTTGTGGACAGAATGGCCTGTACTGTGCTATGTTGCTCCATGTCCCAGGACCAGGAATGTCAGGGGTCTATGGATGGTGCCACATCTGAAGCCTGTTCTACAGTCATGGTCCAGGAGTTTAGACACTTTTGACAATGATATTAAGCGAGGAATGATAGGTAGGAGATGGAACAAAAACCAGTATACGACATTGCCTATGATTGGGATGTGATGGCTCACTAGCGGAAAGCAGCAGCGTGAGGTTTGCCCTGCCAGGGTTGGCTCTGCTACACCAGAAGTGGGATAAGAGCTAGAGGAAGATCTTCAATGACAGGGGATCCATGTGCACAGGGAAGAGGCAAGACTTCTGTGGTGCTGCAAATAAGGTTTTACCTCCTTGGTGCCAGAGAGATGCTGTCTCAAAGCAGTTGCCGAGTTCCCTGAAAGTGGAAGGTAACCAACAGGAGGACATGCTCCATTACCATACTTAGTTAAAAAGAGGGATAAAGTCCTGCAACGTGAATTTAGAGAGTGGAGGCCCAGATTGAAGAGCAGGACCTCCAAACCTGTAATTCCCAGATTAGTCCTGGTGCTGATGCGAATGGGATTAGGAGGGTGGGTCTGATGAATGTGTGATTAAGGGATGTTGTGGTAGAGAAGGCTTTACATTTTTCATCTACTGGAACCGTGGGAAGGTGCGACCAGTACAAGTACATGCTCCTGAGGAGATGCAATTCATGCTCTTGAGGAGGGTTAAAAACTGATTTGGCAGGCTGATGGAATGCAGAGTAGGTGACGGTTGGTAGGATGAAAGGTAGAGAGAAATGTAGGAGATGAGAGCTAGATCAGTTCAGTAGGCTCAAGAGATTCTGCAGATGCTGGAGGAACAGGGGTCTTGCATTATCTATGGAAGGAAATTAACAGTTGACGTCTCGGGCCAAGACCCCTTATTAAGACAGGTCAATAAGCAGAGCAGTCATGGGTATTATGATGACTGGAAAGCTAAATTACATCTATTTTAAAAGTAGAAGCCTGACTGGTGGGCCGGATAAATGAGCAATGAGCAGCATGTGGGAATGTGATATTGCAATTATGGAGATATAGCTGAAAAAAGGGCAGGACTGGCAATTCAGCAATTTGGGGTATAGATGCTTCAAGTATGATAGGGGACAAAGTAAAGGAGGAGAGGAAATTGCAGTACTGATTAAAGTGAGCATCTCTAAAGGGAAGATGTCCTAGAAGATTCTTCAGATTAAGCCTTATGGGTAGATCTTAGGAATAAAAAAAAGGGCGATTATTTTGCTGAGGTTATTCTTCAGGCTTTCCAACAGCAGCAACTGAGTGGAAGATATGTAGGAAGATCACAGTGAGATGTTTGAACAATAGAGTAATAGCAACAGAGGACTTCAACTACCCCAATATTAACTGAGATTGTCTTTGTACAAAAGGCTTGGAGGGGGTGGAATTTTTAACGTGTACCCGGCAGAGCTTTTTTGAGCCAGAATGTAACAGTCATACTAGAAAAGGGATAGTAATGAATCTAGTGTTGGGGAGTGTAGCCAGGCAAGTATCTGAGGTGTCTGTGAGTAAGCATTTTAGGGACAGTGACCTTAACACTGCAAGTTTCAAGCACACTACCGAAAGGCACAAGGAGGTTCTGGAAATTAAAATCCTGAATTGGTAGAAGTCCGAATAAATCTGTGGCATTGAGAACAAGAGTTGTGATGTTATGTTACAGTGTACAAGCTCTTGATTATCTGTGATAAGTTCTGTGCAGTCATAGACACCACCTTGTAGGAAAGATGTTATTAAGCTAGAGAAGGTGCAGGAAAGATTCACAAGGATGCTGCCCAAAATGGAGGGCTTGCGTTATGATGAGAGATGAGATAAGATGGGTCTGTTTTCTCTGGAGTGAGGGAGGCTGACGGGTGACAGAATAGATGTACTGTATATAAAATGATGAGAGGCGTAGAGAGGGTAGATAGCCAGAATCTGCTTCCTAATCAGAAACCAGAGGACATGGGGTAAGATGAGAAGGAGGATGTTTAAAGGGGTTTTAAATTTTCCACATGAAGGGTAGTTGATATCCGGAATGAGGTGCTAGAGGCAGGATCAGTAACAACATTTAAGAGGTATGTTGACAGGTACTTGAACGAGCATGGCAAAGAAGGATATGAAGCTAATGCAGGCAGACAGGATCAGTGTAGATGAACATAACAGTTGGCATAGTCACGGTGAGGTTGAATGTTCTGCTTCTACGCTATAAAACTTTATGACTATTACTTGGCAAGACCTGGCAAACTCCGAACTGGAGCAGCCACTCGTGCGTTTGGGTTAGGTGGGTAAATCTACATTTAGTAAGTGGGAATGTTTTTTAAAAAAATGAAATAGTGTGAATTTGGGGCCAACCTCCTCCTCCTCCTCCTCCTCCTTTAAAGGTGAAAGGCATGGAATGCAAGTCCAGGGAATTCTGAGTTCCAAAGGTTACTGTAGTTTTGGTAAACAAAGGAAGCATATGGTTTTTAGTACTCTACATATGGCACATTTAGGGTACTAAAAACCATTGCATTCCATTGAGTTTGAAGGTGTCGCAGGAATTGGACCCTGGTGAGTTTAGTGGGAATACGAGAAACGGGGCTTTGATGAAGAAACAGACCCTTGTGCCAATCTTTGGGATCCTTGAACAATTGGATAGTGGAGCACTGGAGCTTTAGAGTTCATGATTGCCATCTACATATCCTCATAGGCTTAGGATCTCTCTCACATAGGAAGCAAATCTATACCTTACTGAAGAAAAATTTCAAATCTAATGCTAACAAAGCAATGCCACTGGATGGATGCATCCAGGACTTCAGCTTTGTTGGATCTGCTCTATGATATCGACAATGGCTTGGAATAATCTAAGAACATAAAGAATTAATCCCGTATAAATATGCATTCTTAAGGGTAAAAAGGATGATCAACAAATGCTGCCCTTATCTGCAATACCCTGATCCTGGGATATACACAACAAGAATGCCTATGTTGTATAATTTGCCAGCAGGTTAGCATCTGATGCTTAGTTCTCACATAGCTACGCACTGAGCTGGGGCTGAGGCTGAAGCAGTGGTCTGCTTCATGTCTGAGGACTCACTTTCATACTAAATACTATTTTCTTACTTTTATTGCTTGCACGATTTGCTTTTTTTTCTCTCTGTTTGTCCATCTATTTTTTTGCGTGTTCTTTTGGGTTCTTTGTTCTGTGGCTGTCTGTGAGGAGACAAATCTCACGGTTGCATAATGTCTACATACTTTGATAATAAATGTACTTTGAACTTTGAACATAGCTTTGAAATGAATGCATTAAGAATGTTGATAATACATTAAATAATACGCAGATATTCCACATAAATGACAAGAAAAATTCAAAATCTGTTTTGGGATTTGCTTAACATAAATTTGATCCTGTGATGAAGTTTGAGTGAGGTTCCTGTGCAGCAATCCTGTGATAGGTTGCAATGGACTCGAAATGAAGTATACTCCAGTCAATTCATCCTAAGAGGAGGGAGGAGAAGATGGCAGCACGACGCAGTGCGCGTGGCCTCTCCGGTAAAATGATATCGTATTTGTTAAATAAGGGCCGTGCACAATCCTGATTTGATGGAGATGGATGTGAGAAGCACGGAGGAACATCTGGAGAAACTTCCGAAATGCCCGGTTCGCTGCCGCTGCTACTGTGCGATCGAGAATCTCCTGAGAAAAGGCCCCAAATCTTTGGCTTTGCCTGTTGCTGGCGGCCGGGGCTGGGGTTGAAGCGCTCAGCAGAGATGGTGCTCGGTGCTCGGTGTTGGAGGGCTGGTCGGAGGCTCGAAGTTTTCGGACGGACTGAGAGTTGGACTGTGGTCGGGTGCTTCCAGGATGCTGCACCGGCAAGTTTGTGGCGCTGGAAGCTCATGGCAGGGAGAGTTTTCTTCCTTCTACCATCTGTGTGAGATGTTAGGACTTCCGAGAGACTTTGAGACTTTTTTTTACCATGCCCATGGTCTGTTCTTCTATCAAATTACGGTATTGCTTGCACTGTTGTAACTATATGTTACAATTATGTGGTTTTTGTCAGTTTTTCAGTCTTGGTTTGTCTTGTGTTTCTGTGATATCACACTGGAGGAACATTGTATCATTTCTTAATGCATGCATTACTAAATGACAATAAAAGAGGACTGCGTGCCCTCATAATCTAAATCTAAATCTAAGCAAGTTGTGGCCTCTGTCAGATGACATCATTTACCAATATATGCATGATAAAGATAAATAATTACTACTCACAGAAATTGGGAATCTAGAAAGTAACAAACAACTGTGATTAACAGATTTGAATCATAATTAACAGCATCAAAGCATGATTCTATTGATATTGATGGATTAGATTGTAAGATGTAAATCAGATACATTGTAGCACTGCGATTTATTACAAACCATCTGGTTAACTGCTCAGGCTTGACTTGGTTCTGTTGGAAGGAGGAAAATGGTACTCGTGTTAAAATAGGCAAGGAAACTACATTTACAAGAAATCAAATGGGACGTTTTAGTGTTAAAGTACTTTAAATTACAGAGGGATATTATTTGATCTCTTACAAAACCATTCAATACTGCTATGCAATATTGCAAAGCTTGGGGAAAAGTGACGAGGAAAGGTCAACAAACTATCACATGTCCCACTTGGTGTGAAAGAATGTAAGAAATGGTTTATTAACTTTAAAAAGGTGGATCAGTTGACACTGGCATACAATCCACAGTAGAAACAACAGCTAAAAGGGGTGGGGCAGTGAATCTCAGAAAGCACTTAACAACTTGCTGGCAGAGAGGTATAGATCCAAACAATTGAATCCTTTGTTTCTGGTAAGTTTATTTACAGTAAACATGTGAAGTATTTTGTTATATAGATATTAAAGATACTGTATGCAATGTGAGTTAACCAGATATGTGAAATAAGGACACACTATTCTATGTTTTATGTTACTAACCAGCCAGAATTGTGCTCTGTTTTGTCATAGTGTGAAGCCCTGCCTGAATTTCTGGTTCACAGGTTTCTTCCAGTTTCTAGATTTTCACCTTTTAGAGAGTACTTCATCCCCTCTATCTTTCAGGTGCAAAATGAAGACCTTGCATTAGTGTACTTTGAATGAATGTCCAGTGAGCAGCTATGTGAACCATTGAGAATGCCGGTGGTGATCAGTGTGAGTATAGAAAACAATTGTTACATTTACTGTATGTATAACAATATATAGCCATTGTTATATTTTTTAAAAATCTCAAAATAGATCTCAAAGGAGTACACATGACACTAATAAATGAAATCGAGAGTATGCATGTAGGCATGGGATGGTGGGGCTGAGATAGTTGATTCATTTTGATCTTACTGACAGGTGGGCAGATTGGGCTACTTCTGATTTTATTTTTAATGTTCTTATGGATTGGAATATATTAGGGAAGAAAGAATAAGCCTGAATTTTGTTACTGGCTTGTTACTTCTTCATATGTTCCACAGAATTCACATAGATGTGTAGTAATTGCTGGTAGATGATGGAACTAAAATATAAGCCTGAAAGAATCCTATAAATATTGGAATAAATGTTTGTATCTGGCAGGAAGAATATTGGCCAAGATATATTTAATGCTGCCCTGAACAGACGGCATTGTTTTAATATAAATCATGCAAAGTGGTGCCCTTGACAATGTAGCATTTAAACATCAACACATCCTGAAGTTGAATTTAGACATATAACCACATGACTCGGAGATACCAAATGAAACCAAGCTGATGCAATTAACTCCACTGGCTGGGTCTGCTAATAATTAGAAACTTCTTTTGTGCACAACCGTATACTTGCTCAGGTGGTTACCAGCCAAAGGCCCACAATAACATTTCAGACCCAGATGGATTCACTTGAAAACTGCGGTTATTGATTCACAAGAATAAAATAAATTCTTAGTTAAGCCAGAAGAAAATGATTCTTGAGCAACATAAATTCTTGCTCTTTACTCTTTGTATATACAATAAATGTAAACAATATAGGTTGATGGATATAGGAGGAGAATACATTACAGGGATAATTGGTAAGGGAATGAGATTGCTCTGAGAGCAGGCATAGACTGAATGGAACAGAGTGGCGTATTTCCAAATTGTAAGGAAATATACAAATATAGACTCTGATTATTTGAATGAACAAATGTTTTTGATTTTTCTATACATTCCATTCATTTTACCCGTCAATGAAGATAGCTGTATGTTTCATAGTTCTTTGCTAAAACAGTGATGGGCATGTGTCATACTCTCACTTCCAGGAATGTGTCAGCGTGTTTTAGCTGGAGAGGAATAGCCGGTGCTCTTTACAGCTTTCAGTTACCCTTCTCCATCTTTCAACTGGATTGCTACTATTCTGCTCTCTCAACTGTGTATCAATGGTCACAAGTTGGTGCATTGAAGAGAACATGGGAATTAATTATCCCTGACAATTCATCTTTAAAGTAAATGCAATCCAACTGATCACTTAAACAAAATTATCAAGTGTCAGCAGTAGAGTAATTGAAACAAACTTATAATAAAGACTTGTATATTTAAAAGAAAAGCCTTCCTTCACTTGTGATTCAAATAATGGAACAATAGTCTCCAATTACTTTGGGCAGAAGCCATTAGTTCTAGTATAACTTTCAAAGCAATTCCTATGGAAAACCTAGGCCTACAGTATACAATTATCTTGAATTTAGATTCAAGAAAAACAATCTTATTATCTTAAATATCAAATATAAAATATCATATTGTGAAGTGCAGGATGTTGCTGGATCAGAGTCCTCGCATTGGGATAAAGTGGGTGAATTTTCAATTGGAATTTAACTGATCAATGTCAGCATTCGACTGTCAAAATGGAAGCAAAACATGGACTTTATTGAGGGAGGCGTTTGCCCAATGGCAAGGAGGTCCAAGACTTCTGAAGACCAGCACAGACTTGTACAAATGCATAGACAGACAGACAGACAGACAGACACAAGCACGTACACAATTAATCGGGACCTCTCTGAGCAAGTCTCATGAATACTTGCTGTGATCAAAGGAAATGACCATGATACTTATAAGCAACACACATAAAAGTTGCTGGTGAATGCAGCAGGCCAGGCAGCATCTCTAGGAAGAGGTACAATTCACCTGACGAAGGGTCCCGGCCCGAAACGTTGACTGTACCTCTTCCTAGAGATGCTGCCTGGCCTGCTGCGTTCACCAACAACTTTGATACGTGTTGCTTGAAATTCCAGCATCTGCAGAATTCCTCGTATTTGCATGATACTTATAAGCCTCTGATTGAAAACTTCCCTTCACTCATCTTCCATAACATGACCTCCAAAGCAGTTTCATTCAATGGAGCAATGTTGCTTCATTGATTTGTTTCAATCTGCAATGGGATAGTTTCAGAGTACCAAGATATTTTGCTACCTGCTTTTTTCGGGACAATCTAATAACATCCTAATAATTCATGCTCTCTGAATGCAGAACATAGTGAAAACATAGTATTGATCTTAAACATGAGAAAGTCTGCAGATGCTGGAAATCCAAAGTAACACACAAAATGCTGGAGGAACTCAGCAGGTCAGGTAGCATCTATAGAAATGAATAAACAGTTGACGTTTCAGGCTGAAACACTTCTTCAGAACTGAAAAGGAAGGGGGAAGTCATCAGAATAAAAAAGTGGAGGGAGGGGAAGGCGGATAGCTAGATAGCATGGTGAAGCCATGTGGGTAGGAAAGATAAAGGGCTGGAGAAGAAGGAATCTGAGAGAGAGTGAACCTTAGGAAAAAGGGGAAGAGGAGGGGACCCAGGGGGAGGTGAAAGGCAGGTGAGAAGAGGTAAAAGGCCACATTGGGGAATAGAAGAAGAGGGGATGGGGAGAGATTTTTTTTTTCTGGAACAAGAAATCGAAATTTATGCCAGCAGGTTGGAGGCTACCCAGTTGGAATATATGGTGTTACTCCTCCATCCTAAAGGTGGCCGCATCTTGGCACAAGAGGAGGCAATGGACCAACATGTCTGAATGGGAACGAGAATTGGAATTAAAATGTTTGACCACCGGGATGTTCTGCTTTTGGCGTATGGAGCAGAGGTGCTCAACGAAGCAGTCCCCCAATTTATGATGGGTCTCCCCTATATAGAGGAGGCCGCATTGGGAACACTGGAGTATTGATCTGACTATTCAGCTTTCAGTGTCAGAGGTTTATATTATTATCAAAGTATGTACGCAGAATATAATGCTAAGATGGAAGCCTCTTACAAAATAAACCAGGAAGCAAAATTACTTAATAAGATTACTGCTTTACGGTATGAGTATAATTCTATAACGTCCAAGAGTGTTTCAAAACTACTGACACAAGTCAGACAGAGGTATTTTGAGCTTGGTGAAAAGCTCCATAAGTTATTAGCCTGTCAGTTAAGACAGATGCAGGCCTCCAGGGCCATACATCGTATAAAGGCGAAAGTTGGCTTTTTATTGACGGACCCGGAAAAAAATTAATAAATGTTTTGCAGAGTTCTATGCTAATGTTTACCAATCACAAGGCGGTCCGGACGTTGAAGCTATGGAAGCATTTTTTGATAATCTGAAT
This sequence comes from Mobula hypostoma, assembly GCF_963921235.1. Classification (NCBI taxonomy): domain Eukaryota; kingdom Metazoa; phylum Chordata; class Chondrichthyes; order Myliobatiformes; family Myliobatidae; genus Mobula; species Mobula hypostoma. The sequence continues at coordinate 55,256,022 of NC_086112.1, forward strand.
CTGCCCACGCTGTCAACAGATTCAGTAAATACACTTAATGCTGATATAAGCCTAGATGAGATCAAGAAGGTCATCTCTTCCCTCCCCAATAATAAAGCAGCGGGTCCGGATGGTTTTAGCATGGAATTCTTCAATGTATTTGGTCCAAAATTGTCACCTCTGCTCTTACGAATGTTGAATCACTCTAGGACAGTTTCCAGATTGCCACCCACTTTATGTAAAGCCAATGTTTCTCTGATTCCAAAACCAGGCCGTGATCCTGAGGTGGTTTCATCATATCGCCCCATTTCGCTGCTGCCCATTGAAACCAAAATTCTTGGGAAAGTCCTGGCCAATAGGTTAAAAGAATGCATTTTTTCTATTATTCATCCAGATCAAACTGGCTTTATGCCAGGTAGACATACATATTTTAATTTGCGTCGTCTTTTCAATATTTTAAATACAAAACATGTAGAAGAGGCTGTAGTCATTTCATTAGATGCACAACGTGTGTTTGACAAAGTGGAATGGCCATTTAAGATGTTTGCACTTAAGAAATTTGTATTTGGACCATCTTTCATTAAATGGATTGAGATAATTTATTCACACCCATCTGCTTCTATTATCACTAATCAGAAAATTTCCTCCCCTTTTGCAATTCATCGTGGGACTGGTCAAGGCTGCCCCCTTCTCCGTTTTTGTTTGCAGTTATCATTGAGCCACTGGCTGTCAGCATCCGACAGGACCCTTTGATATCTCCCATTGATATACATGGACATTAACATCACCTTTCGTTATACGTTGACGATGTCCTTTTATATATCTCCAGCCCACAAACATCAATACCCGCCCTTCTGATTCTAATTAATAATTTTGGTAGTTTCTCAGGTTTCTCTATTAATTGGGGTAAGAGTGAACTAATGCCAGTCACTGCAGTGGTTAATACAGCATATTTACAGTCCATTCCCTTTAAAATAACTTATGATCATTTTTCCTATCTTGGTGTGACTATTACAAAAAACCCAGATGACCTTTTGCAAGTGAATTGGCGAAACAAAGTTGAGCAGGTTAAACGCAATATTGACTTTTGGAAAACCCTTCCAATTTCTTTGGTGGAGAGGGTTAACGCAAACAAGATGATTGTACTGCCACGATTTCTTCATCTTTTCCAGTCAATTCTATGTTTTATTCCTCTGTCATATTTTAAGCAGTTGGATTCAATTATTATACCTTTCATTTGGAATTATAAAGCCATTAGAATTACTAAAAAACACTTGTCAAAGCCCAAGGAAGCAGGTGGTTTTGCCCTACCGGATGTTAAAATGTATTACTGGGCTGCCCACCTATCCATTCTTGCCTGGTGGAAAAAAGGCCCACCCTCTACCTCAGACTCGTGCCCAGCATGGTTACTCATAGAGTGAATGCTTTGTAAGAAGACTTCCTTACCAGCTCTCCTTAATAGCCCCACTGCAGTTAATAAGTCACATTTTAGTAACAGCTTCATGGTTGGCAGCACTATAAGAATTTGGAAGCAGATTCAACTACACATTAAGGCCCCAAAAACTTATATTGACACTCTGATTTGTGATAATCATTCTTTTTTGCCTGGCCTGAATGATACTGTTTTTTCTACCTGGAAACAAAGAGGCATCTTTAGTGTAGGTGACCTATATATTAACGGAAATTTTGCCTCATTTGCGCAGTTACAAGCAGTTTACAATATCCCTGCATCTAGTTTTTTTTTAGATATTTACAAATTCGAGATTATGTTAGGAAATATATACCTAACTTCGAAGTTTTAGACGAACATGAGTCCCTGGAGGCAATAAATAAATTTGATCCTGTTACTGGTAGTGCGGTTTCCAATTTTTATCAGATCCTACATAATGGAGCTCGGGTGAATACTGCAGGTCTTAAACAGGCATGGGTGGATGAATTGGGTATAGAACTGACAGAGGAGGTCTAGGATGAGTGTTTAAAGAGTATACATGATTTTTTGGTCAACATCAGACACAGACTTATACAGTTTAAAACAATACATAGACTTCATTATTCCAAAGAAAAGTTGCACAGTTTCTACCCTGATGTTTCACCAGTTTGTAATAGATGTAAATCTGTGAACAGTAACTTGTTACACTCATTCTGGTCATGTTGTAAGCTTTATGCATACTGGAAAAGTATTTTTCACTGTTTCTCTGAGGCTTTTGGGAAGCAGTGGGAACCAGCCCCGCTCACAGCTATCCTTGGAGCAACAAGCTCCCTATCTTCAGTCAATAAATATGAAAAAAATGGCTGTGTTATTTGGAATGGTGATTACTAAGAAGTTAATCCTTCAAATGTGGAAAATGGACTCTGTGCCTATGTACGATCTGTGGCTGAGAGAACTGGCAAATACTTTACATTTGGAGAGACTGAGACTATGTAATAAGGACAGAGGGGACATCTTTGAAAGGATATGGGGCCCTGTATTGGACTTTCTTACGGGGTGAGGACTGAGGTTTTTTGGTGCGGTGCACCTCTGCTGTGTATGTTTACTTTTGCCTTTATATTTTTCTCCCTTTTGCTGCTCAATATTTAATTTGATTTTGTTAAGGTCGTGGTTTTTGTTGATGTGCTGTATTTTTTTTGTTTTCTTGTTTGTAATTAAAAAAAAAATAAAAAGAATATATAAAAAGATTTGTCTTTTCCAGATAGCCATGAAATACCGAAAAATCATGGAAGTCTTTGAAAGAAAAGACCTCAACTTCCTTGCTGCCACATGAAAAAGAAACAAAACTCACAAACCCTAAACCCCTAACCCCTCCCTCACAAAAAAACTAACAGATCGCCCACCTGGAAAACAGCAGCTAAAACATCATACTCCCAACGCGCCCCCCCACACAAAAAACTAACAGATCACCCACCTGGAAAACAGCAGCTAAAACATCATACTCCCAACGCCCCCCCCCACACAAAAAACTAACAGATTGCCCACCTGGAAAACAGCAGCTAAAACATCATACTCCCAACGCCCCCCCACACAAAAAACTAACAGATCACCCACCTGGAAAACAGCAGCTAAAACATCATACTCCCAACGCGCCCCCCCACACAAAAAACTAACAGATCACCCACCTGGAAAACAGCAGCTAAAACATCATACTCCCAACGCGCCCCCCCACACAAAAAACTAACAGATCACTCACCTGGAAAACAGCAGCTAAAACATCATACTCCCAATGCGCCCCCCCACACAAAAAACTAACAGATCGCCCACCTGGAAAACAGCAGCTAAAACATCATACTCCCAACGCCCCCCCCACACAAAAAACTAACAGATCGCCCACCTGGAAAACAGCAGCTAAAACATCATACTCCCAACGCCCCCCCCACACAAAAAACTAACAGATCACCCACCTGGAAAACAGCAGCTAAAACATCATACTCCCAATGCCCCCCCCACACAAAAAACTAACAGATCGCCCACCTGGAAAACAGCAGCTAAAACATCAGACCCCAAATCCCCAAGCTCCTCTCTCACCTAAAAACTAACAGATCGCCCACCTGCCAATGGACAAGAAGAAAGAAAACACAGAAAACTGAAGGAGAACATATAAACTAGAGTGCACACTAATAATCACATATGTACATACTTCAGGGTTTATTTTATCTCTTCTAATCTGGACATTTATTGGCTTTTTTCAGGCTACTGTTGAGGCTTACCCAAGTGCACTTCAAAATGTTCTTGTTGACCTTGATTGGTGTAAAATTAACACTTAGAGAATTAAGCAGTAAAATCTTTTCTACAAGGTCGTCAGTTGCTCGTTCTCTAAGATCTTCCTAACCCTTCCACCCTAACCCTTTTTGTGTCATTAGGCATTTTAATTTCAGTTTGCAATTTAGATTTGGTGATATATGGATAATAGCAGCTTATCATTAGGTGATTGTCACGAGCACAGGAACACATATACATAGGTACAATGAAAAACTTACTGGAGCATTATAGCCATAGAGCATCATATACACAGCTTTCACAAAGAAAGTGGCCACGGAGTGTATGGTTTTGGTTTCTACTGCTGTAGCCCATCCACTCAAGATTCAATGCATTGAGCATTCAGGGATACTCCTCTGCATACCACTGTTGTAATGTGTGGTTATTTGAGTCTCTGCTATCTTCCTGTTGGCTTGAACCAGTCTGGTCATTCTCCTCTGACCGCTCTCATTAACAGATACGCCTGCTCACAGAGCTGCCACTCTCTGGATATGTTGTTTATCTTTTGCTCCATTCTCCTCAAGAATTTTAAAGACTGTTGTAATGAAAATTCCAGTCGATCAGCAGCTTCTGAGATACTCAAACCACCTCATCCGGAGTCAACAATCATTCCACGGTCAAAGTCACTTAGATCATATTTCTTCCCCATTCTGATGTTTGGTCTGAACAACAACACCAATGATCTTGACCATGTCTGCATGTTCTTGTGCATTGAGTTGCTGCCACATGATTGGCTGATTAGATACATGTATTAATAAAGTGCCCACTGAGTGTATATTCTAGGTCCAAGACAGATTGTCCAATTCATTACAAGGATGTTGCCTGGATTGGGGAGTATGCCTTATGAGAATAGGTTGAGTGAACTTGGCCTTTTCTCCTTGGAGTGACGGACAATGAGATGTGACCTGATAGAGGTGTACAAGATAATGAGAAGCATTGATCGTGTGGATAGTCAGAGGCTTTTTCCCAGGGCTGAAATGGCTAGCACGAGAGGGCACAGTTTTAAGGTGCTTGGAAGCAGGTACAGAGGAGATGTCAGGGGTAAGCTTTTTTACGCAGAGAGTGGTGAGTGTGTGGAATGGGCTGCCGGCGGCAGTGGTGGTGGGGGCAGAAACGATGGGGTCTTTTAAGAAACTCCTGGATGGATACACGGAGCTTAGAAAAATAGAGGGCCATGGGTAAGCCTGGGTAGTTCTAGGGTAAGGACATGGTCAGCACAGCTCTGTGGGCTGATAGGCCTGTATTGTGCTGTAGGTTTTCCATGATTCTATGTTTCTATTTTTAAAAAGCTGATCCTCTCCACCACCAAAACCCCAATGTGGACTGGCACATGTTCACCCTCTTTTCCCTTCCTAAAGTCACCAATCAACCCTTCAGTTTAGCTTTCACTGAGCAAGAGGTTGTTGTTGCAGAGCAGCTCAGCCTGGTGTTATACCTCATCCTGGTTAGCTGACTCTTTACTACCTGTGATTATTCCAACAACAGTAGAGTCATTAGCACATTTAAAGATGGCATTAGAGCTATGCTCAGCCACACAGGCATGTCGGTATAGGGATTCGAGCAAGAGGCTAAATATGCAGCCTGTTGCATCTGTGTTGATGGTCAACGAGGAGGAGATGTTGTTGCCAATCTTCACTGATTGCAGTCTGTCAATGAGCATGTCAAGCAGTTTCAGAGGGAGGTACAGAGGCCCAGGACTTGACACTTGATGAATTTGGATGAGCTTAACTAAGTATGTTAAGCTTAGTTTTGCCTTCATTCTAATAGAAAATAATTGCTTCCAACATTAATGTCAGGAAAATTTTCTTGTGTGATATGAATTGATGCTCTTTTTATTACCCTATCAAAATTATTGTGTTTAGATGAGTTCCAGAGCAACTTTGAAAATTGCAGACCTTTGCCTTTTTGTAAATCCCATATCCAATGACGGATTTTAAAAGGACATGTTGATTTATCCCTTTGAACAAACTGAAGTCAAGGGAAAATATTAATCATTGTCTATTAAATTGAAAAACTGCCAATAAGACACACACCAGATCAAATTCACACAGCAGGTTTCTATTTAAGTTAATGGTTTAGTCCCTCCTTTAAGCAAATGAGACAGGTCTGATTGAAAAATCATTAGAACAATGTGGAGGCTCATGAGCATTTTCCCATGTGTGCAACTTTTTAACCTTTTCATTCTGAAACTGAATGAAAGGATCCATCGCCAATTTACATGGAAGTTTGGCAATACTTTAATTTTGATAGACTGTCCTTGTGTAGTGCTGCAAGACCAGCTGTGCGCATGGTAAGAATGTATCATGCCCTTGGTGAAGTATCCTGTGCTACTGTGCCTAGTTGCACCATGGTTCCTGTACCTTACCATCCTTTCTTTCCGTTTCATTGGAACATACCTATGCAAAATTCCACACAAATATCCCCTGAACATTTGCCACATTTCTTCCGTACGTTTCCCTGAGAACATCTGTTTCCAATTTATGCTTCCAAGTTCCTGCCTGATAGTCTCATATTTCTCCTTACTCCAATTAAACACTTTCCTAACTTGTCTGTTCCTATCCCTCTCCAATGCTATGGTAAATGAGATAGAATTGTGATCACTATATCCAAAATGCTCTCCCACTCAGAGATCTGATACCTGACCAGGTTCATTTCCAAATATCAGATCAAGTACAGCTTCTTGTAGATTTACCTACATACTGTATGAAGAAACCTTCCTGAACACACCTAACAAACTCCGCCCCATCTAAAACCCCTTGCTCTAGGGAGATGCCAATCAGTATTTGGGAAATTAAAATCTCTCACCACAACAACCCTGTTATTATTACAGCTTTCCCGAATCTGTCTCCCTATTTGCTCCTTGATGTCCCTGTTACTATTGGGTGGTCTACAAAAAAACACCCTGTAGAGTTATTGATCCCTTTCTGTTCCTAACCTCCATCCACAGAGACTCCGTAGACAATCCCTCCATGACTTCCTCCTTTTCTGCAGCTGTGACACTATCTCTGATCAACAGTACCACACCCCACCTCTTTTGCCTCCCTCCCTGTCCTTTCTGAAACATCTAAAGCCTGGTACTCAAAGTAACCATTCCTGCCCCAGAGCCATCCAACTCTCTGTAATGGCTACAACATCATAGCTCCAAGCACTGATCCACGCTCTAAGCTCATCCACTTTGTTCATAATGCATTAAAATAGACGCACCTCAAACCATCAGTCTGAGCGCGTCCCTTCTCTATCACCTGCCTATCCTCCCTCTCGCACTGTCTCCAAGCTATCTCTATTTGTGAGCCAACCAACTCTTCCTCTGTCTCTTCAGTTCGGTTCCCACCCCCCAGCAGTTCTAGTTTAAACTCTCACCAGTAGCCCTTGCAAACCTTCCTGTCAGGATATTAGTCCGCCTGGGATTCAGGTGCAACCCGTCCTTTTTGTACAGGTCATACCTGCCCCAAAAGGGTTCCCAATGATCCAGAAATCTGAATCCCTGCCCTTTGCTCCAATCTCTCAGCCACGCATTTATCCTCCACCTCATTCTATTCCTATACTCACTGTCACGTGGCACAGGCAGTAATCCTGATATTACTACCTTTGAGGTCCTGCTTCTCAACTTCCTTCCTAACTCCCTGTAAATCTAGTCAAGAAGAAAAGAAGAGCTTAAGAAAGGATAAAAAAACTAGGTAATGATAGAGATCTAGAAGATTATAAGGCTAGCAGGAAGGAGCTTAAGAATGAAATTAGGAGAGCCAGAAGATGCCATGAGAAGGCCTTGACAGACAGGATTAAGCAAAACCCCGGCATTCTACAAGTATGTGAAGAGCAAGGGGATAAAATGTGAGAGAATAGGACCAATCAAGTGTGACAGTGGAGAAGTGTGTATGGAGGAGATAGCAAAGGTACGTAATGAATACTTTGCTTCAGTATTCACTACGGAAAAGGATTTTGGCGATTGTAGGGATGACTTACAGCGGACTGAAAAGCTTGAACGTGTAGGTATTAAGGAAGAGGATGTGCTGGAGCTTGTGGAAAGCATCAAGTTGGATAAGTCATCAGGACCAGATGAGATGTACTCCAGGCTACTGTGGGAGGTGAGGGAGGGGATTGCTGAGTCTCTGGCGATGATCTTTGCATCATCAATGGGGATGGGAGAGGTTCCGGAGGATTGGAGGGTTGTGGATGTTGTTCCCTTATTCAAGAAAGGGTGTAGAGATAGCCCAGGAATTTATAGACCAGTGAGTCTTACTTCAGTGGTTGGTAAGTTGATGGAGAAGATCTTGAGAGGCAGGATTTATGAACATTTCTTATGTCCTTATGTTTTTATGTTCTAACATTTGGAGAGGCATATATGATTAGGAATAGTCAGCATGGCTTTGTCAAAGGCAGGTCGTGCCTTATGAGCCTGGTTGAATTTTTTGAGGATGTGACTAAACACATTGATGAAGGAAGAGCAGTAGATGTAGTGTATTTGGATTTCAGCAAGGCATTTGATAAGGTACCCCATGCAAGGCTTATTGAGAAAGTAAGGAGGCATGGGATCCAAGGGGACCTTGCTTTGTGGATCCAGAACTGGCTTGCCCACAGAAGGCAAAGAATGGTTGTAGATTCTGCATGGAGGCTGCTGACCAGTTGTGTGCCTCAGGGATCTGGTCTGGGACACCTACTCTTCGTGATTTTTATAAATGACCTGGATGAGGAAATGGAGGGCTGGGTTAGTAAATTTGCTGATGACACAAAGGTTGGGGGTGTTATGGATCGTGTGGAGGGCTGTCAGAGGTTGCAGCGGGACATTGATAGGATGCAAAACTGGGCTGAGAAGTGGCAGATGGAGTTCAACCCAGATAAGTGTGAGGTGGTTCATTTTGGTAGGTCAAATATGATGGCAGAATATAGTATTAATGGTAAGACTCTTGGCAGTGTGGAGGATCAGAGGGATCTTGGGGTCCGAGTCCATGGGACACTCAAAGCTGCTGCACAGGTTGACTCTGTGGTTAAGAAGGCACACTGTGCATTGGCCTTCATCAATCATGGGAATGAGTTTAAGAGCCGAGAAGTAATGTTGCAGCTATATAGATCCTGGTCAGACCCCACTTGGAATACTGTGCTCAGTTCTGGTCGCCTCACTACAGGAAGGATGTGGAAACCATAGAAAGGGTGCAGAGGAGATTTACAAGGATGTTGACTAGATTGGGAAGCATGCCTTATGAGAATCGATTGAGTGAACTCGGCCTTTTGTCCTTGGAGCGATGGAGGATGAGAGGTGACCTGATAGAGGTGTACTAGATGATGAGAGGCACTGATCATGTGGTTAGTCAGAGGCTTTTTCCCCAGAGCTGAGATGGCTAGCACGAGAAGGCACAGTTTTAAGGTGCTTGGAAGTAGGTAAAGAGGAGATGTCGGGGTCTTTTAAGCAAAGAGTGGTGAGTGTGTGGAATGGGCTGCCGGCGATGGTGGTGGAGGCAGATACGATAGGGTCTTTTAAGAGACTCCTGGATAGGTACATGGAGCTTAGAAAAATAAAGGGCAATGGGTTAGCCTAGGTAATTTCTAAGGTAAGGACCTGTCCGGCACAGCTTTGTGGGCCGAAGGGCCTGTATTGTGCTTCAGGTTTTCTATGTTTCTATGTTTCTAATTGGCCTAGAATTCCAGAGATGTGTGTTTATGTCCCATTCAATTAATTTAAATTTCAAACTGAAAACACGGAAGTATTCTGTATGACATTGTCCATTAGTATGATTCTTTATTAAATCACAAAGTTACTGCAATCCTATATTATTAAAACACTGATTTTGCATTGTTTTCTGAAGGCTTTCTCAAAAATAGAAAAGCACAACCAAAGCCAACTCTGATCATGATTTCTGAAACCGGTCAAAGGGATTGTTGAAAAGAGTGATTGTTTTCAAGAATTGGCCCAGGGTACAAACAAGCAAAGTTCCTAGAATGCTAATGCACTTTAGTAATCCCAATTCAACTACTTCCAGTTTATTCCAAGGGGCGGTACTTGTGTCCCAGGGAATGACAGTATTGGGAATAATGTGTCCAGTTTTGGGTTTGAAACTGAATGTAGGTTTGCATCTGGAGCAGCTTTTGTGTACTTTGCATCAGCTGAGCTCTGGCAACTGCTGTGATGCTGTAATGAGTCCTATATGAAACTGACAGTGTGACTATGCCTCTTCAGTTGTGCAGACTCTAGGTTAGAACGCAGTAGTCTCCATTATTTTGTACCATACTTAATCCAAAAGAAGCGGGTAGTTTCTGTCGGCAGCATACCAAAAACTGACAAAAATTATCACAAACGTGAGAAAATCTGCAGATTTTCCAAAACAACACACACAAAATGCTGGAGGAACTCAGCAGGCCAGGCAACATCAATGGAAAAGAGTAAACGGTCGACATTTCTGGCTGCGGCCTTTCATCAGGACTGGAAATCCCAGTTTTTGTCGCAGATGGAGCGAAGGTGCTCGATGAATTGTCTCCCAATCTATGTCGGGTCTCATTGACGTCCAGGAGGCCACACCAGGAGCATCGAATACAATAGATACAGTAATCCCAAAAGTCTCACTGGTGAAGTGTCGCCTCACCTGGAAGGACTTTTTGGGGCCCTGAATAGTAATGAGGGAGAAGGTGTGGCACTTGTTCTGCTTGCAAGGAGAAGTACTAGGAAGGAGATCAGTGGGGGGGATGAATTGACAAGGGAGTCACGTAGGCAGGGTAAAGCAGAAAGTTAGGTGGGGAGGGAAAGATGTATAGCCTCCAACTTGATGGCATGAACTTTGATTTCTTGAACTTCTGGTAATTCCACGCCCCCCCCCCCCCACCATTCACCATTCCTATTCCTGATTCCCTCTCTCACATTATATACTTACCTGTCCATCACCTCCCTCTGGTTCCCTTCCCTTTCCTCCATGGTCTTCTACCCTCTCCTATCAGATTCCCCCTTCTCCAATCCTTTATCTCTTTCACCAGTCAAATTTCCAGTTCTTTACTTCACCCCATTCCCCTCTACCAGCTTCACCTATTATCTGCTAGCTCGTATTTCTTCCTCCCCTACCACCAGCTTCCTATTCTGACTTCTCCCCTTCCTTTCCAGTCCTGATGAAGTGTGTCAGGCCGAAACATCAAATGTTTACTCTTTTTCATAGTTGCTGCCTGGTTTGCTGAGTTCCTCCAGCATTTTGTGTGTGTGACAATGTATTATTATTGGGGGAATTTAGGCTTTGTGGATATATAGTCCTAGTGTTATCTGCAAATCATCACTGCAGAGTGTGGTGGAAACATATGGTGCTATATGGATATCTTTCAATAGGTTTCAATAGGTACATTTAATGTCAGAGAAATGTATACGATATACATCCTGAAATTCTTTCTCTTCACAAACATCCACAAAAACAGAAGAGCGCCCCAAAGAATGAATGACAGATAAATGTTAGATCCCCAAAGTCCCCCAGCTCCCCCCTCCCATGCACAAGCAGCAGCAAAGCAACAACCCCCATTCCCCACCAGCAAAAAAGCATCAGCGTCCTCCACCGAGCACTCAAGCATGCAGCAAAGCATCAATAAAGACAGACTCGCAGTACCCCAAAGACTACTCATTCACCCAGTAATTTGAGATAACACAGGCTCTCTCTCTCTCTCCCTAATAAGGGAAAAAGAGGTGTCCTTGTTTCTCAGTGAGAAGGGAGACATAACAGTGTCTAACTTTCCTTTCGGAACTTGTAGTAATGAAGCAAGAGAACATTAGCAGAATCCTTGGGTACTTGCTATTGGTATTAGTTTATTACTATCACATGTACCAAGATACACGGAATATTTGGCTTACATACTGATTATACCAATCAAACATTCACTGTGACGTAGGATAAGGTATAATGATAACAGAGTGAAGAATAAAAGGTAACAGCTGCAGAGAAAGTACAGTGCAGCTAAACGTTGAAGTGCAAGATAATAACGAGGAGGAAGGTGAAGGCGGGAGTCCACCTTATCATACCAGAGGTCCGTTTATGAGTGTGCTAACAGTGAGAGAGCCTGGTGGTACATGTTTGCAGGCCTTTCTGTCTTCTACCTGATGGCAGAGGAGAGCAGAAAAAATGTCTGGGATGGATGGGGTCTTTGATTATGCTGGCTGCTTTACAGAGGCAATGAGAAGTACAAACAGATTCCATAGAGGGGAGGCTGGTTTCCGTGTTGAGCTGAGCTGTGACTACATCTCTCTGCAGTTTCCTGGATGGGATTTAAATATATTGGAGGACTGTTTATATATTTTGTTTTTTGGGATCTCACAGCAGGAAGTCATATTCATTTAAGTTCCACCTCATTTTGAAAGTTGGGAATGGTTTGTGAATTGCCTGTGCTTTAGGCAGGCACCATATTGAAATATCCCACCTTTCCAGATTCTGCTGTAACTGCAGAACAGGGCAATAACTGTTCTGGCAATGATATGTTGGCATACTTTGACTTCTGAATTTGGCTTGGAATTTTATTTTGTGTTGTATTTTTTAATTTTTGCATTGTGACTAAATGATTGATTGTCAATACAGTTGATGTATGGGGAAGTGATACTTGAGCTTAAAATTTGAGATATTCTACCTCATCAGTGCAAGTAAGGGGTAATGGAAGCTCTGCATATTTGTATGGTAGGTTGGCTATCGGGTACAAAATTGTGAAGATGTGGTTGCAAAATCCAACTTCGTATGTTCATTATATTTTAAAGAACAACATCATAAGTCTTTGCATCCACTTCATTTATCAGTGATAGGATGCACTTGTAGGCTGGAATGAGTCCTAAACTGGACTCAAGGCAACGTTCAGCTGACAGGAATTCTATTTAATGATTCTTCAGGTGAATGATCAGGACATCAAATCTCATTGTGCATGAGACCCTCCCCAGTGGGTCAGAGATAGAAAATTTTCTGATCTTCTGAGAATCTGTCCTCTTAAGTCCTGTGATACTGCGCAAAGGCATTTAACCTTTATTTATCTTCCAATTTTTATCTGGCATCAGGGGCTTTAAAGTAAGGCACTGTGGAGACCTGGCCTAATTTTTATGGCATTCACACAGAGTTATGTGGAAATACATCTGAAAGGCCATTGGCATTTGTTTTCGTGCAGTTTGTTGGGAGGAAAAGTAAACTTCTTTTCCAGTGTTGACTGCCTAGTCAGTGCTGTTAATTTTTTGATTTGTGCCTTATTTGATCAAGTTAGTAGAAACTGGTGTATGGTAATTTCATAGAAAAGTTATCTTTATATATGCCATCTTTATAGAAAATTAATATTGCAAAGTAGTGGTTGCCATCCAGTCGATCTTTGAGACTTTCCCAGTAGATCCCGAAAAAAATGAAAAATAAATACCTGTACACAAATACTGTTGTAATGTGAGCATTATAAAAATAAGTAATACTAATTAGGATAATGGTAATATAGCAATACTGCCGCTACTGAAAGCTGTTTGTAAAGAGAGATTGTTTCCGGGTTGTGGGGTTTTAGTTCCGTTCTTTCTGTCCAGTGCGCATGTGTGTAGCTCCCTCGCCATGCACCGCGGTAGAAAAGACCGGAAGTAAAACCCCGCAACCCGGAAGCAACCTCTCTTTACAAACAGCTTTCCATAGCGGGGGTATTGCTATATTACCATTATCCTAATTTGTATTAACCTATCTTTATAATGCTCACATTGCAACACTTCTCCCCCTTTAAGTTCCAATTTTCCCCAAATGTAAATAACTGGGAAACAAAAAACAATGGTGTCATTATCTTGCGTACCTCTGAAACTTATACTAGTGTCTCAGTAACAGTTTACAATACAAAACACCTGAAAAACGTGGCAGATTCAACATTCAGTGTAACAAAGGAAATTGTCTATTCAAATATTCAGTCTGTCAGGAGGTTTGCGAGGGCGCTGTGCTGCAACAGATGAAAATTATGAAATCTAAGTACAGGAGCTTTCTTACTGACAGACACCTCACAGACTGTCTCAAACTGGCTGTCTGTAGTTATGAGCCAAATTTCAGGGAACTAGCAGAAAGTATTCAGCCCCAGTCATCACACTGAGTGCAACAGTCAATTTTTATTCATTTATTTTTCGTGTTGAAATAAAATTAAATAATGAAACATAGAATTAAAGGTGTTGTAATGTGAGCATTATAAAAATAAGCAATACTAATTATGATAATGGCAATATAGCAATACTCCCACTACGGAAAGCTGTTTGTAAAGAGAAGTTGTTTCCGGGTTGTGGGGTTTTACTTCCGGTCTTTTCTGCCTGGTGCGCATGCATGTGACTAACCGATTTAGTAGGTCGACCTTGCCTTTCACTAAGGTCGATGTAGGGGATCTTGGACTTATAAAGGTTGGCGACCACTATCGTAAAGTTTCAGATTGTCCAAGAATGTTCTAAAAACTATCTCCTTATCACCACAATAACCCTGCTGGGTAACATAATTGGAGGAAATGTACATAATTAACCACCAACATGGAGTTGAGGTTTTGTCTTTAAGGGGCTGGTCTGATCTGATGATTTTGTTACGTAAGAATTTTTAACGCGCTTTGGTGTTTAGGTTTTGGAGTTCAATAAAATGTGTTATGTGTTTCATTAAACATAAATAGCTCACTTTATTTTATTTGTGAAAACCTACAATGCTGACTCTGATGCTCTGGGATAATTCCAGAGTTATTGAACATGTTGGCCAATGCAGTCACATTAAAAATGCTGGAGTTTTGGGAGCAAAATGCAGTCACTTCGATTGTACAAGCTGAGGCCCAGTTTGCACTGCGATAAATCTCCACTGCCAACACTAAATTTTACAATGTGGTAGTGTCATGCAACTCCGTGACTGCAAGGGTGGTGAGTCTGTATGAACACCTGCCTGAACACGATAAATACCGATCACTAAAAACTCTCCTTTTACAGACTGCCGGAGTCTGAGCGTGCCAAACAGTTGCTGCCCTTACCAGGTCTTAGTGATGGAAAGCCTTCAGAGCTAATGGACAACATGCAGCCTCTCCTGGGAAGTTACCATCCTTGTTTTATTTTTAAAGAACTCTTTATACAGCACATCCCCGATCCAGTCTGCTTCGCCCCTACTAATGTACCGAAGAAGGATTATAAGGAGTTTGCTAAGATGGTTGATAGTCTACACTCAGCTAGGCAGTGGTGCATTATTTCCACTCCTTTCGCTAGCTCAATAAGCCCAGTCAGCAACATCCCCAACATAAGGACACTTGTAGCTGTGAAACAATTGAAGCCGGGCCTGTTCTTTTATCATGCACGCTTTGGTAGGAATGCTTGGAAGTACCAAGTGCCTTGCAGCTTTGACAGTGCCAGTGCATTGGGACATCAGGGGTCTATGAACACCATGGGCTTCAGCAGCCAGGGTCGTCTACTGTTCATTATGGACACCCTTGCAGGGCACCTGTGTGACACGAGTGCTCAAGTGATTGTGTTGCCAGCATCGTCTAATGATGAGAAAGCAAAGAGCAATTGAACCTCGCTAGAGACCGCCAACGGAAGCAGGACCCAGACCTACGGGACATGATGGATGGCACTCTGCTTCAGTGGGCAACATTGCATGTGGGACTTCATTCTAGCAAAAATGGCTAGTCCTCTGTTCAGTGCAGATTTCCTGTGGAGGAGATGTTGTTGCCAATCTGAGTTGATTAGGGTCTGCAATGAGGAAACCGAGGATCCAATTGCGCAGGGATATATTGAGGCCAAGGTCTTGAAATTTACTGGTTAGTTCTGAGGGGATGACAGCATTGAATGTTGAGCTGTAGTCGATAAAGAACATCCTGATGTCTGTAACTTTGCTGTCCAGAAGTTCCAGGGTTGAGTGAAGAGCCAACGAAGCAACATCTGCTGTTGACCTGTTGTGACAGTAGGAAAATTAAGATGAATCTATTTGCTTCTCAGGCTGGAGTTCATATGTTTCATCGCCAACCTCTTAAAGCACTTCATCACAGTGGGTATAAGGGCCACTAGATGATAGACATTGAGGCAGCCAGTATCTTTATTTTCTCAAAAGATTAAGGAGTCTCCACATGTTGCCAAACACTCTAACCAACTTCTACAGATGTACTGTTAAATATATCTTGACTAGCTGCATGATTACCTGTTTTGGCAATTGAAATGCACAGGAATGTAAGGAGCTGCAGAGATCATGGCCGTTTCCCTCCTCATCATTCATAGTATCAACATGAGGTGTCACCTCGGGAAGGCAACATCTATCATCAAAGATCCCCACCATCTGGCCCATGCCACCTTCTCTAATCTACCATCAGGCAGGAAGTCCAGAAGCCAGAGGTCCAATACCATATCAAGTCCAAGATCAGCTGCTTCTCTTCAAGCATTCACTTCTTGAAGCAGTTGTATGATCCTGTCCTCTACAGTTTAGCAACATTGTGAGTACATTGCCCGCTTTGCACTGCAGTTGATTTGTTTTTTGGCCTAATTGTATTCTTTCTTGTAGAAGTTGTGTTTAATTTATGTTGTTATTGTGAATACTGATAATAAGATGATACGTGCCTGAGAAGCTGCTGCAGATAAGATTTTCATTGCACTTTTACATACACGTGCTTGTGCATACAACAGCAAACGCAGCTTTGACATTGACAAATGTCACATTCAGTCAATAAAGTTAAATATGTTACGAGGTTCATTTAAATGGAAGTGAAACATCAACCTATTAGAATAAATCAGAATTTAGCAGTTAGAAATAGGCCCTGGCTTCTTGTGCCCAGCAAATCCATCCTAGGCTGGCACTGTGAAGAACATACAGACAAAAAAAAATGTAAAGTCTAGGTAAGTGGAAACAGACAGTAACATTCTTCCCACTAGACCTGGGGTACCCAACCTTTTTTATGACGTGGACCAATACCATTAAGAAAGGGGTTTGTGGACCTCAGGTTGGGAACCCCTGCACTAGATTGAAATATAGCCAGCAGCAAATTAAAATGTTTATCCACTATACCTAAGACTGTGCCAGAGGCCTGCTAATTTGGCAGTTTAATGAGTGCTAGTTAGTAAAATAATTGAATTAGTGTGCAGCATGCAATTCATAATGTGCCTGTTAGCATGGATGTGAAAAACTAATGTTACATACTACATGAACACATCTGTCAGGTTGTGAAATGTGTGATTGCTGAGGAGTGGTTAGGGAATTTCAGGACTTTCAATTGTTTTCTGTCTGATTTTGAAAATAGCTTTTTTTTTACTGATAAGCTACAAGACCAATTACTATAATACATGCTGTATGACGGCCCTGTCTCTGTTAATTCATTTCTATTTTGTTAACAACAGCAGACCAAATGAAACTTGGAGTTGATCCAATACATTAGAAATATCCGGCTGTATTTTTATTTCTGATTTCCAGTCAAATAAAAAACAAGGTTAAATTCTTATTTTTCTCATTTTTGATGTAAGGCCAAATCTTGGTGTACAATTTTCCTTAAAATTCTTCAGAATGTGACCCGAAAGGTACTAAAAATGTTATAGGTTTAAACTGCTCAAGGGGAATACATTCATATAGCAATCTTTTGCTACTGCAGATGACGTGGGCAGGCAGGATTTAATTTCTGTCACATCAGCATTCCGTTGCAACAACCTTTTCATCATTAGGGAATTAATCCTTCACATATAAATCATACCTAAACACTTTGCATAGTCTCTTTATGTCAAAGCAAAAACCTCTCCCAACAAATTCAAATAAACTTCAGTGCAAGTGCAGAACCTGCAATTGATAAAGAGACACATTTAAACAGACAATTGTAAAGAGGACATGAATGACCAATAAAAAATTATTTTGTAAAATGCTGGAAGTGAAGTTAAGTCAGAAGGCAAGAAACATATAAAAGTTTTTGGGTGTGCTTTGATAGTCCCACTTCTTTAGTGGGTTTGGAATCAAGTACAGACCAAGGGAATAGAGGAGTGACCAACCTGCAAGTGGGATACACAAGAAAGGGCCAACAAAAATAGCACAGGTGCAAGCAGAGTAGCTATTTTCTTGGTGTGTGCCAGTGTCTAGAGTGGCTTTAGCTCATCAGGCATAGGCAAGATCAGGCTTGGGTGAAGTAGATTGTCTTCGAAGTTACACTCTCCCTTTCTCTGTACTTATTTGTTCACTTCTCACCTATTAGTGCATAGTAGATTAGTGAGAATGGCTCTGGTGCAGTGTTTTGTACCCTGTGTGAAATGTGGGCTGTCTGGGGAAACCCCCAGTCTCCCAGATAAACACATCCGTACCAGATGCACTGCGTTGCAGCTCCTGAGAGAACATGTTAAGGAACTGGAGCTGCAGCTCGATGACCCTTGACTCATACGGAAGAATGAGGAGGTGATATAGACAGAGCTCATGGAGGTAGTTACTCCTACGTTGCAGGAGATAGGTAACAGGGTGACTGTCAGGAGAAGGAAGGGAAATGCACAGCCAGTGCAGAGTACATCTGTGGTCATTCCTCTCCATAATAAGTGTACAACATTAGATGTTAGTGAGGGGGATGACCTACTGGGGGGAGCCACAGTGCTGGCTCTCTGGCACTGAGTCTGGTGCTGTGGCTCAGAAGGGGACTGCAGTGTTGATAGGAGATCCTTCAGTCAGAGGAACCGAGACGAGGTTCTGTGGACATGATAGAAACTCGGATGGTATATTGTCTCTCTGGTGCCAGGATCAGGGATGTTTCGGATCATGACCATGGCATTCTCAAGGGCGAAGGTGAGCAGCCAGAAGTCTTGGTACATATGACATAGGTAGACAAGGTGAGGAGGTCCTGAAGAGAGATTTTAGGGAGTGAGGTAGAAAGCTGAAAAACAAGACCTCTGGGGTAGTAAGTTCTGGATTGTTGCCTGTACCATGTGCCAGTGAGGGTAAGAATGGGATGATCTGGCAGGTGAATGTGTAGTTGAGAAACTGGTGAAGGGGGTAGGGGTTCAAATTTATGGATCATTGGGATTCCTTCTAGGGAAGATATGACCTGTACAAAAGGAGTGGGTTACACCTAAACCCAAGGGGGTCCAATGCCCTTGTAGGCAAGTTGGCTGGAATTGTTCCGGTGGGTTTAAACTAACTTGGCAGGGAGAAAGGAACCGGACTGATAGTGCTGAAGATGAGGTAGTTGGTTTACAAATAGATGTAATGTGTAGTGAGACTCCTAGCAATGAGAGGCTGATGATAGGGCAAAATTGCAGTCAACAGCATGAGTTGCAATGTAAAAGGTGGACAAAATTGTAAAGGGTGAATACAGGACTAAAGGTGTTATGTTTGAATGTGCACAGTATAGGGAATAATGTAGATGAACTTGTAGCACAGTTACAGATTGGCAAGTATAATGTTGCAGGCATCAAGGAATCATGGCTGAAAGAAATCTATAGCTGGGAGATTAATGTCCAATGATACACGTTGTATCAAAAGGACAGGCAGAAAAACAGAGGAAGTGGCGTGGCTCTGTTGGTAAAAAATGAAATTAAATCATTAGAAAGAGGTGTCATAGGATCGGAAGGTATTGAATCATTGTGGATAGAGTTAAGGAACTCAAGAGTGAAAATATCCTGATGGGAGTTGTATACAGACCCCCAAACAGCAGTAAGAGTGTGGTCTACAAATTACAATGAGAGATAGAAAATGCATGCCAAAAAGGCAATGTTACAATAGTCATGGGGGCGGGGGGTAAGGTTTCAATATGCAAGTAGATTGAGAGAATCAGGTTGGTGTGGAATTTCAAGAGGGGGAATATCTAGAGTGTCTGTGAGATGGCTTTTTAGAACAGCTCAAGGATACACATTGTAATGAAAGGACAGGCAGGAAGGCAGAGGTTGCAGCATTGCTCTGTTGGTAAAAAATGAAATCAAATCATAAGAAAGAGGTGATATAGGGTTGGAAGGGGTTGAATCATTGTGAATTGAGTT
Source organism: Mobula hypostoma (assembly GCF_963921235.1). Taxonomy (NCBI): domain Eukaryota; kingdom Metazoa; phylum Chordata; class Chondrichthyes; order Myliobatiformes; family Myliobatidae; genus Mobula; species Mobula hypostoma. The sequence goes on from NC_086112.1 coordinate 55,275,635, forward strand.
AAAGAAATGCAAGAGTAAAAAGACCCTGATGGGAGTTGTATACAGATCCCTCAACAATAGTAAAGATGTGGCCTACAAATTACAACATGAGATAGATAATACATGTCAAAAGGGCAACGTTAGAATAGTCATTGGGGACTTCAAAATGCAGGTATATTGGGAAAATCAAGTTGGTGCTGGATTCCAGGAGGGAGAATTTCTAGAGTACCTACGAGATGGCTTTTTAGAGCAGCTCATGGTTGAGCCCACTAGGAGATCCGTTACTCTGAATTGTGTGTTGTGCAGTGAACCAGAATTGTTTAGAGAGCTTAAGGTAAAAGAACCCTTAGGGGAAAGTCGTCATAATATAATCAATTTCACCCTGAACTTTGAGAAGAAGCTGAAGTCTGATGTATCAGTAATGTAGTGGAGTAAAGGGAATTACAGAGGCATGAGGGTGGAGTTGGCCAGAATTGATTGGAAAAGAACACTGGCAGGGATGATGGCAGAGCTGCAATGGCTGGGATTCATTGAAGCAATTTGGAAGGCACAGGATATATACATCCCAAAGAGGAATAAATATTCTGAAGGCAAGATGACACAAGCACGGCTAACAAGGGAAGTCAAAGCCAATGTAAAAGCCAAAGAGAGGGCATATAATAGAGCAAAAATTAGTGAGAAGTTAGAGGATTGAGAAGCTTTTACATACCACAGAAATTAACTAAAAAAGTCATTAAGAAGGTAAAGATGGAATGTTAAAGAAAGCTAGCCAATAATAATAAAGAGGATACCAAAGGTTTCTTCAGATACTTAGTGTAAAAGAGCGCTGAGAGTGGATATCGGACCACTGGAAAATGACACTGGCGAGATAGTAATGGGGAACAAGGAAATGGCAGATGAACTGAATAAGTATTTTGCATCAGTCTTCATTGTGGACGACACTAGCAGTATGGTGGAAGTTCCAGGTGTCAGAGATCATGAAATGTGTGATGTTACCATTACTAGGGAGAAGGTTCTTGGGAAACTGAAAGATTTGAAGATAGATAAGTCACCTGAACCACATGGTGTACACCCCAGAGTTCTGAAAGTGGTGGCTGAAGAGATTTGGAGGCGCTAGTAATGATCTTTCAAGAATCACAGATTCTGGAATGGTTCTGGAAGTCTGAAAAATTGCAAATGCCACTCCACTCTTCTAGAAGGGAGAGAGGCAGAATTAAGGAAATTGTAGGCCAGTTAGTCTGAACTCAGTGGTTGGGAAGATGTTGGAGTCGATTGTTAAGAATGTGGTTCCAGGGTACTTGGAGTCACATGATAAAATAGGCCAAAGACAGCATGGTTTCCTAAGGTAAAATCTTGCCTGACAAATCTGTTGGAATTCTTTGAAGAAATAACAGGCAGGATAGACAAAGGAGAATCAACTGATGTGTACTTGGATTTTCAGAAGGCCTTTGACAAGGTGCTGCACATAAGGCTGCTTAACAAACTATGAGTCCATGGTCTTACAGGAAAGATTCTAGCATGGATAAAGCAGAGGCTGATTGGTAGGAGGCAAAGAGTGAGAATAAAGGGAACCTTTTCTGGTTGTCCGCCAGTGATTAGAGGTGTTCCACAGAGGTCTGTGTTGAGACCAATTATTTTTGTGTTATATGTCAATGATTTGGATGATGGAATCGATGGCTTTGTTGCAAAGTTTGCAGATGATATGAAGATAGGTGGAGGGGCAGGTATTTTTGAGGAAATAGAGGCTACAGGACTTAGCCAGATTAGGAGAATGGGCAAAGGAGTGGTAGATGTTATACAGAATTGGGAAATGCATGGTCATGCATTTTGGTAGAAGAAGTGAAATGGTTGATTATTTTCTAAATGAAGAGAAAATACAAAAATCTGAGGCACAAAGTGACTTGGGAGTCGTTGTGCAGGATTCCCTAAAGGTTAATTTTCAGGTTGAATCTGTGGTGAGGAAGACAAATACAATGTTAGAATGCAGTTCAAGAGGACTAGAATATAAAAGGAAGGATGTAATGTTGAGACTTTATAAAACACTGATGAGACCTGACTCGGAGTATTGTGAGCAGTTTTGAGCCTGTTATTGTAGAAAGGATGTGCTGAAAATGGAGAAGGTTCAAAGAAGGTTCACAAAAATGATTCTAGGATTGAATGGCTCATCATATGAAGAATTCTGGACCTGTTTTCACTTAGATTTCAGAAGAATGAGGGGTGACCTAATGAAACCTATCAAATGGTGAAAGGCCTTGATAGAGTGGTTGTGGAGTGGATGTTTCCTACAGTGTGATTGTCTAAGACCAGAGGACACAGCCTCAGAATAGAACGGTGTCCTTTCAGAATGGAGATGAGAAGGAATTTCTTTAGCATAGAGTAGTGAATCTGTGGAATTCTTTGCCACCGGCAGTTGTGGAGGCTAATTCTAAGGCTGAAGGTGATAGATTCTTGATATGAAGGGATACGAGGAGACAGCTGGAGATTTGGGCTGAGAGGAAAAAATGGGTCTGTCATGGTGAAATGGTGGGGCAGACTCAATGGCCTTATTCTGCTCCTGTATCTTGTGGTTTTATGGAATTAAATTTCTTTCTTCTTTTTTTTTGCAGGAGTCTTCTATAATTTTCCTTTAGCATATTACAGCCTGCGACCTGGTAGAATTTAATGCAAGCAACACGTACAAAGTACTGGATGAACACTGTAGGCCAGGCAGCATCTATGGAAAATAGTACAGTCAACATTTCGGGCTGAGACCCTTTATCAGTACTGATGAAGGCTCTCAATCTGAAACCTTGTCTGTACTCTTTTTCCATAGATGCTGCCTGGCCTGCTGAGTTCCTCCAGCATTTTGTGTGTGTTGGTTGGAATTCCAGCACCTGCAGATTTTCTCTTGTTTGAGAATTTAATGCAACACTGATTGCATTTTATTGCTATATTGATGTACTTCACAGCTTGAGCATAATGGCATATCTGTGGAGGAGAGAATTAGAGTTTTGTTCAGTTTCAACTGGGCCTACAGCTGATGTAGAAATGTCTGCCGTAGTGCTTGCTCTATAAAAGATTGCTGCTGTCCTCATACTTTGCCATTGGTTAATACTTTAAGATCCCAAACAATAATAAAAATGCAACCCTTGGAAAATGCACAGTAATACACTGTCTTGTAGGAAAGCAGCTTTGATTTGTTATCTTCTATTTTTATCTCACCAGGATGTGGTAGAGAGCAGATGCCAAGCAAACATTTCCCACCCATGAAGGACTGAAACGAAAACTGGAAATACTGGAATTGTTTAGCAGATCAGGTAGCATCTCCAATGAGAGAAACAGAATTAATAAACATTGCTATAGTAAAGGAGCCAGGACTAGAGGCTTTGCTTTCCTGTGGTAACGTTGCATTGCCCCAACGAGTGGTGAATTGGCAGTAGTTGGAGGAAAGATACAAGCAAGCAAACATACTCAGTGTAAGGCCAAGGGTAGTGCTTAGAGCATTTAAACAATATTTTGAAGAATTGACAGATTTAGTGAATGTGCAGGATGTAGATAACAATTTCATTAATTGGAACATGCTGGCCAGTGGTGTAGTGGCATCGTCACTGGACTTTGAGGCGAGTGGCCTTGGGCTCGAATCTGGCTGGCTCTTTGCACACTTGCTAGGTTGAGCTTTGCTTCGTACAAAAAATACTAAAGAAACAGCAAGGTTACTGCCCGAGGCATGGAGAAGATCAGCAACAATATTTGGAACAATAAAGCCACATCCTAGATCTCAGAAGCAGAGTGACAGAACTTGAAAGGAGGCTACTTGGCCCACTGGACCCGTGAAAGAGTTATTCCATTGCTTCTAGTCCCCCTACTTCTTTTCATAGCCCTGTTCACTCTTTTATTTGTAACAATCATGTAATTTTATTGAAAATCCTTCTACTGTCCTAGGGAATATATTTTAGACCTTACAAACTCACTGGTTAATGATTTTTTTCCTCATGTCTTCTCTGCTTCATTTGCCAATTGTTTTAATGAACAGCCCGTACTATCACTTCTGCCTCTTCCATTTCTCTACTGCAACTCTTCATAAATTTGAACATCTCTGTTAAATCACCTCAAACCAATAGTGATCTAAGGAAATGATGCAGCATCTATTTTCTCCCAGTGAACTGAACTCTTGCAATGCTAGCATGATCCTTTCCCAGGCATTTACGACTTTGCCAAAAAATTTTACCCAATACTTGTAACACTACACCACTTGGATCCATTTAAAGATTTATAAAGGATTAACTGATGGTTGATTTTTTAAAAAAGTCTTTTTGGGCTCTATACCTCTTCCTTCATTTGCTTGGACTATACGTTGAAAATTCACATAGAAAGTATTAACTTTCTTTAGTTCTCTTGTACTTTGGTTAAAGGAACGGGTAGTTAAAATGATTTTGCTTTGTGAATCAGTGGCCTTTCATTTATTAACATACGTTTTCCCAAGTGACAATTAATTTAGTCTTAAATCACCTACTCTTAAGTTTCACACCATTGATGATAGTTGACAGTTATTTAGTTGTTGTGTTTCCCGGCCCTTCAGTTTTGATTAGGATGCCAGTATTCTGGCGTCACTCCCATAAATGGATAAGTTGCTCTTTGTTTAATGTCTGTGGAAGACAATACATCTACTCACCATTGTGAAGAAGCTCATATGGAAGGACAGAAATCTTTGAGATTTTGAGGGACTCGAGTCAAAATCCCCAAGAAAAACTTCCAATTTTTCTGTATATTATGATCAATGGCGTGTATTTTAAAATTCAAAGCAAATCTTTGCTGTCACTTTGATACAGAGTTCAGACAAAGACCCAAGTATAATTTTGAGTAGCTGACATATCAATTGAACTTAGTGACCACTTTCTAATGTTTAAACTCAGCATTGCAGTGGGGCTGGTGATAGCGCAATGTGTAATTGTTTTTTACCTTCTTAGAACATATCCATGTGGGTTTTGACACCCGACCTTTTGGCAATCACAAAGACTGTATTTCCAGCTGCATTCATTTTATTGTCAAATTGTTACAGTGGAATTTCTCTGGCAAATTTAAAATGCAAGTTTCCTTTGTGCAGGAAACATAAAGAATTTAGTTAAGTAGGAATATAACATATATACTCTTTTATAAAATACAGAACCTTGAGTATAATTTAGCAATATATTCTTCTCTCTTAGGGTATCAAACTAGCAAATGGGCAATTTTTTTAGGTTGTATCCAAGTTTTAGAGAAAGCCGCCTACCTTCTGACTAAGAAGGTTCTAAGTTCCTGCTTCACCCTACACACTTAAGCACAAAAGCTTCACTGATGTCCAAGTGCAGTAGTGAGGCAGTACTATACCATTGGTGGTGTCATTTTTCCATCCACTTCTACTCTATCAGATGGATGTGATAGGTCCCATGTGTGATGCTGAGCAGGAGCTGGGGAGTTCTTTATGTTGTATTTGCTAATATCCTTCAAACAATATTTAGATTAGATTAGATTAGATTATGAGAACACTCAGTCCTCGTTTATTGTCATTTAGAAATGCATACATTAAAAAATGATACAACGTTCCTCCAGAATGATATCACAAGAATACACAGGACAAACCAAGACTAAAATTTACAAAACCACATAACTATCACATATAATTACAACAGTGCAAAGCAATACCATAGTTTGATAAAGAACAGACCATGGGCATGGTAAAAAAAAGTCTCAAAGTTCCGAAAGCCTCATCATCTCACGCCAGCGGCAGAAGGGAGAAACTCTCCCCGCCATGAACCTCCAAGCGCCGCAAACTTACCGATGCAGCACCATTGGAAGCACCTGACTGCAGTGGACTCTGAGTCCGTCCGAAAACTTCGAGCCTCTGACCAGCCCCTCTGACACAGCCTCACCGAGTACCATCCTCTGCCGAGCACTTTGACCCCGTCCCGGCCGCCGAGCAACAAGCAAAGCCGAGGACTCGGAGCCTTCTCCTCCGGAGATTCTGGATCACACAGTAGCAGCAGCAGCGAAGCAGGCATTTCAGAAGTTTCACCAGAGGTTCCTCCGTGCTCTCACGTCCATCTCCATCAAATCAGCATTGTGCACGGCACACTCCTTGACAAATAACAGACATCACCACAGGAGCGGCCGCTGCGAGCTGCGTCATGCCACCATCTTCTCCTGCCGCAAACAATTTGTCAATTGTTTGACAATTTTTCAGGTTTATTAATGTATCAGAACTTTTTGCAAATCTCCTCAATGTTTTGTAAGTCTTCCACTTTGTTATCATTTGTAAACATAGAAATTGAGTTTTGATTCTAAGGTTATAACCAATAATTTAAATTGTAAGCTGTCACGTTACCAAGACTGCAAACATCCCCAGAGAACAGAAATGGGCTATTTTCCAATAAGAGGGAGAAACTTATATCAGCCGTCTAATATGAGGGACAAAATGAATGGAACTAAAATTAGAACCCAATGGCCTACATCCAAGGGTTTAAAGCAGAGGTTCCCAACCTGGGGTCCATGTACCCCTTGCTTAATGATATTGGTCCATTGCATAAAAAAGGTTGGAGACCTCTGGTTAAAGGAAGTGATTGCAGAGATAATAGAGTCATTACTTGAAGTTTATCAAACATTGAGTTGTGACAGGGAACCATTGGATTGGAAAACTACAGATGTGATGCTGTTGTTCAAAAACCGGGGGGGGGGGTGGGGGGAACAAAAATCTGGAAGATATCAGCTGGTTTGCTTAGCAACAGTTATGGGCAAATGCTGGAACCCTTTAACAATGAAGAAAGAGCTGGTAATTAAAGAAGCTAAATGCAATTAAACCAAATTAGCATGGCTTTATGAAAGGAAAATCATGCTTAACAAATTTGCTAGAGTTCTAAAAAGAGGTGGACATTGTATAAAGTCTCACATAAAAGGTTAAAGCACAAAATAAGATATCACAATAATGATGGAAGTGTGATAACATGGACTGAAAACTGGCTATTGAATGCAAGATAAAGGGATCAAATTCTGGATTTCCAGAAGGCGTTCGATAAGGTCGCACAAGAGACTTATAAATAAGATACAGATGCATGGAGTTGGAGGAAGTGTATTGGCATGGATAGTGGATTGGTTAACCAATAGAAGGCAGAGAGTTGGTATAAATGGGTGTTTCTCTGGTTGGCAGTCGGTGGTGAGTGGAGTGCCGCAGGGGTCGGTGCTGGGCCCACAGCTGTTTACCATTTATATTGATGATTTGGAAGAGGGGACTGCGTGTAGCATAGCAAAATTTGTTGATGACACTAAACTGAGTGAAATAGCAAATTGTACAGAGGATGTGGAGAGTCTGCAGAGGGATATAGATAGGTTAAGTGAGTGGGCCAAGGTCTGGCAGATAGAATACAATGTTGGTAAATGCGAGATCATCCACTTTGGAAGGAATAATAGAAGAGCAGATTATTATTTAAGTGGTGAAAGATTGCAGCATGCTGTTGTGCAGAGGGACTTGGGAATGTTTGTTCATGAATTGCAAAAAGTTGGCTTGCAGGTACAACAGGTTATTAAGAAGGCAAATGGAATGTTGGTCTTCATTGCTAGAGGGATTGAATTCAAGAGCAGGGAGGTCATGCTGCAACTATACGGGGTACTGGTGAGGCCACACTTGGAGTACTATGTGCAGTTCTGGTCTCCATACTTGAGGAAGGATATATAGGCTTTGGAGACAATGCAGAGGAGGTTCACCAGGTTGATTCCAGGGATGAAGGGGTTAACCTATGAGGAGAGATTGAGTTGCCTGGGACTATACTCTGGAGTTCAGAAGAATGAGAGGGGATCTTATAGAAACATACAAAATTTTGAAAGGGATAGATAAGATAGAAGTAGAAAAGTTGTTTCCATTGGTAGGTGAGACTAGAACTAGGGGGCATTGCCTCAAGATTCAGGGGAGAAGATTTAGGACGGAGATGAGGAGAAACTGTTATTCCCAGAGAGTGGTGAATCTGTGGAATTCTCTGCCCAGGGAAGCAGTTGAGGCTTCTTCACTAAATATATTTAAGATACAGTTAGAAAGATTTTTATATAGTAGAGGAATTAAGGTTATGGGGAAAGGGCAGGTAGATGGAGCTGAGTTTACAGACAGATCAGCCATGATCTTATTGAATGGTGGGACAGGCTCGATGGGCCGGATGGCCTACTCCTGCTCCTATTTCTTATGTTCTTAAATAAATATGGACTGTATGTACATATCACATAGATAGCAGCAGCCTGCCTCAATGTGAGAAGTTGATCATTGGTGATGCAATGTCAGGTTTAAAATACACTCTGGTGCTTTCAACTCTTTTCAGTAGGCTGCAATCAGTGCAGGGCCAATAAAAACAAAGGGGATATAGGTGGAGCAGTCAGGCTTTGGCTCGACAGGCTTGGACAAGCACAGGTGAAAGGTGTAAGTAAGTTTCTAGTAAGTTTTTTTTCTGTTAGTACATAGTTAGTGTGCTGAGAATGGATCCGGAGGTAGTGGTATGTTCTTCGAGTGAGATGTTGGAACTCTTGAAATCCTCCATTCTCCCTGATGACTACATCTGTGTGAAGTACTCTGAGCTACTTAGAGACTGTGTTAAGGAACTGGAGCTGCAGCTGGATGACCTTTGGCCCATACGGGAAAAAAGGAGGTGATAGATAAGAGGTACAGGAAGGTAGTCACCCCTAAGTTGCAGGAGGCAGGTGCCTGGGTGACTGTCAGAGTACCTCTGTGGCCATGCCCCTCAATAATAAGTTTACCATTTTGGATTCTCTTGGGGGAGATGTCCTACCATGAGAAGCCTCAGCGACCAGGTCTCTGGCATTGTGTGTGGCTCTATGGCTCAGAAGGGAAGTGGTGAGGAGAGTAGTGTATTTGTGATAGGGGATTCTTTAATTAGATTTTGTGTGCATGAAAGGGACACAGGGACAGAATGTTGCCTCCTAGGTGCCAGGGTCAGGATTGCCTTGGAACAGCTCCACGACATTCAAAAGGGGGTGTGTGAACAGCCAGAAGTCATGGTACATATTGGTATCAATGACATATGTAGGAAAAATGAGGGGGTCCTGAGGATAGGGGGTCCTACGGAGTTAAGCAGAAAGCAGCAATCTCTGGATTGCTGCCTGTGGCATGTGCCAGTGAGGGTAAGAATAGGTTGAGTTGGCAGATGATTGCAGGGATGAGAAATTGGTGCAGGGTGCAGTGCTTCAGATTTCTGGATCATTGGGCTCTCTTCTGGGGAACGTATGACCTGTACAAAAATGATGGGTTACACCTTAACCTGAGAGGGACCAGTATCTTTGTGGGCAGATTTGCTAGAGATGTCGGGGAGGGTTTAAACTAATTTGACAGGGGTATGGGACTGGAGTGATAGGGCTGAGGATGGAGCAGTTGGTATACGACTAGATGCAGTGTGTAGTGAGCCTGTAAGAAATGACCGGCAGATGTAGGGAAAAACTGCAGTCAGTGGGATGAATTAAAGTGCATCAGGGGGCCAAAATCAAAAAGGGTGATGAATACAGGACTGAAAGTAACACACATAAAAGTTGCTGGTGAACGCAGCAGGCCAGGCAGCATCTGTAGGAGAGGTACAGCTGACGTTTCGGGCCGAGACCCTTCGTCAGGACTAACTGAAAGAAGAGCTGGTAAGAGATTTGAAAGTGGGAGGGGGAGGGGGAGATCCAAAATGATAGGAGAAGACAGGAGGGGGAGGGTTGGAGCCAAGAGCTGGACAGGTGATTGGCAAAAGGGATATGAGAGGATCATGGGACAGGAGGCCCAGGGAGAAGGAAAAGGGGAGGGGGGATGGGCAATAACGGATGGGGTACGAGGGGGAGGTGGGGCATTAACGGAAGTTAGAGAAGTCAATGTTCATGCCTGAAAGTGTTATATTTGAATGCATGCAGTATGTGGATTAAGGTCTTGTAGCACAGCTAGAGATTGAGAGGTATGACATTGTGGGCATATCTATGTCATGGCTGAAAGAAGATCATAGTTGGGAGCTTAACATCTAAGGACAGGCGGGTAGGCAGATGGTTCTGTTGGTTAAAAAATAAAATCAAATCCTTAGAAAGAGGTGACATAGGAACGGAAGATATAGGTTCCTTGTGGGTAGAGTTAAAAATCTGCAAGGGTAAAAAGACCCTGAAGGGAGTTATATGCAGGTGTCCAAAGAGTAGCCAAGACGTGGGCTACAAGTTACAACAGCAGATGGAAAAGGCATGTAAAAAGGGCAAGGTAGTAATAATTATGGTGGAATTCAATATGCAGGTAGATTGGGGAAAATTAAGCTGGTGCTGGATTGAAGATAGGGAATTTGTAGTATGCCTGAAAGATGGCTTTTTAGAGCAGTTTGTGGTTGAGCCCACTCTGGATAGGGTGCGATGTATTGACCCAGATTTGATGAGGGAGCTTAAGGTGAAGGAACCCTCAGAGGCAAAAATCATAGTATGATAGAATTCACCCTGCAGTTTGAGAAGGAGAATGTAAAACTGGATGTATCAGTCTGACAGTGAAATAAGGGGAATTGCAGAGGCATGAGAGGAACTGTCAAAAGTTGATTGGAATGAGACACTAGCAGGGATAATGGCAGAACAGTAAAGGCTGGTGTTTCTGGGTGAAATTCGGAAGGCACAGGAAAGATACATTCCAAAGATGAAGAGGTATTCTAAAGGGAGGATGATGCGAACATGACTGACAACGGAAGTCAAAGACAGCATAACAGCAAAAGTGATGGCATATAATATTGCAAAACATCGTGGGAAGGTAGAGGATTGGGACGCTTTTAAAAACCAACAGAAAGCAATTTAAAAAGCCATAAACAGAGAAAGGGTAAACATTAAGGTAAGCTAGCCAATAATATAAAAGAGGATACAAAAAGTTTTTCTCACATATATAAAGAGAGACAAGAGTAGATATCAAACTGCTGGAAAATGACACTAGGTGGTTGTAGCTGGGAACAAAGATATGGAGAACACACTTACTAAGTATCTTGCGTCAGTCTTCACCGTGAAACTCTAGCAGAATACTAGAAGTGCATGAGTGTCAGGAAGCAGAAGTGAGTATCATTGCCATTATGAAGGAGAAGGTGCTTGGGAAGCTGAAAAGTCTGAAAGTAGATAAATCAGCTGGACAAGATGGATAACCCCCAAGTGTTCTGAAAGAGGTAGCTGAAGAGATTGTGGAGGCATTAGTAACGATATTTCAAGAATCACTAGATTCTGGAATAGTTCCAGAGGAATGGATAATTGCAAATGTCACTTCTTTAGGAAGGGAGGGAGGCAGAAGAAAGGATATTATAGGCTGGTTAGCCTGACTTCAATGGTCAGAAACATGCCTTAGACTTTTATTATGGATGAGGTTTCAGGGTACTTGGAGGCACATGATAAAATAGGCCAAAGTCAGCATGGTTTACTAAGGGGGAAATCCTGCCTGACAAATCTGTTTGAATTCTTTGAGGAAATACAGAAACAGGCAGGATCAACAAAGGAGAGTCAATGGTGTGATGTTATTAGTCAGAAGGCAGACGGCATGGATAGAACATTCCTTAGAAGTAGAAGTAGCACACACAAAATGCTGGAGGAACTTAGCAGGCCAGGCAACATCTACGGAAAAAAGTATGGTTGATGTTTCGGGCTGTGATCCTTTGGCAGGACTGGAAAAAAAAGCTAAGGAGTAGATTAAAAAGGGGGGGAGTGGAGGGAGAAACACAAGGTGATAGGTGAATCCAGGAGGGGAAGGGATGAGGTAAAGAGCTGGGAAGTTGATTGGTGAAAGAGATACAGGGCTGGAGAAGGGGGAGTCTGATAGAAGAGGACAGAAGGCCATGGAAGAAAAGGGGGAGGAGCACCAGAGAGAGGCAATGAGCAGGCAAGGAGAAGGATGGGAGAGGGAAAAGGGGATGGGGAATGGTGAAGGGGGTGGGGGGGCATTACCTGAAATTTGAGAAATTGCTATTCATGCCATCAGGTTGGAGACTACCTAGACAGAATATAAGGTGTTCCTTTTGTTCTCACCTACCACACCAACAGCTTCTGCATCCAGCACACAATTCTCCGGAACTTCCACCATCTCAACAGGATCCCACCAACAAGCACATCTTTCGTTCCCGCCCCCCCCCCTCCACTATTTGCTTTCTGCAGGAATCGCTCCCTACATGACTCCCTTGTCCATTCGGTCCTCCCCACTGATCACCCTCCTGCCTCTTCACCTCCTCCCTCACTACCATTCAGGGACCCAAACAGTCCTTCCAGGTGAGGCGACACTTCATCTGTGAGTCTGTTGGGGTCATATACTGTGTCTGGTGCTCCTGGTGTGGCCTCCTGTACGTCAGTGAGACCTGACATAGCTTGGGAGACTGCTTTACCGAGCACCTATGTTCTGTCTGCCAGAACAAGCAGGATCTCTCAGTGGCCATCCATTGTAATTCCACTTCCCATTCTCATTCCGATATGTCAATCCATGGCCTCCTCTACTGTCGCAATGAGGCCACACTCATTTTCCAGGAGCAACACTTTGTATTCCATCTGGGTAGCCTCCAACCTGATGACCTGATGGCACGAACCCCAGTTTCACAAACTTCTGTAATGCCCCTTCTCCGTTTCACCTATCACCTTTCAAATCTACTCCTCATCTTTTTCTCCAGTCCTGCCAAAGGGTCTTGACCCAAAACGTCGACTGTACTTTTTTCCACAGATGCTCCCTGGCCTGCTGAGTTCCTCCAGCATTTTGTATGTGTTGCTTAGATTTCCAGCATCTGCAGGCTTTCTCTTGTTTGCGATCAGAAGTAGAAGTTGTGGTTTGGAAGGTGCTTTCTTGGTGAGTTACTGCAGTGCTTTCTGTAGATGGTAAAATTGCTGCTACTGTGCACTGGTTGTGGAAGGAATGTATAGTTTGTGGATGGATATTATGTGGGTTATATGCCTTTCATGGTGTTGAGTTTCTTGAGTGTTGTTACAAATAGAGCGTATTCCATTTCATTCCTGATTTGTCCTTATGGCCGTTATTAGAGATGGAGATAATTAAAAATAAGTATCGTTATAAATGTACAGGCTTTTGGTGAGGCCACAGCTGAAGTAATGTTTTGGTCCACTTATTTAAGAAAGAATATACTAGCACTGGGGACAGTCAGAAGAGATTCACTGGGTTCTAATATGATGAGAGAGTTTTTTTCCCCATCAAGAGCAGCTAATGAGATCTAGACTTGACTATACCTCTACACTCTGTCTCCTGTAAAAATGCTAATCCCTTTTCTCAGTTCCTTCATCTCTAGTCCATCTGTTTGCAGGATGAGGCTTTCTGTCCCAGGTCTTTAAAGATGTCCTCCTTCAAAGAACGAGGTTTCACTTCCTCCACCATTGATGGTGCCCTCATCCACATTTCCTCCATTTCCCAGACAACTATGCTCAACGCATTTTCCTGCTGTGTTAACAGTGATAGAGTTCCTCTTGTCCTTACCTCCAACCCATGAGCCTCTGCATCCAGCACATCATTCTATGCAACTTCCGCCATCTCCAAAGGGATCCTACCACCAAACACATCTGTACATCCCCCAACACTTTCTGCAGGGATCACTCCCTTCGTTTTCCCCTTGTCTATTTGCCCCTCCCCATTAATCTCGCTCCCGGAACTTATCCCTGCAAGTGGCTTAAATACTATTCCTACCCCTTTACCTTCTTCCTCATCTCCATTCAGGGCCCCAAACAGTCCTTCCAGGTGAGGCAACAATTCACCTGTGAATCTGCTGGGGTCGACTATTGTATCTGGCGCTCCCGCTGTGACTTCCCCTACGTTGGTAAGACCTGTCGTAAATTGGGGGACCATTTCGTCAAGCACTTCCGCTCCATATGCCAAAAGTGGAACTTCCTGGTGGCTGAACATTTTAATTCCAAAAATCATATTCCCATTCCAGCATGTTGGTCCATGGCCTCCTCTTGTGCCTTGATGAGGCCACCTTCAGAGTGGAAGAGCAACATCTGGGTAGCTGACAACCTGATGGGATGAATATTGATTTCTCCTTCCAGTTAAAAAAATCCTTCCCCCTTCACCCTTCTTCTATTCCCCACTCTGGTTGTTTACCTCTTCTCACTGGCCTATCATCTCCCCTTGGGTCCCCCCTCTTTCCTTTTCCCCTATGGTCCATTCTCCCCTCCTGTGAGTTTCCTTCCTCTCCAGCCCTTTATGTTTCCCACATGCCTGACTTCACCAATCACTTTCTAGCTATCCTCCTTCTCCTCTTTTCAATTTTTTATCTGGCATCTATCCCCTTCCTTTCCAGTCCTGAAGAAGTGTCTCAGCTCGAAATGTTGACTATTTGTTCACTTCCAGCATTTTGAGATCCTCCAGCATTTTGTGTGCTTTGCTTTGAATTTCCAGCACCTGCAGAATTTCTTGTGTTTTTAAAAAGTTCTAGACCTACATGGTTTGGAGCTCAGAAAAGTGAGGGGTGAACATACAATGGGGCATGACAATGTAGACGTTGAGATGTCTCCACTAGTGAGAGATCATGGAGATATAGTTACAAAATAACGCGGTGGTCATTTCACACTGAAGTGCATCGGACTTTTCATCCTAAGTGCATTAGGTGAATAGGAAACAGTTTCATTCTCTCTGCCATTACATTTCTGCATGATCAATCAACACTACCTACGGCATTATTCCTTTTTTGCACTATTTATTTTGTAATTTATAATTATTCTTCTGTCTTTGCATTGTACTGCTGCCACAAAACAACAAATTACACATAATCTAAGACAGTGATAATAAATGTGATTCCTTACATTAGGTGGTAAATCTCTGGGAGTCCCTTCCCTGGAGGGTTGTGATGTTGGATCACTGGAGAGACCTAAAGAGGAAGTAGAGAAATCCTTGAAAGATCAGGAAACAGAAAGCCTGTGGGATTAGCACAAAAGAAGCATTGAGGCCTGGTGAAAATCAGCCATGAAGTTACTCAATGACTTATTAAGTTAGAAGGCCTCAGAGGCTCACTACTGTTCCTATTTTCCTGTGTGTTCCTCTGTGATCCCTGTAGGAGCCGCCTCTTGCTTTCTGCCATCTTCTTTAGCTGCCCTTTAGTCTATTTGTTCTAGCCTGTTTTCCATTCCTTTAATTATCCCTGCATGCATTATTGCATAGATGATACTGTTCCAAAAAATAGAGCCAAATTTCAGGTGAGGTACTTCGGGTATGATTCTGTCCCCGTGAGTGAGCAAGTGTGTAGATGTCAGGTTGGACATAACTGTGTGTCTATCATTATAGCCTTGTAACACTTTCTGGTCTCCGGTTTGCCACTAAATCAAGACCTTGTTCTGTGACGCCCATATGGTAGGTAAAGCATACGAAATACTTCATGCTAAAAGAAATCTTACAGAGGCAAATTTCACACCAGAATATCAGGACCCTCATGGCAATCCCAGCAATATACTCTGCTAGTATAGCTAGAGAGCTCTAATGCTTTGACATTGACATGACCACACTGAATGAGACGTAAGAGTTAGGAGATATCAGTTTACAGAGCAAGGTGGTGACTGCACTTCCTTCTGCGGGGTTAAAGTACAAGAGGCACACAGAAGCCCTGAATGAGCAGTAGAGGCTGTGCACTATCTTACAAACAATTGGCATCTCCACCTTACCGTCTACTTCCAGCCTCATCTGTGGAAGAGTCTGTGGCTTCCACAATGGCCTCACCAGTCACATCCGAACACAAAACTGTAGTGAAATCAAATTATCCATAACACTAACGGACTGTCTGAGAAGAAGAACAAGAAAAAAAAAACTGAGGCAATATTAAATGTCTAATTTGAGCATATAATATAACAGTTATTTCTACTGGAAAAATAAACAATTAAATATCTCAATCTTAAAGAAATTAAATCAAATTAAATTTGATTCCCTTTGAAAATATCATTGGAAAAAAATGAAATTGTTCTACTTTCTCATTGATTACAGTGCTCCCACAATGAATAGTCAGGCAGAAAGTGCTTGTTGCATTCCTCTGGTATTGTTTCAGTGCTTTGTAATGATCTTGAAAACAGTTCGCTGAAATCTTGGTGAAGAAGCAGCTGGAAATACTTGCATGCTGACTATGCAAAATGTTATGTCTACTATTATGAAATATTTGTTGGTAATCTTCACTTTGTATTTGATAATATTGTTGTGAACTGCTTCGCTCCTAATAGCAAGTTCAAAGTGACTTTAATAGTGTTGACGTCTTGATTGGTTGCAATTGCACGGTGTAGCAGCAACAGCTGGTGTACACAGATGAGAGAAGAAAGAACATTAGAGACATGAGCAACTCTGGTATTATCAGAATTGTGCTAGACTTAACCACCCATGTAATTGTATATACA
This sequence comes from Mobula hypostoma, assembly GCF_963921235.1. Lineage (NCBI taxonomy): Eukaryota > Metazoa > Chordata > Chondrichthyes > Myliobatiformes > Myliobatidae > Mobula > Mobula hypostoma. The sequence goes on from NC_086112.1 coordinate 55,291,949, forward strand.
ATATAATCTCATGTTTTGTCATCGTGTGCGTTTTGTTTATAAAACACTTAACTGAAAAGAGCTGTATTGCCTATTTCCCCAACAATTCAATATCAGGATCTTCAAAATTTAAACAAGAATATTACATTGACAAATTGGCACCTAGTGTTCTTCATTAGGACTGGCAATAAGCATTGAAATATTAGCAGCACAATCCTCAGCCTGTGGATTCCAAAGTTTGCATAATTACTAATAGATGAGGCCAATGAATCCATCGAGCATTGTCAATTCAAAACCATGAACCTCCACTTCTACTAAATAACTATTGGTTACATTAATCTAAAGTTTCATCTCAAGTTCTCTGTCCAGGTGTCCATCTATATCATCATAGGCTTAAGTTATTCCTTCAGCTGCTCCAGTGTCCTCCCATAGTCATGGATGTACCGGTTAGTAGGTTAACTGGTCATTGTAAATTGTCCCATGATTAGGCTAGGGTTAAATTTGAGGATTGCTGGGCAACACAGCTGGAAGGGCCTATTCTGCACCATACCACAAAAAGCAATAACAAACAAAGTATCCCAGTATTTGCAATTGATGAGCTTAAGTTTATATTCTTCACTCACAGCTTAGATTAAAGTAGTTTATAGGATGTACATTCCTCAAAACCACTTTTAAAAAATCTACTTCTTTGCCTCCATTGTAAACTTTTAACCTTATTTCAGTGGATTGCCTCCAGATCTTTTAATTGTTTCTTGAGTGATGGAGAGCAGAGCTAGATGAATCAGAACTTGCATTTGGACTGAAGGGGAGGAGCTTAGGAGGATTAATGGCGCTGAATGGCGACTGGTTTGCTTGTATCTTCGGAAACAGCTCTATTTCCATCTTTAATTTTTCCCTTTCAGGGTTCTTTTGAAGACCCTGACCTGGAGTTGTACGCTGACTATGGTTCTTTTGCGGGAATGGGACCCGTTGTTTGGCATGCCAAGGGCTTGGCCTAAGAGCTTCGCTTGCCTTCGAAGGACTGAGATTTCGTGGCTCTGGAGACAGGGAGATCGGAGGTTGGTGCCTCTGCAGGAGATCGGTGTGTCATTGGAGATGGAATATCTATGGCTGTGTGCCCAGAGACCCGAGATCTTTGGGCATAGAGCTTGGAAAAAGCGACGAAATGTACTTTTAATACCGTAAACCAGCGAGTTGTTTGTCATGTCTCCCCTCTTGCTGTGAAATGGAGACATCTCTTTCTCCCTTATTAAGGAGCGAGAGAGCCTGTGGTATGTCGAATACCGGGTGAACAAGTAGTCTTTGGGGTAAAACAAGTCTGTGTCTTTGCTGTTGCTTTGCTCATGCTTGAGTGCTCGGTGGTGGGTGCCAATGCTTTTTTTTGCCGGTGGGGGGAAGAGGGGTTGTTGCTTGATGGTGCTTACATGCAGAAAGGAGGGGAGCTGGTGGGGACTTTGGGGTTCTAACATTTAACTGTCATTCATTCTTTGGGGCACTCCTCTGTTTTCGTGGATGGTTGTGAAGAAAAGGCATTTCAGGATGTATATTGTATACATTTCTCCGACATTAAATGTACCTTTGAAACCTTGAAACCTTTGAAGAAAGCTTCCTTCACTTGTCCCAAGGCACTTTGCAATCAATGAGATGTTTTGGAAGATCAAAAAACCCTGCAGATGTCGGAAATCTGAAATAAATCAAAAATGCTGGAAACACTCAGCAGATCAGGCAGCATCTATGGATGTGGAAGCTTCTCTGCTGCCAGATCCTCTGAGAGGAGGGCAACACAAGTGATATGCTTAGCTGTCAGTGGTCTGTAACTGTTCATGTAGGCAAGTCTCTTCCACCCTTTAAAGGACATTTAGGACTGGGCATAAGTGTTAGAATGTAGGCACCAAACCCAGAAATGAATATATAAAATATTCTCAACTTGATTTCTTCTTTACCTCTAAGTCCCTCTTCCTCAGCTGATAGTTTTCATCAAAGGCTGATTGTGCTTTCAAAATTTAACCTTCTTTATGTAAAAATAACATCAAATTGCTTTGAAAAGATACTTATTTTTTCACCTTTTTCTCAAACTCTGTACCTCCACGTTCAAAGTTGGTTTGGATCTGCTTCATTCTGCCTACTTCCACAACATGTCAGCAGCAACACATAAAGTGCTGGAGGAACTCAGTTAGCCAGGCAGCATCTGCAGGAAAGAGTAAACGCTCAATGTTTCAGGCTGAGACCCTTCATCAGGTCTGGAGAGAAAAAAGATGAGAAGTCAGAGTAAGAAGCTGGAGGGAGGGGAGGAAGAAGTATAAAGGGAGTAGGTGATAGGTGAAACCAGGAGAGGAGGATGGGGTCAACTGTTGAAAGAGATAAAGGGCTGCAGAAGGGGGAATATGATAGGAGAGGAGAGAAGACCATGGAAGAAAGGGAGAGGAGAAGAGTGCCAGAGGGAGGTGATGGGCAGGAAAGGAGGTAAGATGAGAGAGAGAAATGGGAATGGGAAATGGGGAATGGTGAAGGGGAGAGGTCCATTACCAGAAGTTCGAGAAATTAATGTTCATGCCAACAGGTTGGAGGCTACCCAGATGGAATATAAGGTGCTGCTCTTTCAACCTGAATGTCATCCCCTTCTCTCAATCCCTCTATCTCTGCCACATCTGCTCTCAGGATGAGGTTTTTCATTCTAGAACTAAGGAGATGTCCATCTCCTTCAAAGATGTCCTTCGTCCACCATCAAAGTTGCCCTCACCTACATCTCTTCCATTTCATGCACGTCTGCCCTTACCCCATCCTCCCAGCACCCCACCAGGGAGAAGGTTCCTCTTGTCCTCACCTACCACCCCATCAGCTTCCGTGTCCAGCACATAATTCTTCATAACTTCCACAATCTCTAAAAAGATCCTACCACCAAGCACATCTTCCCCCCCTCCAACCACTTCCTGCTTTCCACAGGGGTCTCTCCCTATGTGACTCCCTTGTCCATTCATCCCTCCCCACTGATCTCCACCCTGGCACATCTTTGCAAGCGGAACATGTGCTACACTTGTTCCACACCTCACTACCATTCAGGGCCCCAAACAGTTCTTCCAGATGAGGCGACACTTCACCTGCGAGTCTGTTGGGGTTATATACCGTATCTAACTATGGTGACTGGGACATGTGCTTTCATGAGACAGAAGGTTAAAAAAAACTCATTCATTGCACCAGCCTCTTATGGTTCAGCTTTACAAAAATAAATTAAAATTAAATTAAAATTTAAGTTAAATAGCTACTTCCACGGGTCAGTCTTCTTGAACTGCTGCAGCCTTGAGAGAAGGTAAGGTTGGCATTGGCAAGAAAATGTGAACGTCTTCTGTGCTGCATGACAATTTGCTGGGAGTATGTTTGCAGAAAATAGGATGAAGGAATTAATGTTAGTTTCAGTGCTTCAGTGAAGTTATAGAATTCATCATTTGGCTGAAATAGATATTGTTGATGAAAATCAACATCACCTTCAACACAGCACAGATTTTGGTAATTTTGGCTATTTGAAGATTAAGGCTTTGTACTTGATACAGAATTCGTGGTCTGCAACCCCTGCCACCTAAAATGCTCTGAGAGCTGGACTACCTTCAGCAGGAATCTCAAGGCACTGGAAAAATGCCAACAACGCTGACAAAATCCTCCAAATCTGCTAGAAGCACAAGAGAACCAATGTCAGTGTCCTTACCCAGGCAACGTCCCGGTACTGAAGCCTGCTTATATTCTTTGACTATATTGGCGATGTCACATTGTTCACAAGTTTGACACCAGACTCTCAAAACAGATGGTCTACTCTGAGCCCTGTCATGAGATGAGATTACCAGATTGTCAGAGGAAATGACATCAAAAATATTCCAAAACTCCCTTCAAGAAATACAACCTTACTGACTCTTGGGAAGCTCTGGGAGAAGGAGTATTCTGGATTTTGTCTGAGGACACACACACAGGCCTTGCATAAGCACCAGAACACCCACCAGAGTCCTGATGAAGGGTCTCGGCCTGAAACGTCAGCTATCTATTCATTTCGATAGATGCTGCCCGACCTGCTGAGTTCCCCCAGCATTTTGTGTGTGTTGCTTTCGGTTTCCAGCATCTGCAGACTTTCACGTGTTTAAGAACACGCAGTTATGTGGAAATAAAGAAGCAGAGGGAATGGGATCGATAGGATTGCTCTGCTACAAGCCAGCACATTACCTGTGGGCTGAAAGACCTCCTTCTCAGTTATTTAAGGCGACACAGGGGTGCATCTGGTAGAGCCCCTGCCTCAGTGACTGAGCCCTGGGATCAATACTGACCACAGGTTACTTGGCCATGTCAATAGTGTGTGGTGAGTGGTAAAATCTTGCTGGAGTTGATGAGAATGTGAGGGGGATATAAAAGATGAAGTTAGTGAAAGATGAGTGTTAATGAGTGGTTGTGGTTGGCACAGACTCAGTTGGCTGAAAGCCTATTTCGATGAGGTATCACTCCATGACTCGATGTAGAAGTTACCTTGTGCAACAACTGTTATTTTCTTCAGAATACATGATGTAAAACACAATGGAAATTTATTGTACCTCAGTCAACATAGAAAGCTGCAGAGTACCTTGGGTCAGACTTAATTACAAGTCTTTTCCTTGGTTTAGCATTCATTTGGTCAAGACCAAAACAGCTTTATAGGTGAAATTATATTACACTGGAAAATGTGGCCTGGAATTGAAATATATGAATAACCCCATATCAGTTTGACCCACTGCAGGTCACTTGAGATTTGTTTTCACACCTCATTATCAAGATTGTACTGCTTAACCAGAGAGAGTCATGCAGTTTAAGGAATTAGTGTATGTTCATGTGGTACAAATTTCAGAGTTCCTAGCTGAAGCTAACAGCAACAGTGAAGCCATGACTGACTGCATCACTTAAAGGTGAAATTTCCATTGCCAGCTCCTATTAAAGGAAAAGTGGTGATTTGCCTGCAACTAGTGTTTGCATATGTTTGGGAAGGTTGCATCAAGTTTTGGCAAACAGGAACAAGAATAGATTTCAGATTTTCAGACGAGGCTTTCGATGTCTTTACAGATGAGATACAGAGAAATAAATAGATAGATAGATACTTTATTGATCCCAAAGGAAATTACAGTGTCGCAGTAGCATTACAAATGCACAGATATAAATATCAGAAGAGAAGTAGAAAGAATAAAAAATAGGTTACTGCAAACAGTCCAACAGGAGGGGGATCATCACTTCCCTAGCTATAGGTTGGCTCATTATAGAGCCTAATGGAAGAGGATAAGAATGACCTCATATAGTGCTCTTTGTCTTAGTCTATTACTAAAAATGCTCCTTTGTTTAGCCAAGGTGGCATGCAGAGGGTGAGAAACATTATTCAGGATTGCCAGGATTTTCCAAGGAGTCCTCTGTTCTACCATAGCCTCCAGTGTGTCCTGGTCCAGGAAGCCATCAAGATCGGTAATCGTGTGCTACTGGTAGAAGCTGGTGTAGGAAAACAATGATAGGAGAGAACTGCACATGAGCTGAAAGAAGTATTGGAAAATATTTAGTAACACACACAGTTCGTTAACATAAATGACCATGTTTCTGGATCCCATTCACTCTTGTCTCATCCACTGCTCAACAACTCAACACCATATTGTCCATCATTCTTCTACAGCAAATCCATCTGTCACAATTCCTAATTTTCCATGTCCCCTCCTATCCTCCCAAACATTGAGCAACCTATCAACACTCAATTCAAACTTGAATTGCCTTCATTTCTTACATCCTTCACATACATGAGGAGTAAAAATCTTTACGTTATGTCCCCGTCTAAATGTGCAATATGTAATCAGAGTAATTTATAATAATTTATATTAAATAGAACAGTCAGTGTAACATAGAAATACACTCAGATCAGCGTAAGTTAATCAGTCTGATGGCCTGGTGGAGGAAGCTGTCTTGGAGCCTATTGGTCCTGGCTTTTATACTGCGATACTGTTTCCTGGATGGTAGCAGCTGGAATAGATTGTGGTTAGGGTGACTCAGGTCCCCAATGATCCTTCAGGCCCTTTTCTCACACCTGTCTTTGTAAATGTCCTGAATCATGAGAAATTCACAACTATAGATGTGCTGGGCAGTCCGCGTCACTCTCTGCAGAGTCCTGTGATTGAGGGAAGTACAGTTTCCATACCAGGCAGTGATGCAGCCAGTCAGGATGCTCTCAATTGCACCCCTGTAGAAAGTTCTTAGGATTTGGGGGCCCTTGCCAAACTTCTTCAACCGTCTGAGGTGAAAGAGGAGCCTTTGTGCCTTTTTCACCACACAGCTGGTGTGTACAGACATGGATGCCAAGGAACTTAAAGCTGTTTACCCTCTCAACCCCAGATCCATTGATCCTTAGAAAAAAAAATCACGCATAAACATTATAATACTCACCTTACCCCTCTCCTACAGGTGAAGGTGCTGCACAAACCCTGCCTGTAACACTAGATGGTTCAGCAATCTACAGGGGAATGTTGGCTATAAGCAGGCCATTAGCACCAAATCATGATCAGCGGTGGTACAGAAATCATTGAAGTAAACAGCATGGCCACAACTAATCATTTTTTTCATATTCCACTTCATCCTTAATCCACAATCTTTTCTGATCTGCAAGATGCATCCACTTACTGCAGCTGTTGTTTTTTCTTACACGTCTTTCAAACAGCCTTATTCGCAGGCCTGATTGCTGAGTATCAAATTTGAAGGAGAGTGTTCTTGCATTTGATCTTATACTTGTAACTGCTACCTCAGATATCCATAGTCTGGGTACTGTAGAAGGTAGTTTAGAGGGTGGATCAGCTCATAAAGAGCTATGTGGGACACAAAAGATTGCAGATGCTGGAATCTAGAGCAACACACAACCCGCTGGGATAAGTTAGTAGGGTGAGCAGGATCTAGGGGAGGGAAGGAACTGCTGACATTTGGGGTCAAAATCCTGTGTCAAGAGTTACTAGACCAATATAGGGCAAGACAGGTGGATGATGAGCTCACACTAAGGCAGAGGTTCCCAACCTTGGGGTCCACAGACCACCTTGCTTAATGGTATTGGTCCATGGTAAAAAAAAGATTGGGAACTACTGCTCTAAGGTAAATCCTATTCGGGTTCTGCTCAAGAGAACATAGATACTTCCTCAAGAAAGAAAGGTATTTTGAGTAATCAGAATGAGATTTATTATCACTGTTCTATGTCATGGAATTTGTTTTATATAGCAGCAGTACAGTGCAACATATAAAAGTTAATATAAGTCTCAATAAATAAACGAACAAATAAATGTAAAGTGCATTGGAGGAATTGCAAAGCAGCGTTCATGAATTCATGGACAATCGGAAATCTAACGGCAGAGGGTAAGAAGTTGTTAATAAAATGTTTAGAGTATGTGTTTTCAGGCCCCTGTACCTCCTCCCCAATAGTAGTAATGAGAAGGGGGCATGTACCAGATGGTAAGGGTTATTAGTGATGTATACTGCTCTTGAGGTACAACCTATTAAAGAGGTCTCAGTCCGAAACGTCGACTATACTTTTTCCCATAGATGCTGCCTGGCCTGTTGAGCTCCTCCAGCATTTTGTGTGTGTAGTCTGGATTTCCAGCATCTGTCGATTTTCTCTTGTTTTTTAACCTTTTAAAGATGTTATTGATAGTGGTGAAGACTGTCCCTGTGATAGGGTTGGCTGAGTGTACAACCCTCTGCAACCACTTTTGATCCTGCCAGTAGTTATGAAACCAGTCAGAATGGTCTCCAATCTACATCTATAGAAATTTGCTGGAGTCTTTGGTAACAGACCAAATCTTCTTAATCTCCTAATGAAGTATAACTAGTGATATTCCTTCTTCAAGATTACACCAATGTGTTGAGCCCAGATAGATCCTCTGAGATGCTGATGTGCAGGAACGTGAAGTTGGTTACCCTTTCCACTTCTGACCCCAAAGTGAGGACTGGTGTATGTTTCCCCGACTTCCCCTTCTTTAAGTTCACAGTCAATTCCGTGGTCTTGCTGAAGTTAAGTGCAAGGTTATTGTTGCTACAACACTCAACCAGGCAACTTATCTCACGCCTGTATGCCTCCTCATTGCCATCTGAGATCCTGCCAAAGCAGTGATGACACCAGTCAATTTATGTGCCTAAACACACAATCATGAATGCAGTGAGACAGCCCACAATCTTGAGGTCACAGCTTTCTGCACCAATCTTGGTGTCACCTGGAAACTTACTATCCTATCTCTCCACTTTCTCATCCAAGTCATTCATAAAACTCATAAAGAGAAAAGGTCCCAGAGCAGATCCCTGTGGAACTGACCTCCAGGCAGTATCCTGTTTATGTATTACCACCGTCTGCGTTTTGTTGGTAAGACAATTCTGAATCTACAAATATATTTCCTAGTTTTCATGCTTCTTGACTTTCTGAATGAACCTACTACAATGTCAAATGCCTTACTAAAATCCATATATACCATATCCATTGCTCTACCTTCTTCAATTTGTTTTGTCACTTCCTCAAAGAATTCAATCAGGCACATGAGGCACAGCTTGCCCCTCACAAAGTCATGCAAGCTAACCCTAATCAGACTATGCTTCTCCAATGCTTGTAAACCCTGTATCAAGAATCCCTTCCAATAGTTTGCCCATTGATGACATGAGACTTGCTGGTCTATAAACCCAGGATAATCCCTGTTTCTTTTCTTGAAAGCACAATATCATTTACCGACTTCCAATCTTCTGGGACAAATCCTGTTGCCAGTGAGGACACAAGGATCATCGCCAAAGGTGCAACAATCTCTTCTCTCAATTCCTATAATAATCCAAGATATTTCCGCTCTGGCCCCTGGGACTTGTCCATCCTAATGTTTTTCAGAAGTTCTAGCACATCCTCTTTCTTAACGACAGCATGTTCCAGCATGTAAGTTTTACACTGTGCTCATATGAAGTACATTAACTGCCCTCTCGCTAGTGAACACTGAAGCAAAGTATTCATAAAGGACCTTCCCTATCTCCTCTGACTCCAAGCATATGATTCCTCTTTTATCCCTGTTTGGTCCTATTCTCACTCTCTCGTCCTCCTGTTTTTGATATGTGTCCATGAATTAATCTTAGGGCAATAGAATTAGCAGTTCTAAATGCATTTCTGACTTTTTACTGCTTTTCCTCAGTTACTTACATTTAAAATTTCTACTTGAATTGAGGTATTTATTTATTTATTATGTATTTTTATGTATTGCGCTGAAGCTGCGAATCAACAAATTTCATGACATTTGTCAGTGATAATAAACTTCATTCTGATTCTGAAAACTGAATGAAATCCTTGGCTTGGGAAATTCGGGTATATTTTTATCCGGAAGATGTTGAATTTCTACCCATCTATCTGGTTAGATCTTCCAGTTCTGACTCTTACGTAACTTGCATTAAGTGAAGTATTTTCAAAACTCGTTTAAATTCCACTTTGTTGCTATCCAATGTAGATCAAAGTAATCGAGGGAAATGATTTTTTAAAGCATGCTCTGTGCATGGGCTGGGTTTAAGGTTTCAGTGTTTTACCTGACAATAAAATACAATATTGGTAGTTCATTCTGTTTTCAAATATGTACATGTACAATGTTGAAAACCATAAGGGATCAATTTCAATTTAGTCAAGAAAGTTATCAAGGACTAGCTACCACTAATACAATGACGTGTTTTTACCTGATGAATTTTGCCACTGACTGGTTCATGGGTACTATGCATCTACATTCCCAATGCCATTAGCTCCTGAAGGCAACGTGATGCCCAATGAATATCACTTAAAACCCAAATACACAAGACAAATAGGGTATTTTCTTACATTCATTAATGCGTTTATTTGGGTTTTGGTCTACTTCATTACGACCTAATTGACTGCCTCTGCGGGGCTGTGTTGAAACACAACGGGGAATATGTACAATTCCTTCCCAACCAATTAACTGCTTAGTGGAAGTCAGCACAGTTTCAGCAAGGAGTTAAAAAAGGGTCCTAAAGGAGTCTTCTAACATCAGGTGCACTTGTCTTTTGATCTTCTTTCCAGCTCTGTAGGGACCAGACCACTGCTTTCGCCCTGCAGAGAGATTAAATAGCAAGCCGATAACAGATCAGGCGGTGGTGAAAGGTGAAGAGGAGATAACACATCACTATTGATTGTGGAAAAGAAAACAAAATAAAAAGTTTTGTATGTGAAACTTTTGCAGAAAACTTCAAACAACAAAGGTATTTTCACTTAATAAACCCACCCATTCCTAATTCTGAATTATTATGAATATACGCAAGTCTAATTTTTTAGGATTTTGTTAATGCTAGCTAACTCTGTGGACAGAGGAACCATACATTGCATACCCTTTGTATGACAGACATAGATGTGAGGAGAATTGACTCTAATTTCCTAACTCAGACTCGTCTTTAAACCATTCTTTAACAGCAGAAGTTTGTAAACTGATTATAGAAATATATGAGTCATTATAATTGCTTTTAATGTCTGTATGTGCACCACACAAACCTAACAGTTTTAATCATTGTCCGATGTTTTAGTATTACTTCTCTTTATGGAACAATTTTAATTTTGCCTCCCTAGCAGAAACCTTGTTTGTAGGCTATTGTTCAATCCTTCTATATGTTTGGGCTTATCTGGGATCCCTGGCTAATTTTCCAGTCTCCTTGTTAGCTATATGAGAACATAGGCTTCTGAAAACAAAATTATACTTGAAATATAAGTTTTGTTTTAGATATGGAAGCTCGTACAATCTGATTGTTGGCAACTCTGGTCAAGAGAGATGCCAAATGTATTAATAATCCTGGTTTTCCATGTGGGACATCTTTACTCTGGGTTTTTCAATACCTCTCCTAACTGTTCCACTGTAAACTATAATTACTCTTTGGTAACATCTTTGCTTAAAACTTTTGCTTTTATAAGACTTCTTACTTAAAAGTCCAAGGAATTAAAATCTCCCAAGTTTCACACTGAAAATATAGGACAGTTTGTTGCCCTCTTGCTTTTAACTAATTTCAGCAATGTATCTTTTCCTGACTTGCACATCATCTTTGGAAACAATATACCAATTAAGATATGTACATTATTAAAGAATGTGAGATAGAAATTTATTATTTGTCACATGCTAAATTAGCAATATTATAACATAGACATTGTATTGAATTTTTCAAATTCTGTTCCATTGCTTTCAAGAGAATTAAATTTCAGAAGCAGAGTGCAAGGCAGATATGCCACTATGTCTTACATTTAGTTCTCGGGACTGGGATTGGATTTAAACACTATCCCTTTGTAAAGATTTTACTCTGAGTTTCCCTGAGAGAGTTCTCCATATTTTATCGTTTATAGCCATTAAAAACTCACAAGCAGGATAAGACACAAAGCATTCTGCACATGTTATGTTGTATGGACCATAGGTTGCACTTTAAAATTCCCAAGATGGATTTTTTTTTACAAGAGATACAGTTAGTATGTGCTGGAAGTTTGGGTGAAGTCTATAATTTCAGGTATGAACATACCAAAATGCCATAACAGGGGGAAGTTAAATACAAGCAACACACATAAAAGTTGCTGGTGAACGCAGCAGGCCAGGCAGCATCTCTAGGAAGAGGTGCAGTCGACGTTTCAGGCCGAGACCCTTCGTCAGGACTAACTGAAGGAAGGAAGAGTGAGTAAGGGATTTGAAAGTTGGAGGGGGAGGGGGAGGGATGGAGCCAAGAGCTGGACAGGTGATAGGCAAAAGGGGATACGAGAGGATCATGGGACAGGAGGTCCGGGAAGAAAGACGGGGGGGAGACCCAGAGGATGGGCAAGGGGTTTATTCAGAGGGACAGAGGGAGAAAAAGGAGAGTGAGAGAAAGAATGTGTGTATAAAAATAAGTAACAGATGGGGTACGAGGGAGAGGTGGGACATTAGCGGAAGTTAGAGAAGTCGATGTTCATGCCATCAGGTTGGAGGCTACCCAGATGGAATATAAGGTGTTGTTCCTCCAACCTGAGTGTGGCTTCATCTTTACAGTAGAGGAGGCCGTGGATAGACATGTCAGAATGGGAATGGGATGTGGAATTAAAATGTGTGGCCAGTGGGAGATCCTGCTTTCTCTGGCGGACAGAGCGTAGATGTTCAGCAAAGCGGTCTCCCAGTCTGCGTCGGGTCTGGCCAATATATAAAAGGCCACATCGGGAGCACCGGACGCAGTATATCACCCCAGTCGACTCACAGGTGAAGTGTTGACTCACCTGGAAGGACTGTTTGGGGCCCTGAATGGTGGTAAGGGAGGAAGTGTAAGGGCATGTGTAGCACTTGTTCCACTTACACGGATAAGTACCAGGAGGGAGATCAGTGGGGAGGGATGGGGGGGACAAATGGACAAGGGAGTTGCGTAGGAAGCGATCCCTGCGGAATGCAGAGAGAGGGGGGGAGGGAAAGATGTGCTTAGTAGTGGGATCCCGTTGGAGGTGGCGGAAGTTACGGAGAATAATATGTTGGACCCGGAGGCTGGTGAGGTGGTAGGTGAGGACCCCTCCAACTTTCAAATCCCTTACTCACTCTTCCTTCAGTTAGTCCTGATGAAGGGTCTCGGCCTGAAACGTCGACTGCACCTCTTCCTAGAGATGCTGCCTGGCCTGCTGCGTTCACCAGCAACTTTTATGTGTGTTGCTTGAATTTCCAGCATCTGCAGAATTCCTGTTGTTGAAGTTAAATACAAATTGTGCATGGAAGCCAGTAAATACAAAGAAGGCTGGAGGCTGACAACTGGGAACAGATTGTGTTAAACCCAAATTATAAATTTATGCCAGAGGCTGCTGATTACTGAGCTGGCAGGTTATCATTGCTGCTATAAGACCAGATGCATGCAGTCCCTACTGATTATTCTGGCGTGACTTCAACTATGAAATACAACAGGACACATCAAAACCAATGGTTATCACTAATTTTACCGTAACTTGCCAACCAATCTGTACTTTGCTCTGAAATGCTTTATGACATCCTTACCTCATGTGTAAGTTGATAATGGAATATTTTCTTTCAATTGTTGTCATTGTTCTACATTATATTTTGTGCTGAAATGCTCCTAAATGCTTCATTTCACTGTGATTTATTAGCATGCAATAATTGGCTGCAAAATATCTTCACATAAGTGTATATGAGAATTGTATCAGAAAATAAATGGTCTAAAGATATGAAATAAGTCCAGATATTTATACTAAATTTATTAACTGGCACTGTTAGAATTGGGAAATCGAGAGCTCTATCCCAGACAGAATTCAGCTCAGCCAAATTAGCCTCACTTCAGGAGGCACTTGACTTCACTGATGCAGCCTATAGGACAGAGAGTTGAAATTCTGGCATTTCTTACAATCAAAGAACAAAGTAAATTTATTATAAAAGTGTGTATATATATATTTAACCCTGGGATTCATTTTCTAACAGACATTCATAGTAAATACAAAGAAACACAATAGAATAAATGAGAAGCCCCACAAAAAAGACAATGTGCAGAAGACAGCATAATGCAAATGCAAAAAAAGCAAGATAATAATAATAATAATAATAATAATAATAATAATAATAAAGGAATGAGCAATAAATATTGATAACATGAGATGAAAAATCCTTGAAAGTGAGTCCATAGGTTCTGGGAACAGTTCTGTGTTGGGGTGAGTGAAGTTATCCCTTCTGGTTCAAGAGCCTGATGGTTGAGGTGGTAATAACTGTTCCTGGACCTGTTGGGGTGGGTCCTGAGGCTCCTGTACCTCTTTCCTGGTGGCAGCAGTGACAAGAGCACATGGCCTGGATGGTGTGAGTCCTTGATGTTGGATGCTGCTTTCTTTGTAGGCGCGCTACAAGGACAGCGCTCCTTATGGGTGTGATCAATGGTGGGAAGGGATTTACCTGTGATGGACTGGTCTGTATCTACTTCTTTTTGTTGACTTTTCCGTTGAAGGGATTTGATGTTTCTATATCAGGCCATGATGCAACATAGCCTCCACTGCACATCAATAGAACTTTATCAAAATTTTAAATGTCATACTGATTCATTGAAAACTTCCAAGAGATTGGAATCACAGGATTATCGGGGGCTATGGGAAAACAGTTCCCTTAGACTTTGCTCAACGTGCATTATAGTTGTTGAAAAGCAAAATGATTCTGTTGTACTTGGCATATCATGAGAAATCTGGAGTGAAAAAATCATGTTATTTGTGGGCCAGCCCACTCATTATTACCATTCACTAATGTAGTACAATGTCAACCAGTACGATTCCCATGCAGTGACGCAGTTCCTGTGAATTATGGAATAGCATTCAGTGGCATAAAGTTTAGAAACTGCTCTTTTGCATGGTATTAACCACATTTCTCTAACCTATGACCTGACCAATATATAGCTGGCCCATGTTATGTACCTTCAGGCAGAGAGTTAAGTTTTGCCTGAGCTATGGTGATGATGTCATAACTTTCACCTTCATTGATTGCAGTGCTTGTGTTTGGACTTAAACTTCGTGATTCACCATGGTCATTAATCCATAATGAAAGTAGCAGAAGCAGACTAAATGAAAAATAAGTGTAGACAGTATAGTGAGGAGTAGCTGAAATATGGATTTATATAAACACCAAGAAACTAACAACAGACAATGTGTCTGTTGTGTGAAAAAGTTTTTCAAATGAGGCAATGAAACCAGCCAAGCTCCTGAATATTTGAATAGAATACACTCTGATAAAGTAAACAAGATCTTGACTTATTTTCTGTCACTTCCTGTAAACTTTCAGAAACAGAAAACATTTCAAAGCAGCGTGCGTGCTTCATACAAAATTTCATTGCTAAATCTGGAATGCCCTATACAATTGGAGAAGAACAGATTCTACCAGTAGTAAGGGAGGTTCTGAATACAGGTTTGCATAGGTCACCAGACCAAATAATTAAAGCAATTCTGCTCAGTGACAACTCTGTTCAAAGATGAATAAATGAAATGTCTGATAATGTGGAAGACACATTTTGCAACATACTTCAGACCACAGAATTTGTGGTGCAGTTAGGATGAGTCCACTTTTCCAGGCAATGAATCTTTGCTACTTGGCAATGTTTGTTTTGTAAAAGATGAAAGCTTGGAACAAGAATTGTTATTTGCAAGGGGTGTAGAAACTGATATGAAGGAGGAGTCAATACTTTGGGTTGTTGAGCAATATTTCAAAGAAAAGGATATTTCTCTCACCAACATTCATGCTAAATATGTACCTAATGGATTTACCATTCACAGACAACATCTTATCACTTATGCTTTTTTGTGTCTTGCTGCACAAATCACTAAATACTGTTATTACAGCAGAAAATAAAATCAAGTCCCATGCTGCCAATTCATAACTATTTCGAGAGCTTTGTATTGAGAATGATGAGCAATTTGAACACCTACTGTTGCACACAGAGGTTAGATGACCGCACATGGAAATTTCCTGAGGCACTCTTTGGTGCTTTTTGAAACTGATAAAATTCTTTGAAGACTCGATTGCTTCATTGAGTAATCAACTCAAGAATATTGGCCATGACAGTGCTTATTTGTCAGAATTATTCACAAAGTTTAATGAAACCAATCCTTAATTGCAAGGAAATTAACCAGCTATCTCCACATTTCTGTCCAAGTTAGCTCTATTTAAGTGCAACAATAGCTGTCACAAGCTTTTCCAATTTCCGATCCTCTCTGAGTTGGAAGACAAAGATAGAAGGAAAGCCAGATGATGATCTTCAAGTATACTGTGCCCACCTGGGTGAGCTGCAAAACATCATGTCAGAGAGTTCAGGATCTTCTCTCAATCCAGATTCCAGATTGTGCAGTAAATCCATTCCTGAACACTTACAATGAGGAATTAACAGGAAGGATGGAGAAGAACTAATCTTGCTACAAAATGACTTTGAGCTGAAGCCAAGATTCAAAATTTCATATCAAGACTTTTGGTTGCAGAAAGAAATCTCTGAACTCTATCCTGCACTGTGGAAAAAGGTCAAGTTGTTCTATATTTAGTGGAGTGCAGTTTCAATGCAGTTGCCCAACTTCTTTCAAAGCAATGAAGCAGACTTCAATTTACTGAACGTATGAATCTGAGACTCCTTCTGAGTAACACTCAGCCTGATGCTGAGAAGCTGATATCACTGCATAAAGCCCAACCATCCCATTGAAAGAAAACAAAGCAATGAAGTAGTGAATAGTTGAACTACTAATGTATGCTCAAAAATAGTTAATGAAAGTTGTTTTCACTGTAATTAACTAAATAAGTAATCTTACTTGTAGCTTTAAATAGATTTGAATAATTTTTGCAATTATTTGTCTCTGCTTTGAATTTGCAGATCCTATTTTTTCACAGTGCTTCGTAAATCAAAATTCTTTATAGTTCTTATGTAATGGGTGGAAAAGGTGAGGGGGTGCTGGGGATGTGGTCTGAGAGCCAAGGGAATGGTAACCCAATATTCAGACAAGGGCTGAAATGTGAAATTTAATGTTTGTGCAACAGATGTGCGAGGCACAAACAAGAGAAAATCTGCAGATGCTGGAAATCTGAGCAACACACACAAAATCAGCAGGCTATATAGGATCAATGGAAAAAAGTACAGTCGACGTTTTGGGCCAAGACCCTTCAGCAGGACTGGAAAGAAAAAAGCTGAGGAGTAGATTTGAAAGGTGGGGGGAGGAGAGAGAGAAACACAAGGTCACAGGTGAAACTTGTAGGGGGAGGGACGAAGTAAAGAGCTGGGAATTTGATTGGTGTAAGAGATACAGGACTGGAGAAGGGAGTCTGATAGAAGAGGACAGAAGGCCATGGAAGTAAGAAAAGGGCGGAGTAGCACCAGAGGGAGGTGAAGGGCAGGCAAGGAGATAAGGTGAGAGAGGGAAATGGGAATGGGGAATGGTGAAGTGGGGGCATTACCAGATGGTTTAGTAATTAATGTTCATCCCATCAGGTTGGATGCTACCCAGATGGAATATAAGGTGCTGTTCCTCCAACTTAAGTGTGGCCTCATTACAATCATGGAAAATGTGCTAGGCAATGGTTATCTTCAATGAGAGAGAGCCTAAACACTCATCCTTGACAATGACATTGCCATTGCTGAAATCATCAGCACCCTGGGGAACCATCAACCAGAATCTCAACGTGATCTGAATCCTGTGTTATATGAGCAGGCTGGAGGCTGAGTATTCTGTAATGAATAACCCACCTCCTAGTGTCTCAGATTATTTCCACCAAGTCATAAATTAGGAGTGGTACAGTGTACTCTCCTCTTCTCTGAGATGATTGCATCTTTTGCAGCCGCCATGATGCTTGACTCCACCAAGGCTAAAGGAACCCATTTGACAGATCCTCATCCACCAACTGAATATTCATTCCCCCCACCAGTTCTGCAGAATTAGCCATCCATAAAATGTTATCTACCTTGTGAAACTAGATGGGTTGGAAAATCCAAAGCAGCAGAAAGACAGTTCTCGCTGAGTTTCTGGAACTTTGACCATTCAAACTTAGTCATTTCAGAACATCTTTACAGTGGTTTCCAGTGGTATCCCTGATGGGAATTCAACCGTAGATGGTTGTTTGCTTGAAAGTTGATCCTTCTATTTTTGTTGAATGGATTTTCATAGTTGCAACCAGTACGTGAAGCTATACCTTTTGATAGAGTCATAGAGTTGAAAAGCACAAAAACAGGCCCTTCATCCTATCATATCTATGCTGATCACTTGGCCTACCTGTACTAATTTCATTTATCTGCAATAGGTCCAGATCCTTCCACACTTCACCTTTTCAAATTGCCTTCTAAACATGGTGATTGCATCTGATTACAGAGTCCCTCTGAGAGGACGTTCCAGATATTAACCATTCTTTTTTGTGTGACAAATTCTAGTAACCTGCCATCGGAACCTCTGCAAGTGTTCATTTGTAGATGGTTGCTAGGCAAAGGGTCAGAGTGAACTGGGTTGACCACCTTCTTCTTTCTTATGTATCAGTGAGAGCTATTTTATTTTCTCTAGAATTTGGTTTGCAATCCAATTGTTTATCTCAAGCAATTTTGACGCTTTCTGTTTGTTATTTTGAGAAATATGTCCTTTAATTTTAATGGACTTTAACTGAAAAAGCAGCTAACTTTAATTTATATTCAGGGCTCCAAAAGAATGGTAGAAGGAATTATCTTGAGGTTAGAGACTTCAGGTTATTTTCAACATAGGCAACATTTATTTCACATTATATGGTGATGTAATTAAAATCAGAGCCAGAGGCTAATAATTTTTGACTGAGTTTCAAGGCAGGCAATACCATATTTACTCTGGCTCCAAACTGAAAGTTCACAGCCAGCATTGGGCAATGATACAGACTTGAATACGCACAAAAAAAAAATCTCCTGGCCATTAAATTTTATTGTTTTAGATTGTAAGCAACATGTTGCAAATTCCTGAAGACACCTAGCACACTTGTGTTTGCTTATTAAATGGATGAGGAGTACTTGATCACTTCCAAAGCATTCTTACCCAGAAAGAGGATCACTTGCATTTATGTTTTAGCAGCAATTTGTGGATAAGGAGCTGTTTTCTGCTGGTGTGCGTTTCTGGGTTGATTAATGACCATCGAACATTTGGTCTAACCACAATGGGTGTGGTTCCCCTTCACATGGCTGACAATCACTTGGCATCTAATGATGTCATCATGCATGGTGCTGCCAGTTCTGAGTTTACCGATGGAAACTGGTGGTTAAAGTTGTAACCTGCAACCTGCACTTTTTCTCCCACAATGATATGAGGAGCAAATTTAGCAGGAACAGAGATGTGTGAATTAAATAGCCCCACTGTTGTTTCTCTGTGCTCTGATTTTATGCATAAACTACACTGCAGTGATGCACAAATCCGAAGTATGCACCTCAGTGCAAGACACTGTAATCACTGAACTCTCGAGGAGCATGTAACTTGCTGTTAGCTGGGGGCACTGACAACATTGAACTGGATTCAGCTTCAACGTCATGATAAAGGGCAATGACTTAACCGTCCTCTTTAGAATCAGATTCAGGTTTATTATCACTGACATGTGCAATGCAATATATAAAATTACTATAAATTACAGTGGGAATGCACAAAAATAAATCAATAGTGCAAAAAAGAGAGGGAGGAGAAGATGGCGGTGCGACACAGTGCGCGGCTGTTCCGAATGAATATCGATACGTGTAACTAGGGGGCTGTGCACAATCCAGATTTGATGGAGACAGCCGTGAGAAGTGCAGAGGAACATCTGGAGAAACTTCTGAAATGCTTGCTTCACTGCCACTGCTACTGTGTGATCGAGAATCTCCGGAGACGAAGGCCCCAAACCCTCGGCTTTGCGTATCGCCTGTTGCCGGGGCCGGGGTCGAAATGCTCGGCAGAGATGGTGCTCGGTGCTCGGTGTCGGAGGCTCAGAGTTTTTCGGACGGACTCAGAGTCGGACTGTGCTCGGATGCTTCCGGGATGCTGCATCGGCAAGTTGGCGATGCTGGAGGTTTACCGTCTGTGTGAGATGATGGGACTTTTGAGAGACTCTAAGACTTTTACTGTGCCATGGTCTGTTCTTATCAAATTACGGTATTGCTTTGCACTGTTGTAACTATATGTTATAATTATGTGGTTTTTGTGAGTTTTTAAGTCGGTTTGTCATGTGTTTTCATGATATCATTCTGGAAAAACATTTTTAGCATTTCTTAATGCATGCATTACTAAATGATAATAAAAGGGGACTGCTTGTCCTCATAATCATTATCATAATCATATCTGTGAGGTAATGTCCATGGGTTCATGGACCATTCAGAAATCTGACGGCAGGGGTATAAAGCTGTTCTTAAAACATTGAGTGTATCTTCAGGCTTCCGTATCATCTCATTGATGGTAGTCATGAGAAGATGGTATGTCCTGGATGGTGTGGTTCCTTCACAATGGGTGCTACCCTCTTGAGTCATCACCTTTTGAAAATGTCCTCGATGGTGAGGAGGCTAGAGCCTGTGATGGAGCTGGTTGAGTTTATAACCTTCAGCATCTTTTTTCCGATCCTGTGCATTGGCACCTCCATACCAGAGAGTGATACGACCAGTCAGAATGCTCTTCGTGGTACATCTGTAGAAATTTACAAGACTCTTTGGTGACATGCCAAATCTCCTCAAACTCATACTGAAATATAGCCATTGGAATACCTTCTTCATCATTGCATCAATATGTTGAGCCCATGACAGATATCCTGAGATCTTGACATCTCCCTGATAGTCTTTTATACTGTTGTGACATAGCCACCATGGAGGGTGTTCTTTAAGGATGCAACAATGACTCAGCAATTGCATCTTTCACAGGCAACTGCCACTGGGAATCACATGATTAACCCCGATCATGAAAAACATCCCAATGAATTTCTCAGAGGGTTTAACCCCAACTTTGAGAATTTTTCCGTGCATACTGTACCTTTAACCGGCCCAAAGAGGCAATGAACTATTCTTTAGAATGTATCTTGCAGATGGTGTAAAATCATTGCAGCTATAAAATCCATGGTGTTACCTTTCATTTCTTGAAGTTTTATATTGTGAACTTTGTGTCGTTTTGCAATGAGTGGAATTAGTGGCCATGCCACTCAATTCTTTTCTTGATATTATAGGAATGGCACAGTGGACAACGTTGTGCTGCTGCCTTCCAGTCTAATAAACGGTTTCAATTGTGACCCTGATCTCAGCTGCTGCCTGCTGTCTATGTGGTAGTTGCACGCTCCTCCCCTGATTATGCCTGTTTCATCTGGGTGCTCCAGTTTGATCCCACATCCAGAAGATGCACGGCTGGTAAGTTAATTAGCTTCTGTAAATTACACCAAATATAATTGTTTGGTAGGAGAATCAGGGGAGAATTAACAGGAGTGTGAGAGAAAACTGGTTATAGGAAAACACGAGGGAGTGAGATAGCTCTGAGAGCTAGTATAGACTTAATACAAGAATAGCTTCCATCTATGTGACAATGAAATATGAAAACCTAGAACAATGAAAGTAACTTATTTTGAACGCAATGTTGTTCTCTGATACCCATACTATACTCAAGCCTGTATGATTTTGCTGGATAAACCATTGACAGCTTCCATTTTTTTTTTGCAAGTAACTTAGTTAATACATTCTTGCCCTCTGCCAATTACGGTGCACATGTCGCACAAGTCTTTTCTGGCTAATGCTTTCATATCTATTTACTGGAACATCTGGCCAACAGAGGGAAAAACAGGTGAATGCACTTGGTGCTCTCTAGGGTGCTATTTTATACTCAACAAGCTGCCTGGAATTCTAGTAAAGTGGATGATGATCACAGTATACCTTGTCCTAAGGCCAGATCCTGTGGAATTGGCTTGTGACGTAGGACACAGTTCTCTGTACGAAACTAATGCCAAATGTTGTATCATGATCTTAGCTTTGTACAGTTAACACAGCACAAACATTTGAGTCTTTTCCACCACTGTATAATTCTACTCACTATCTCAGTTTTGTTGGAATTAATTGAAAGAGGATATTTACGCTGAGGAGGATAAAAATGAATCAGAATGAAATAGTTCATGTAAATTACTATCGGAATCTCTTGCCAGGGGAACCAACTCTGACCAAGGATGTAAGGCTGAGTTAATAACACAATGGTCAGACTACATTTTGAGTATGCATTTGGGCCTCACGTCTAAGAAGAGATTTGCTGGTCCTGGGGACAATCTAGAGGAGTTTCACAAGAATTATCCCAGGAAAGAAAGGCTTACAGTATGAGGAGTGTTTAATGGCTCTGATCTGTACTCAGTGGAGATTACAGGATGAGGTAAGATCTCATCTCGAATATTAAAAGGCCTGGAGAGAGTGAACGTGTAGAGGATGAGAGTCTAGGATCAGAGTGCACAGGTTGCAAGTAAAGGAACATACCTTTAAAATTCAGATGAAGAGTAATTTCTTCAGGCAGGAGAGGTGAATCTATGAAATTCATTGCCATGGAATGCTGTAGAGGCTAAGTCATTGAATGTACTTAAGCCCAAAATTGTTCGGTTCTTGATTGCTCAAAGAGTTGCTAGCAATAAGAATGCACATTTTAAAAATAGTTTTGTCAATAATAGAATGATTTCTCTTATTCTAGAATATTTCCTATTTCAGCTCAGTTTTGAATCATTTAAAAAATATCTGGTAAATACTCATGAAATGCAAGAGATGCCAACATTTCATAATAGATGTTTTCATGGAAATTGCTTCAATCTCCTAAAGGGTTAAAGCAAAAATTCATTGGGGTCCTGTCAGGCCACTCAAGATACGTTCAATTGACCTCAGTTTAACACCCACTGGAATGGAAGTGACAGATTTTTACTTCAGTAAGAGAGCAGAGGATGGGGTATGCCAAGAAATTAAGGATTTATGCTTTATACTTTATTGTCACCAAACAATTGATACTAGAACGTACAATCATCACAGTGATATTTGATTCTGTGACATTTGGATTTCCAGATGTACACAAAAAGACTCCTTGCTGTATCACAAACAGAGGTGGTTCTGCTTCCTCAAAGTCCAGCTGCTTTCATCTCATGCTGCTGAATATTGTATCAACCCTTCCAAGCTTTCTGTCAGGCTTTATTACATACGTTTTATTAACTCTTGCACCTTCAATATCCTAAAGCAGGGGTCCCCAACCTTTTTTGCACCGCGGACTGGTTTAATATTGACAATATTCTTGTGGACCCGCCAACCCGGGGCAGAGGGGGGGAGGTAGGGTTGCCAACAGACAAGAGTAGCAGTCAAATATGTTGTGTTTGCCCTGAGAAAGACTACCATGACCATGAAGCCTTGCAAGGGCACCTGTGTGCGCATGCGTGTACGTGCCGATTTTTTTCTACAAATCATTTTTGGCAATTCTGTTCGGGGGGGGGGTGGTGGTGTTAATCACGACCGGAATATAGGTGATAAGTGGCTAATACACTCAATTTTGTTTCTAAAAGGGTTTATCTAACGAATTTAATATTAAACACACAGCACATATGTTCCACGCATGAATATAGTGATAAGTCAATTATCAGGGGAGGACATAGGAGCTTGAAGTAAATGTTGAACGAACTTCCAGTAGAAGTGGTAGAGGCAGGTTCGATATTATCATTTAAAGAAAAATTGGATAGGTATATGGACAGGAAAGGAATGGAGGGTTATGGGCTGAGTGCAGTTTGGTGGGACTAGGTAGGAGTAGCGTTCGGCACGGACTAGAAGGGCAGAGATGGCCTGTTTCTGTGCTGTAATTGTTATATGGTTATATAAGTCACTTATAAGTCAGTAGCATTTTAAGTAACATTTGGATATTTTCCCCATATGAACATATAAAATCATTGCAACACACCAATATTGATGAATCAGTGGGAGGCCTGGGCTTGTTTCCCTGCAACAAGACGGTGCCATCGAGAGGTGATGGGAGACAGCGATACTCGAAGGGGGTTCCTTATGTCTAGTCTATTCTGCAATTTAGTTTTCGTTGCATTCATTGCAGAGATATGTTGGAAATGGAAGCAACGTTTTCAGTGCTGTCATGGCTATCTCAGGATATTTAGCCTTGACCTCGATCCAGAATGCTGGCAGAGATGTTATGTCAAACATACTTTTCAGCCCGCCGTCATTTGCAAGCTGGAGGAGTTGATCTTCTTCTCGCGCTGACATGGATGATGCGCGGATAATGACCTCGCATGCGTAATAACCTCGCGTGCATTCAAGCTCAACAGTGCGCGACAGGGAATGAGCAAAGGTGCAGCCGACTCATATCGCCAAATCATATCGTTTCCTTGCGGCCCCATAGCGCATGCTTTGTGGACCGGTACCGGTCTGCGGCCCGGTGGTTGGGGACGGCTGTCCTAAAGTAGCTATCACAATTGTCTTCATAAACATGAAGAGTCTCAGCCTGAAACATCAGCTGTTTATTCCTCTCCATAGATGCTGCCTGACTTGCTGGGTTCTTCCAGCATTTGGTGTGTGTTGCTGTGCATTTCCAGCATCTGCAGATTTTCTTCTGTTTATGATTATATTGGTATTTCTATAATTGGGATGCTAGTTCTTAATCAACGCATTTAATTTATCGAGCTTAAAACTTCACTTCACCATACTGAAAGATGGAAGATGGAAGTGATTTTTTTAAAGAATCCTTATCATATGGTGAAGCTTGAGAATATTTTTTACAAATTAACCTTGCTTTTCTGAAACACTGCTCATCTTGGTGGAAAAGTCAGACCACTGGCTTTCTATTTAGTCAATAAACTTTTGTCATTGTCCATGTTTCATCAAAACAGATCCTGTTGAAACCCAAACAATTTATGCAATTGAGGTTAAATGGACAAGAACTATTATTTATGGTTCTCCTTATTTTAAGTCAAGGTCACTGTTTCTCCAAATAGCATAACTCCAACTTTTGCAGCTTTTCCTTAAGAAGGGCTACATATGGATTGTGTATTTTGGGTAAGGTTAAAAAGTGCTTTGGATTAGGTAAGAGGTATTATACAACCTATTGTAAGCACATTTTGTTGTGTTTATAAACTTCTTATTGTTCTGCACTGGAGGCAGGAAAATGCCAATGACAACTGAAAATGACTTAATGTTTTGTTAAAAGGTTATAACTGAATACAATATAATGGTAACAAAGGAAGGATAAACGTTAAGGTGTGTACTCCGTGTATACACTTAGAACAAAAGGATCTATTTTAATGTGATTTAATGTCATGCCAAAATATTGTATGATATGCCAGAGGCTCAGGCTAGAACATTATTTGAGTTTTTATTGCCTAATTATTGAACAAAGTAGCCTTTACTAAGGTACATAATACTTATGTGTTTAATGTCAAAGGACCATGATAGGATAAAAAACAATTTTTATCTCTTTGTTAGGTTTAAAGTATGCTTTTTTGCAATAATGTACCATAATTTTCACTGAACAATAAATCATTATAGAAATGGAGATAAAATCTCATGAATAACCAGGGTACTTACATTGAATGTTACTAGATTCATGAACAAAAACCTTTGATTTGTCTCACAACTATAAACAGGAAGAGCTGAAAGTGCTGCATTCTGATGAAAGATCATCGGTCTAGAGTATTAAGTTGACTTCTCTCTCTGGAAGTAACTTGGAAAATGTGTAACTCCAGTGGTTGATGGTTGGGCTGAGTTGTTCGCCAGTCTTGGCAATCCATTTGCAAACATTTCATCACCATACAAAGAGACATCATCTCTCTCCACAGAAACTGCCTGACTTGCTGAGTTCAGAGAACAAAAATCTCTGTTTTTTAAAAAAAAAGTCAGATTATCGTATCAGAATTATTTTGCTTTTCATTCACTTCTTGTGATGATCAGGATGTTAAAGACAAACCCTTTTTTCCTGATGGAGTTACAAGTAAAGCAATATTTGTCTTAATCATCTATTTTGATATTTCTAGTGAAATTGGAATTACTTTATGGCCGTTAATTAGCATTGGAATTATAGAAACATAGAAACATAGAAAATAGGTGCAGGAGTAGGCCATTTGGCCCTTCAAGCCTGCACCGCCATTCAGTATGACCATGGCTGATCATTCAACTCAGAACCCTGTACCTGCCTTCTCTCCATACCCCCTGATCCCCTTAGCCACAAGGGCCATATCTAACTCCTTCTTAAATATAGCCAATGAACTGGCCTCAACTGTTTCCTGTGGCAGAGAATTCCACAGATTCACCACTTTCTGTGTGAAGAAGTTTTTCCTCATCTCGGTCCTAAAAGGCTTCCCCTTTATCCTCAAACTGTGACCCCTCGTTCTGGACTTCCCCAACATCGGGAACAATCTTCCGGCATCTAGCCTGTCCAATCCCTTTAGGATTTTATATGTTTCAATCAGATCCCCCCTCAATCTTCTAAACTCCAGCAACTATAAGCCTAGTCAATCCAGTCTTTCATCATATGAAAGTCCTGCCATCCCAGGAATCAATCTGGTGAACCTTCTTTTTACACCCTCTATGGCAAGAATGTCTTTCCTCAGATTAGGGACCAAACCTGCACACAATACTCCAGGAGTGGTCTCACAAAGGCCTTGTACAACTGCAATAGTACCTCCTTGCTCCTGTACTCAAATCCTCTTGCTATGAATGCCAGCATACCATTCGCCTTTTTCACCGCCTGCTGTACCTGCAAGCCCACTTTCAATGACTGGTGTATAATGACGCCCAGGTCTCGTTGCACCTCCCCTTTTCCTAATCGGCTACCGTTCAGATAATAATCTGTTTTCCTGTTCTTGCCACCAATGTGGATAACCTCACATTTATCCACATTAAATTGCATCTGGCATGAATTTGCCCACTCACCTAACCTATCCAAGTCACCCTGCAACCTCTTAGCATCCTCCTCACAGCTAACACTGCCACCCAGCTTCGTGTCATCCGCAAACTTGGAGATGCTGCATTTAATTCCCTCATCCAAGTCATTAATATATATTGTAAACAACTGGGGTCCTAGCACTGAGCCTTGCGGTACCCCACTAGTCACTGCATGCCATTCTGAAAAGGTCCCGTTTATTCCCACTCTTTGCTTCCTGTCTGTCAACCAATTCTCTGTCCACATCAATACCATATCCTCAATACTGTGTGCTTTAAGTTTGTACACTAATCTCCTGTGTGGGACCTTGTCAAAAGCCTTTTGAAAATCCAAAAATACCACATCCACTGGTTCTCCCCTATCCACTCTACTAGTTACATCCTCAAAAAATTCTATGAGATTCGTCAGATATGATTTTCCTTTCACAAATCCATGCTGACTTCGTCCGATGATTTCACCGCTTTCCAAATGTGCTGTTATCACATCTTTGATAACTGACTCTAGCATTTTCTCCACCACCGACGTTAGGCTAACTGGTCTATAATTCCCCGGTTTCTCTCTCCCTCCTTTTTTAAAAAGCGGGGTTACATTAGCCACCCTCCAATCCTCAGGAACTAGTCCAGAATCTAAAGTTTTGAAAAATTATCACCAATGCATCCACTATTTCTTGGGCTATTTTCTTAAGCACTCTGGGATGCAGACCATCTGGCCCTGGGGATTTATCTGCCTTTAATCCCTTCAATTTACCCAACACCACTTCCCTACTAACATGTATTTCCCTCAGTTCCTCCATCTCACTAGACCCTCGGTCCCCTATTATTTCCGGAAGATTATTTATGTCCTCCTTAGTGAAGACAGAACCAAAGTAGTTATTCAATTGGTCTGCCATGCCCTTGTTCCCCATAATCAATTCACCTGTTTCTGTCTGTAGGGGACCTACATTTGTCTTAACCAATCTTTTTCTTTTCACATATCTATAAAAGCTTTTACAGTCAGTTTTTATGTTCCCTGCCAGTTTTCTTTCATAATCTTTTTTCCCTTTCCTAATTAAGCCCTTTGTCCTTCTCTGCTGGACTCTGAATTTCTCCCAGTCCTCAGGTGAGCTGCTTTTTCTGGCTAATTTGTATGTTTCTTCTTTGGAATTGATACTATCCCTAATTTCCCTTGTCAGCCATGGGTGACTACCTACCCTGGTTTATTCTTTTGCCAAACTGGGATGAACAATTGTTGTCGTTCATCCATGCGATCTTTAAATGCTTGCCATTGCATAATCACCGTCAACCCTTTAAGTATCATTTGCCAGTCTATCTTAGCTAATTCATGTCTCATACCTTCAAAGTTACCCTTCTTTAAGTTCAGAACCTTTGTTTCTGAATTAACTATGTCACTCTCCATCTTAATGAAGAATTCCACCATATTATGGTCACTCTTACCCAAGGGGCCTCTCACGACAAAAATGTTAGTTAACCCTTCCTCATTGCTCAATACCCAGTCTAGAATGGCCTGCTCTCCAGTTGTTTCCTCTACATGTTGGTTCAGAAAACCATCCTGCATACATTCCAAGAAATCCTCTTCCCCTGCACCCTTACCAATTTGGTTCACCTAATCTACATGTAGATTGAAGTCACTTATTATAACTGCTGTTCCCCTATTGCACACATTTCTAATTTCCTGTTTAATGCCATCCCCAACCTCACTACTACTGTTAGGTGGCCTGTACACAACTCCCACCAGCGTTTTCTGCCCCTTAGCGTTTTGCAGCTCTACCCATATCGATTCCACATCCTCCCGGCTAATGTCCTTCCTTTCTATTGCGTTAATCTCCTCTCTAACCAGCAATGCTACCCCACCTCCTTTTCTTTCATGTCTATCCCTCCTGAATATTGAATATCCCTGAATGTTGAGCTCCCATCCTTGGTCACCCTGGAGCCATGTCTCTGTGATCCCAACTATATCATAATCATTAATGTTCCTTGCATTGACACACAAAGCCTTTAGGCTTGTTTTTATAACACTCTTAGCCCTTATGCAATTATGTTGAAAAGTGGCCCTTTTTGATTTTTGCCCTGGATTTGCCTGCCTGCCACTTTTACTTTTCACCTTACTACTTTTTACCTCATTTTACACCCCTCTGTCTCTCTGCACTGGTTCCCATCCCCCTGCCACATTAGTTTAAATCCTCCTGAACAACAGTAGCAAATGTTCCTCCTAAGACATTGGTTCCAATACAGCCCAGGTGCAGACTGTCCTGTTTGTACTGGTCCCACCTCCTCCAGAACTGGTTCCAATGGCCCAGAAATTTGAATCCCTCCCCCTTGCACCATTTTTCAAACCACATATTCAGCTGATATATTAGATTATTTATCATTAGAATGTTATATAAATGCAGAAAATGCTAGAAAAGCAGCAGGTTGAGCAGCAACTATGGTTAGAGAAAGTTCAAGTTCAAAGTTTAAACTAAATTTGTTATCAAACTGTGTAGTTTTTCATTGATTCTATTGTATTTCTTTGTTCTACTGACAGACCGACAAACAACCAATGGGCAAAAGAAGACAAACTGATCAAATAAAAAAATCTAATAATAATGATAAATAATAAATAAATAATATTGAGACTATGACTTCTTGAAAGTGAGTCCATAGGTTATGAAATCAGTTCAGTGTTGAGATGAGTGAAGTTATCCACACTGGTTCAGGAGCTTAATGGTTGAAGGGTAATAACTGCCCCTGCGCCTGGTGGTGATGGGACCTCCTTCCCAGAGGCAGCAGTGAGAAGACAGCGTGGCCTGGATGGTGAGGGTCTTTGATGATGGACGCTGCTTTCTTGTGGCAGAGCTCCTTGTAGATGACAATGATGGGGTGAAGCAGCAAATATTTCAGAACCCCTTCTACACAACTGGGAAAAGAAGATCTTTTTTTGACCCCTGTCTAAATTGCTAAGTGTTTTCACCCATTTGTGTTTTTATTTCAGATTTTCAGCAGTTTATTTTGAATATCATTGAAATGGTGTTTTGCCATGTTTCTCCAATACCATTAATTCCTCAAAGTGTGATGTAGAGGATTGCATCATATGCTCTTCTTTCCATTCTGTCCTGATTGTTCACGTAAAATGAAGAGCTGTGAATTATAGTCAATGTCTTAAGCACATTGTACGTGTGACAACCCATTTTCCCTCATCGACCTACTGTTGTGCCAAATCAAGAGCAGGGAACTAGAAGTGTGTGATGTCTTTCTGAGGAGTGAACTAATTTTTCTACTTTCTGTATTTGCCACAACCGCGGATGCTGCCGCAGATTTTGGGAGCTCTTGCAGGCGGCCCGCTGAACGAAGATGGCAATCACACACGTGAGAATGCAAATATTCCAGCCAATTAGGGTTGCTTTGTAATTGTATTTAACTCTCTTCCTTTTGTAGCAGTTTTGCTAAGACTCGATCAAAGCACTGCGATGGCAATGCTCGCTGATTATCTTAGTCCATGCTCCGGGAAGGTAGGTTAGTGATTAAGATAGATGTTGTTAATGGAGCGGTATTGATTTAGTTCTAGGCTACTGCTTTTGAGCCACAGTGACATGTTAGTTTGAGAGTTTTTAGTTAGTGGCCCGGTTGGCCTGGTGCTTATTATTTTCCTTTAGTTCTGTACTGTTCTCTTTAAAACTGTTCAATTCTTGTCTGTGTCTTTTCCTCTGCACTTGGGCCATCACTGAACTCCTGTCAGGAAGACTTGACCATCAAAATGAACCCAACGGAGAGAGGTCAGCTGGAACTGGCTCTGAGTTTTGTTGGTCAGGTGGGAGAAGAGGTTAAAGGCGGTGGAGGCTGGGTTGGCAGTAATGGCTCGCGCAGTGTGACAACTACTCTCAAAGCGGCAAGACCAGTCAAAGTTGAAGAGCAGACGTCAGCACTCACAACGGTTCAGCAGCTCACCACAGACAGCCAGAATTGTGCGGCAGCCATTATTGCTTTCACTAATGCTATTCAGCAGGTCTCTGCCAGTACAGCCCCACCTCCAGCACCGACACCTCCTCCATCTTCCTCCCTTGCAGTCTCATCAGTCTCAGCCACGAATGCCCTGATTCCCTTGGCAGCCTCTGGACTGAAAATGAGCGTACCTCCACCAGGCAGATACTCTGGTGACCTTGACAGCCGCAGAATCTTTATTCCCCCAGTGTGAGCTGATTTTCCAAGCCCAGCCAGTCTGGTTCAGTGGTGACGCATGTAAAATGGCTTATATGGTGAATCTGTTAGGAGGACCTCTACTCAACCTCTTCAACGCCTTACGAGAACAAGGTTCTCCTGCAGCCTAGTCTTTCCAGTGATTTGTGGTCAAGTTCAAGAGGGTGGTCGAGCTACAAGGTCAAGCTGCCCACTGACTCCTGAACCTGAGCCAAGGGAGGAGGTCAGAGAAAGACTATGTGGTAAAGTTCTTCCTTTTTTCAGTCGAGACGGGTGAAACGAGGGATTACGCATCACTGCTTACCAGCAGCTTTCCGCTGTACAGGGGTCTGGCGGGGGATCACAGTGCGCGAGGAACAGGACAGCCTGGATAACCTGATAAATCTGGCCATGCTAATAGAGAACCGGGCAGCTAAGTTGTGTAGAGATAGAATTACATGAGCCTACTACTCATCAGATCACTGCCTGCCTTGAACTCCTCTCATAGACCGGGGAAGAGCCCTGCAATTATCTCAGGAGGAATGAGATGGTTGCAGAAGAACAGGTTGCTGCCTCTACAGTGGCTCTCCAGGACGCTTCCAGGCATCATGTCCCAAGCACACAGTAAAAGAGGAGGCCCATCAGTAAGAAGGGGAATTCCCCCTTCAAGGTATCTTCCCCTAGTTGAGTAACTTCCCAGCTTCCCTGTTGCGGGGGTCCTAGACTCATGAGCTTCTGGCACTTACTGAATCCGGTGCAGCTGTGAACTTCATAGATATCTCTCAGGCGCAAAGGTGGGGAGTTCCACTGAGAGAGAATATTGATATATAGAAACAATATACATCAAAGTTTCTGGTGAACGCAGCAGGCCAAGCAGCATCTATAGGAAGAGGTGCAGTCGACGTTTCAGGCCGAGACCCTTCGTCAGGACTAACTGAAGGAAGAGTTAGTAAGAGATTGGAAAGCTGGAGGGGGAGGGGGAGATCCAAAATGATAGGAGAAGACAGGAGGGGGAGGGATAGAGCCGAGAGCTGGACAGGTGATAGGCAAAAGGGGATACGAGAGGATCATGGGACAGGAGGTCCGGGAAGAAAGACAAGGAGGGGGGGGTGACCCAGAGGATGGGCAAGAGGTATATTTAGAGGGACAGAGGGAGAAAAAGGAGAGTGAGAGAAAGAATGTGTGCATAAAAATGAGTAACAGATGGGGTACAAGGGGGAGGTGGGGCCTTAGCGGAAGTTAGAGAAGTCGATGTTCATGCCATCAGGTTGGAGGCTACCCAGACGGAATATAAGGTGTTGTTCCTCCAACCTGAGTGTGGCTTCATCTTTACAGTAGAGGAGGCCGTGGATAGACATGTCAGAATGGGAATGGGATGTGGAATTAAAATGTGTGGCCACTGGGAGATCCTGCTTTCTCTGGCGTACAGAGCGTAGATGTACAGCAAAGCGGCCTCCCAGTCTGCGTCGGGTCTCGCCAATATATAAAAGGCCACATCGGGAGCACCGGACGCAGTATATCACCCCAGTCGACTCACAGGTGAAGTGATGCCTCACCTGGAAGGACTGTTTGGGGCCCTGAATGGTGGTAAGGGAGGAAGTGTAAGGGCATGTGTAGCACTCGTTCCGCTTACACGGATAAGTGCCAGGAGGGAGATCAGTGGGGAGGGATGGGGGGGACGAATGGACAAGGGAGTTGTGTAGGGAGCGATCCCTGCGGAATGCGGGGGGGGGGAGGGGAGGGAAAGATGTGCTTAGTGGTGGGATCCCGTTGGAGGTGGCGGAAGTTACGGAGAATAATATGTTGGACCCGGAGGCTGGTGGGGTGGTAGGTGAGGACCAGGGGAACCCTATTCCTAGTGGGGTGGCGGGAGGATGGAGTGAGAGCAGATGTACGTGAAATGGGGAAGATGCGTTTAAGAGCAGAGTTGATAGTGGAGGAAGGGAAGCACCTTTCTTTAAAAAAGGAAGACATCTCCCTCATCCCAGAATGAAAAGCCTCATCCTGAGAGCAGATGCGGCGGAGACGGAGGAATTGCAAGAAGGGGATGGCGTTTTTGCAAGAGACAGGGTGAGAAGAGGAATAGTCCAGATAGCTGTGAGAGTCAGTGGGCTTATAGTAGACATCAGTGGATAAGCTGTCTCCAGAGACAGAGACAGAAAGATCTAGAAAGGGGAGGGAGGTGTCGGAAATGGACCAGGTAAACTTGAGGGCAGGGTGAAAGTTGGAGGCAAAGTTAATAAAGTCAACGAGTTCTGCATGTGTGCAGGAAGCAGCGCCAATACAGTCGTCGATGTAGCGAAGGAAAAGTGGGGGACAGATACCAGAATAGGCACAGAACATAGATTGTTCCACAAACCCAACAAAAAGGCAGGCATAGCTAGGACCCATA
This sequence comes from Mobula hypostoma, assembly GCF_963921235.1. Lineage (NCBI taxonomy): Eukaryota > Metazoa > Chordata > Chondrichthyes > Myliobatiformes > Myliobatidae > Mobula > Mobula hypostoma. The sequence goes on from NC_086112.1 coordinate 55,324,839, forward strand.
CGGGTGCCCATAGCTACACCTTTAGTTTGGAGGAAGTGGGAGGAGCCAAAGGAGAAATTATTAAGAGTAAGGACTAATTCCGCTAGACGGAGCAGAGTGGTGGTAGAGGGGAACTGATTAGGTCTGGAATCCAAAAAGAAGCGTAGAGCTTTGAGACCTTCCTGATGGGGGATGGAAGTATATAAGGACTGGACATCCATGGTGAAAATAAAGTGGTATATAGACTCTGGATGGCTGGCCTCCGGGCACCAGCAAGATGCTCTTTTCCACAGAACTCCTCCAACTTGTGCCAGAGGGCAACCATAAGGGATAGCTCTCCTTCTACCTTGCTGATTCACTCGAACTGCCACTGCCACTTGGCTTTCCTTGTCTTTCTCGACACAACCCATGGATCGATTGGTCCCTAAAGGTGCTCCAAGAGTGGGGACTGGCATGCCTGTCTGCTTGTGGGGATCTTGCTCAAGCCGCTGTCAGTGTATCCCCTCCTGTGCCAAATGTTAGTGTGGACCTGTCTGTTGTTCCAGCTGAATATGCTGAACTTCAAGTCTTCAGTAAGAAAAAAGCAACCTCCCTGCCTCTACACTGGCCATATGACTGCACCATTGACCTCTTACCTGGTTCAGCCCTCCTCAAGGCCAACTCTTCTCCCTCTCTTATCCTGAAATGGTGGCCATCAAAGAATTCATTAAGGAAACATTGGTCTTAGGATTCATCCATCTGTCAACCTCACCGGTAGGTGAAGGCTTCTTTTTGATGATCAAGACGGATGGTAAGATCTCACCCTGCATTGATTATTGGCCCCTCAGCAACAACACAGTGAAAACGTTTAACATTTCTGTAACCTCCGCTGCCATTTATACTGTACTTTGTTTTCAATGGGTTCTAGATAAGCTTTTAATCAAAGGACCTAAAGTTGTCAATCTCTATTAAAAAAATGCCTACTTTGTCAGCAAACTAATTTTCGATTGGATAAGGCTAATGAAAAAATCTTCAGCAGCATAGAACTGAAACAGCAATTAAGTGAAAGAATGGGTGTTGGTGGTAGCATTTCATGGATGCAGTTAAAAGTCTTTTAGAAAAGAATTGAACTGAATTGACTTTATTCCTTACATGCTCACATACATGAGGAGTAAAAATCTTTTCGTTACGTCTCCATCTAAATGTGCCATGTGCAGTCATAGTAATTTATAATAATTTATAATAAATAGAACAGTCAACGTAATATAGAGTACACTCAAATCAGCGTGAGTTCATCAGTCTGATGGCCTGGTGGAAGAAGCTGTCCCGGAGCCTGTTGGTGCTGGCTTTTTTGCTGCGGTACTGTTTCTCGGATGGTAGAAGCTGGAATAGATTGTGGTTGGGATGACTTGGGTCCCCAATGATCCTATGGGCCCTTTTCATACACCTATCCTTGTAAGTGTCCTGAATTATGGGAAGTTCACAACTATAGATGCACTGGGCTGTCTGCACCACTCTCTGCAGAGTCCTGTGATTAAGGGAGGTACAGTTCCCATACCAGGCAGTGATGCGGCCAGTCAGGATGCTCTCAGTTGTGCCCCTGTAGAAAGTTCTTAGGATCTGGGGGTCAATACCAACTTCCTCAACCATCTGAGGTGAAAGAGGCACAGTTGTGCCTTTTTCACCACACAGCTGGTGTGTACAGACCACGTGAGGTCCTCTGTGATGTGGATGCTGAGGAACTTGAAGCTGTTTACCTTCTCAACCCCAGATCCATTGACGTCAATAGGAGTTAGCTCATCTCCTTTCCTCCTGTAATCCACAACCAGTGGCTATGTTTTTGCAACATTGAGGAAAAGGTTGTTTTCTTGACACCACTGTGTCAGAGAGATGACTTCTTCCCTGTAAACCACCTCATTATTGTTTGAGATAAGGCCAATCAATGTAGTGTCATCGGCAAATTTAATTAGCAGATTGGAGCTTGTGGCTGGCGATACAGTCATGGGTATACAGGGAGTAAAGGAGGGGACCCAGTATGCAGCCCTGAGGGGCTCCTGTATTGAGAGTCAGAGGGTTGGAGGTGAGGGAGCCTACTCTTACAACCTGCTGGTGATCTGACAGGAAGTCCAGGATCCAGCTGCACAAGGCAGGGTCAAGGTCGAGGTCTCTGAGCTTCTTGTCGAGCCTGGATGCAACTACGGTGTTGAATGCTGAACTGTAGTCCAAGAACATCATTTTCACATAAACATCCTTCTCCAGGTGTGTGAGGAACGTATGTAGAGCAGTGGCTATTGCGTCATCTGTCGATCGGTTGTCTCGGTAGGCGAATTGTAGGGGGTCCAGTTTAGGTGGTAGCAAGCTGCAGATGTAATCTTTGACCAGCCTCTCAAACCATTTACTTATTATTGAAGTGAGTGCGACAAGAAGCTAGTCGTTCAGGCTTGTTACCTTGCTCTTTTTTGGTACAGGAGCAATAGTGGTAAGTGATCACTTATTTCTTAGTAGAATTTAGATTAGATTAAATTAGATTATGAGAACACTCAGTCCTCTTTTTATCGTCATTTAGAAATGCATACATGCATTAAGAAATGATACAACGTTTCTCTGGAGTGATATCACAGAAAACAGGACAAACCAAAGACTAACACTGACAGAACCACATAATTATAACATATAGTTACAGCAGTGCAAAGCAATACCATAATATGATGAAGAACAAACCATGGGTACGGTAAATAAAGTCTCAAAAGTCCCCGAGTCGATTGACTCCCGAGTCCCCGATAGCAGGCGACAAAAGGGAGAAACTCCCTGCCATAAACCTCCAGGCACCGTCAACTTGCCGATGCCTTGGAAGCAGCCGACACTGAGTCCAGCCGTCCGAAAACTTCGAGCTTCCGACCAGCCTCTCTGATACAGCCTCCCCGAGCACCTTTGAACTCGCCCTGGCCACTGAAACACGCAAAGCCGAGGATTTTGGGGCCTTCAGCTCCGGAGATTCCGGTTACCACACAGTAGCAGTGGCAGTGAAGCGGGCATTTCAGAAGTTTTCCAGATGTTCCTCCGTGCTCTCATGTCTGTCTCCATCAAATCAGAATTGTGCACGGTCCCCTACTTGACAGATAATAGATATCATCACCGAAGTGACTGCGTGCACTGCCGTCGCACTGCAACCTTCTCCTCCCTGGAGTTACCACAACTTTATTTAAGACAGCTAATTTTATTACAGAGACATTCAAAGTTCTGATAAAATAGTAGGATCAAACTAACATGGTGTATTTACTCCTTTCTTCATCGAGCACCTTCATTGGAAAAGATAGTACCTCACAGTGGCCACCCATTTTAATTCCACTTCCCATTCTTATTCTAACGTGTCTGTTCATGACCTCCTCTACTTCCACGATGAGGCCATTCTCAGATTGGATGAGCAATACCTGATACTCTTTTCTGATGGCATGAACATCTTTACATTCTTTAACTTCAAGTAATTTCTTCCCCTCCCCTTCTCTCTTTTTCCATTCTCCATTCTGTTTCTCTTCTCTTCACCTGTCCATCACCTCTCTCTGGTGCCCTTCCTTCTTCCTTTCCTCCCATGGCCCACTGCCCTCTCCTATTAGATTCCTCTTTTCACCCCTTACATCTTCCAGCAATTACTTCTCAGCATCTTACTTCTTCCATTCCCCCCCAACCACCATACCCTCACCTAGTCTCACCTATAGAAACATAGAAACATAGAAAATAGTTGCAGGAGTAGGCCTTTCTGCCCTTCGAGCCTGCACTGTCATTCATTACGATCATGGCTGATCATCCAACTCAGAACCCTATACCTGCCTTCTCTCCATACCCCCTGATCCCTTTAGCCACAAGGGCCTTATCTAACTCCCTCTTAAATATAGCCAATGAACTGGCCTAAACTGTTTCCTGTGGCAGAGAATTCCACAGATTCACCACTCTCTGTGTGAAGAAGCTTTTCCTCATCTCGGTCCTAAAAGGCTTCCCCTTTATCCTCAAACTGTGACCCCTTGTTCTGGACTTCCCCAACATCGTGAACAATCTTCCTGCATCTAGCCTGTCCAATCCCTTTAGAACTTTATATGTTTCAATCAGATCCCCCTCTCAATCTTCTAAATTCCAGCGAGTATAAGCCTAGTCGATCCAGTCTTTCACCATATGAAAGTCCTGCCATCCCAGGAATCAATCTGGTGAACCTTCTTTGTACCCCCTCTATGGCAAGAATGTCTTTCCTCAGATTAGGGGACCAAAACTGCACACAATACTCCAGGAGTGGTCTCACCAAGGCCTTGTACAACTGCAGTAGAACCCCCCTGCTCCTGTACTCGAATCCTCTTGCTATGAATGCCAGAATGCTATCACCTACCAGCTTGTACTTCTTCCCCTTCTCCCACCTGCTTGTTCCAGCTTTTGCCTCCTTCTTTTCTAGAACTAAAGAAGTGTCTTGGCCTGATACGTTGACTGTTTATTACCCTCCATAGATTCTGCCTGACTTGCTGAGTTCCTTCAGCACATTGTCTGTGTTGCTTAAGATTCCCAGCATCTGCAGAATCCCTTGTTGATTGCTGCCAGCAGCCTTACACTGCCTCGTCTGATGTTAAAATTGTGGGTAAAACCCAGGCTAATCAGTGTTCTTTGTTCTTGCAACACTTAATAAAATGGCCATAACCACCAAGTTTTATGATTCATTCTCGATTTCCGAAGAATCTTTGGATCAATATCACCTAATCCAACAGTTTGGTGTAGTCAGAAGGATGGTTACAAAGATTTAAGGATGTGGAAGAATCCCAAAGCATTACTTAACAGGAGCTAAGACTTTTCTCCTTACTTTCCAAATTGTTACAGAAGGACCTAGTTCTTACTTCAATACACCACCTGAAGGAAGTCCCCATCCATTGAATTGTATTTCATTTTCCTTTTGTTTCCATATAAAATTCAGAAACGCTGTACTATTGCCATTCCATTGGGTTTGATTCTATCATTGATACATGAGTGGTTATACTCTTTTATTGACTTATGATGAATGAGTGGACCAGTAGGAAAATATTCTTTATATTGCTCCACACATACATTATAATTCAATGAAGTATTATGATCCATTAATGTGCTGGTTCAAAATACGATACTATACGTCCAAGCTGACCATGAGACACTTAAGGTCAATTTGACATGTGGGTTCTTAAGTACTGCAGAAGTCTGCTATGGTTGAAACACTTTTCATATCCCACTCCACTCAGAGGCAAGAATATGGAGAACTCATCAAGGACTGCCATTTCCCATGGGAAGAAACATGTGTTCCTCCCTCACCCCTGGAGGTTCCATCCCATATCGGACCATCCAGGCAATCCTTGCTGCTTTATCTGACCTATGAGAAGTTGAAATAGGCAAGCCCTCAGACCTAAATGCCATCCCCACAGAAATCATGCAACTCAGCAGTCAAGATCTCCAGCCATGAATCCAGAACCTCACCTTCCACATCTGGAAGGAGGAGGATCTACTAGAGTTCATCAGAAATGCTGCAGTCCTGACCATCTTCAAAGGAGTAAGCAGGTTTGGAAGTGGTAACTACATCAGGGTCTTTCTGATGCCTGCCTCAGTATAAATCATCATCAGAACCCTCAACATTACAGCCAAGAAGTTACCCTTTGAATCACACTGTGGACTTTGCCTACCTAGAGACATAATTGGATTGATCTTCAATTCATGACAACTTTAAAGAAAATGCAGGTTCAGCCCAGCCACTATATCCTCTTTCTTTGACCTCATTAAAGCCTTTGAATCTATCAATCGGAAGAGATTATAGAACACGATCCTCAAAATCAGCTCCTCACAAAAATTTGTCTGCATCATATCACCAGGTGGCCATGGAGGCAAAGTCATTGGATATCTTTAAAGTGGAGGTTGATAGGACTTGATTACTAAGGGCATCAAAGGTCACAGGGAGAAGGCAGGAGAATTGAGTTAGGAGGGAAAAAAAATCAACCCCTTGATGGATTGCAGAGCAGATTTGATGGGCTGAATGGCCTAAATCTGCTCCTTTGTCTTATGTCTTATACGTTTGCTCCATGGCAGCAAGCATGCCAGGATACTAAGCCATGGGTTTACAGCAGAAGCATTCTCAGTGAAGGACATGTCAAACGATGCTGCCTAATTACCTCAACAATGATTGTCTCAGCATTTCAAGTTCAAGGTCAAGTTCAATATCATTCAATTATACGTGGATATAGCTAAACAAAATGGCGTGCCTCCAGGGCCAGAGTGCTAAACATATTACCAACAGCACACAGCACTGCACGTAGCACATAGCACAAATTGCTCATATGGTTACAATTTCAGAAAAACATACAGTCAGAAAGAAGAAAAAATATATAGTCTCAGTGGCATGACTGTACAATTGTTGGTAAATTGTCGGATTAGCTTGTTCTTCCACTGAGCAAACACTGGAGAGCAGCACAGAGTGACCACCAGAGGGCAGCACTGAGCAGCACCAATGAAGGGGGCCAACCCCCAACCCAAGTACAGATTCCAGCGTGCCTTGCAGGGGCTTTCCCACATTGCTTGGGCATCTCCTCTTCTGGTCAGCTGAAATAGGTGACCTCACTCTAGTCCTTGCTGCAACTGAGGCAACGCAGCTCCCCCTCTGATGGTCTCAGTAATGAACCTGTGAACAAGACTTGCAGTCTCCTACATTACCAATATCCAACAGCATCAAAGTGATCACAAGAAAAATGTCCCTGACAATCACTTGCACAGCTCACCGTCTAGCGGTACGTGACAAGTCCAGGCGACAACACAACAATGAAACACAATGAGTCAATTTCTATCGCCATCGAGCAACTCACTGATGGGATAATCCTGCAGTACATGATGTATTCAGTATCCATCAGATACTTGTGATCATAGTAAAGACATACAAGACAAACAAATGCAACTTTTATTGGACCCAGAGTTACTGCTGCCTCTGAGCACAGTGCCCTCTTACTGGAATTCGAACAATTACACCTTGGATTGGACCCAGAGTTGCCTGTTGCGTCCAAACGTGCTGCCATCTTGCTTCCAGAAAACCTCCTATGGGAGTGGAACTAATCTTCAGAACTAATGGGAAACTGCTGAACTAATGATGAACAGTCACCCAAACCCTGCTTTGCAACATGTAGACAACACTGGGCTTGCCAACACTTGAAGGCTGATCTTCAAGATATTGCCAACTCATTCACCAATGCAAGTGAACCATAGGCCCGAAACTTGTCATTTAGGTTTTCTACTAACCTGCCTACTTTGTACCACGCTCCTCTCAACAGTAAAGGTTCACGGTTGAAATATGGACAACTTCCAATATAAATTCAGGGAGTTATACACCAAAAAAACAGCTCCTTTGGCCCATTGTGTCCATGCCAACTCTCAATTATCTCTCTACACTAGTAGAAAGCAAACAAAAGAAAACTACAAAAGAAAACAAAAACTACTAAAATGCTGGAAACACTCAATAAGTCAAGCTGCATTCGTGAGAAGAGGAACTGTCATCATTCAGTTATAGCTTTTTCTTCAACCCCATTCTCCTGCCTTGATCTCTAAACCCCTTCTCAATCGAGAACCTATCAATGTCGGCCTTAAATGAGTCCAACAACTTGGTTTCTACAGCCCTCTGTGGCAGTGAATTCCATAGATTCACTACCTTCTAGCTGAAGAAATTTCTCTTCCCCTCAGTTCTAAAGGGATACTCCTTTACTCTGAGGCTGTGCTCTCAGATCAGAGACTCTCTTGCAATGGATCCATCCTCTCCAAGTCTACTTCGTCCAGGCCTTTCAGTTTCTGGTAGGTATCAGTTCTGATTGGAGTTCTGAAATGTCCAATTGGTCCTTAACCTATAGTCCTTTGATAATTCAAGGCTTGTCCATTTATTTCATAAAGGTTGTGATTGTACTTGCTCCCACCACCTGTTAAGGAAGTGCATTCCAGATTGCAGCCACTCTCTGGGTGAAAAAGTTCTTTCTCAGATTCCCTCTCAACCCCTTACTTCTCAAATTTTACTCTCTGCCCTGTGGTTTCAGACACTCCTGCTATGAAGAAAAGTTTCTCTCATCTCCCCTTTTCATACCTCACATAATTTTGGATACTTCTATCAGGACTCCCCTCATCCCATCCCACTCCAAGGAAAGCAAATCTGGACTATACATTGTCATCTCGTAATATAATGATTCCTCATAACATGCTGGAAAGAGTGCAAAGGAGATTTACGAGGATGTTGCTGGAACTCGAGGGACTGAGTTATGGAGAGAGAACTTCACTGGAGTTCAGTAGAATGAGGGTGATGCAATAGAGGTGTAAAAAATTATGAGGGGCATAGATAAGGTGAATGTGCATCGTCTTTTTCCCAGGGTTGGGGAATCAAGAACTCGCAGCCATAGGTTTAAGGTGAGTGGGGAGAGATTTAATGTGAACCTAAGGAGCAACTTTCTCACCCAACGAGTGGTCAATATATGGGAAAAACAGCTAGAGGAAGTGGCTGAGAACAACATTTAAAAAGTTCTTGTCCTTGTCCATGAATAGTATAGGTCTATGGGCCAAGCTTGGGCAAATCCAGTTAGCTTAGACTGGCATCTTGGTCGACATAGATCAGTTGGGCTGAAGGACCTGTTCCTGTTTGTATGACACTATGGTTTTATGATTCTATTCCATTCAACTTGAAACATTTTATCCCAGGATCACAGGAACCATGTCTAAGTGCAGACAAAGAGCAATGATGAAATTTACTACTGCCTTTAAGTTGCCAGCACATGCTAGGTTATATATGAAAAGATCAAGACCTCAGACCTGACACAGAAATGACGCTTACATCTACCTACAGCAAGCATCAGCCAGCAATGCTACCTTCACACAATCCTCAAAATTCGCTGAACAGTAAATGAACCAATACGAATTTCCTTCCCAGATAAACCTCCTTGGCACTGTGCTTTACTTACCTCCACAGTGCTGGTTATGCCATTCACATGCCTGTTACTAGCTCCCAAAACGGACCCTCTGTTCCAAGCTAGATTACCAGAGAATGAAACTTAAGGATGTGTTCAAACATTCCTTGAAGAAGTGCAACATTCCTACTTACTCCTGGGAACTTTGTGGCCCACGACTGTTCAAAGTGGAGAAGATGCATTTGGGATGGTTCTGAGCACCTTGACGTATTCACTGAGTATATCAGAAGCTGTGCATAAGCACCACCTCACAAACTAGTCACCCACTTGCCACATTGATCACCCCTCGCCCTACCTTCGAGTAGTTGCCTTTGCTTCCAAGATACGATGACGTTCTTCTTTGGCAATCAACATTTAAATCCCCCTATCGGGCTGCCAGAGTCCTATAAGACAAAATCTATGCATCACATTGACACTGAAAGTTGTCACTATCAATTAATTGGTCAATTTGAATATCAAATAGCAGAACCAACTAGATCTATTGGAGGGTAGAACTAATGGAGCCATCTGGTTGAGATAAACCTATGCTCCACAATTCTTTAAATCCAATATCTTTGATTTTCAGATCAGTATTTCCTAATATTTCAAGTTAACGTGTCATTTAATAGACTTAAGAAATCAAACAACTGCATATAAATAATAGCCTATTGTTACATATCCGCAGGGCAAGAATGACAAAGGAATAGTATGATTAAATGACTTTACTGAGTCATATTCGTAACAGTACACACTGGCTAACTTACAGAGTAGGTACTACAAACTGAGCCCCTGAGACGAAAGACATGCAAACTCAAAAGCCCACGCCCAGAAGAGACTGCCTCCTGCACATAGGGGGCCCAATTGATTTACCGTTTCATAGCAGTCACCAGTCCAGCACATCATTGTGGACCACCACAGGGGGCAGCTTCTCTCTGTGTGCCTTCCTGGTTAGCCAATGTTGAGGGCACTGGGCTGTGAAGTTTGTCTTTTGATGAAGTGTCCATTGATTCATCTGCTGGGATGCTGGCTTCATCAGCAGAGGATGTTTCTGTAGCTTCCTTCGGTCCCCTGTTAGTTTGCTGGCCTATATGATACAGATGTTGCCTAACAATCTGTCTGTCTGTCAGCTCAAGTTCTGTTACTTGACTGTGATAATGCCAGATGACAGCGGCAGTCAGTTTTCTTCCTGCAAGCTGCGTGTGTAGACTTTGTCTCAGTCACCAAGTATTCACAGCCTGGAGAGTGTGTCACATTTCTGCTTCATGGCTTGCCACAGATTCACTCCTGGAGAGCTAGCTGCAGGAGATCTATTCTTCTTCTACCTCTGGCTCCACCGTATATGGCACTGGACAGGCCTTGTAAAACCTCGGCTGGCAATTCTCCTTCAACTGGAACTTAGCTGCCAGATCATGGTATGGACCCAAAGGATCAGTTTGAAAGACTGATAGGTGGTTTTGTAATAGAGCACTCAATGCAGGGTTCCCTTCAATATGGTTGATGCAGGACAGTATTGAAGGTTTTTGGAACACACGCAAGGGGCGTGAAACAGCTTCCCCTGGTAACCCACTTCTGCCATAAAGACACTGTGCACGTCAGTGCTATCTCCAGTGTAGCTGCAGAGCACCAAGTTTGGCAGTTGTAATTTTGGAATCTGTCGAAAGAATAATTTGCTTACCAAGGTGGCAGCTGACTAGGTATCCAGCTCAAATTTCTTGAGCTGGTTTTCCACCGTGAGTGAAGTAAAGAAGGAGGCTGGTTTCAGTGGCTCTTGCCATGAGTTTGGAAAATAGTGTCCACTTCTTCACTCTGGCTGTCTGTTTGCGTAGAGCTGATGGCTGCTTTCTCATGGCACGATGCTTGGCGAAGCAGACCATCTCAAGGTACCTTGCCTGCTGACAGAACCGGCAGATTGTCTTCCGATGCTTGCAATTGGACCATTCGGCATGACTTTCCCCAGAGCGATGGCATCTCTGTGGAGACTGTAGGCTGCGAGTTGGTATCTGCTGGCAAACATTGGCATTTTGGGATGGGGCTGAATCTGTGTAAGGCCTCTGTTGACTGTCTCCCGGTGACAAACTTGGGAGCACACTTTGTTCCAGGATAGGAGGCTCTTCTGTGTCGTCCCATCTAGGACTCCAACAATCAATGCTTGGATAAGCATTGCTTCTTCGAATTTGCTTGGGGGAACATTTTTGTACTTGCATACCTGCACCGCCAGGGTCAGTCTTATGATAAAATCATCTATGTTCTCATTGGGGGCCTGTTGTAGTTGGGAGAACCTGAAGTCTGCCGTCAGGAGTTTGCCCTGCATCCCCTAAACGTTGTCCAAAACCTGAAAAGCACCTGTCTGTTCAAATTTGTTCTGTAGGTGCAGAATATTGAAGCATTTCTGCTCGAGTTCTCCAAAGTGGATGAGTTTCATTGAGTTTCATTACTTTGTCCAGCTTTGCCACTGGCATTAAAATTGCTAGGAGTTTGATGTTGTTCAGGAAGGTTGTCTTCCATTGTCTCCATGTTTCAGGGGTTGGTTTTGCCATAGCTCTGGCCCAAGATGGATTGTGTGCTTGGCATTGAGAGACCATTCTTGTTTTGGTCCTGATCAGAAAAATGTTACGTATTCTCATGGATTAGTATGATTAAACACTTTACTGAGTACATTAGTAACGGTACATGTCAGGCAACTTGCAGTGTGGGAGCTATGAACCAGGTCCCTGAGAGGAAAGACGAGCACTTGAAAACCCGTGCCCAAATGAGAGTGCCGCTTGCACTTATGCCTAATCGATTCACTGCGAAATCGATTGGCCACATGCGCACTCGCCACACTTTCACAATCAATCTGATACAGTACACAAATAATTACAGATCATTTTTCACCTTCATTAAATTCAAATACCAGCAGGTTTCCTGCAAAATTGCCTCTGCTGTTTCAGTGACTTTATAAAAACAAGAGCAATTTGCTAAACAGTATTACCACAGATTCTAACTGCTCAGAATGATCAAAACGCAGGGGTCTTGAAGCCCTTGGGAGTCGTTTAATGATCTAACAAGATAACTTCTGCAAAGTTTTATGGAAAGTGTCCGTTGTTATCTCTTCATGTAAAAGGAGGAAGGGCTGTAAATGTATAATTGTAGCTCAGTCTGACAACAAAGAAAGGAAGGCGTTGGGTTCCAGCAAGGTTGGGAGGGAAGTTGAGATGCATTTCATTCCTGCATCCTACACTTTTCCATGCCCACAGATACTTTCATCACCAGTTTTATAATTGCCATTTAATTTCATCTTTAATTTCCTTCCTTACAGTTCTTGATCATAAATTTTCTACTTAAAATACTTCTACGGTCTGTGCATAGGTTATTTCTTGCCATGCCAGAACACTAGAAATCAAAACTTTAGGAGAAAGTTAATAGAATTGCCAACCGATATAGTTGTTAAGTCCATATTTTCATATGAGGAACATAAATTACTGCATTAAATGCACATAAGTTTGTATATAAAAGTACATTAAACTTCATAAAACTTCAGAAGGGTGCTCTGTATATAACAACAATAAATGGTTGACAAATAACCACTCAAAATATTGTGTTCTCTTCACATTGTCACAAAGAAAGAACAGTTATTGCCACTGCTCATATAACTTGCATTTACAGATATTATGAGTTCATAATAGTAAAATAACAATAGCTTAAGGATGCCTAACTTACCTCAGTTCAAATATTTGCAAATTCAGCTCAGTTGTATCTTTCCAAATATTCTGGAAAAAGGGAAACATGTTCTAAAGTCCATTAGGATTATGAGATTCATATTTACATTCATTAAACCTCCTTGATCCTCCACTTCAAGTATCTTCAGAAAGTGTACTGTGTATGTTGATAAGGGGAATATTTATAGACAACTCAGACTTTTGAATCTAACTAAGGCTACAAATTTAAAAAAATTACAATGGAAATTTTAAAACGGAGAGTTTTCACTGAGGACAAAATTAGCAAAGGGAGCTCACATGAGGCTAGACATTATGAGATTAATTTGCACGTCATGAAGCTAGAAAGGTGGCTTTTAAAAATAAACCCTTGACTTTTTAAGTTTGGCAGTTTGGTTAAATTAGATAAATATAATTTTAAAAAAAGGACGAGAATATGGTGATAGTCCACTAACCATGAAATATTTAGTTTTTAAGTTCATAAAAATATAAAGTTAATTTCTAATTAGACAGGTGCATGTCAACCTGTTATTTAGCAAACTTAAACCAATCATAGAAAACCCATTCAAAATCCGCTGACTACAGTATTAACCTATAGCTATAGTATTAACCTATAGTTTTTAAGAGTCTCATTGAAAGCCTAAAATGAGCAAACCTAAGGACATGCAATACACCCTTGGGGAATGGCCAGTATGTTGGGCTGAGGGTTCTTGCAGTGGGATGTTTCTAGTAACTGCTCAAAAAATCGCAGAAGCTTTGATTGCGTTGAGTGTAAATTGTGTTTAAAAACCTGCAATCTTTTGTCTTTATTATGATGAGGTCAGAGGCACTTGTCAAAAGGCCAGACCATAAAATACAACATAATGGTTCAAAACAACGCTACTGAAATAACATGCAATTTCTCTACTTTTATTTTTGTGGGTTAACTACTTGAATTGAATGTTTTACACTGCTATTATTAAGATAAAAGGGGGAACTGAAATTTTAGAATGAATGAATCACTTAGTTAACAGCCTTTGAAAATGTAATTTGATGTTAGAAATTTGAATGGGAAATGTGGACATAATTAAACTGTCATATGTAGGATTTGTATGCAAATATAGCTGAATATAGTTAAATGTAAATATAACTACCGGACATGTTTAGGTTGATTGTACATTAGCAGTTTATCTTCTAATTTCTCAATGGTTCAATAGTTCAACTTATTATCAGAAAATGTATATAATGTACAACTTGAAATCCTGAGCATCACTCACAACACGCTGGAGGAACTCGGCAGGTCAGGCAGCATCCGTGGAAACGATCAGTCATCATTTCCATGGATGCTGTCCAACCTGCTGAGTTCCTCCAGCGTGTTGTGAGTGCTGCTTTGACCCCAGCACCAGCAGATTATTTTGTCTTTGAAATCCTGAGTCTTTGCAGACATCCACGAAACAGGAAAACCCCAAAGAATGAATAACAGTAAACGTTAGAACCCCAAAGCCCCCCCCCCCCCCACACACAAACAGCAGCAAAAACATCAACTCTGCCCCACTTGCTCCATCAAAAAGCATCAACCCCTGCCGCCCAAAGCCCACTAGAGACGATGCTCTAGTGTCCATCAAAAAAACCACTGCCATCCCAGCACTTTGACATCTCAGACAGGCTCTCTCTCTCACCAGTGAGGGACAGGTATCACTCCTGCCACAGCAAGAGGGAGACCGACAGCTCGCTGCTTCGATTTTACAGTCTGCAGCATCACTTACTTCAACAGTAGCGTACACTGCTGACTCGATGCTTCAGTCTCCCACGTCGTTTCAGTTGGCGACACCGGCAAGAATTGGGTCACCCACAGGGCCTCACCCCGAAAGGCACACATCTTCCAGGCCGCACACGGAGGTATCGAAAAATGGCTGTGGTAACTAAGTGAACTCCGAGAGCAAGAACACATCACCGTGAAGAACTGCAGCAGATCCCGGACTCCGGCAGGACCCCAGCCCCCTTGAAAAGGGGAAAAAGTATGCATTAATAGAGAAGAAATTAAACTGTTTCATGGATGAATTATGCTGTCTGGTCTTAGACTCCCCCACCATAGGAAACATGCTTTCCACATCCACTCTATCAAGGCCTTTCAACTCATGTCACATTTCCTTTTAAGTCATTTGTAAGTAGTTATACAAATTCTGGGGTGCAGATGTAAGAATGGTAGACACATTTTATTGTTAAGTAATGCCAAGAATAAAACTTGACAGTTACAAATTCTTCTTGACCTCTGGAAAAACTGTTATGCATGCTACATGCTTCAAGATCTATTTAACACACACTTTATGTTGCAAATTAATCACTGTCATATCTAGTGTTAATCATTACTGAACGAAGGGCACCTGTTTGAGTGCACTTCATAGTGCATTCACTGGGATGGAAAACATGTTTGTCCAAATGTGTGCAATTAAGTGCAAATGAACCTCCATTCCCCAGCAATAGGACACGCAGGAACTGAACCAGATTTCAGAGCAGGTTCACGCACAGCTTAAAGCCTCTGAAACTGAACAGGTTAAAATAAAGAAGAAGAATATTACTTCCTTTGATAATTGTCTATTTTGTTTGAATTGTGCTGGAATTTGCTTGGTTGGAAGTGGACGTCTTTTTGTACAGAATCATGTAATGCCATCAAGAAGTTAATTAATTGTTAGGCTAAACATAATCCAATATAAATCCATGAGTGCTATAATATTCATAATTTAACATCCATTTACATTTATGTAACATATCTAAAGTAATAAACATCTAAAAACACAATGCAAAGCCTACAGGCAAAGACAGAACATGTACACTAAGTAGCAAAGATTCAGTGGCAGTCACCAACATGTACAAAGTTAAACTATTAGGTTTTTAAATTACTTTGAATATGCAGAGACTAATGACAAAATAGACTTTGGTGTTAAACTCTCCTTGGTCCTCAAGCTGGGGACAAGTATTGATTGTAACCGATGCTTCAATGGAAAACTCTGCCATCTTCTATACTCAATACCTATCCGCGGCTTGAAGCCCGAGAAGAGTTTATTCATTACATATGCTGAGAAAGCACTAGATCCTTTTTTTCAGACTTTGGGCTTGTTATTGGGAGAGAGTTCAAGGCTTTCGGGTTGAAATAGTGAAGGTGAAAGGAAGACAGTGAGGGAAGGTTTAGGGGCTCACACTGTATTAGAAACAAAATGAAAGTGGAAACCAGTAGAAATATAGAAAATAAAGACAGAAGAGACTATAGATGCTGGAAAAAGGAGCAACGAATATCTACTTTAGGAACACAATGGGTCAAGCATCATCAGGGTGGGGAGAAGGTGTCGGCATTTCAGGTGAAATGAATGAGGAGAGTCATTATAAAGAAAGATACTTTATTGATCTCAAAGGAAATTACAGTGTCACAGTAGCATTACAAGTGCACAGATATAAATATTAGAAGAGAAGTAGAAAGAATGAAAAGTAAGTTACCACGCACGTTCTAAAACAGGAGGGTGTCATCACTTCCCCAGCTATATATTGATTATTATAGAGCCTGATGGTCGAGGGTAAGAATGAGCTCATATAGTTCTCTTTGGAGCAGTGCAGTTGTCTTAGTCTATTACTAAAAGTGCTCCTCTGTTTAGCCAAGGTGACATGCAGAGGGTGAGAAACATTGTCCAGAATTGGCAGGATTTTCCGTAGTGTCCTTTGTTCTACCACAGCCCCCAATGTGTCCAGTTTGATCTCTATAACAGAACCAGCCTCTCTAATCAGTTAATTGAGTCTGTTGTCATCACTCGTGTTGATGCCATTGCCCCAGCACATCACTGCACAGAAGATTGTACTGGCAACAACAGACTGGTAGAACATGTGAAGGAGAGCCCTGCATACTCCAAAGGAGCTCAGTCTCCTCAGGAAGTAGAGGTGACTCTGGCCCTTCTTGTACACAGCCCTTGTGTTGGTAGTCCACTCACGTCTGTCATCCAGGTGCACTCCCAGGTGCTTGTAGGTCCTCACCACATCCTTGTCCTCACCATCAATGGTTAACAGGGAGCAATGCAGGCTTAGTCTTCCTAAAGTCCATCACCATCTCCTTTGGCTTACCGATACTGGGTTGCAGATGATTCAGCTTGCACCATCATAAAGAAGAGGGGGAGTGGTGAGACAGGAGCCATAGAACCATAGAACCATAGAAACTACAGCACAGAAACAGGCCCTTTGGCCCTTCTTGGCTGTGCCGAACCATTTTCTGTCTAGTCCCACTGACCTGCACACGGACCATATCCCTCCATACACCTCCCATCCATGTATCTGTCCAATTTATTCTTAAATGTTAAAAAAGAACCCGCATTTACCACCTCGTCTGGCAGCTCATTCCATACTCCCACCACTCTTTGTGTGAAGAAGCCCCCCCAATGTTCCCTTTAATCTTTTCCCCCCTCACCCTTAACCCATGTCCTCTGGTTTTTTTCTCCCCTTGCCTCAGTGGAAAAAGCCTGCTTGCATTCACTCTATCTATACCCATCATAATTTTATATACCTCTATCAAATCTCCCCTCATTCTTCTACGCTCCAGGGAATGAAGTCCTAACCTATTCAACCTTTCTCTGTAACTGAGTTTCTCAAGTCCCGGCAACATCCTTGTAAACCTTCTCTGCACTCTTTCAATCTTATTTATATCCTTCCTGTAATTTGGTGACCAAAACTGAACACAATACTCCAGATTCGGCCTCACCAATGCCTTATACAACCTCATCATAACATTCCAGCTCTTATACTCAATACTTTGATTAATAAAGGCCAATGTACCAAAAGCTCTCTTTACGACCCTATCTACCTGTGACGCCACTTTTAGGGAATTTTGTATCTGTATTCCCAGATCCCTCTGTTCCACTGCACTCCTCAGTGCCTTACCATTAACCCTGTATGTTCTACGTTGGTTTGTCCTTCCAACCTGCAATACCTCACACTTGTCTGTATTAAACTCCATTTGCCATTTTTCAGCCCATTTTTCCAGCTGGTCCCTCTGCAGGCTCTGAAAACCTTCCTCACTGTCTACTACACCTCCAATCTTTGTATCATCAGCAAACTTGCCGATCCAATTTACCACATTATCATCCAGATCATTGATATAGATGACAAATAACAATGGACCCAGCACTGATACCTGTGGCACACCACTAGTCACAGGCCTCCACTCGGAGAAGCAATTCTCTACTACCACTCTCTGGCTTCTTCCATCGAGCCAATGTCTAATCCAATTTACCACCTCTCCATGTATACCTAGTGACTGAATTTTCCTAACTAACCTCCCATGCGGGACCTTGTCAAAGGCCTTACTGAAGTCCATGTAGACAATATCCACTGCCTTCCCTTCATCCACTTTCCTGGTAACCTCCTCGAAAAACTCCAACAGATTAGTCAAACATGACCTACCATGCACAAAGCCATGTTGACTCTCCCTAATAAGCCCCTGTCTATCCAAATGTTTGTAGATTCTGTCTCTTAGTACTCCCTCCAATAACTTACCTACTACTGATGTTAAGCTCACCGGCCTATAATTTCCCAGATTACTTCTCGATCCTTTTTTAAACAACGGAACAACATGAGCCACTCTCCAATCCTCCGGCACTTCATCCGTAGACAGCGACATTTTAAATATTTCTGCCAGGGCCCCCGCAATTTCAACACTAGTCTTCTTCAAGGTCCGAGGGAACACTCTATCAGGTCCCGGGGATTTATCCACTTTAATTTTCCTCAAGACAGCAAGCACCTCCTCCTTTTCAATCTGTACAGTTTCCATGGTCTCACTACTTGATTCCCTGAATTCCATAGATTTCATGCCAGCTTCCTTAGTAAATACAGACGCAAAAAACCTATTTAAGATCTCCCCCATTTCCTTTGGTTCTGCACAAAGCCGACCACTCTGATCTTCAAGAGGACCAATTTTATCCCTTGCAATCCTTTCGCTCTTAATATACTTGTAAAAGCTCTTTGGATTATCCTTCACTTTGACTGCCAAGGCAACCTCATGTCTTCTTTTTGCCCTCCTGATTTCTTTCTTAAGTATTTTCTTGCACTTCTTATACTCCTCAAGCACCTGATTTACCCCCTGTTTCCTATACATTTCATACAACTCCCTCTTCTTCTTTACCAGAGTTGCAATATCCCTTGAGAAGCAAGGTTCCTTATTCCTATTCAATTTGCCTTTAATCCTGACAGGAACATACAAACTCTGCACTCTCAAAATTTCCCCTTTGAAAGCTTCCCACCTACCAATCACATCTTTGCCAGACAGCAACCTGTCCCAATCCACGCTTTTTAGATCCTTTCTCATTTCTTCAAATTTGGCCTTCTTCCAGTTCAGAACCTCAACCCTAGGACCAGACCTATCCTTGTCCATGATCAAATTGAAACTAATGGTGTTATGATCACTGGAACCAAAGTGCTCCCCTACACAGACTTCTGTCACTTGCCCTAATTCATTTCCTAACAGGAGATCCAATATTGCATCCTCTCTAGTTGGTCCCTCTATATACTGATTTAGAAAACTTTCCTGAACACATTTTACAAACTCTAAACCATCTAGATCCCTAACAGTATGGGAGTCCCAATCAATGTATGGAAAATTAAAATCCCCTACCACCACAACTTTATGTTTCCTGCAGTTGCCTGCTATCTCTCTGCAGATTTGCTCTTCCAAGTCTCGTTGACTATTGCCAGTAAATGACAGGAAACATCTCCTCCCTCACCTCCATTTAGGGCCCCAAACGGTTCTTCCCGGTAAGGCAACACTTCATCTGTGAATTTGCTGACGTCGACTATTGTGTCTGGTGATCCCAATGCAGCCTCCTTGACATCGGTGAGTCCTGTTGTAAATAGGGGGAACCACTTCATAGAAAGCCTCTGCACCATTCGCCACAAAGTGGCCAAACATTTTAATTCCCCTTCCCATTCCCGTTCCGACATGTCGGTCCATGGGCTCCTTTTGTGCCAAGATGAGGCCACCCCCAGAGTGGAGGAGTTACATTTTATATTTTGTCTGGGTAGCCTCCAATCTGATGGCATGAATATCGATTTCTCCTTCCAGTAAACAGATTTCACCCCCGTCTCTTCTTTTATTCCTCACTCTGACCTTTTACCTCTTCTGACCTAACTATTAATTTCCCTCCCTCCTTCCCTTTCTCCCAAGGTCCTATCAGATTCCTTCTTCTCCGGTCCCTGACCTTTCCCACCCACCTGGTCTCAGCTATCATCTTTCAGCTAGCCTCCTTCCGCTACTCCCCTCACCCTTTTTATTCTGGTATCTTCCCCTTCCTTCTCAGTCCCGAAGAAAAGTCTTGGCTTGAAATTTTGACCATCTATTTATTTCCATAGATGCTGCCTGACCTGCTGACTTCCTCCAGCATTTGTGTACGTGGCTGCAGAAAATTTCCTTGCTGGCTTTGCTGCAGTCAGGTTTAATGAATAAGCAAAGCATAGTGAATTAGAATGGAGAGGAAGTAATTTTGGTCAAGCATTTGAAGGAAGAGGAAAGGAGCATATTGGGCCAGTCCAAGTTACATGCGCAATATCATCTTTAAAGTAAGAATGTGTCATCCACATTAACAGAACAAATAAAAGTTAAGCTTAGAAGGTCTTAAAATTATGGAAGATTGTTTCTTTGCTTTAAAGAAAAAATAGACAGAGAAAACTTTGAATTGTCTTTACAGTGTATGGGGCTTGACGTTCCTATCAGGCATATAGATTCTGATGCGTTCAGTAGACCCAGCTACAGCAAAAAGTAGGAATGAAATTTGAATGTAAGAGTATCGGTAAAAATTGAATAGCGCGTTGGAGAAAATTTTGTTCATCTATGAACACATCAGGTATGCATCATAAAAATGGCCATAAAGCCAAGCGAAAGAAACTTAATTCTTGGTGTCATAACTCTCCACGCAGGCATCAGCCTTATATTAATGAGTAGTAATAAAAGATAGCAAAAAAAACAATTTGTAATTTCCTCTGACATAGGTAAAAAGTGGGAAGACAAGCAAATGCCAAATCAAGACTAAAAAAGAATATCATGAGAGTGTAAGGAAAACTGATCAGAGCAATAATGTTGTTGCTGACTTTCCTGGGGGTGTTTTCTGTTCTGCAGGTAGGTTTAGAAGCTTACCTGAAGACTGCAGTGAAAAAGCTGAACAGTAGGTTAGCAGGAAAAGTAGTAAGTAGAAAGGTTTAGGCTAATATCAAGGAAGGAAGGTATTGAAAAATTAAGGATCAAAAATTGACATTAATTTATCATTGTCTAAACAGAGCCATTGTTATGTCAATCAACTCTATAAGACTGTATATAATGCTAGTGATGCTCTTTTAAGCACCTGCGACTTGAATTCAGTTATCTCAATGAAAAAAAAATCTAAAGCATTCCAATTTTCATCTGACTCCAATATTTAAGTACCACAGGAATCAAATTGGCTACATCCCAATTGTTGTTCATGAATATGACTCTAAGAATAATTGACCTACTAAAATCGCTCGCCTTCCATTACTAAGTGAGGGAAGAGAGGGGTTTGGCATTACTAGTCTCTTTTTGCTATTAAGATGTGAAACAAATATCTGGTCTGCAAATGGGAAACATCAAACACATTGGTAAAACAGCAGCAGATGTATAAAATAATTGTATACTCAGGAGAATCTCTGTAACTTTAAGGAGTATCATTCACCAATAAAAACTCGGGATTTGTGATCTGTGACTAATTTGCCTTTAAAACGTTCCAGTGAGAAAGAAATGACGAGCCATAATGACCTTCCAGGTTATATAAGGTATATAATTTAAGAAGATGTTCTGCCTGAAAATCTGAAGATTGCTGTTACTAAACTAATCCATACGCCATCTTCAACTGTTTTAGGCAAGGCATGAAACAGACATTACTCATTGTCTACAGGTGGTATTTCTTGTGTCAGTTTAATAGCAGGTGGTACCATGCAGGGAGAGGACATTTGTACAATAGATCATCTCAGTTGAACAAAAAAATAAGCATGAGCTCATCTCCATTCCATTTTTATGGCACTGCCAGTTACCTGGGTTTCTTTTGTAAACTTTGCTTTTATTGAATACATTCACTTTGTTTTGTAGTCTGAGACAGTTAACCCCATACTCCCACAGTTAAGCAGAAAGGACATAGCAGGATATTAGTAATATGCTGCATAGGAGAATGGTTGGGAATGCTGACAAGCAGAGGGTAAAGGCTACACCTGGGCTAACTCTGGAACAATCTCCATTTGCTTACGAGTCACAATAATACAATATGTTAAAATGCAAGAGCTAAATTAATAGCTTAATGTTGAACTGATTTTAAGATGTTTACATTACCAACATAAATGTTTTGTTTAAGAAAGCATGAATAAAATTGCACAGAAGGGTTAATCCATTCTCTGAGGATCTTGCAAATGTGATGACAATAAGGAAAGCAAGTCTCAAGCAAGCCTCTGAACAATGACGTTCAGATGGAGGTGAGTTAAGCCAGCCACTTCACCGAGTACTTATTTTTTACAAAAATATGTAAGACATTTTCTCATTTCACCTGTTAAGATATTCTTATGTCTAAGTCCCAAATGCTTATGTCCCACCCTGATCCTATGCTTAAGCAGAGCATTGCCAATTCAAGCAAAGAGGATTGGAGTGTCCTTTCAGACCGCATCTGTTGGTTGTAAACTTTGCTTTCTGCTCACCTTTGGAAGGTGGAAGACGAGCACTGAGCTGTATGTCGACTGCTGAACACATTTCTGAAAGACTCACTATAGTCAAGCACAAAGTGTCCAGTGGTCCTTAAAGGGGACCAAGTGTCCAGTACTTCTTAAAGGGGTTGCTGCAGGCAATTATAAAACAAATTTAAAACACTAAAAGGTGTATTTTCATACTGCTAATCCCAAACTGGTATTCCTCCTGGTACTTTGGCTTCATTCTGTGTAGGTGCTGCTAGATTGCTAGGCGCATTCCCACTTGATGAGATGCCTGTCAGTACTCATTCAGCATGGACAACCTGCATTACCTATTGAACTGTGCCTTGCTTTACATAGTACAGACGGTGGTGGGTGTGTGGAATGCACTGCCAGAGAAGGTGGTAGAGGCAGATACAATAGACTCTTAGACAGGTACATGGAGCTCAGGAAAATAGAGGGCTGTGCGGTAAGGAAATTCTAGGCAGCTTCTAGTGTAGGTTACATAGTTAGCACAACAATGTTGGCTGAGAGGACTGTGATACGCTGTAGTGTTCTATGTTTCTATGTTACCCAATTGATAGATATGTGAAAATGTATCCATCAAAAACAGCGACATTATAGAAACAGCAAAATAGCCATGATCTTATTAAATGGTGAAGCAGGTCAAGTGATCTGCTGCTCCTAATTTGTATGTCCATTGTAAATAATGCATAGTTTTACAGCAAATACCTTCTTGTATGTTGAAAACTGTGAAGTAAAGCATGATGCGACAAAATTGTTTATTAGCAGTGCACAAAATGCATTGTCGGAGAGTCAATAGCCGTGTTACAAATATGTCTTTTTTTTTTAGCTCAGTTAATCAATGTGAAGCTAATGTAGCGGTTAGCGCAATGCTTTACAGTACAGACGACCCAGGTTCAATTCCCGCCACTGCCTGTAAGGAGTTCGTACGTTCTCCCTCTGACTGTGTGGGTTTCTTCTGAGTGCTCTGGTTTCCTCTCACATTCAAAGGATGTTCTGGTTAGTAAGTTAATTGGTCTTTGTAAATTTTCCCATGATTTCTTGGTGGGGCGGTTCAAGGGGCCAGAAAGGCATATGCCATGCTGTATCTTAATTAATAAATAAATAAATAACTTATGGGCAGAGAATTCCTGGAAATAAGTGCATCAAAATTAAATTAGTGTCCTATGTATGTCAAAGGACCCCAACCTGTGAGCATCCGTCTGCTTGTAATAATAACATGGCTCACATTCCGAAGCCTCACTACACAGCATCGAAGGTGATAATGGGAAGGAGTTGGAACACTTCCTTGGTACATTTATCATGCTGTTTTTCAGCAGGTGACTTAAGACTGTATGATCGTGGCACCAGTGCTGGGGATTGACGAATTTCTAGACGAATAATTTATTCACGTTGCATTTTCTCCTGTAGATTATTGTGCAGTTGGGATCATGTGATCACAGGCACATCAAGAATTATAATATGACTCGTCAGAGTGAAGACAGATTTATAAAAGGGAAATCATATTTAATACATCTAATAGAATAGTTCAAGTGCTTAAACAGCAGGACAGATGGAGTGAATCAGTGGACGTTCTCTGTTTGAACTTTAAGAAATATTCAATAGGATACCACATAAAAATGTTCTTTTGCAAACTAGGATTTGTAGCTTTAGCAGTAACACATTAAGGCGAGTTGAGGAATGAGTAACACTAAACCGAGACTCGAAATAGCAGAGACATTTATGGATTGGCAGGCTGTAAATAGTGAGGTGCTGCAAGAATCAATATTTGTACCTCATCATTATTTCTAAATCTGTAAAAATAACTTAGGCAAGGAGAGAGAGTGTAAGGCATCCCAAGGTTCAGACCTAGGTGAGAAAATAAAGAAAAGGGATTTAGGCACTTAAAGATCCTGGACCAGTATATGGCAGATGAATTATACTGTAGAGAAAAATGATGCTTTTGCCTTCTATAGGAAAGAAAAGCATTCTACAGGTGACAAGAGACTCATAAATATTGGTTTTCAGAGGGGTCTGACGCCCTTTTGCGTGAAGTTTGGAAAGTAACATACGGACAGCCCAGGCAATTAGAGAAAGAAATGAATGTCAGGTTTCATTACAGAAGAGTTTGGTAACGAGTAAACGAGTGTTACAGCACACATCGCACATCAAAGTTGCTGGTGAACGCAGCAGGGTTGCTGACGAAGGGTCTCGGCCCGAAACGTTGACTGTACCTCTTCCTAGAGATGCTGCCTGGCCTGCTGCGTTCACCAGCAACTTTGATGTGTGTTGCTTGAATTTCCTGCATCTGCAGAATTCCTCGTGTTTGCGTGTTACAGCACACACTGTTTTTGATGATAACAAATTTGAAGAATGCAAATAGAGCAGCCCCACTTCTCTACTCCCTGTACACTCAGGACTGCATGGCCAGCTTCTGCTCTAACTCCATCTCCAAGTTTGCTGATGATACCATCGTAGTGGGCCATGTCTTAAATAATGGTGAGTCAGAGTACAGGAAGGAGATAGAGAGCTTAATAGCATAATGTCAGGACAACAATCTTTTCCTTCAATATCAACAAAACAAAAGAACTTCAGAAAGTGGGGCAGTGCACATGTTCCTGTCTACATCAGAGATGCTTTGGATGAGACAGTTAAGAGCTTCAAGTTCCTAGGAGTAAACATCAATACCCTGATTGATGTCACAGCCCAAGAAAGCTTATTGAGGCCCTTACTTCCTAGGAGGCTAAAAAAATTTGGCATGTCTCTGTCAACCCTTACTTATTTTATCAATACACTATAGAAAACATTCTGTCTAGATGCATAACAGCTTGGTATGGCAACTGCTCTGCACAGGACAATAAATTGCAGAGATCAGTGCATCATGGAAAAAAACTTCCCCTCCATAGTCTCTATCTATACTTTTGCTACCTTGATCATAATCATAGACACCATATACAATGAACATTTTCACTTCTCTTTTCTTCAATCAGGCAGAAGATGCAGAAATCTGAAAGCATGTGCAACCAAACTCTAGGACATCGTCTATTCTGCTGTTATCAGACCTCCTGTGTGATAATATGGACTCCTGAGATCACGATCTAGATTGTGAGATCAAGAGTCCATCTTCTGATCTTGCACTTTATTGTTTACCAGCTCTACACTTTCTTTGAGCTTTTACACTTTATTCTGCATTGTTATTGTTTTACCTTCTTCTAGCTCAGTGCACTGTTTAATGATTTTCATCTGTGTGAACAGTATGCAAAACAAGCTTTCGTTGTATCTTGGTACATGTGGCAATAATAAACCAAAAATATCATTACAGTTGTTGTTATAGCAGATCTTTAATTTTTGTCTCCTTACCAAAGGAAGGAAGTTTTGCTTTTGAGATAGTGCCATGAAGGTGTGCTAGATTTCTAGGACAAGACTATTCCTGGAGCAGCCGAGAGTGAATACGTACAACTCTATATTTCCTAAGGATACGATGGCCAGGTTGAAGTACACAAAAACTCATGAAGAATTTGACTGTTTAGGTGTCAAGAGAATGTCTTTTTTCTAGCTGGAGAGTCTTGAACTGGGGTTTACAGACTTGGACCAAGGGCTTGACTCTTGGGTTCTTCTCTGAGGATCATCAACTCGTCATGGTGGAGAGGATGAGATCCCAAGAGTGAGCCACCTGGAGTTGACCCATCTTGTGCTTAGCTCCTGGGAGTGTCATCACCCATGGCGGTAAGATCAAGAGGGAGATCCAGACAAAGAGTATTCCAACCAAGGCCTCAACAGTAGAGGTGGAGGAAGCAGAGAAGGATCCCAAATCATCTTGTATTCCATGCCGCTAGACCCTGACCCTGATCTGTCAAGAAACCATGCCCCTGCATCAGCCACCCCACATTCAACAAAGTCATGCACATGTTCTCCTTTGTTAGAACATCCTGGCGGCAATCCCTTAGGAGAACATCATGCTCAACTTGAGTGATCACACTACTGACACTATTGTAATGAGGAGAAAATTAGACACTGCTGGACCATGGATCTTTGAAATTCTCTGCCAAGAGAACTACTAATGTTCATTTTTTGGGAATATACAAACATACAAGGCAGATAAGACAACTTTTTTTGGATACCAAGAGAATCAAAAGAAATATGATGAACATAGTTCAATCAGAAGACTGCTCATGATTGATTAGCTGAGATTGTGTAAAGGACCATGGTGTGCCACTGGTCCTCTTTCATATGTTTCTACGTATTGGAACCTGGGTGGGTTATTTAATATACGTATATGTCCACGACTCCAATAATTTAATAGAAACCTATATACTGAAATTTCCAGATCATTTTCAGGAATGAGGAACAGAGGGTGATAAAGCTAGGAGTATAAAGAATGGAAAATTGGAATAATCTCAAAATAGCAAGAATTTTGTGCAGGAGCAATAAGTTATGGATGTAAACAAATCACCAAAAGTTAGTGTGCAAATATAAAAAAAAAGATAAGAAGAGGAGTTATAATACCAGGGAGAGAAGTTTCCCTTTTGATGATACAAATGTTTTGGTTGGGACCCTCCTAGTTTAGCACAGATGTGACCATTGCACCTCAGGGTGCAATTTTACTTTGGAGGGCAATCCTGTTGTAATTCACCAGAGTTACCCGAGGATCTCTGCAGTTCTGTTCTAAGGCCACGCTGGATAAACTTATCCTGTATTAGAATCATAGAGTCATAAAGCAGAGAACCAGGCCCTTCAGCCCTTCAAATCTTCTCAGGCTATCAAGTAGTGATTTATCCTAATTCCATTTTATTCTCCTTATATTCCTATCTACTCACTCCAGATCTACCAGTTAACACATTTTTGGGACGTGGGAGTAAATCGGAGTACCTGGGGAAACCGATGTGGTCGCAATGAGAATGGGCAAACTCACCAAGACAGAATTTAACCCTTGTCACCAGAGCTGTGGCGGAGTACCTCAGTGCTGCACTGTGGAGGTGAAGTGGAGTGGAGTGGGTGGTCTTTAAATGAACGTGCTCAATCAATTCAAATCCTGAGGATATAAATTAATTGATTTTTATTATGTTATTGCATTATGGGACCAAAGGCAGTTAAATAAAGTTGAGGATCAAATCAGTCACAATCTACTTAAACAATGAAGCTGGCTCAATGGTTAAGTAATCCACTTTTCTGACTACTTTCCTCATTTAGATGATGATTTAATATATGTGAATATGCTATTCATAATTTTAATCTACAATACAACTATATTTTCAAAACACTTGTTTCAGGATTCTGAAAAAAATCAGTGAATTGGAGCTTGACGTTCTCGCTGAATGTGTATTTGATCTTGAGTAATACTGGAGGTGAGTATGTGTTAGATCCCTGGTGGGGGATATGTGTCTGACCCTTTGTAGTATTGATTGACCATATGGCTGATCTTTGATGCTGTTGTGATTGATATGAAGATTTTGCACTGGCTGTTATCGATTACCATTCCTCATCTACCAGATGAATTTATAACTTCCTTGATACTGTAACCTGATATCCTGTGCGTTATTTGTTTTCAAAATTACAAACCCTGCACATTATTTTGTATGAGGAATTATTCTAATTGATAGTATGGGAACACAGACCTCTCTCCTTCGATCATATAAACAATAGAAGGTGTATTTTCTAACAACAACAAAAATACATTTTTGACAGGAAAGTATCTTATTCATTTTTTTATATTGTAATTACAAACGTTTGTAATAACTGGGAGTGATTTTAACAGATATTTGTTGACTATTAAATGAAAGCAAAAGTTCAAACAGACTTTATTAGACATTTATGACTTTTGGCATACAGGATTAAAACATGAAAGAGGAGGTTGTTTTACTAGGATGCATCTAAGGAAAATTTTCAGCCAAGGAACCAGATATCATTGGAGCCATTTAACTGAGTTAAAACAGTGCAACAAGGGCCAACTTTAATGACAGATGGACTTGTGTTGTAAAACCACCAGAAAAATATCTGAGTTTGATTTTGGGTTGAGCCATTTTTCAGACATTCTTGCAGCTGACTTCGACAGGCATTTGCCCATATCATGAACTAATGTCGGGCCTGGTATATGTTTTGCTCAAGATTTTTCTGGGTCCACTGATCGGAATGCACCAAGTAGAGTGATTTCTCCTGGCTCCAGAGCACTAGCAGAGCCCAAAGCCAGCATTAATAGGTGCTGCTCTCTCCAAGGTTTTAGCTATGGGCATTGCTGACAAAGCAATCAGCCCAGAATTCATTCATGAGGATTGGATTAACCAGATTATTCATAACAGCCCCAAAGTCCAAATTTAGACTGGTATTGAGCCTCTCTCTTTTGATGACTCTTTGCCCCATCAATTGGGAGCAATTACCTTGAAAAATTAGAAGCCCTGCCTTAATATAAATGGAATAAAAGCTTCACACCATAGAAGCTAATGAGGCAGAGTTTGCTGGGAAACGCTCTCACTTCTTCAACAATATGCCACCCCTCCTTCCTCAACTTAGCCCAAATACCAGCCCCTCCCCTATTCATACACATCCAAGAACGTGTCAAGAAACTTGAAACTCCCATTTGAATGTGGAAGTATCATTCTTTCTAGGTGAATTCCACTGGGAGTTCCCAACTGTACCTCAACATGGGAAAACATGGAGCCCAGCACTGGAGTGTGTGAACATGGTGCAAGTTCTGAGCCCTTTCACTTTAATGGAGAGCATTGGCATAAGGGAGATGCACAAGCATAAGATAATTTACATACCTTTGGTTTAATTATGTTTGCATTAATTGTATAAAATGGTTCTGACGGACTTACTTTTACAACATTTTTAATAATTTAAATGTTCAACTGTTGAATTGATTTTCGATAGTTTTTAACTGTTTCTGAATGTCAAGAAAATTTGGAAGCATTCAACGTCCTTAAAAGCTTCAAGAGTTAGCAAAACCAGGGGTACTTTATCCAATTGTCAAAGATCTCTTTCAGCTGTTCATGGGCAGGGATTTTTCCATCCTGATCTCCTCATCACTGAAGGCCTTGAGACAGTGAAACATCTCAGGTCAGCGGTGGAAATGTTTGCTGATGGCTGCACAATAACCAATTTAATTTGCAGCTCTTCACCAAATGAGACAGTTCATGCACGTATGCAGCAAGACCTAGAAGACATGCACACCATGAACTAATATGCTGCAAGCGACATTCATGTCAAAATAGTGCCAGGTAATAACCATCCCAATAAGAGAGAGTTTAACACTTACACTTGACGTGATGAAAAACTTTGCATTACCAACTGCCAAGTCTCTCACCCTCAGAATCCTAGTGTTCGTCGATGAACAGGAAACGAACTGGACCAATGACACAATAACTTTGGTTACTAGAGCAGATCAGAGGTTGTGTATCTCTTAGTGAGTGACTCACCACATGACTCCGTATCATCAGATGTATATGATGTTATGGGCCTGTGCCACTGCTGCCAGTAAGTTTTCCATTGCACTTAATATTTCTAACTTGCACATTGTGAATGGTCAAAATGTAGAAGGTAAAGTTGAGTCTATTGACATACGTTGAGTACATTCATGCACAATTGCTATATAGAACAAAGCAACCATTCTGATTGGATCCCCCTTCACCACCACCACCAGTGCACAGTACTGTATCATTTATAAAATGAAGAGTGTTTCCTCACTATACACTTTGCCAGCACCTCCGAAACCCAGGATCTCTCCCACTAAAAAGGATAAGAACTTAAAAGGAAAAGCTCCTCTCCAGTACAATTAATACAAATTATCTTCAGATCATATCGCCATCTCTTCACTGGCAGTAAATCTTAATCCTGGGACTCCTTTCCTAAAGACAATCAGGAAGCACATTCAACAAAAGGACCACAGCTGTTTAAGGAAGTGACTCTTCTCCACCTGCACAGGGTAGTTAAAGATGAGTGATAATATGGGCTTTGCCCAATGCCAACAGAAAACAAATCCTGACGAAGGGTCTCGGCCTGAAACGTCGACTGCACCTCTTCCTATAGATGCTGCTTGGCCTGCTGCGTTCACCAGCAACTTTGATGTGTGTTGCCTGAGAAAAATGCAACACTTTGCACTAGATTGGCTTTCATACCAGGTTGATCGTTCCACATTCAGAAAAGTTAAGTCTGTAATTGCAAGAAAGGGCAGTTGACCACCTGTAGAAAATTCTAGCTTAATGAGGGAAAACTTCATGTAGAATATTAATCTGTTTTACAGTCATTATTTCTCATGTTGATGGAGAATAGCTTGGGTGCTATTGGTAAAAATTATCCTATTCCTAAATGCATTATGCACTAAAACTCTTGATTTCTTTAGACACGTTTCCATGAATGGATATAAGGCTAATAATGAACATCTTCAAGTTAGCATTTGTAAAAACAAATTTGATATTCCTCTGTTTGACCCCACCTTTCCTGTCTTATCAACGTAGCTGCTTATCAATTATAGACAAAGGAAGCAGCAACTCCTTGGAATGCAAAGAAGTAATAACCAACCAGAAATGAATCAAAACGTATGAGCATCATTTATTTAACCAAAACAATATTTGTTTTAATTCATGCATTGCAAGTATGCAACATTCAAAGGTGAGATGGCTATAAAAACATTGAAAGTTTCAAGTTTCTAATGTAATTTGAAACCCTTAAAAGTGCTAAAGCATTGAAACATACGTTTAGCGATACCCATTGCACAGCCCATGCTCTCTTCTTGCTGTTGCCATCAGGAAGAAGGTACAGGAGCCTCAGGACTCACACCACCAGGTTCAGGAAGAGTTATTACCCCTCAACCAGTGGGGATAACATTATTCAACTTCACTTGCCCCATCACTGAACTGTTCCTGAAAACTATTGATTTACTTTCAAGGACCCTCCATCTCATGTTCTTGACATTTATTGCTTATTCATTTATAATTATTATTGTTGTTATTATTAATTTCTCTTTTGTATTTGCACAGTTTGTCGTCTTTTGCACATTAGTGGCGGGAGGAGACGATGGCAGCACGCCACGCGTGCGCAGCCCTCCGGTGAAAAATGATATCGTATCCGTTAAATAGGGGCCGTAGACAATTCTGATTTGATGGAGAGGGACGTGAAAGCACAGAGGAACATCTGGAAAAATTTCTGAAACGCTCGTTCGCTGTTGTTGTTACTGCGCGGTCGAGAATCTTTCGGAGGGTAGGCCTCAAAATCCCCGGCTTTGCCTGCTGTTGGCGACCGAGAGTGAGGTTGAATCGTTCGGACAGAGACGGCGCTCGGTACCCGGTGTCGGAGAGCTGATCAGAGCTCGAAGTTTTCGGATGCCTCAGAGTCGGACTGTGGTCGGGTATGGCAGGGAGAGTTTTTCTTCCTTCTCCCATCTGTGTGAGATGTGGGACATTTGAGAGACTTTGAACTTTTACTGTGCTCATGGCCTTCTTCATCAAGTTATGGTATTGTTACACTGTTGTAACTATATGTTATAATTATGTGGTTTTGTTAGTTTTTTCAGTCTTGGTCTATCCTGTGTTTTGTGATATCACACCGGAGGAAATATTGTATCATTTCTTAGTGCATGCATTACTAAATGACAATAAAAGAGGACTGTGTGTCTTCATAATCTAATATAATTAGTTGTTTGTCTGCCCTCTTGGGTGTGGCCTTCATTGATTCTATTATTGTTCATGGATTTACTGAGTATGTTCGCAAGAAAATGAATCTCAGTGTTGAATATGGTGACATATACATACTTTAATGATACATTTACTTTGAACTTTGAACCTAATTATTCTACTTTATGCCAATAAATTTGGAAAATAGTATTATCAGTACTACTATCACACCTTTGGTCTAATGCTGTGCATTGGTTATTTTGATGTTCAGATAAGCCAAGTGGACTTCCTTGCTAATATTTATTTTGCCATATTAATAAGTAAAATGTCAGTGCTTTTACAAACTTCACTCAGCTTTGAAAGGAGCTGGTTGTGAATTACAGGAGGAATGGAGACAGGCTAGCCCCTATTGACATCAATGGATCTGGGGTTGAGAGGGTGAACAGCTTTAAGTTCCTAGGCATACACATCACTGAGGATTTCATGTGGTCTGCATATACCAGCTGTATGGTGAAAAAGGTGCAACAGCACCTCTTTCACCTCAGACGGTTGAAGAAGTTTGGTATGGGCCCCCAAATTCTAAGAACTTTCTACAGGGGCACAATTGTGAGCATCCTGACTGGCTGCATCACTTCCTAGGATGGGAACTGTACTTCCCTCAATCGCAGGACTCTGCAGAGAGTGGTGCGGACAGCCCAGCACATCTGTGGATGTGAACTTCCCACTATTCAGGACATTTACAAAGACAGGTGTGTAAAAAGGGCTCGAAGGATCATTGGGGACCCGAGTGACCCCAACCACAAACTCTTCCAGCTACTACCATCCGGGAAACGGTACCGCAGCATAAAAACCAGGACCAACAGGCTCTGGGACAGCTTCTTCCACCAGGCCATCAGACGGATTAATTCATACTGGTACAATTGTATTTCTATGTTACATTGACTGTCCTGTTGTACATACTATTTATTATAAATTACTATAAATTGCACATTGCATATTTAGATGGAGACCACGTAAAGATTTTTACTCCTCATGTATACGAAGGATGTAAGTAATAAAGTCAATTCAATTCAATTCAAGTCCTGCTGAATGGTCTCGGCCCGATATGTCGCCTGTACTCTTTTCCATAGATGCTGCCTGGCCTGCTGAGTTCCTCCAGCATTTTGTGTGTGTTGCTCGGATTTCTAGCATCTGCAGATTTTCTCTTATTTTAGTCCTCCTGCTTATTGGTTTCAAGATATACAAATTGGAAAGCACAGTCAAGCTGACACCATTTTCTATGCTATAGGCATTCGTTAGTCTCGTGAGACCATGGATTTGCACCTTGGAAGGTTTTCAGGGCGCAGGCCTGGGCAAGGTTGTATGGAAGTCCGGCAGTTGCCCATACTGCAAGTCTCCCCTCTCCATGCCGCCAAAGTTGTCCAAGGGAACGGCACTAGGGCCGAAACAGCTTGGCACCAGTGTTATCGCAGAGCAATGTGTGGTTAAGTGCCTTGCTCAAGGACACAACACGTTGCCTCAGTTGAGGCTCAAACTAGTGATCTTCAGATCACTGGACCGACGCCTTAACCACTTGGCCATGTGCCAACACTCTATGTTATGGCCTCAAAAATAAAACATGCACTATTTCATGTTTTAGGATTTTGATGCCACTTGAATCAAATTTTGTTCAATGCTGGGATTCTAATTTGATTCGCTATGATGGAAGTATTAATATCTAGCCTGCATTTAGCTGGGATTGGTATCTTTGGTAATAAATACTCTGTGCAAATGGATAACATTCCACATTCATCATGTTCCATTGGCTCAAAAAGACAATGACTTGAAATGTTAACTCAGCATATTTCTTCATACAAGCTGCTTACCCTGCAGGGTATTTCCAGCATCCACCTGGGGGGACTGATCATTCTGGGCCAAGTCCCTTCATCAAGACTGGAAAGGAAGAGGGAAGAAGTCAGAATAAGTCAGGGAAGGGGAAGGAGTACAAGCAGTCAAGCGATAGGTTAAACCAGGTGAAGGGGAAGATAGGTGGGTGGGGGAGGAGGGATATAAGTGAGAAGTTGGGAGGTGATAGGTAGAAGCGGGAAAGGTCTGAAGAAGGGATCTGATAGGAGACGAGAATGAACCTTGGGAGAGAGGAAAGGAGGAGGGGCACCAGAGGTAGGTGATGGGCAGATGAGAAGAGAAAGCGGAAGAGAGGAGCCAGAATGGGGAATGGAAAAAGAGAGAAGGGGGAGGGGGTGAAATTACCAGAAGTTAGAGAAATCGATGTTCATGCCTTTAGGTTGGAAGCTACCCAGAGAGAATATGAGGTGTTGGTCCTCCAACCTGAGAGTGGCCTCATCATGAGGAAGCAAGGGACTGGCATGCTGGAATGGGAATAGGAAGTGGAATTAAGATGGATGCCCATTGGGAAAGCCAGCCTTTTGTGACAGATGAAGTGGTCCCCCAATCTACGTTGTATCTCTCCGATGTAGATTTCCAGAATCTGAAGAATCTCTTGTGTTTAAATTACATTGTCTTAAGGCTGCTGGTTTATTAATAATCTGAAAGATTTGAATCTAATGATATTGCTATTAGTGGAAGAATGACAACAGATCTGTCCCCATCCCTGTGAACCTCATCGTGAAAGTGACTCCATTCCCTTCCTGTCTGGTTTGATGCACATCACATGTTCTGAGATTAGTTTTTCAGATTTGGTAATATTCATGATTATGAACTGTATATTAAAGCACTACTGTTTATAGTCTGGGTCTGCTTTGTATGGATCCCCTAGCTGTGACTTTCTCTCATGCTTGAGGTATATGGTGTTGTAGATGATAGGGTAGGCTTTGCAAGGTCAAATGTCATAATCTTGGTCTCTGCTCCGAGAGCTGCGTGTTCTTACAGAAGGGCTGCAGAATGGATTTGGCAATTACGCTCGTGACTATGCATGTTCCAGCCAATTAATGTTTCATCGTGGTGGTGTTTAACTCCCTTCCTCTCATTTCAGTTTGTCATGCTATGACCAAAAGCAGAGCAGCGTCAATGCTCCCTGCCCACCGTTATCCTGGTTCCGGGAAAGAAAATTACTGCTTACATTGACGTTGTTAAGGAGCAGCATTTATTCAGTATTAAGCTACCACTGCTGAGCCACTGTATTGGTGTTAGCTTTATTTTTGAAGTTCTAGTTAATGGTCCCGTTTGTCTGGCATTTATTCTTTTTCCTTTGTCTCTGCACCGTTCCTTTTAAAGGTCAGTGAACAGTTGACTGGCTTCAGTTCCCTCTCTTGGCACTTGGGTCTTAAACGCACATAATTAAATGCACATAAATATCTTTTTATCACTGACATGGTGAAGGAAATTAGTTTGGCAGTGACGGGAAGAAGGGAATCAATGGTGTCAAGAATTATGGGGCACAGAGAGGACTCATGGGCAGAGGAAAGATGGTGGGTAGGGAGTTGCTTGAGGATGATGAACAGATGAGGGGAAATAATTGAGGGAGGAAAGGGTCAGGATGGTTTGAAGTGTGGTCAAGTGGAATGGTGATAGTTGAGTGGCAAGGAGATAATAGAGTGTTGGAGCATGAGGAGATATACAGAGGGTATAAGTATTAGGGAAATGATTGACAAGGAAGTATAAATTGAAGAGAGCTATCACTAGGAAAGGCATTTCAAACAGAACAAATGTGGACAATAATGTAGACTTAGAACTTCCTGGCAGAACTTTAAGTAAGGTTGGAGCCTCATTAATTAATGAGGTAACCGGCTTCAGTACTTTGTTAGTGCTTGTATCATGGGCTTCATGCATAGAACAACGTTTGTGCTAAGGTCATAAAAATTGGGCGTTGCATTATGTATGGCAGCTGAGCTCTGTCTGTATATGTGTTACATGCGTGGAGGACCTAGAACAAAAGTTCAGAAGTCCAAACCAGAAGCATTATGTTTCTAATCATATAGAGTGATCTAATTTTGAATAAATTTGCATTGCTTTCTGGTGAAAACTTGTGTCACAAGATAGGATTTTCATGGTGCTAGTCTTATACACAGCACCGATTTAAAAGCTGAATAAATGTAATTGGTTTTGTTTTAATTGCATGCAGTATGCCAATCCACAAATAAGGTTGATTGTATGAACATAGAATCATCAGCAGAAAGAGAAATTCAGCCCCGCAAGCCTGTTGTGCTCTTTAATTAGATTATGGCTAATCCATACTTCAATTCCATTTATCAGTATTTGTTCATACTCCCCATTCTCTTGCTCAACTCTACTTCAGACTACCATTTGATCCTTTAACCCATTGTCCTCTCGCTGGGTGAGTTTCAGTTTTCCACTGCCTCTATAGACAAGGCGACAGATAACTTCCTGAATGGACTCAGCCCTATATTTTACAATTATTATGCCTCTTTATTCTAGATTTTGTGACCAGAGGAAGGAAATAGCTTCCAGGTACCATATCAATTCCTGCTAACAATCCAAACACTTTGACAGGTCATTTTTCATTTTCTTTTTGCCAATGAAATGCAAGGCAGGTTTATGTGACTTGTCACCATAATATTGCAATATTTGCTCTTTGCTTCCTGCAGGGGGAAAAAATACACATTTATTGCTTTGTTTCAAAAAATTCATATAGATCTCAGCACAATCTGGAGTTGAAAATGACAGAAACATTCAGCAAGTCAGATAGCTGAGGGTTTATAAGGCATTGGTCAGACCACATTCGGAGTATGGTGAGGAATTTTAGGCCCCATATCTATGCGCTGGCATTGGAGAAGAGGCTCCTGCGAATGATCCCGGGAATGAGATGGTTAACACATGAGGAGTGTTTGATGGTTCTGGGCCTATATTTGCTGGAAATTAGAAGAACCAAGGGGTGAGAATCTCACTGAAAACTATCAAATATTGAATGGATGTGGAGAGGATGTTTTCTATATTAAGGGAGTCGAGGACCATAGCGCACAGCCTCAAAATAGAAGGACGTCCCTTTGGAACAGGGATAAAGAGGAATTTCTTGACCTTGAGGCTGGTGAATCTGTGGAATTCATTGCCACAGATAGTTGTGGAGGCCAGGTCATTGTGTATACTTAAAGTGGGGCTTGATAGTTTCTTTATTAGTAAGGGCATCAAAGGTTATGGGGAAAAGCAGGCGAATGGGGTTGAGAGGGAAAATAAATCAGCCATGATCAAATAGCGCAGCAGACATGACAGGCCCAATGGCCTAATTCTGCTTCTATATCTTTTGGTCTTCTACAGAGAGAGAAAATCAGACTCAGAGACTTTCAGGTTAATGACCCTTCATCAGGATAGCAAATGGTGAAACAGGCAGGACTTCACAACACCAGCCATGTAGGTCTGATCCTGACCTCAGTCAAGTGCTGCTTATGTAGATTTTAATGGTGACCATGAACCTACAAGGGCCAGGTTCAGGCACATCAGTCAAAGGTCTGGGCCATTTTATCTTTGGCTCTTAATTACGTAAAAATTGCCAATGAACCTTGTATGAATGAATTGATTCATCAGTTGGGATTAGGTGATCACAGTGGAAAAGCCATAACCAAGGATCCACAGGAACACTCTCTGACAAAGGTGTTGGGTTTATAATGACAATGGGAAGCTTAGAACAACAAGATGTTCAAGAACAACATACTTGCCCTCTCAGGCCCACAAAGGAATGTATAACAAAGTTTGACAGGTATCTTCTGGCAACAGATGAGCTTCTTGACGGTTTCCATGGTTTAGTTCGCAGCAAACACAGTTCAAACCACTGACTCAACTTTTACACTTAATGATGCCCTCATCTACTGACTTGAGTGTCTACCAGGCTAGTGGAAAAACATCAAATAAAATTTCACAGAGTAAGAGTGCAGCAGGACCAGGTGCACATCCCTGTTTTAATTGGATGCAGGGTTTAACATTGGGGAGGATTGTTGTTACATTCACTGACAGCCCAGTCTGTCTTTCAAACCTTTTGTAACACATCACCTTTACCAAAACAATGTTGTAGTTACTTCTTTTTTTGCGTATTTTTTCCTCTGGTAAATGCAGTAGTTCAGGTATAATAAACACAAAAAAGTTTGCAGATGCTGGAAATCCAGAGCAACACACACGCAAAATGCTGGAGGAACTCAGCAGGTCATGCAGCATCAATGGAAATGAATAGATAATCCATGTTTCAGGCTGAGACACTTCTTCAGGACTGAGAGTCCTGATATAACCTTATTCAAAGCTTAATGTCAAAACTCTCCAGCTTT
The DNA here is from genome assembly GCF_963921235.1 of Mobula hypostoma. Taxonomy (NCBI): domain Eukaryota; kingdom Metazoa; phylum Chordata; class Chondrichthyes; order Myliobatiformes; family Myliobatidae; genus Mobula; species Mobula hypostoma. The sequence continues at coordinate 55,362,974 of NC_086112.1, forward strand.
CCACAGCCTGAAAGATTTGGGCAATTTGAAACAAGCTCGAAAAGGGAAATGAACAATGGAGCACATAATGCACCAGTAGGAAATAAGATTCTCCTCTGACTCTGAATGTTGTAACAAATCCTGACATCCTTGTGATACGACTTTGTTCAAGATACCTTTCCAAAAAGGTCATATAGTGACTTTTAAACATCCAGCTCAATTTATAGATATCCCTGCAGTCATCTAAAGGAAGTATTTTCCCTAATAATAATCTTCACAATTCCTAACTGGGCTTTTTGAGCCCACATGACCAGTGTTTAAGTACTGATGAATATATGATCAGGAAAATGGTGCAGCTCCTCCCAAAGTACTTATCAGCTTGAATTTACTATGACTGCTTTTGAAAATCTGCAGGAGGTTAACATATGCCTTTCAGCTGGAGCAGACTGCACAAGTTCAGTCTTACTTTAAAGGCAACGGAGGGACAACAGATATTATGAAAGCCTAAGATTTATGTGCAGCCGCAAAATGTAACCCTGTATGGCACATTTTAAATAAATAGGCTGATTTAAGGAAGTATCCTATCTGCAAAAGGTTTGAAGTTAATCCATATCCCTAAGGTTTCTGTATCAAAAGTAGTTTATCCATTTGCTCAACACGAAACACCATAAAACCACAAAATCTTCCTTTGTAGTCACACATGTGGCCAACTTTATCCATTCTTCAGGGTACACTGAGTTCCTTTCAATTACTTTCATCTTGTTGTTGCTCCTTTTAAAAAATGGGCCTTTTTAGATCTCAAGGACTGAACCAGTAGCAAGAAAGATGATGGTTGTCCCACTCCATTCATTTCATGATATGGAGCTCAACTTCAAGTTATTAGGAACAAGTATAATAATTTCTCCGGGCATAGCTAATGGTTCTTGATTACTGGTGGGTAATATGAGCTTCAATATCACACACTTTGTTTATGGTTTACTCATCGAAAGAAAATCCCAATGAGCACAATCATCCCTATATACTGTTTGAGGCAAAATCTTTAAAATCTTCAGAGTTCAAAGTAAATTTATTATCAAAGTACATATATGTTAGCATATACAACCCTGACATTTATTTTCCTGTGGGCATTCACTGTAAATCCAAGAAGCACAATAGAATCAGTGAAAGACCGGACCCAGCAGGACAGACAAATAACCAACATGCAAAAGACAACAACTTGCGCAAATATAAAAAGAAAGAGGAAGTTGAAAGACTTTAGATTTAGCTTAGATGATGAGAACACTCAGTCCTCTTTTATTGTCATTTAGAAATGCATACATGCATTAAGAAACGATATAATGTTTCTCCGGAGTGATATCACAGAAAATAGGACAGACCAAAGACTCACTGACAGAACCACATAATTATAACATATAGTTACAGCAGTGCAAAGCAATACCATAATTTGATGAAGAACAGACCATGGGCACAGTAAAAAAAAGTCTCAAAGTCTCCAGTCGATCAACTCCTGAGTCCCTGATAGCAGGCGGCAAAAGGGAGAAACTCCCTGCCATAAACCTCCAGGCACCGTCAACTTGCCGATACCTTGGAAGCAGCCGACCACAGCCAACACTGAGCCCATCTGTCCGAAAAGTTTGAGCTTCCAACCAGCCCCTCCGATACAGCCTCCCAAGCGCCATCCTCTGCCGAGCGCCATCCTCTGCCAAGCGCCTTCAATCTCTCCCCGGCCGCTGAAACACGCAAAGCCGAGGATTTCGGGGCCTTCTGCTCCGGAGATTCTGGTTACCACACAGTAGCAGCGGCAGCGAAGCGGGTATTTCAGAAGTTTTCCAGATGTTCCTCCGTACTCTCACGTCTTTCTCCATCAAATCAGAATTATGCACGGTCCCCTACTTGACAGATAACAGATATCATCACCGAAGTGGCCGCGCGCGCTGCCATCATGCCGCCATCTTCTCCCCCCTCCCAGGGGGAACATGAACAGGGTATACATTGTCCTGAAAGTAGTGTTTGCAACTGGTATTATCTGAAAGGCATTAAACAATTTGATCTACACAGTAATATCTATGTAAATCTTCAGAAAGCCATAATACTAAACAGCATTAGAATAGTCTGAAAGTTTCTAGCAATTGAGAAATGAGCGTGCTTGGCTATGTCTGTACCTCAGGTTTATTTCAGCTTGAGCTGAGAAAAATAAACATCTATAATAATAATAATAATTATTATAATAAAATACATAAGCAATAAATAATGAGAACATGAGATGAAGAGTCCTTGAAAGTGAGTCTATAGCTTGTGCGAACAGTTCGGTGATGAGGTGAGTGAAGTTGACTGAGGTTATCTCCTCTGGTTCAAAAGCCTGATGGTTGACTGGTAATAGCTCTTTCTGAACCTAGTAGTGTGGGTTCTGAGACTCGTGTACCTTCTTCCTGATGGCAGCAGTGAGAAGAGAGCATGGCCTGGGTGGTGGGGATCCTTGATGACGGATGCTGCCTTCCTGTGACAGCGTTCTGTGTAGATGTGCTCTATAGTAGGGAGGGCTTTACCTGTGATGAATTGGGCTGTATCCACTACTTTCTGGGGGATTTTCTGTTCAAGAGCATTGGTACTTCCATACCAGGCCATAATGCAACTGGTTGACATACTCTCCACCACACATCTATAAAAGCTTGTCAATGTTTTAAATGTCACGCAGAACATTCACAAACTCCTAAGGAAGTTAGGTTGCTCTGCTTTCTTCATAATGGCACTTACATGCTGGATCCCAGATAGATCCTCTAAAATGTTAACACTGAGGAATTTAAAGTTGCATATCCTCTCCATTCCCTCAACCTTGATGAGAATTGGCTCATGGAATGCTGGTTTCCTCATGATTGTAAAACTGTGATGAGTGTCCTCGTCGAGGATGGCTTGGACCCAAATGCTGGTGTATCCAAAGCAAGGCCTGAGACACGGTTTCAAACTGGATAGAGAACTGAGCACAAAACAAACCCTAGACAAAATCACTGGTAAAGCTTACAACTGAGCATCGAACCTCAATTCAGGTGCTCCTTAAACGTTCAGTCCTTGGCACCCAAAACATAACTGCCAATTAGCAGGACTATGCTGAATGATAAAAGGGCCCATGTCAGCTATCCATACCCCAGGGAGTTAACCTCGGAAACTGGCACGGATGGGTGCGTGTCGTAACAAAAATGTATATGTACTTTGACAATAAGTGTACTTTGAACTTTGAACTTAATGCCATGCAATTATGAGAGAACTGATTTAAACCTCATTTCAAAGATTAATATTTCTAGTAGTAATCCTGATAATCTTGGGAACCACCAAACCCCAAATATCAGAAGAACCCCATGCCTATCATTCGTAGTAGCATAACATTGAAATGCAAGAGACCATAGATGCTGGAAACCTAGAGCAACACACAAAATGCTGGAATAACTCACTAAGCCAGCAGCATCTATGGAAGAAAATGGACAGCTGATTGAGAGGACCTGATGACGGTTCTCAACCTGCAACATTGACTATCCATTTCCCTCCATAGATGCTGCCTGAGTTGCTGAGTTCTTCCAGCTTTCTGTGTGTAAATAGTATAACATTATACTTGAACTCTCTATTCTTGCATAGTGAGAAATCATTATGAATGGGAGTCATCTCTAATCTGTTGTTTATAAGGCAGAACTGTTAAATGACTTAGTCAAAACAGTTTTTGTTAGCGGCTGAAATAGAAACAACAACAATAAGAATGATTTTGAAAAAATTTACTACAAGGAATATTTTACTTTTAAGCTTCGAACAATAACTTCAATATTTTTGAGAGCTTGGGAAAATTATGGTAAACCGATCCCTGGAATTCATGGGTTTCCGATGCATTGAGGTGGTAGAGTGGAATAAAAATCCTTAAGTAGTGGACTATAGATATGGAATTCATGTAAAGCTGGGGGGATCCAAGGGGAACAACACTGCCAAGGGGAAAAAAGTTGCAGATGGCTTAAAAGGACAGTAACAAGATGATAGAACATACAATGCAGAGAGTATACATTGTGAAAACATTGCTATATTCACACTTAGCAGGTACATGGAGCCCTCTCCGTGTATGTTTCCTCACATCTCTATCTGCCCATTCACTCTTCCATGTGCAAGACCCTTGTGCCTCCACTCTGTTTATCCTGAAAAGACGTCACCCTGTCCATTGGTCCAGTGCATGCCATTATTCTTTCTCAGAGATCTCTGTTCTCCCTGCTTAAAGGGACAGAAGGCAAATGAAGGATAATACAAGAACAGGGGGTGAACATCCAGCCATTTTATGGCTTATAAATGCTGTGTAGCAGTGACAGAAATGTAGGGAATGCTAGGTGTACTTGGCTATAGGAAATGTGAGCCTCCTTGCTACATGCTGATCGAATTAAATATCAGAAAGCCACATGCCGTACAACACTTAGTCATGTTGAGTTGATGTAAACAGCAAGCGAAATATGATCATGTGCATGAGTTCAAACATTCTCACCATGATAAAAACACATTCAAATCTTTTATCTCCCACAGTGGTCCAAGTTGCAGACAAAGATAAGTCCTTGAAGGAGCCACTCCCTCTGAAGGTATTTTGACATAGGATTCATGCAGGTCATGAACCAACTCGAAATGCAGAAAGTTGGCCTGGTGTGTAACACATCAGAAGAGAGCAAGAGCACATAGAGATAGAGAAAACACTGGATAGTCTGCAATAGAAGATGCATGATTATCTCAGATTTGCTAAGCTGTACCTTACTGGCCATCGATAAACAGGGTATATTGGGTGACGTGGGAGAGAGTTTCTCACGGACTCAGCTATATTATGCACCTAGACAGAGAGATTTGAGGAGAGTTTTTTCAAGTATGACTGCTACAAATCTTTGTAATGACACCTTCACCCAGAGAGAGGACAACAAGAGTTAAGTGCAGGTCTTCACGCATCACTTGCCATCTATTAATGCTTTCTTATGTGGGATAAATGATACTGTCTTATCCATTCCTTGCTCTTCCAGGCAAATGACAGGAACTAGCAAGGAATTATGGAAAAATGAGAAGTTGTCTTAAAGTACCTTAAATTCTTTGCTATTGCCCATCCTCAACCAGTAACCCACGTGCTGCTTTGTATCCTGATGGTTAAGTGTGTTCTTACACTGAACCTGGTGGAAGCACAAAGGCAACTTGAACTTATATTGTGAATTAAATACAGCAAAATATTCCAAGGTGATTGACATGCACATAATCAAACTAGTTTTGATATTGAGCCACAACAAGAAACGTTGAGGCAGTGAATGAATGCTTGGTCAAAGAGGTAGGTTTTAACTAGCATGCTAAATGATGAAAGCAGAACGGAGAAGGGGAAAGGATTAAAAGGGGAATTGCAGAGCCTGGAGGGTTTGGCACAAGAAGACATGGCAGACAATGAGGAGTAATTAAGATTGAGGATGTTCTAGAAGCCAGAACTGGAGTAAGAGGGATCTCCATGAGTCTGTGGGCCTGGAAGAGGTTACGGATATGGAGAGAGATGAGGCCTTGTAGTGAATAAACAGAGAGGTTGAAATCCATATCATTGCTGACTCACACAAAATGCTGGAGGAACTCAGCACGCCAGGCAGCATCTATGGAAAAGAATACAGTCGATGTTTCGGGCTGAGACCCCTTCTGCAGGACAGGTGAAGGGTCTCATCCTGCTGAGGGTGTTGGCCCAAAACATCGGCTGTACTCTTTTTCATAGATGCTGTCTGGCCTGTTGAGTCCCTCCAGCATTTTGTGTGTGTTGCTTGGATTTCCAGCATCTGCAGATTTTGTCTTGTTTGTGATTTCATCACTGACTCATTCACCAGAGCTTACAAGAAGATAGGCCTTGCACGCATCATCCACAAGATAAAGGTCTCCGTCTTGGCTTGTCACTGCTGTGTTCCACTCCCATGGTAAAGTTTCACAGAAAAATATGGACCATATTGCATTTCATGAACGGGTCTCATAAAAAGGCCAATGTTGATGGTGAAGTTAACTACAGCTGGAAGAACATGAGGTCAATTAATGAAAAAGTGTGTTTGAAGAAAAAGACCTCTAAACTGGCCCAGAACTCATGGTCTATTCGAGAGAAGGGATCCCTGCCCTGCCATATGCTTCTGAGGGTTCCTTGTCTTACTGGAGCCACATCATCAATATTATGTGTGGGAAATCTTCCAAATTCATAGAACATAGAACATAGAGAAGTACAGCACAGTACAGGCCCTTCAGCCCATGGTGTTGTGCTTTCTTTTTAACCTACTCTAACATAAATATAACCCTTCCCTCCCACATAGTGCCTTCATTTTTCTTTTATCCATGTATCTATCTAGGAGTCTCTTCAATATCCCTCATCTATCTGCCCATACTATTACCCCAAGCAGTATGTTCCATGTACCCACCACTCACTGTGTAAACATCTTACCTCTGATATCCCCTCATAATTTCCTCCAATCATCTTAAAATTATGCCACCTCATACGGGCTATTTCTGCCCTGGGAAAAAGTCTCTAGCTGTCAACTTGATCTATGCATCTTATCATCTTGTACACCTCTATCAAGTCAACTCTCATCCTTCTTTGCACCAAATAGAAAAGCCTTAGCTTGCCTAACTTATCCTCATAAGACAAGCTCCAATCCAGGCAGCATCCTGGTAAATCTCCACTGCACCCTCTATAAATCTTCCACACCCTTCCTGAAGAGAGTGAGCGGTTTCAAGTTCCTGGGTGTCAAGATCTCTGAGGATCTAACCTGGTCCCAATATATCAATGTCAATGTAGTTATAAAGAAGGCAAGATGGTGGCTATACTTCATTAGGAGTTTGAAGAGATTTGGCATGTCAACACATACACACAAAAACTTCTATGGATAGTCCGTAGAGAGCATTCTGACAGGCTGCATCATTGTCTGGTATGGGGTGGGGGGGAGTTTGGTGGGCTACTGCACAGGATTGAAAGAAGCTGCAAAGGGTTGTAAATCTAGTCAACTCCATCCTGGGCATTAGTCTACAAAGTACCGAGGACATCTTCAGGAAGTGGTGTCTCAGAAAGGCAGTGCCCATTATTAAGGACCTCCAGCACCCAGGGCATGCCCTTTTCTCACTGTTACCATCAGATAGGAGGTACAGAAGCCTGAAGGCACACACTCAGTGTTTGAGGAACAACATTTTCCCCTCTGCCGTCCGATTCCTAAATTGACATTGAATCTTGGACACTACCTCACTTTTCTGTTTTTCACACATTTTAAAAAATCTATTCAATATACGTATATTGCAATTGATTTACTAATTTATTTATTATTATTTTTATTGTGGCAACCCACTTTCTACGCAGGTGAACCGGCTCACAAAATGGGGCGCGCGTCGGCAGAGAGGCCAGCCCCAAAATGGCGCTGGGCCTTCTTCTTCACCAGCAAGGGGAGAAAGCCTGCGAGCGGGAAGAGCCTTTTGTAATGCACCTCTGACGTCACTTCCGCCCGGAGAGGGTGGGAACGGAACTGCGTAAAAGCCAGTGCCGCGAAATTTGAATAATCTAGCCTTGAGTGCAACTTACAGACTGTGTGTCATTATTTCTAGCTCTGTGTGTAGCACATCGCCACATTGGTGACCCCCGACGGTCCAAATGGGATTTGGACCAAAGATGATCGACTCTTCATCTGTTCACGCAGTTCAGCTAAAACTGCCAACTATCTGGATGCTGCGACCACGCGTGTGGTTTGACCAAGCAGAAGCCCAGTTCCAGATTTGGCAGGTATCTTCGGATTCCACACGTTACTATTACGTGGTGAGCTCCCTTGACCAGGAGACAGCCGCCCAGGTTGAGGATTCCATACAGTCACACCCGGAAGAAGGCAAATATGCAGCATTCAAATCGCTGCTCATAGGGACCTTTGGCCTCTCACGGCGTGAGCGAGGTGCCCACTTGCTGCACCTGGACGGTTTGGGAGACAGGCCGCCATCAACATTAATGAACGAGATGCTGGCCTTGGCTGAAGGACACAAGCCCTGCCTCATGTTTGAGCAGGCGTTCCTAGAGCAACTGCCCGAGGACATACATCTGCTGCGGGCTGACGCAGATTTCAGTGACCCCCCCCGGAAGGTGGCGGCCCGGGCAGACGTGCTGTGGAAAGCCAAGGGGGAGAGCAGGCCGTCCGTCAGACAGATTACCAAGCCACGCGCCCAACAGCAGGCCAGACCAGGCCTGGCCAGGCCCGGCAACGTAGCACACACAACCCAGAGGCAGGAGTGAGGAGGCCAATGTACAGTGGTGTTTCTACCACCAGCGGTGGGGCACAGAAGCTCGCCGTTGTTGCCCGCCCTGCAAGTTCCCCGAAAACACCAGGGCCAGCCGCCGCTAATGGCTATGGCGGCTGGCCACGAGGACAGCCTCTTGTAGGTCTGGGATAAACAGTCGGGACACCCCCTCTTGTTCGACACCGGAGCGGAAATCAGCGTCTTACCCCCGATGGGGTATGACACCCACAACAGGGCGACGGGACTCATCCTGAGGACCGCAAACGGCAGGACGATTCGGACCTACGGCACCCGCACAGTGCAGCTGCAGTTCGGTGCCATCTAGTTCACGTGGGACTTCACACTAGCCGCCGTGGCCCAACCACTCCTGGGAGTGGACTTCTTGCGAGCTCACAGCCTGCTGGTCAACTTGGGAAAAGACTGGTCCATGCCAAGACTTTCCAGACATTCTCCCTGGGTGAAGACAAGTTGCTGGCCCCACACCCGGACTCCATCACACTGTCTGACAACAAATTCTCCAGAACCCTGGCAGACTTTCCATTGGTTCTGGCACTGCAGTTCATGGCAGCCATGCCCAGACACGGAGGACAGCACCACATTCCGACCCAGGGACCACCCCTCTGCGCCCGCGCACGGAGTCTCCCCCCAGACAAGCTCCGCCTGGCGAAGGAGGAGTTCAAGAGGATGGAGAAACTGGGGATCGTACAGCTGTCTGACAGCCCATGGGCCTCCCCCCTGCACATGGTGCCCAAGGCAGCTGGGGGCTGGAGACCATGCGGCGACTACCACAGACCGAACGAAGCTACAACTCCAGACCACTACCCCGTGCCGCACATACAGGACTTTGCAGCAAACCTGCATGGGGCAAGCATCTTTTCCAAAGTAAACCTCGTCCGGGGATACCATCAAATCCCGGTACACCCTGAAGATATCCCCAAAACAGCACTCATCACCCCGTTCGGCCTGTTCGAATTCCTCTGAATGCCGTTCGGCCTGCAGAATACCGCACAGACGTTCCAGCGGCTAATGGATGCGGTGGGACGTGACCTGGACTTAGCATTCATCTATTTGGACGGCATCCTCATAGCCAGCAGTAGTCGTCAGGGGCATCTGTCCCACCTCTGCCAGCTCTACTCCCGCCTGAGTGATTTTGGCCTCACGATCAACCTGGTCAATGCCAGTTCGGACTCGACAACATCGACTTCCTGGGCCACAGGATTACCAAAGACGGGGCAACGCCTCTGCCCGCCAAGGTAGACGCGATCCGCCACTTCGCCCGACCCAACAAAGTCAAAGGGCTGCAGGAGTTCGTTGGTATGGTGAATTTCTACCACCGCTTCCTCCCCTCAGCAGCCCATATCATGCACCTTTTGTTCACCCTGATGTCGGGTAAAGGCAAGGACATTACTTGGGACGAAGAGGCCGCAGCTGCTTTCGTTAAAGCCAAGGAAGCCTTGGATGCTGGTGCACCCCAGAGTGGACGTTCCAACCGCCCTCACAGTGGACGCATCCAACATAGCAGTCGGTGGGGTGCTGGAGCAACTCATTGAGGGGAGCTGGCAGCCCCTGGCGTTCTTCAGCAGGCACTTACGGCCACCCGAACTCAAGTGCAGTGCCTTCGACCGGGAGCTGTTGGCACTATATCTGGCAATCCGGCATTTCAGGTACTTCTTAGAAGGCAGGCTGTTCACCGCAGTCACGGACCACAAACTGTTGACCCTTGCATTCACGAAGGTGTCCGATCCCTGGTCAGCCCGCCAACAGCGACATCTGTCCTACATCTCCGAATACACGACGGACATCCGGCATGTCTCGAGAAAGGACAACGTCGTGGCGGACGCACTCTCCAGACCAGCTATCCGGGCCCTATCCCAGGGGGTGGACTATGCAGCACTGGCGGAGGCACAGCAGGCAGACGACGAGATGCCCAGCTACAGGACCGCAGTCTTGGGTTTGCAGCTGCAGGACTTCCCCGTAACCCCAGGTGAGAGGACCGTCCTGTGTAACGTGGCTACTGGCCAACCTCACCCTATCGTCCCGGCAGCCTGGTGGCGGCGAGTTTTCGACTCCATACACGGCTTGGCGCACCCATCTATCAGGACAACCGTCCGGATGGTCTCCAGCAAGTTCATGTGGCACGGACTTCGCAAACAGGTCAGCGAATGGGCCAAAACGTGCACGCAGTGTCGAACAGCCAAGGTGCAGTGGCACACCAAGGCTCCGCCGCTGCAGTTTGAACCCACCTGCCGGAGGTTTGACGACATTCATGTGGATATTTGTGGGGCCCCTGCCAGTGTCACGAGGAGCACGGTACCTCCTAACTATGGTAGACCGGCTCACGAGATGGCCAGAGGCAGTCCCGCTCAACGACACCACTGCCGATTCCTGTGCCTGAGCGCTGATTGCAACCTGGGTAGCACGCTTCGGGATACCGGCCCACATTACCTCTGACAGAGGCGCCCAGTTCACCTCCAGCCTGTGGTCGGCTGTGGCAAGCCTGTTGGGAACACAGCTACACCACACAACTGCCTACCACCCAGAGTCGAACGGATTAGTGGAACGCTTCCACCGTCACTTGAAGTCGGCTCTCATGGCCCGCCTGAAAGGGCCTAACTGGGTGGACGAGCTTCCCTGGGTCCTGCTCGGAATCCACACGGCGCCCAAGGAGGATCTGCACACCTCGTCGGCTGAGTTGGTGTACGGCGCAACCCTGGTAGTCTCAGGAGAGTTCATACCAGCCCCAAGGGGGCAAGAGGAAGAACCCGCAGCAGTCTTGGACAGACTACACGAAAGGCTCGGCAACCTGGCCCCCGTACTGACTTCATAGCACGGACAGATCCCGACCTGCGTACCCAAAGACCTGCAGAACTGTAAGTTTGTATTTGTACGAAGGGGCGCACACCGGGCAGAACAGATCCCTACAGAACACCACTGGACATTGAACTCCAGGTGGAATACTACCATCCTTTGCCTTCTAGTGGCAAGCCATTTCTGAATCCACACAGCCAAGTTTCCCCTGGATTCTATGCCTCCTGATTTTCTGAATGAGCCTACCATGGGGAACCCTGTCAAGCACCTTGCTAAAATCCATAGACACTACATCCACTGCTTTACCTTCATCGATTTGTTTTGTCAATTCCTCAAGCAATTCAATCATGTTCATTAGGCATGGCCTGCTCCTCTCAAAGCCATGCTGATGAACCCTAATCGAACTATGCTTCTCCAAATGCTTAGAAATCTCTAAATCTCTAAAAATCCTCTCCAATAGTTAGCCCACCACTGACATAAGACTCACTGGTCTACAGTTCCTAGAGTTATCCCTATTACCTTTCTTGAACAAAGGAATAACATTTGCCACTCTCACAAATCCACAGAGAATTAACAAACAAATATCAGCATCCTCTGCTGGGACAAGATCCACAGTCTTGTGGGCTTAACTGCACTCAGTTATCTCCTCTAGATAGGCCACATAGTTTTCATGTCTGAGGAACGACTTCTAAAACATTCATTTTATCCAGTATTCTGAGATGAAAAGTGACTACCCAATGGAGAGTTGAAAAAAAGGCAATGATGTGTTTAAAACCTCCTTGAGAATTGAAATATTCACACTATGTCTTTGGGAATCCCTGGTCCATGACTGTTCATCATGGAGAAGGAGTCCATTTCTTTGAGGCAAATGAAAGGCCAGTGCAAAAGGCTGAAGGATCATGCCACCTCACAAATTTGTAACCAGCTCCACATCAGACGCCTCCTGCTTCATTCACAGAAGTCTGAGGTTCTACATTAGCCTTAACAGTTATCTTGTAATCAATAGAACCAGAAAGGAAGAAAGTTATTATTGATTCTAAGGGACTGAGTGAAGAAGAAGAAGATTAATAAATGGAACGGTATGAGGTAAGACAAAGGTAGGTGTGTTCAACTGAGTGAAGGTTGATTGAGCATGGAATTAGGGAGACAGACCAAGGATATGTTAAAGCAGTCAAAGAGCTAAAAAATGACAGGATAAGGGTCGCCAAGCTGAAAAGCTAAGATGACAGTCAGGTGCTGCTGCAGCTTTGGGTAATGGTGACCATGGTGTTGGTAAACATCTGAGAAGCAAGCAAGTCTTAGCTTTAATATGACTTTGGTATTGGTTGTTTGGCTTAAGTAAACAGGGAGAGGGGTAGAGCTTGCATGTGGGAAGGGATGATAATGGATCTGGAGATAATTTTGTGGGAGTGTGAGGAAATACTTTTGCTACAACTGACTGGCCAAAAGTAACACCAAGCAAATCCAGCTCCTTTCAGCTGGTTGACAGTGGTGTGGTGTTGGAGGAGATGTTGCAATCAGTCGTACCGAAGATTGCAGATGAGAAGGATCTGAAACCTCCTGCCCTTTTGTTGGTTCATTGTCTCCTATTATTTATGATTAGATATGGTAAGATTAATGTGATCTCTTGAAATTATGTGTTGTGATTCTGCTGCTTGGTGTGAATAGCTAACAACCAGCAGGGACCTGCTAATAACTCAGTCTTTAATGATGTATGCCATTGCTGCTGGCAAGCTCTTCCTCACCCACTGAACTACTGCTTTGTTGGCTTGAAGGCAATCGTGGATCAGCAAGATAGACTTCAAAGTCACAAATTGTGATTCTTTACAAATTCCCATTCAATTGATGGCTTGGACCTATAAAGTTAGCTATAGAAATGGGATGGCAGAAGAGATGGTCCAGCTGTTTCCCAACATGTTTCCCAGCCCACCCTATCATCATCTGGTCTCATTGGTGTTAGGGACACTTCAGAAAGGGACAGTAGTGTAACTCTTAAAGTCTGATATATAATTTTAATAGACTAACTGTTAATGTTAACAGAAAACAAATTATTTATACTGCATCTTTTTACTGTTTTATTACAACATTTCTCTTTATATTTCATTATAATTTCATGTATTTACCTGGGTGCAAAGAAGAATAAATATGATTCCAAATATTAAGACATTAAATCCAGGTAAATCTATCAGTCTTCTATGTTAGGCTAGAGCTTCTGCTGCCTAATTAATGGTTTTTGTTAGTGACAGATGCACTTGTTAACCTGATTTTTTTTTTTAAATGAGTAGTTTAGTAATGAGTGGAAGCACAACACGCCTCTGTCAGCTAGCCACATACCATCTCAAGACACCTCCTGGGCTCAGCATGAAGCTGACAGTAAAGAATCCCAGCTACTGAGATGTGTTATCCGTAACCTGGGAAGATACTAATTATTAACAGACCTTTCCCTTCACATGTATATGAGTGATGGTCTGTTGGCGTGTGACCCTGCCTGGCTATCACTGCATAGTGTCTAAACTTCCACAGAGAGTGGTGTAATGTCTAGAGCGCTGGGAAATTCTTCAATCAAGATGAAGAAACCTGACTAAGTAATCAAAGCTGCTTCTTCTGAGTATATGTGGCATATTATTGGCTCATAAAATGACTCACTACCAATCACTAAAATGATAGAAAGGAAACTCGAGCTGTAAAAAGATTACTTCAGCCTGACATCTGCAGGGTCTTGTTAATTTAATTTATTTCTGATAATTTGAAAGAGTGGAGAAAATATGAAAACTTTCTTTAATGTTATTCGTTAATTCATTCATGAATATAAATAATAATTAGGAATAATGATCAATTTTGGACACAGTAATGAAATTTATCTATACAATGTCCTATATGATCATAACATATAAGGCTTGAAATTGCAGCTGGCAATTTTAGGGATTTTTAGAAGTTTTTTTTTACTATGTATTGCAATGCACTGCTGCCACCAAACAACAAATTTCACAACATCCAGTTTGCCAGAGTTATTAAACCTAATTCTGATTCTGATTAGGGCTTGGGTACATCTTTAGTTTTCAATGGAGACACACAACTGGAGTAAATGACAATTTCTCATGAATAGTGATTATATATAAAATTAGATAATGTGCTAAAACTTCATCCCACATTGCATTAAAGAGGTGTTTTCAACTGAAATAAATTATAAATGTTTAATTTGCACTGAGTACAACAGCTAAATAATTTAAGGATTAAAATGAAATGAAGAAAGATAACATAGTTTGTCGGTAATAGCTGAGGGGACTAGAGCACATATTAGTGGGATTCCTAGTTTAACTCCTTCATGGCATTTTTACAGTAACTTTTACATTGCAAACTGGAATATGAATATGGGAGCTAATGTAGCTATGATGCAAATCCCATAAGCTTTATTTTAGTTTTTATGTCAAAATACAGTATGAAAAAGGATCTAGTGCTTTCTCAGTGTATATGACAAATAAAATCTTCTCCGGCTTCCAGCTGGGTGCAAGTATTGATTATAACTGATACTTTGATGACAAACTCTGCCATCTGCATATGAAGAGGCGGAATCTGTCATTGCAACATCGATTATAACTGATACCTATACCTGGTTGAAAACCCGGGGGAGTTTATTTGTCAAAACACAATAAGAGGAAAGGTACGTCGCATCCAGAGTTTCTCCAGTTAGCGGACGATTTCCCTCCACGCCTCTGGCGTAGTGGGGAACCACGCACGAGGCAAGTTACAGCAGTGGTTTGCCGTTGCCTTCTGCTGGGTGAGCTTCCAAAGAGATCACCAGCTCGTAACCCAGCACGGATGGAAAGCGTGCAGGGTAGCCAGCTGGATTCAAACTCGGGACCTTTCGTCCCAAAGTCTGGCACTGATGCCACTACGCCACCAACTGAGTCCCCAAAATGCAATATATTTAAAAAATGCTTGCATTAAACAAAGGGGAAAAAAGATGTAGCATAATCCAGGTTTTTCATTTTCAGTAGATGGATTGGAGCCCAATGTAAAAGGATATCCTTTTAATCTGTCTTACTGGATTTGTTTGTCTGGTATTTGATGTAAAATAGCACAAGCTGGTATGGAAAATAGAAAGTGTCACCCACGTGTGGTGGTGGCTGCTTTTTTAAGAATGAACAGGAGCAAAGAGAGATTTATTAAGTACATAACTACTGGATCTTTTCTAAAAAGCAATTCCTGAAATTAGACAACAAACATCATCGGTTACTATTTTCATCTGCCACATTAACAGGGTAAAATTTCAAAAGTACAAAATATTAACTGCGATAATTGGGCCTTATGTTCGACTTAAAGAGTCACAGCAATTTTCCTCAGTCAGAGACAGGCCATTTAACTCTCTGAATCAGTGCCTAACATAAAGCACCTAATTGCTTCATAAAATCCACTAAAGGAACCAAATTAGATTTATAAAGGTCTTTATGGCTTTTAGTAATAATAATACCTAAATATTTAAAAGAGTCTGTAACTCTAAAAGGAATGTCATCGTATATAGAAGCAGAATCATTTAGAGGAAACAATTCGCCTTTATGAAGGTTTAGTTTATATCCTGAAAACTTTCCGAATTCGTTTAATAGTTTCAGTAAACTAGGAATGGATTCTTCAGGATTCGAAATATAAACTAAGCGATCGTCAACATAAAGGGAGATCTTATGAATAGTCCCATTTATGAAAATGTGAGTGTCCAGAGTTCTGAAAGAGGTGGCTGAAGAGATTGTGGTGACATTAGTAATGATCTTCCAAGAATCACTAGAGTCTGGAATTGTTCTGGAAGACTGGTAATTTGCAAATGTCACTCCATTCTTCAAGAAGGGGGAGAGGTAGAAGAGAGCAGACTATAGGCCAGTTAGTTTGACCTCAGTGGCTGGGAAGATGTTGAAGTCAATTATTAAGGATAAGGTCTCAGGGAACTTGGAGGCACATGATAAAATAGGCTGTAGTCAGCATGGTTCCCTCAAGGGAAAATCTTGCCTGACAAATTTGTTGGAATTCTTTGAAGAACCCCAAGGGATTCTACAAGTATGTGAAGAGTGAGAGGATGAGGTGTGTGGGAAAGGACCAATCAGATGTGATAGTGGAAATGTGTGCATGGAATCGGAGGTGGTAGCAGAGGTACTTAATGAACACTTTGCTTCAGTATTCAGCAGAGAAAAAGACCTTGGCAATTGTGGGGATGACTTACAGTGGACTGAAACCCTTGAGCATATAGACTGTCAGGGACAGGTCGTGTCTTAGAAAAATAAAGGGCTACGTGCTAGGGAAATTCTAGACAGTTTCTGGAGTAGGTTACGTAGTTGGCACAACATTGTGGGCTGGAGGGCCTGTAATGTGCTGTAGATTTCTATGTTCTATGTTCTAAATAACAAGCAGGATAGACAAAGGAGAATCGGTTGATGTTGTGTACTTGGATTTTCAGAAGGCCTTTGACAAGGTGCCACACATGAGGCTCCTTAACACGCTACAAGCCCATGGTATTACAGGAAAGATTCTAGTATGGATAAAGCAGTGACAGATTGGCAGGAGGCAAAGAGTGGGAATAAAGGGAGCCTTTTCTGGTTGTCTGACAGTGAATAGTGGTTTTCCACAGATGTTTGTGTTGAGACCAATTCTTTTTTGTGTTATATGTCAATGATTTGGATGATGGAATTGATGACTTTGCTGCAAATCTTGCAGATGATATGAAGATATGTGGAGGGGCAGGTAGTTTCGAGGCTACAGAAGGACTTAGAGTAGGAAAATGGTCAAGGAAATGGCAGATGGAATACAGTGTTGGGAAGTGTATGGTCATGTACTTTGGTAGAAGAAATTCTGCTCCTATATCTTATGGTCTTATCTTCTATGTAACCAGTACTGATCATAGTAAACTTTACATTCCATTGAAGAACATTCTCTTAACTTCACCGCAGTATTTATCATTACAGATGTACAAAAAGATGCTTGTAGGAGGTGTATCCTTAATGGTTTGAGGCTAAATTTGCCTAGATATCATGTACCCTACATTGCTTATAAATACTTGGAAAGGTATGGGGTGTAGAGAATTAGGTCACTCACTTCAGATCAAAGACTCATGGACTTGCTCATGCAAGCTGTGGTATGTATTTGTCTGGTTCAAATAAGTTTCTTGTCAATAGTAATCAGGATAATTGGTAATATGGGATATGATATTAATCATGTCATTGAATATTATGGATAGGGGGTTAGATTTTCTCTTGCTGGAGATAGTCATTGTTTGAAAGTACTGTAGCTTGGGTGTTACTTTCCTTAAGCTTGCCCAGATCTTGATTCTTGTAGGCAAATAGAGTTTTATTATCCTTGAAGTTGCAAGTGGGAGTGAACATTGTGTAACCATGAGGAAATTTCTTGACTTTTGAAGGAAGGCTTTTCATGCAGCATCCAGAGATGGTTAGGCTTAGAATACTGTTGCAACAATGGTCTGGGACTGATGTGATTGGGTTCCAACAACTACAGCTGTCTGCCTGTGTGGTAGATATGACTCTGTCTCACACACCACCAATCCTGATTCTCATCAATGTTAGGTATGAGAAAACTCATTAGGTTTGGTTTGTGCTTCTTTCTATAAAATGTGGCCGTAATGTCAAGGTCTCTCACTCCCAATTCATCTCTAACATTCAACCTTCTCAATCATGGAAGTTGCCTCTTTTGATATCCAGAGCAAAATAGTCCTGGTGGAATCTGAACTAAGCAGAGGTGAGTAGTTTATTGGTTTTGAAGTGAAATGTTGATAGTCCATTTTATAACTTTACTAATTGATGGCTGAAGAGGAGGAAGTAATTAAATGTGATTATCTTTCTTCTGTACAGAAGATCTTTAGGGTTGTTTGTAAATCTGTCTCTTTCTTCGAGGAAGCAGTTCAGAGAGGAGACAAGAAATGATTGGGTTGTCTGGTAAAGAAAGATTGGATGGACTCGGCTTGATTCTGCTGAGTTTAAAGAGTGAGAGGCAACATGAAAAATACAAGGTCCTGACAAATCTTGGCAGTGAATGTGTTAAGTATTCATCTAGAACTGGGAGTCATTGTTTGGGTATTTTTTCTCTTAGTGGATTGTGATTCCCTGTTACTCTGTTCCTCAAGGGTAGTGAAGGCAGACTGTTTGAACATTTTTGATCAATGAAGACTTACCAAGAACAAGTTGGAATACAGGGGCCACCCCTGCTCCAAATTTATATGCTTCGTTGTTCATGAGACGCATCAGACCAGTCTTCACATAGTCAGGTAGATCCCAATATTGGTAGTAATTTAGACAGTCTTAACACTGGGAAATTACTCTTTAGCTCACTCCTTTCTTTCTTCCTTTTTTTTTGGCCACTCCAACTGTATAACCTAATTTTTTTATGTGTGTCATCCAACTTACATCTGTTTTAAAGGATTTTATAGGACCAATTTTTCTGATTTTCGAGGTCAGCGCAAAGAATATCACAGAATTAATGGAAGGGAAATAGCTCAACTAAAGCAAGACACGCACTTGCACTTAATAATAAAACATCCCATGGCACAAAGGAAGAATAAAATGTTGCAAAAAAACTTATGTAACAAAAATCCTTATCTGTTTCCCTATAAGGGTACCAATGCATGCTTCCTGAAGCTGTCACCACTACCAAAAGAAACCTCTAGAAAAAAAACACATCCGATTTATAATGAATGCAATTCCTATTGTATTTTCTCTCCAGAAAGTACTATTGCCTTGTTGAGTGAGGGTGGGTATGCAGTTTTCAGATCACAGCCAAGTCTGTTTTCTCACTGCATACTAAAACATGCATGAAATTCTCTTGTATCTCGTCTGTCAGGTACAATTTTCAGTATATTTATAATTCCAATAAATCACATTGCGTGAAACTGGCTCGATGGTTTTGACCTTTTCCAGCACAGGTGCAAAAAGGATGGATAGGCTTGTAACAGAGAAAAATGAAGTCAATGACTTTGAATAAAGCTTTACAGACATATATCCTACATAGTCCAGTACTTTGGAGTTTTAAGTGAAATTCACAGAAAGAAATTGAATAAGACACTTTTTGAAAATAAGTTTCATCTGTGGCATAGGTAATTTTGATACAAGGAAAGTTGGCTTCTGGGAGATCTAGTGCATCTAAATTTATCTTCTGTCAAAAGCATGTCTAGACTGTGGGAATTCCCTTCAGTTAGCTGAATAAATCTACATTGTTTCCTTTTGACTATCTTCCACAAAATATGTTTTGTAACTTGTAGTATTTAATCATAAAAACATGGAATCGTTACAGCGCAGAAGTCCATTTGACCCATTGATTACACTTGTATGTTGATGGCCCTCTGCTACTATTGCCCACCTACTTCAAAGTTCAATGTGCTGTGCATTAAGAGATGCTCCTCTGCACACCACTGTTGTAATGTGTGGTTACTTGAGTTGCTGTCTCCAGATTAGCGGTTACTCAAATCACCCTGTCTGGCACCCATGATCATTCCAAGGTCAAGGTCACTTAGATTACATTTCTTCCCCAAACTGAACCTCTTGACCATGTCTACATGTTTTTACGCACAGAGATTAGATATTTGCATTAATGAGCAAATATTAAGTGTACAGGTGTACCTAATAAAGCAGCCACTGAATGTATATGCTGGATCCAAGTAATGAAATTCCTCAGTCCTTTTCTCCTACGCATCTCCCCCAAACCCCTGCAAGTTGTTTTACTCCTAAATACATCCCTTTTTAGACTTCTAATTGATTCTGTTTTGATCACCCTTATTTACAGATTATAACCACCTCTGTGCAAAATAAGCCTTTGCTTAACATTTGAAAACTGTGCTCAACCTCTCATACTTGAAGCATTCACCAAAGGGTATTGATTCCTCTATTTACTCTATTTAAATCATGTATCTCTTTTAGTTCTTCTCTTAATCTTTCTGCTCCAAAAATAGACTGTTCCAACTCTCAATAGATTAGCAGTCCACAGGCTTAATTTGAGTTATTTTTTAATATTTTTGAAGCATTACAATACAAAACTTGTAATGCCATCATGGATAAAGACATGATATTTTGAATGCCAGCAATTCACCAAGAGTAATGTGGTGGGTTTATCTGTACAATTCTCCATGTAAATCCTAAAGGGGATCACTACCCAATCTCTTTGATTTTGAAGTAGTTTTTGCTTTTCCAGTTCATGAAAAAAAAAGGAACCTGCTAAGTAGATATACAGACAGATACAGCAATCCTCAGGCCAAAATTATCTGCTTTAACCTTCTATTGAGAAGTCACATTGATTATGCAGGGAGGGCATGGAGTTTTCTACATGAAATATTGAAAACTTAGAAGGAAATACTCTTTTTAGATTTCTCATACAGTCCGATCCCAGAGCAGAATTACCCAGAAATAATTTCTGTTTCTACTCGTTATCGTAACTCATACAATGAGGAAAGGGAAAACAACAAATAACAGAGCATTCTAATTCCCAACAAAATAAATAAATTATTAAAACAAGTTACACTTGCTTTTTTCCCTTCAAGTTGGATATGAAGCAAATTAGACATCATATGATTTTTATTAACATCTCGTGTGTTATTGATTAAGTTTTCTAGATAAGAGTATCTTTAGATGATATTTTGGATAACAGATTATTCCTTTTCAAGAACTATGTTTCAAAATGACACAGTACTTTGTGTACCATTCATATACTATAATGGACTTCAGTATTTTACAGTTGTGATTAGCATGATGATTTATCTACGGAAGGCTTTTCACTATGGCCAATAAATATAATCATAATATTAAATATCTGAGTTCCACTAATTCTTCAATCCCTCCTCTGAATTTGATAATAATTTAATGCACTTCCTTTACTAACATGTGAGGTGGTAACAGCTAAGCATAGCTGATTGATGTCTGTGTTATTTTTAAGCCTCTTAGAAGTTAATGCAATAGATCAACTAAGAACAAAAAAGAAATCAACTGCGCTCTTCGGTTCTGGTCGTGGTATAGCATTGCTACAACGATCCAGGTGTTACACCAGTTATAATGATGATGGAAAAGTCAGAGTGCAGACATAACTTAAAGAATGGAAAGTATTTTGTGTGTATGAGTACTTTGAATCTAGTAACATGGACCCAGTCCATTACTGCTTAAAAATGCTCTTAAGGGGAAATGTTTGTACTACAGTTAATAACCTAAAAATAATTTTGTACATTTATAATTCCAAAGTATCCAAATTCAAATCTGCATGCTATACTACACAAAATTCTGCATATTATAAAAATGTTGTGTAACAAGTATCAAGTACACAATTTTCCTGCATTAAGATAAATTTTGGGTATTGTTACCCATTATTTGGACCAAGCCATGTGCTACTGGAAGTCAAAATGCCTCTGTAAACTGAGACAGCCTAAGCACCCATTTAGGTCAATATACAGGGTATATTGCAAAGGCTATGCTCTTTGAGAACTCTATCAATTGACTTTGGGAAGTTGTTTTGTAACCCTAGAAACTATTCAGAAGGAAATGGGATGAAATATTGGTTATGCTGACCTTTGTATTAATCACCTGAGGACACTGTTGGTATTACTAACAATCTCCATATTAAGGCAGAAATATTATGGGCAGAAGTGAACATGGCTGACATTGGAGTGTTCTCCTTGTGTTGCAGGTGGCCTTGCAACAAATGGCAATCTCTCCAGCTGTTTCACCCTCTCCCTTGATTGGCTAGTGCTTTAAGTCATCTGGGGCATCTAGCACTTGAACTTCCCAGCATATTTTCTTCCATAAGATCATACGACATAGGAGTAGAATTAGGCCAATTAGCCCAGGGAGTCTGCTCTGTCATTCCATCATGGCTGATCCCGGAACCCACTCAACTCCATACACCTGCCCTCTTGCCATATCCTTTGATGCCCTGACTGATCAGGAAATGATCAAATTCCGCCTAAAATATGCTCACAGACTTGGCCTCTACTGCAGTCTGTGGCAGAGCATTCTACAGCTTCACTACTTTCAGGCTAAAAAAAAAATTCCTCCTTACCTCTGTTCTAAAAGGTCACCCCTCAATTTTGAGGCTGTGCCCTCTAGATCTGGATACCCCCACCATAGGAAACATCCTCTCCACATCCACCCTATATAGTCCTTTCAATACTGGGTAGATTTCAATGAGATTGCCCCGCATTCTTCTAAATTCCAGTGAGTACAGGCCCAAAGCTGCCAAACGCTCCTCACATGTTAACCCCTTCATTCCTGGAATTATTCTTGTGAAGCTCCTCTAGACACTCTCCAATGACAACACATCCTTTCTGATATATGGGTGCATCTTCCTATTATGGTAACCTAATGGTTGGCAGTTAGCATAATGCTATTACAGCACCAAAGACTCAGGTTCAATTTCGCCACTGACTGGAAAGAGTTTGTGCCTTCTCACCATGTCCATGTGGGTTTCCTCCAGATGCTCTAGTTTCCTCATGTACAGGTCAGTAGGTTAATTGGTCATGTGGGTGGAATGGGACGGTGCAGGCTCATTGGTTAGGAAGGGCCCGTTACTTCAGCATTCAAACAGAATAGCTAAATTGTTTATAACAACCTCCTTTAATTAGTTTCTGGGCTGGGGACTGGGCACTTGCACAGTATCTTGCACTAAGAAAGTGGAAAGATAGTCAGTGATTTAAATGAACGGAAATACTTGTTTTTTTTTATTCACAGTCACTCTAAGATTTTATTTTAAAATAAAAGTTTAAAGTATCAGGTCAGTATCTTTTTTTTACCTGATGTTATTTCACAGGGACAGAAGGCTTCTGGCAAGTCAAAATCAATATCTAGTTAATTTGTCATTTGCACAGGTACATGTACATCCAAGGTACAAACTGAATGGCAGCAACATCACAGTTACATAGTATTGTATAAGCTGCATTCACGTAAAGACCACAACCTAAACATAAATTATATGCGATTTTTGCAAGAACGAATACAACTGAACCAAAAATATCCATTGTAATGGAAAGTGATCAAAGTGATCATAGCAGCACACAAAATGCTGGAGGAACTCAGCAGGTCAGACAGGGTCTGTGGAAATGAATAAACAGTCGACGTTTCGGGCCGAGCTCCTTCAGGACTCACAGCGTTGCTAAAGTATAATGGTGAAAGTTATTCCAGTTGGTTCGAGAAACAAATAGTTGAAATGAAGTAGCTGTGTTGCACCTGGTGGCTTGTGTACCTCCTGCTTGTTATCCGTGAGAAGATGGCATCGCCCTGATGGTGTTGTATTTATGATGCTGGATATTGCCTTCCTGAGGCAGTGCATCCTATAAATACTACCAATGATGGGGAGGGAGGGGCCTGTAATGTGTTGGCAGCGCCCACTACTCCCTGCAGCCACTTAAATTACTGTGCATTTTATTGCCATTACAGACCGTGTTGGATAAGTGAAGGGTTATCATTGGATAAGTTAAGGTTGTCTTTGTTGAAACCTCCTAACTGCGGTGAGTAAACTATAAGGGCCTAGATAGAGTGAATTGAAAATTTGCAGCTTCCTTTGCAGAGGAGTCACTCATGGAGTCATAAAGAGATAAGGCATGGAAATTGGCTTTTCAGCTCACCAATTTACACTAATCCTATATTTTATTGTTTTCCATATTCTCATCATCTCCACCCAGATTTACCACTTACCTATATACCGGGGCAACTTACAGTGGCCAATTGGTCAGCATACCCCATACGTTTTTAGGATCTGGGAAGAAATCAGAATGCCAGGAAGAAACGTGAGATCAGGATTGAACACAAGTCTCTGGCATTGTGAGACAGTAACTAAATTAGCTGTGCCACTGAGCAGCCCTGAAGTAAACTTAATAACTAGAAAATAGAACATTACAGCAGAGGAAGAAGCCTTTTGGTAGTAATTGAAACATCAAAGATCAAATTACATTTATTATCAAAGTATGTAACCTTGTGATTTGTCTCCTTATAGGCAGACACAAAACAAAGAAACCTCAATAGAACCTATTAACAAAAAGACCATCAAATGTCCACTGCAGAGAGAGAGAAAAACAACAAATTGTGCAAATAATAAAGGTAAGCAAGTAGCTTCAGAACTGAAGCTTTAGGAAAGACATGAAGCCAGGCATCATTGCAGCTGGAGCAGGCCAGTTTCAGTTCATTGTAAAGCCGAGTGAACGTCACGAGACCACAGATGCAAAGCCAGTCATCGCTGTATCTGGGGCAGGCCTCAGTCTTATTTCAGTGCGGAGCTGAGTAAACACTGCAGAGTAGCAAGCAGAACCAAGCAGAACCAGGCCTCATCTCCCCTCCGGTCCTGCCATCCTGACCTTTTGAATCTGGCCCACCGCTTAAATTGTCCAAACGTTGGGTCGCAAAGTAGTAATTATGTGATTAACTAAACTAATCCTTTCTACCCACATCCTTCCATTCTCTGCACATTCTTGTACCTATCCAAACACCTCTTGAACACTCCTATCATATTGTCATACACTCTGGTGAAAGCCTTTCTGGCACATCTCATTTGAATTTTACCCCTCTCATTTTAAATGTATGCCCTTTAGTATTAGAGATTTCAATCCAGGGAAGGAGATACCAGCAGTCTACTCCATGAAATCCCCTCATAATTTCATAAACTTTTTCAGGTCTTCCCCACCACTCCAGAGAAACAGCCCAAGTTTGTCCAATCTCTATGTATGCCCTGTAATTCAGGCAGCATCCTGATAAACCTCTTCTGCACCCTCTCCAAAGACTGCACATCCTTCCTATAATGGGCAACATTAATGTATGCAATATTCCAGATATAGTCCAACAAAAGTTTTATAAAGCTGCAACATAACTTCTTGATGCTCCAACTCAATGCCTTGACTAATAAAGGCAGGTATGTTGGTTGCCTTCCTTCCCACCCTATCGAGCTGTCAGCCAATTTCACGGAACTGTGGATATCGACTCCAACATCTTTTTACATACCAACACTGTTAAGAGTTTTGTAATTAAGAGTGTATTGTCGAATTGTGTATGATCTTTCAAAGAGTAGCACCTCACACTTGGCCAGATTAAGCTTCAGCTACCATTTCTCCACCAATATCTATAACTTGCGATTTCTTTTGGTAATCTTCTACACTATCTGCTGTCCCACGAATCTCTGTATTGTCTGCAACTTACAATCCTACACATCCACATTTTCAACCAATTCATATATATATATCACAGAGAGAAAAAGTCCCAATACAGTCCTCTATGAAACACCACTATTATGGAGTTCCAGCAAGAGTAAGTCCTATTGACCACTACCTTCTGCCTTCTACTGGCAAGCCAAGTCTAAATACAAAAGCCAATTTTGAATATTGATGCAGCAACAAAGAAGGCCTGATAGTGGCTATATTTCATGAGCAGTTTGAGGAGATTTGGTATGTCACCAAAGACACTCACCAGTTTCTGCAGATGTACCATGGAGACCATTCTAACTGGCTGCATCACCATCTGGTATGGGGTGGGGCGGGCACTGCACAGGATGAAAATAAGCTG
This sequence comes from Mobula hypostoma, assembly GCF_963921235.1. Classification (NCBI taxonomy): domain Eukaryota; kingdom Metazoa; phylum Chordata; class Chondrichthyes; order Myliobatiformes; family Myliobatidae; genus Mobula; species Mobula hypostoma. The sequence goes on from NC_086112.1 coordinate 55,388,548, forward strand.
CAGAGAATTGTAAACTTAAGTCAGCTCCATCATGGGCACTAGCCTCCATGGTATCCAGAACATCTACAAGGAGCGATGCCTCAAAAAGGCAGCATCCATCATTAAGGACCCCCATCACCCAGGTCATATCTTGTTCTCATTGAAACCATCAGGAAGGAGGTTCACAAGCCTGAAGGCACACACTCAGTGATTCAGGGACAGCTTCTTCCCCTTTGCCATTCGATTTCTGAATGGACATTGAACCCATAAACACTACCTCACTACTTTTTAATTTCTATTTTTGCACTACTTATTTTTTAATATATAGTATTTCTGTTTTTGCACGTTATTAAAAAATTTATACAACAGACATAATTGATTTGCTTGCTTATCATTATTATTTTTTCTCTGCTAGATTATGTATTGCATTGAAATGCTACTGCTAAGTTAACAAACTTCACGTCACATGCAGGTGATAATAAACCTGATTCTGATTCTGAATTTTTATATATATATATATATATATATATATATACACACACATTAATTGTAATTCACATTTTTTCTCTATTATTATGTATTGCATTGTACTGCTGCTGCAAAGACAACAAATTTCACAACATATGCCAGTGATATTAAACCGGATCCTGATTCTGATTCAAAATTGAGAGAAAAGGAAAACTGCTTTATCGCCAGAGTCTAGAATTCAATAATTGCAAACAATGGTAATGACAGACAACCCCATCAGCTTAAACATTACTTGGATGAGTACTTGAAGAGCTGCATGGCTACAGACTTAGAAATGTTAGCTAGGATTAAGTCAGGTGGTTCTTTCTGACTGGTGAAGGGGAAATGCACAAAATGGCCACCTCCTCTGTGGTATATTTTCTATAAATTTTCAATGATCATGTACTCAGCAATTTTAATTAATTTTGTCATAATAAAAGTTTTTATAAAGTGTTAAAAAGCAACTGAATGGAAATGGAAATGCAAATATCAAAAAATCCTGAACATTTCTGTTTAAAAGCACAACATTTTCATTGACCTTATGATGGTTTTGATAAGAAATGGATCAATTGGTCCAATTCAGAGCCATCTTATGCCTGTTCCAGATCACTCGATGGGGTTGACTCAGAACACACACCCTAGCAGTGGATAACCTTCTAGGAGTCTGCAAAGAATTGAACAGCATGGGTGAAAGCAGGCGCATACTTAGTTGTATACCTTATAAGTTAATTAGTTACGGCTGCTACCAGTTTATATTCCTTCAGAAATATGTTTGGATTCTTTAGAAATGCCCTGTTGTTTTTGTACATATGAAATTTCTAACTTATGAAAGAATATGTGGTCCCAACAGTCTTTCATAAAACCCATTCACAACTTCGTATTTGTTTCACTTTAAATTCAAAACTTTCTCCAAATGGCTTGTTGATAGCATTTTGTAAAAGTTATTTGGTGAAAGGTGAATGAATGTAGCAGGGGAATTACCTTTCTGAGAGTTTTGAAATAAATGCTGAATAGATGTGGTGCTATTTCAACCTGCCTATATAAAAATGTTGGATTTAGCTTGCAGTTTTGGCCCCAATTCCCTCTTCCCATTATTTGAAATGGAGCCAAGCGTATACCCATTGGTTTAGCAAACTTTATGGACAATTATTGTGCAGTGGAATATGCAACTTTCATCTATGCATTCCACTGAAGCCGGAGTATGGCACCACTTCTCAGGGTGGCTCATGGAGCAATGATAAGTGTGCATAGATTCTCGGATGAGGATTTGGAAGTTCTAGTGGAGAAGAACCAGAGGAAGAATTATTTTGTAGTTCTGCAGTGTGGAAAATGTTCAAACATTCAAAGGTTCAAAATACATTTATTATCAAAGAATGTATAAATCATACACCTTGAGATTTGTTTGCTGACAGGCAGCCACTAAACAAGAAACCTGAAAGACCCAATTTTTAATAAAAGACCATACCACTGTGCTGAGAAAGAGGGAAAAAAACACACACACATCATGTAAACAATAAGAGCAAACAACAACAGCATTCTGAACCAGATTGAGTCCTTAGATCCACTCTCCAGAGCAGCTGGAGTAGGTCCCCACCCGGATCTCAGTTCATCATATTAGCGGGGCCAGAATGCTGTGACACTTGCAGCGATGACAGCCGTCGGAGCAGTTCACAGCCTCCATACTTTCAGTCTATCTGGATCGGTGTTTAAATTGTCCAAAACGATTGGGCTGCACAGCCGAAGCCATTCCTGATCTTACCAAATCGGTTTGGCGCTTCGAGCAATCCAACCTTGCATCTGGTTTAGGTGGACGGGCAGCGAAAGTCTTCCGCATTGACTTCTCTCTGAACTGTTCCTTCCAGCTCCATCAGCGATACCAGCTCTCTCTACAACCCTATCTTGAACACCTTGCCCCTCGGCTTTGCGATGTACCCGCCCAGCCCGTCCTTTGAATCAGCTTTGCCTCAGCTTGCTTCTTCATTGCTTGTGATAGTTTACTATAATTTACTTCAGAAAAGGTTATTAGAAATGTTTTTAGTTGAACTTCTTGCCTTTTGAACTACTAGTGAGCTGTCGCATGCGTTCAGCAGTGTCATCTTAAACCTTTGCCACTTTCCTTTCCATTCTTCTCCTGTTCCCAACAACAGTTGGTAGAACTCCATTTTGTTCAAGGAGTTTTTAACACTATTGCTGATCAAGTAAGGCATAAACATTACAAGGTGTTTTCTTCCCTTGACGATACTTATAATATTTCCAATGAGCTGGAATAGCACAGCTAATGTAAAAAAAAATTAACTCTCATTGACAGTTAAAATAACATTACACAGCAAAGATAGAGAACACTATACAGTACTACAAAACTGCAAGTAGAATCGTATGCCAGTTGCAACTGTCTGCAAAGTCTCAAAACTCAGGATAGAGATTCAATTAAGCTAGATCCTTGCTTAATTCATGGAGTCATAAGATTATAGAGCCCATTGATAATATCTGAGCAATTTTGACTGTAATGGGAATAAGAGCGTGGAAATTTCTTGGTCCTTATGAATACGCCTTGTGAAATACTTCTGCGTTTCAAAAAAAAAATTGTACTGCAGCCTCCTACAATGGATATTTTAAATATCACACTAATTCTTCTTAAGAAGATTATTTTGTAGATAAATGTTACAAAGATTAGTTTTAATGGTTGGGCATTAAGTTGAATTTCTAAACCAAATGGAAGATATTGATGCAAAAGTAAGTGATATGCATCCAAAGCCACTTATGCTCACACCTTCCATGATCTCTTGTTGGTTTGGAATTCAATACACTCAAGTCTATGTATATTCCCAAGCCAAAATTCTGGAATGCATAGCTGTATGTTTTGGAAAATCTCCTTGAATTGTGTTCACTTTCTTTGGTGCACAGGAACCATTAGACAGGTTTCAGAAGTTTTCACATACAAAAATGTTGTAGACTTTCTTTATCAAAAACACTGCTTCACAACACTGAATTTCTTGTTTAATGTAATTTTGATTCAAAGAAACAAGTTTTAACCTACACAGGGATGACTTGCATTAAGCTGTTAGGCATCAGCCTCTGTCTCAAAATTCTACCCACGCCCTGACCTGACTCCATCTGTCCATCACTCTTACCTCACCTAGTTCCACCTATCACCTACCAGCCCCTGTCTCACCCTGCCTCTCACTTCTATTTATGACTACCTTCCCTCTACACTTAGTCCTGATGCTGGGTCTTGACCCCAAATGCCAGCCATCACTTTGCCTTACAGATGTGGCTTGTCCTGCTGAGTTGAATTGAATTGACTTTATTACCTACATCCTTCACATACATGAGGAGTAAAAATCTTTACGTTATGTCTCTGTCTAAATGTGCAATGTGCAATTTGCAGTAATTTGTATTAAATAGTATGTACAACAGGACAGTCAATATAACATATAAATACAAATGTATCAGTGTGAATTAACCAGTCTGATGGCCTGGTGGAAGAAGCTGTCCCGGAGCCTGTTGGTCCTGGCTTTTATGCTGTGGTACCGTTTCCCGGATGGTAGCAGCTGGAATAGTTTGTGGTTGGGGTGACCTGGGCCCCCAATGATCCTTCGAGCCCTTTTTACATACCTGTCTTTGTAAATGTCCTGAATAGTGAGAAGTTCATGTCTACAGATGCACTGGGCTGCCCGCACCACACTCTGCAGAGTTCTGTGATTAAGGGAGGTACAGTTCCCATACCAGGCAGTGATGCAGCCAGTCAGGATCTTCTCAATTGTGCCCCTATAGAAAGTTCTTAGGATTTGGGGGCCCATACCAAATTTCTTCAACTGTCTGAGGTGAAAGAGGCCCGGTTGTGCCTTTTTGCCACACAGCCAGTACGTACAGACCACGTGAGATTGTCGGTGATGTGTATGCTGAGGAACTTAAAGCTGCTCACCCTCTCAACCCCAGATCCATTGATGTCAATAGGAGTTAGCCTGTCTCCATTTCTCCTGTAGTCCACAACCAGCTCCTTTGTTTTAGCGACATTGAGGGAGAGATTGTTTTTGTTTTGACACCACTGTATCAGGGTGATGACTTCTCTGTAGGCTGCCTCATTATTATTTGAGATTAGGCCAATCGGTGTAGTATCATCAGCAAATTTAATTAGTGGATTGGAGCTGTGGGTGGCAACACATTCAAGGTTACACAGGGAGTAGAGGTGGTAGGTTTCAGCCCTGAGGGGCAACTGTATTGAGGGTCGGGGGGCAGAGGTGAGGGAGCCCACTCTTACCACTTGCTGGCGATCTGACAGGAAGTCTAGGATCCAGCTGCGTAAGACAGGGTGAAGGGTGAGGTCTCTGAGCTTCTTCTCGAGCCTGGAGGGAAATTATGGTGTTGAATACTGAACTGTAGTCCAAGCACAGCATTCTCATATAAGCATCCTTCTTCTCCAGATGTCTAGGGAGGGTGTGTAGATCTATGGCTATTGCGTCATCTGTCGAACGGTTGTGTAGGTAGGCGAATTGTAGGGGAACTTCTTCCAGCAGTTTGATTTTTTTTAAACCACTGAAGTGCTTTGTGTAAACTTATATGTAATTTATTTTGTGATTTTATATCTGTTCTTCAGATTGAGCATCAAATATCCTTCATTCAAATGCTCATTTTTTTGTGATAAGATCATTTTGAACTGTATTGATAAAACTGCAGCAGATTACCAATTTTTAAAATATAGCACAAACAGGAGAAAATATGCAGATGCTGGAAATCCGAGCAACACACACGAAATGCTGGAGGAACTTAGCAGGCCAGGCAGCATCTATGGAAAAGATTAAACAGTCAACATTTTGGGCCGAGACTCTTCATCAGGACTTCATTGATGATGTCAGGACTATGAAGAGTCTTGACCCGAAATGTCCACTGTTAACTTTTTTCCATAGGTGCTGCCTGACCTGCTGAGTTGCTCTAGCATTTTGTGTGTGTTGCAAACATGCAACAGGTTTATTTTCAATTTTGCTACTAGATTATCTGGGTAGATTTTACAATTGTGATTGAGGAAAAGACTTTTACTGTAAACTTGAAATGCAAATACTTTGTTGCACAAACCTTGTTTCTTCGTATAGGGACTGAAGCTGGAAGTCCTGAAGTCAAATTGTTCAATTCATAAGAGCTAATGAACAACTGACACATTGCCCATTGAATCAAAGGCCATCTGATTCTTAATATATCTCCCTTTTAGGTCAATTGCTTAATTAGACCCCAGTGACCCTGGCTGGCTCAAGTTGTTAACCTGGTGAGAGCCCAGTAGGAGAGCACAAAATGCCAGCTCTCCTAGCAAGTGTACTTGCAAGCTAGGTACATTAGTATGAGTTTCACTCCTTATGCTTTGGAAAGGGCATAAGGTTGGATCTTGGGGAGAAAGAGGTGGAGAAGGCCAGAAGTTTAAATCAACAATCCTAAGTACGCATGCTCTTTACCCGGAGTCCGTCATGATCCATAAAGTTCAATTAGTTGCATGTTGACTTTGCTCCCGTCCTTTTATCTCCCATTTTGTCTGTCCCTACACTGGGATACGCTGTGCAAATCAACATCACAAACGTTTAACAATATTGATGTCAGCAGTATAGAGGATAATTTACATCAGTAAAAGACGCCGTTAACTTTCAGATATTCATGATTATAAAATAGTTTGTGCTGTGTGTTAAATCAGGATAGGATTCTTCATGCAACTTCGATTTCTGTCATGTGCAAAATGCAAGTGACATACAGTAATATATGGATCAACTCTCTTTTTTGATATCTGTATCAAGCAGAATGAAATTCACACTTCAATAAAATCTTCAATAATTTACTGGTTAAAAAAATGTTAATCAAATTATCATTGTAAAACATTGAGCATTTCTGTCCATTCTATCAAAAGACAACACAGCAAATGTTATAATTTTACCTGAACTGTGTGACTCTTATGTATTGACAAAATAATTATTTCGTTAAGTGCTTTGAATCTTACTTTTTGCTCACTACAATGCAACATAGCTCACTACTGTGTGCAGGAGGTAGCTACATACCACAAGCTATCTCAGTATGATCCAGAGCTAGAAAGAATTCCAAAGCAGTTTAGTTAACCTCTTGTCTTCCTTCTCTGAGTATTGCAAATAAATTGCTTACCAAGTGAAGCTACTAAATGGATGCTTTTTTTTCAAATGTCTGCTATCTTGTTTATGCTTTGTTTTGTAACTTCAAAACATTAAACTAATTTGAAAAAAGACACGAAAGTCTAAAATGCTGGTGGAACTTTGAAATTACTTTAGGCATTAAACTTTAATTTCCCGTTGGGTACCTCCAACCTGATGGCATGAATGTTAATTTCTTGAACTTCCAGTAATTCCACCCCTGCTTCACTATTCCTCCTTCCCATTTCCCTCTCTCACTTTATCTCCTTACCTATACATCACCACCCTCTGGTGCTCTGCCACTTCCCTTTCTTCCATGGTCTTCTGTCCTCTCCTATCAGATTCCCCTTTCTCCAGTCCTTTATCTCTTTCAACAATTGACTTCCCAGCTCTTTACTTCCACTCCTCCCCTTCTCCCGGTTTCAGCTATAACCTACGACCTTGTACTTCTTCCTCCCCTCCCACCACTTTCTCACTCTGATTTCTCATCTTTTTGTTCCAGGACTGATGAAGGGTCTCGGCACGAAACGTGAACTGTTTACTCTTTTCCATAGATGCTGCCTGGCCTGCTGAGTTCCTCCAGTATTTTGTGTGTGTTGTTTGGATTTACAGCATTTGCATGATTTCTCTTGTTTGTTACTTCAAACGAGGCACACACGTATCATGTGGTAGCATGATAACATATGCAATTAAGGTATTTATACGTATATCCTATAATGAATTATTTAAAGGAACAATAACCAATATATATATATACAAGATTACACAAGCATTACTAAAATATTAAATATACAACAATCCTCCCTGCTTAGCTATAAACTCCAACTCAATAGAGAATGCATCTCAACTATATAGACAGTATACTATCTAATGCAACTACTATATACAGACGTCCACAGTACACTAAATTTTTAAATTGTCCCACTCAGGCCTAAAGATTTCATAGCTGTGGAGGAGTTTTTACTCTTGTGGGATAGCATCTTCCTGACTGGGGGGGGGGGGGGGTCACTCTGCTTGGCAGGTGAGACTTGTAGCTGTGAAATAATCTCAGGTTCTGGGGACTCCTCCGTAGTGGTTGTAGGAGCTGACTCTGAGGCTGCAGGAAGTGGCTCTGACAGCTCTGTACTCCTTTCTGCTCCTTCCTTTTTCTTCTTCTAGCTTGTGCATCTTGATCTTGGGTAGATGCATTTCGTTCACTGGAATGTTAATCCTTCTATTGCTTCCTTGACAATCTGATCTCTCCTCTTGGTTTCCACATGCACAACATTATCTGACGAATCCTTTGTTTTTGTATCTGCATTGACTCCTTTCTTTTTGGCCTTCCATTCATCCAGCAGGGCTTTGGTCTTTGCATTTACTTTTATAAGCAGCTTTTTGTCTCCCATTTGAAGTTCATGCAATAACCTTGATGCACCCAGAGCAAATTTGGATCTTTATACTCACAAAAGCCAAATGCTTACAAATTTCCTGAACTCTCTTCCAACTTAAAACCAAACCACATTTCACAAGTAACTACCTGATTAACATATCAGAAGCTTTCTCAGATATATTGCTTACAAAAACTGTGGTAGTCAAACCAGTGCTTTTGTCACTTTCACAATTCCTCTGAGTAGCATGGTCCTTCCTTGGACCAATATGCTTTCTAACCAGAGACACAGAGGTTGGCACCAACACCTGTTTGTCCTCTGTTGGGCAATGGTTCATGGTGGTTGGCATGGAGACAGTTGTGGCATCATTCAGTACCTTTCTTAATTCACTTCATTTGGCTTCATTGCAGGTATGCAAATTAAGGATGTATCTCCTATCAAGTTCTTGTTGTCTCACCAATCATGTCCCTACAATACTGCCCTTCTGGTTTTACCACATGCGAGCTCAATGTGACTTGTTGTTTGTTGAATTTCACTGTCACAAATGTCATGCCCACAAGAGTTATCTTTTCTCCAGTATAACTTTTTAGTTCTATATCTGCGGGCTTCAGTTTGATATCTTTGAAATGCCATTCAAACTCATTTTGTGGAATGTCAGAAATAGCTGAACCAGTGTCCATTTCCATTTGTCCACAATCCTGTGTTATCTCATCATCATCAGATTTTTCATCAAAAGCTCATTAATGCTCCTTTTGAAACAGCAGTCTGAGTTTTTAGCTTTTTCTCTTCCCCGAGCAGTCTATTTATTTTTGCTTGCTTGACGTGCTCTTTGTATGTCTTCAACTTTGTTGTATTTTCTGCAAGTTTTCGCCTTTAAATCTGCATGTGTTTGTTGCATGTGAGCCCATGCCAGAATGATAACACAATTTGTTTGGCCAAGCTGGTTCATGTTTAGACATTGCAATTTTGTTCGTGCTCATTTTCATTTCTGACTGCAACTCTGTTTTGTCTCTGTCTGCAGTTTCTATTGAAACAGCGATTTCCACTGCTCTTTTAAATGTCAGTTACGAACCTTTTTTGAATGCTATCTTTTAAGATTCCACAAACTCTCAGTGCATCATTAAGACCATTACTGAACTGACAATGCTCAGACGATCTCTTCAATTCAGTTGCTTACGCTGAAATGAACTCCCCTTCGTTTTGATTTCACTTATGAAATCTAAAGTGTAGCAGTCTGGGGTTTGTTTTAAAAATAAATCATCTCCAATGTTATGTTTTACAATTTCAAAACATTAAACTAATTCAAAAGATTACATGGGAGTCTGAAATACAGGTGTAGCTTCAAATTTACTTTAAGTGAGGCGCACACGTATCACGCGGTAGTGTGATGACGTATGTATTTATACATATAACTGTAATTAATTATTTAAAGCAACAAGAATACTTAATTAACCTATATATATATATACGATTACTCAAACAAAAATCACTTAAAGATTAAATACAGAGCAGAAACCATCCATCCCCAAAGTAAGTACGTTTTTCATGGTACCAGCATTAACTTGTATGAATTTATTGCCCACTGCCCCCTTCTACTCCATCAGAATCATCCCACTCTTCCCCTAACTGGATAGCTGGTCAGTTTAGTCTGGTTGATAGTTAAATTCCTGTCAGTCCACTAGCTTTTCTTTCTTCAACATTCAGTTTATCATGCTTTCCTTCACCGGAGCAAACTCAATCATTATGTATTTACAGTTAGTGTATCAGTCTCAGTTAATCTTACACTTCTTTTGCTCACACATTGAAAGGTTAGCATTTCTTCCCCTCCTGAATTATCCCTGGGAAGAGGCTGGTAAGCCATGTTCTCAAGGTGTAGCAGTTGGTATGATGGTGCTGTTAGTTGAACGTACCTGGCCCTTGACCCAATTGTGGTGGAGAAACAGGTATATATTGCCTATTCAGTTTGACACACAGTTTGAATGGGAACTTGCAAGTGGTGCAAAAACCAAGATCCTGCTCTTATTGTCCCAGCAGGTGTTAAAAGTCACTGTGTTGGGAGATGGTATTAAAGAGGATTTGTCAAATTGTTGCAGTGCATTTTGAAGGTTCATTCTGCTGTTACGTTGCTGGTGAAGACAGTGATATTTAAATTGGAGAATGGGTGCAAACCAAACAGACGGCTTCATCCAGATTGCTTTGAGCTTCTGTTTGGAACTAATAAATGAACATTGCATCATCTGCTGGGTTTTGATCTGCAGATGCCAATAAACCTTTCATAGAGTCTCCTATATAAGACACTAAGTGCCACAATGGATTTTAACATTGACAATTCAATTTTGGTACTTAGGTATATATCTACCCTGGATTAAGGAGATGAAAATCATTATGTGCTAACAACTATTGCCTTAGTGAATTAAATTTGTGGCAATGAGCCAACTTCTAGGATAGCGAATCCCACAATAGAGCAATTTTAATCTTGGTATGAATTGGCAAACTTGAATTCTGAATTGTTGCAAAAAACAGGGAAAGGAAGTTGTTAGACTAATACCATTAGAATGATGTCTTAAGGTGTCTCTCAAAGTCCAACCCTACGTCCCCCTTATGAGAGGTGGAAATGGGTAAGGCCAGCCAACAGGCTCCGATGAAGCTGTATAGGCCAATCTCCTGTACAGTGGATACAATGGATTAAAGAAAGATTGAGGAACTCCAACCATACCATCAACTTTGGATGATGGAGACAGGAGGTCATCAATGGTTTGTGCTCCACTGGGTGGGAACTAAGGACCCAAGAAGAAGAAGTTACCATAAGGCTAGGGTTAAAATAAATTGTGGAAAGATTTCTTCAGATGGCTATTTGTTCCCTGAATGAAGAAGCATGACTGGGATTTCACTATAAGTTAACAGCAGATCAAATACCCCTCACTCTAGGGAAAAGAAGAAAGATTTGATCAGTATTTAATTAGTATAATGCTTGGCTTAACTATGGCCCATGATTATAATGAGGTATCAATTTTGCAATTACTGAGAATTGTGGGCAGTGCATGTGAAATGATGGGAAATCAAACACTGGGTGTAAGTGTATGAGTAGAAGTTTTCTTAACTGTAACCATTTTACTATTTAACAGAAATTGTAACACATAATGGTGGGATTACTCTGTATACTATGCAGAATTGGAGGAGAGAGAAGTGGAGTTATTGCTTCAGGTTGATGAACCTACATTCAAAATTTTAAATAAAAGTTTACTGACCCAAAATATTAACTCTGTTTCTTCTCTCTACAAAATGGTATTGCATATTGTGTAGCATATTCTATTTTAATTTCAGATTTTTAATATCTACTGTTTGTTTTCAGTTTTTGTTTTAACAAAATGTAACTAACCTTGTAGAATGGAAAATACACACTGGCCTCGATCCCTGCCTATAGCAGAGGGAAATGTGAATAACATTTGGATGCTATTGAGTAAGGATACGATGGATCAAAATCATTTTCAAAATGCAGGTATAAAAGGAATAAACTCTTTGGATAATGATAATTTTGCTATAACAGGGAATGGCATTAAAATATAGTCACAGAAATTGTACTTGATGATGGACAGTGGATTACAAAGAAATAATTCAAACCAGAAGATGTCATAAATCACAAAGCAAAGTTTGAGTAGTCCATTTGATGCTTGAAACCAAATATTGAATTACCGTTTGTAAGGCTTTCACTAGGTATATCTATTTTCAATCATTTAAATAAAAAAGAACACTCTTCTGCCATTCATTCTTTGTAAATGGGGCATGACATCTCTTCAGCCTGTCCTACTCCTTTGCAAAGAGCAACATTATCAATCACTCCAGTCTCCATTGTCTTTGTGTCTCATGTCCTTGATACATCCACATCTTGGTCTCATGCCCACGGATCAGTATGTTTCTAAGACCTGATTTCCTCCAAACATCATTGCCTCAAGTACAATGAACTCTTCAATTATTCTTTTAGGAAGTCTTTCTAGTGGAACAATAGAAAGAGCAAAGCCATCCTGCTTGACTTTCATTGGGAACTTCATATTGCATTCAATCAGCGCTTTGAATAACACAAAGATGGCTCTGGGACAGCTTCTTCCACCAGGCCATCAGACTGATTAATTCCATGCTGTACTTCTATGTTATATTGATTGTTCTATTATACATACTATTTATTATAAATTGCACATTGAATATCTAGACTGAGATGAAACGTAAAGATTTTTACTCTTCATGTATATGAAGGATGTAAGTAATAGACAATCCAATTCAATTCGAATGTGGTCTACTTTCCTGAGCCAAGTCTCCTGTATGTGGTTTCACCATCTGGTGGCAATGATATGATCCACTTTGTACTTGAACTCTGGTATGATCTCTCTAGGCCCTCTTCGTCCTTCAAAAGCCTTATCAAGACCTACATCCTCAGCATTGTTTTGGTCATTCACGTCCTCCTCTTATGCTGCTCCTTATCTATGGCAACATGTCTACCTCAGTTTCTTCTCATTCCCTCCAAAACTCATTAGGATGATACATTCTCAAAAGATTGCTACACAAATGCAAGTTCTAGTTACTTTCTATCATGTGAGCTTGAGGATCTGAAATCAATTCTTAAAAATCTGGAAAGAAAGGCATACGTCAAGAAAAGTTAGCATGATGTCAATAGAGTATTAAAAGCTGTTTAGTAACTAATCACTAGTTAACCAAAATTCTGCAGTGAGAGGAACTCATCATTCTGATTTTATCTTCCCTACAGTTACTCTGATTCCACATTGACATTAATAATTTGCTGTATTGGCCTATTAGGATATATAGTTATGTACTGTGCTATTTGGAATGGATAATAATGGGCATACTATATTTCCTAATGAAGTTCGTACCTAAAAATAACTTAGTAAACAACTATAGGATGCTAAAAAAGATCATACAAACAGTCAAAGTTGAAATCAAAGTGAGTTTATTGTCATATGCACAAGTATATGTACACACAAATATAATGAAGAAAGTTACTTACAACAGCATCACAGGCACATAGAATCATATAAGCAGCATTCACAATAAAAACAGAAATGAACATTATTATACACAAATTTTACAATAAAACACAATTTGAACCAAAAAAAAATGAAGCCCGTTTTAGTTCAAGTTTGTGGGATAGCTCTGTGCTAATAATGCGGTATAGCAATACTGTAACCCCAAATGGGTTTATTGAAATCAAATTATGTGGAAAAATGAAATATTCATAATTTTCTGCAAGGGATAATCCTCTCATGTATGTACAAGAATGTATAGATACCATAAAGCCATCAAATTTAGTATTTGAATAGCAAATCTTTTGTTAGTTGCCAATGAGATGCCCCTTATGGATCATCTGCTGCTGTGTCTATTTTACTTTGCTCGGTCCATATGCATCCTAAGCCTGTGTTGCTTGGGAAAAGCAAAGAATGATCAAAGAAAACTGTTGAAAAGATGGCTGGGCGTGGCTTTGTGAACCCTTCTGGCAATGCTTTTGGGGATTGCGGAGCTAATGATACTTAATACTTATCATCATTATTTTGAAAGAACGCAGCGTATGGAGATAATAGCTAATGGGAACCATAATGAGATTTTACAAATATAGGTAACATTGCTTTTTGGTTTTATGTATTTTTTATCTCTCATTTCCATAATTCAGAATTCCACACATGTTGCAGTGTACATTTATTGCTGCGATTTTAAAAGTTTCCATGAAAAGGAAAACAAAATTGTTTGTTTAGTTTAAAAAGTTATCACATTTTTTTTGCCTTCAGTTATTACAGGTATACAAAATTATGAGGAGTGTAGATACAGTAAATGAAACAGGCTTTTTCCTTCTAAGGTTGGGTTGGACTACAACCAGAGATCATGGGCTAAGGCTGAAAGGTGAAAAGTTTAAGGGAAACATGAGGGGAAACTTCTTCACTCAGAAGGCTGGGAGAGTGTGGAATGACCTGCTAGTGCAAGTGGTGCATGCAAGCTCAGTTTCAACGTTCAGGAGACACTTGGATAGGTACGTGGGTGGTAGAGGTATGGAGGGCTATGATCCTGTGCAGAACAATGAGAGTAGGCAGTTTAACTGGTTCAGCACAGACTGAAGGGCCTGTTTCTGTGCTGTTCTTTTCTATGACTCTATAACTCAAGGACCAATGTATTCTTCAAGATAAAAAGCTCAAAATGCTTTCAGTACATCCTTCCTACCACTGGTTAATTGTGCAAACATTAAATTTGCATTGGGCAGAGCAGAAAATTCAAAAATAAAAACAAGGGAAAAGGAGTCTCCTCTTGCAAGACATCATAGAAATAAAAGCCATCCAGATTTGAAATGAAAATGTAAACTATTTGTACCTTATAACCTACTTTCCCACTAGAATTCCTTTGCTCTTCCTTTGGGAACCATGTGGAATAATCATTTTCTTTCCTTCTTGTCTACAGTATCTCCAAGGTATTTTACAAGCGGTGAGTTAGTATCCTTAATGCTTACCAGCAGCAGACGCAGTAGCACATGATATCTTAAATGTAACAATCAAAGAGCCATGCAAGATTTTGGTATTTCCGTCAACTTGCAGATGTGCAGAACTTGTGTCTAAATACTGCAATGTCAACTTTAGACAAATTAAAAACTAAGACATCAAAGTACAAGAGTGCTTTTTACAAGAGTTTCTATTTGGTCAGGAGTAACTAATCATAAAATCACCAAATGGAGACTTTCCAAATCTCCATTTTAGAACGTAAACTTATATCTTCAGACTTATTGTCATCAACAACTCCCATCTAACACACACTAATCCCTACATTCCTCAATCCGATGGAATTTGGTTTCATTTAAAACATAGTTTTTCTCCATTATTTTTCAAATATTTTGGAATACAATTTCAACTTTATACTTCTGCTACTTAGATACTTTGTTAATAATCTGACTTTACATTTATATATTAGAAATGAATACGAATAAATATTTTCCAATGCACACAAATTATATGCATCTGGGCATCTCTCCCTTACTGTATGTCATAGTCAATTCCTGTAATCTTATTGGACAATATACACTTAACCTAAAAGCAAAGACCTCTGACTACAATGTCTACAGTTACATGTTATTATAAAATGGCCAGATAATTACTTTGCAAGACTCCACAAACCAGGTAGAATTTCTGAGAATTTCTTAAATGCCCTTAATATATCTGCCTCTACCACCTCCCCGAGCAGGGCATTCCACAACCCCATCACTCTCAGCGTAAAAACCTACCTCTCACACCCAGCCTGATCTCAATTACATTTTTCTCTGTGAACGTAGAAAAAAAGTAAACATTTAAACAACTGAAAGTGTAAAATCAGAATAAAATTTAAAGTTCCCACAAATAAAGTGCAGAATTAATAGGAAATTTTATTTCAGCTAAAGTATATTTCATCCACATGTACATTGCCATAGAAGTACAAAGTTCATGTGAAAGCAGAAACTCAAAAACAAAAACTCATTATTAACACTTTTACTGGCATCTTGATTTTTAAATGTTACTTCCCAGATAATTAATCATGCTGCAGTTATGGGAAATGAAGTCTGCAAAACGCTGATTGTGTATCATAATGACAAACAGATAACTGAAATCTTCTTCATTCAGTCAACACTGGTCTTAACTTTCACTCTGCACTCATTAAGTACGAAATGTGTCAATACTATCCTCACCACAGGACCTACAGCACACCAGACCATGTTGTTCCAACAAAGTCCTTTTTCTTCCTAACTGTTCCTTTGGGATCAAAGGTAACTGAATTCCGCTCCAGTTTTGTGGATTCTGTGGGGGCAGATGAGGCCAGCCTGAGATTTAGAGACTATAGCAATCAGGGAAGAAAGTACCTGAAAGAACGGTAGATTATTAGTTTGAGATGTGATGTTCTTCAGTTCGACTTCATCTGGAGTCCTGATGAGGGATTTTGATCTAAAATATTGATTGTCCATTTCATCTGTAGATGATGCCTAACATAATCTTCTTGGGAGGAGAAGATGGCGGCGCGACGCAGCTTGCAGCGGCCACTCCTGTGAATGATATCTGTTATCTGTCAAGTAGGGTGCCGTACACAACCATGATTTGATGGAGATGGACGTGAGAGCAGGGAGGAACATCTGGTGAAACTTCTGAAATGCCTCTTTCGCTGCTGCTGCTACTGTGTGGTTTAGAATCTCCAGAGGGGAAGGCCCCGAGTCCTCGGCTTTGCTTGTTGCTCGGCGGCTGGGGCGGGGTCTAAGCGCTCGGCAAAGGTGGTGCTCGGTGCTTGGTGTCGGAGGGCTGGTCGGAGGCTTGAAGTTTTTGGACGGACTCAGAATCGGCTGCGGTCGGGTGCTTCTAATGCATCAGCAAGTTTGCGGCACTTTGGAGGTTCATGGCAGGGAGAGTTTCTCCCTTCTACCGTCTGCATGAGATGAGACGACTATTGGGACTTGAGACTATTTTTACCGCGCCCATGGTCTGCTCTTTATCAAATTATGGTATTGCTTTGCACTGTTGTAACTATATGTTATAATTATGTGGTTTTGTCAGTTTTGTTTTAGTCTTGGTTTGTCCTGCATTTCTGTGATATCTTTCTGGAGAAACATTGTATCATTTTTAATGCATGCATTTCTAAAGTGACAATAAACGAGGACTGAGTGCTCATAATCTAATCTAATCTAACCTGCTGACCTTCAGCTTTTTGTTTGTTGCTCCAAATTCCAGCATCTGAAATCTCCCAGGGCAAATGGTATGTGAGATTTATTAGAGGGTCCAGTTGGAATACTAAGATCAGGAGATCTTCTTGAAGTGCTACAGTACTTTTACATGTTATTTGTTTAAAACGTCTTTCCCAGAATAAGATCATAAGACCATAAGACATTTTAGCAGAATTAGGCCATTTGGGCCACTGTGTCTGCTCTGCCATTTGACCATGGCTCATTTGTTTTCCCTCTCAGCTCCAATCTCCTGCCTTCTCCCCATAACCTTTGACACCCTTACTAATCAAGAACTTATATCAAACTCCACTTTAAATATACCCAATGAGTTGGCCTCCACAACGATCCATGACAGTGAATTCCACAGATTCGGCAACCCAGTGACCACAGAAATTCCTGCTCATCTCTGTACTAAAGGTACATCCTTCCATTCTGAGGCTGTGTCCCTTGATCCTAGACTCTCCCCCAACTGGAAACATCTTCTCCACATCCACTCTATCTTGGCCTTTTAATATTTGATAGGTTTCAGAGAGATTCCCTCTCATCCTCCTGAACTCTAGTGAGTACAGAAACCATGAAATGCTCCTCATATGTTCACTCTTTCATATCTGGGATTATTCTTGTAAATCTCCGCTGAACCATCTCTGAACTGGTTCACGGACCTCTGGTTTCCTCCCTCTCTTGTCAATATCAGCGCTTTTGTTTTGCTGACGTTGAATGTGAAGTTGTTGTGGCACCGTTCAGCTAGCTTTTCAATCTCCCTTCCATATGGTGATTTGGCACTCAACCTAAAAATTAATCTTTCGGAAATCCTGCACTTGCACTCCCAAGTCTCTTTTCACCTCTGATTTCTCAATTTGTTCCCCATTTAAAAATAATTGATTACCTTATTCCTTCTACCTAAGTCCATAACCATAGACTTCCCTACACGGTATGCCATCTGCCACTTCTTTGCCTATTCTCCTAATCTGTCCAAATCTAAATATATTCTAGCAATGATTATTTCGGGGTACAGTTTTGTCAATTGTACGTAATCCATGTTGGTATGCCTGACCTTGTCTGGTATCAGGCATGCCTCATTATTTGTGTAATAATCACTTGAACTTTGAACTCTAAACTATAACTTGTTGTGGAAGAGTCTCCACGGAGCATGGGACACATTGTACTAGTCTGCTGCTTTTCCTGCTATTAAGTCGGACAGCCTGGGACAGTCTAGGGGACCTGAATGGGCAGCCGCAAGTCTGAATGTAGGCTGTTCAAACAGAATGTAAACTCCACAGACTGTACTTAAACTAATCCAGGAGGCATTATGTCTGGTGTTTAACTGCCATGGCCTTGGTGGATAAGGGATGTCTTGGCAGGAAGCATCAGTGGTAAGCCTAGAATCTTCTGAGGCACCCCATCTTATCCCGGCCTGTCAGAAGAAAGGTGCATTATTTCAGTGATGAATTGGTGCCAGCTTGGTTACTGGAATTTACCAACATTACTCCAGTGGCCATTCATTTGCTTACAAGGATTCTCATGAAGAGCATAGAACTTTTTACCAGTGCCAAAATTTTCTACTCTCAAAATAGACTGCTCGATGTGAATCCACATAAGAATCACCCCAAGCTGAATATAATATTTCCAGATACGACAACGTGGCTTTGCTGGTAAAGAATGGCATCAAATCACTAAAGAGCTGTGACACAGGATCAGAAGATGTTGAATCCTTGTGGGTTAGGTTAAGAAACTGCAAGGGCAAAATGACCCTGATGGCAGTTAGAAACAGGCCTCCAAACAGTAGTTGGGATGTGGATTACAGGTTACAACCGGAAAAAGAAAAGGGCAGTGATATAACAGTCATGGGAGATTTTAACATGCAAGTGGATTGGGAAAATCAGGTTGGTAATGGATCCCAGGAGAATGAATTTATTGAATGCCTATGAGATGGCTTGTTAGAGTAGTTTGTCATTGAGTCTACTAGGGGATCAGCTATACTGGATTGGGTGTTCTGTAATGAACTGGAGGTGATTAGGGAGCTTAAGATAAAGGAAGCCTGAGGAGGCAGTGATCACAATATGATTGAGTTCAACTTGAAATTTGATGGGGAGAAAGTGAAATCTGACGTAGCAGTATTTCAGTGGACTAAAGGAAATTACAGTGGTATGAGAAAGGAATTGGCCAAAGTAAATTGGAAGGAACTGCTGGCAGGGATGACAGCAGAGCAGAAGTTACTTGAGTTTCTGGGAAAAGTGAGAAAGGTGCAGGATAGATGTCTTCCAAAAAGAAAGAAATACTCAAATGGCAAGATAGTACAACCGTGGCTGACAAGGGAAGTCAAAGCTAATATAAAAGCAAAAGACAGGGCATACAACAAAGCAAAAAATAGTGGGAAGGTAGAGGATTGGGAAGCTTTTAAACACCTACAGAGAAAAACTAAAAGAATCATTAAGAGGGAAAAGATGAAATATGAAAGCAATCAAGCAAACACTATCAAGGTGGCTAGTAAAAGCTTTTTCAAGTATATAAAAAATAAAAAAGAGATGAGGGTGGATATAGGACTGCTAGAAAATGGTGCTAGAGAAATAATAACAGGGGGACAAGGAGATGGCAGATGAACTAAATGTGTTTTTTGTATCAGTCTTCACTGTGGAAAACACGAGCAATGTGCCATATTTTGAAGGTTGTGAGGGAAGAGAAGTGGATGCAATTATTATTACAAGGAAGATGGTGCTCAAAAAGCTGAAAGACCTAAAGGTACATAAGTCACACAGACCAGATGAACTGCACCCTATGGTTCTGAAAGAGGTAGCAATAGAGATGGTGGAGGCATTAATAATGATCTTTCAAAAATCATTGGACTCTGGCATGGTGCCAGAAGACTGGAGAATTGCAAATGTCACTTCACTCTTTAAGAAAGGAGGGAGGCAGCAGAAAGGAAATTATCAACTAGTTAGCCTGACCTCAATGGTTGGCAAGATGTTGGAGTCAATTGTAAGGATGATGTTATGAAGTGCTTGGTGACACAAGACAAGATAGGACAAAGTCAACACGGTCACCTTAAGGGAAAATCTTGCCTGGTGAACCTGTTGGAACTCTTTGAGGAGATTACACATAGGATAGATAAAGGGGATGGAATGGATGTTGTATATTTGGCCTTTGACAAGGTGCCACACATGAGGCTTCTTACTAAGTTAAGAGCCCATGGCATTACAGGAAAGTTACTGGCATGGTTACAGCATTGGCTGATTGGTAGGAGGCAGTGAGTGGGAATAAAAGATCATTTTCTGGTGGGCTGTCAATGACTAGTGGTGTTCCTCAGGGATCAGTGTTGGGACTGCTTCTATTTATGCTGTATATCAATGATTTAGCTGATGGAATAGGTGGCTTTGTTGCCAATTTTGCAGATGATACAAAGATTGGTGGAGGGGCTGGTAGTGTTGAGGAAGCAGGGAGGCTGTAGAAGGACTTAGACAGATTAGGAGAATGGGCAAGAAAGTGGCAAATGAAATACGATGTTGGAAAATGCATGGTCATGCACCTTGGTAGAAGAAATAAATGTGGACTATTTTATTAATGGGGAGAAAATCCAAAAATCTGAGATACAAAGGACTTGGGAGTCCTTGTGCAGAATACCTTAAAGGTTAACTTGGAGTTTGAGTCAGTGGTGAGGAAGGCAAATGCAATGTTAGCATTCATTTCAAGACGTCTAGAATATGAGAGCAGGGATGTGATGCTGAGGCTTTATAAGGCACTGGTGAGGCCTCACTTTGAGTACTGTGAACAGTTTTGGGCTCCTTATCAAAGAGAAGATGTGCCGGCGTTGGAGAAGGTTAAGAGGAAGTTCACAAGAATGATTCTGGGAATGAGCGGGTTATCATATGAGGAACGTTTGATAGCTCTGGGCTTGTACTTGCTGGAATTTAGAAGGATAAGGGGGATCTCATTGAAACCTTTAGAATGTTGAAAGGACTAGAGAGAGTAGATGTGGAAAGGGTGTTTCCCATGGTGGGGGAGTCTAGGACAAGAGGGCACAGCCTCAGGATAGAGGGGAGCACATTTAAGACAGAAACGCAGAGAAATTTCTTTAGCCAGAAGGTAATGAACTTGTAGAATTTGTTACCACAGACAATTGTGGAGGCCAGGTTGCTGGTGTATTTAAGGCAGAGATTGATAGGTTCTTGATTGGCCAAGGCATCAAAGGTTATGGGGAGAAGGCCGAGGAGTGGTGTTGAGGGGGGGATAAAAAGGATTAGCATAATTGAATGGCAGAGCAGACTCAATGAGATCCTATGCCTTACAGTCACAATTGACTCCATCTTGAGGAAAATAATATTGCTGGACGTTTTCAGTGGCTGGTGGATAAGGGTTTCCTTCTGTTCCGTGGCATCCCACAGCGGTGTGCTCTCCATATACTGTAGCTCTGTGCAGAAACGCGCAAGTGCCAGGAGAGTAATGGAAAATTCTATTACAGAATGCAGCACGCCATGATGAATCTTGACAGCTGCCTGGCTGAATTTCTGTAGTTCTCCTACAGAGCAGCGCTGGCAGTCAAATTGTTGCTTCCACATGCTAATGGTCTGCACTGTCACATCTTATGCTTTCAGTTTCATGCATATGCTGAGCCTGTCAGTGTCCATGTTCTGGATCAAAGTTACCAGTGGTTAGCCTTTGTTCCCTAAGAGACACTCTCTATTTCACCATGATAGCGGAAATACTGCAGAAGTAGGAGACATAGTGAAGGCAGTATTGCTGCTATATGACTTTCTGACACAACAGGTGGGCCTTGAGCAGAGTTACCACTCTCAGTTCGAGAGTCTTGCAAAGTCAACGTGCAGCAGCCACCTTGCCTGCTTGGACAATCAATGGTACAGGTTGAACTATGGGATGCTGCGGGCTACCTGAATGAAGAACCTCAGTGAACAGACTTCAGAGTAACGGAGTGCAGACTTTGCCTAGATGGGTTATTGAATCCATTTGATTGGGATAAAACTGGCAAAACGTCATAAATGAATGTTTTTTGAATGGTTTTTTACAATTACAAATACCAATCTCCTGTTTCCTTTAGCCTATTGAACCCTTTAACTTAATCAAAGCTCACATGCATTTAACCTACTAATCCCAGTGATAATGCAAAATTCTCTGTTCTCATCTGCAGGTTGATCAATTCTGTCTGCAGTTCCTATGCAGGTAGCAAAAGCTTTCCTCCAATACTCCCTATATAAATATAAATATTCTGCCTGTGAGAAGTGATGGATGGAACTCTACCTTCTGCTCCTGACTATCCAATTATTGATTTATGATAACTACTTAGGACAATTAATATTATGGAGTCCTACAGCACTGAAATTAACCTTTTACTCAATTTGACCACGATGACTATCTAAGTTAATTCCATTTGCCTACATTTGGCCCATATCTCTTTAAACTTTTCTTCTCCATATACCTGTCTAAATGTCTTTTAAATATTATAATTGTTCCCCAAGTAGCTTGTTCTATATACCTGCAGTTCTCTGTGTGTAAAACCATATCCTTCAGTTCCTCTTTAAATCTTTCCCCTGTCACCTTAAGCTATCCCTTCTAATTTTAGACTTCTTTATCCTAGGTAAAAGACTAACTACCTACCCCATCTACACTCTTCATAATTTAATACAGCTCTATAAAATCACCTCTCAGCCTTCTTTGCTCCAGGGAAAACAGTCCCAGCCAATTGAATCTCTCCTTTTAACACTAGCCTTCCATTCCAGGCAACATTCCCACGAACCTTTTCTGTGCTCTCTCGAGCTTAATGACTTCTTTGCTATAGGATGGTGGACAAGATTGCACTCAACACACCAAGTTCAGTCTGGTCAATGATTTGTACAACTGTAGCATGATATCCCAAATCCTATACTCAATGACTTGACTGATTAAGGCAAGCATACCATAAGCCTTCTTCATCACTCTGTCGAACTCTGTTGCCTTTTCAGGGAAATACGTCCCCATATCTTAAGGTCTCGCTGCTCTATAGTACTCTACAGGGGTCTGCCATTCATTGTGCATATTGTGGTCTAGTGTAAAGTTCCATAGTACATCGCACTTGATTCTTCTCCTTCTCCTTCTTTTTTGTTTTACGGCAGTTGGCAACCGGTTTTTCAGTGCTTTATCGCCACCTGCTAGATTTGTGGTGTTCCAACCAAATATGTTCTGGAGTTCTTTACTTTAGACAATCTAGTTCAGCCTGCAGTTCTCTATTAGCATCACTCTGTAGTTGCAATTCCTCGTGAATGCTTAATGCGCTCATTAGATAATGCCGCAAACTGCTATTCTTGCCTAATTTTGTCACGTTTTCATGTAGTTGCATTACCTCAATTACATTGATTTCATCTACATCACTTGTAAGACTAAAATTGTCTTGCTAAAGAATAGTAATTATCACGTTATACTTTTAAAATTACCGTTTTTCCAAGTCTATCTGCTTTTTCAGGTTTTCCTTTGCTCGGATCGTAGCCTGCAGTTGTTTACCGAGACCTTGGAGTTCTTCTTCATTTGCTTCCATGTTTTCATTTTGTAATCTGAATGTAGATAATTCACTTTGCAACAAATTCCTTTTCCTTTTGTATCCTTGTAATGATTTCCTCCATTTTCCAATCTCTTTTCCAAATCACAGTTGTTCTTGTCGGGTACTTCTATTTGTTGTTGGAGTTCTGCACTTTTACCCTGGTCTTCAACCATAAAATCTGAGGATTTTCCTTAAGTTCTGAAACATATTTCTTAAATTCTTGACCATTTGCGATAAATATACTGCCAGTAAGATTCCATCTCCCTTGCCTGTGAACTGTTGGATCCTCCATTCAGCGTTTCTTTGACTTCTTCCCACCTAATCCCTTTAATACCAAGAAACTTTTCTGCAGACTTGACGATAATTTTAATTTTTTCAGTTCTTTTGATTGCTTGCGCTGAACAATTAATTGAATCCACCATAAAAAGTACGAAATCCGTTCTACTCATTAATAGTGTATCCTTATCTTTCATATTACAGCCCTCACAATTCACCAGTTTATTATTCCCGGTATTTGTTTGCTTGACAGACATTTTTTTCCGCAACTTCTTTCATTGCCTCTGCATAACTGATTCCTTGAGTTACTTTTACATATTGTATCTCAGCTGACTTCTTGCTATAAGTGCACCCTCGATAAGCTACGCTGTGTTCCTCGCCACAATTACAGCATTTCAGCCTGGCTCCTGCTTCTATTTCCTGTATTCATGTTCTCCAGCACATCTCCCACATCTTTGTTATCCTCTGCAGACCGCCGCAATGTGCCCGAATTTCTGACATTTATAGCATCTTAAAGGCGGTGGTATATATATTCCAACCGCATAACACATATACCCTAAGTAAACGATAGTCAGCAATCTCTCTTCATCAAAGTTAATCATTACTGACAGACTATCACACTTTTTCCCTTTTCTTGTAACTTTCAATAATTCTGCCTCAATAATTTTTGCTCCTTTTATGTTCTGTTTAATCTCAACCATAATAACTTCTGTTGGTATCCCCGAAATAACTCCTCTATTCCACTTTCTATTGTCGAGTATTGAGCATTGTACTTCTTTGCCGTCTATTTTACTTAATCTTATCACTTTGCCTTGCTGAGCACTATCCCGACAAATCACTAATAGCGATCCATTTCGTAAAATCTTTGCTCTTTTAATCTCGCCTACAATTTTGTTGAGCATCTTCGTCAAACGAATCGGGTTCCAATCGTCAAAAGATACCCTGGGTCTTCGCTTAGTTTTATAATTGCTTTAATCTCATCTTCTTTCCATTGTTTTGCTGTCCTGTTTTGATCATCCGCTGACTCCTCAGAGCTTGATATCCCTTACCTCTGCTTTCTTTTCTTCCTCCTTCCATTCCGTTCCTCTTTCCCGCCGACTTCCATCTCTAGTTCACTTCCACTCTCGCCAAAAACTTCCTTCAACAGCTTGGCTCTTTCCTTGATGTTCTCTCTCTCTGCCATTTTCCAGAGAGCTCCACAATCAATCTTCTGCACCATAATCTTATCTAAACTCATTATCAACTTTTAAGTCCTGGGTCTCCCTGCCTCCTTCTGTAACTGGATACCCAACTTCCTCACTGACCTTCGCACTTGGTTCTTTTACATATACAGGTGTATACACTCAGTGGCCACTTTATTGGGTGCACTTGTACACCTGCCCGCTCATGCAAATATCTAATCAGCCAATCATGTGGCAACAACTCAATGCATAAGAGCATGCAGACATGGTCCAGGGGTTCAGTTGTTGTTCAGAGTAAATATCAGAATGGGGAAGAAATGTGATCTAAGTGACTTTGACTGTGGAATGATTGTTGGTGCCAGACAGGGTAGTTTGAGTATCCCAGAAACCGCTGATCTGGGATTTTCATGCATAACAGTCTCTAGAGTTTACAGAATGGTGTGAAGAACAAAAAGAAACATCCAGTGAGCAGTGGTTCTAGTGGGAAAAACACCTTGTTAATGGAAGAGATCAGAGGAGAATGACCAGACTGGTTGAAGCTGACAGGAAGGCAACTGTAACTCAAACAACCATGTGTTACAACAGTGATGTGCAGAAGAGCATTTCTGAACACAATACACGGTATCCTGAAGTAGATGTAGCCCATTCAGCAGCAGAAAGTCATGAACATACATTCAGTGTGTGTATATATGGAACATAGACGCAGGATTAAAACTTGCTTTGCCAGTCAATATGTTCACAGCTGATTCTTTATCTCACTACCATTTCCCATAATATCATCTGTGTCTAGAATTATATCTTCATTTGAAGTGTATTCAATGACCTGGGCTCCATAACACTCTCTGGTAGAGAGTTCCACAGGTTCAACACTCTCAATGAAGAATTATCTTCTCACCTCAGTACTGAATATTTAACTCTTTATCCTATGCCTGAAACTTCTCATTCTAGATACGCTGGTCTATTATCATTTTTTACTATTTTATTTAGAGACACAGCAAGGAACAGGCCTTTCTGACTCAACTAGCCGCACTGGCCAGCAACGGGCCTAGTTAAGCACATTTATCACAGGACAATTTACAATGACCAATTAACTTACTAACCGGTACATTTTTGGATTCTAGGAGGAAACAGGAGCAATTAGAAGGAACCCACATGGTTCATGGGGAGAACATACAAACTCCTTACAGATGGTGCTGGAGTTGGTCTCTCAACCCCAAAACGCCCAAGCTGTAATATTGTTGTGCTAATTGGTTAACTGCTTCACCACAGGAACTGGATGGACAGGATAAATGAATCTGATATAATTTTGTTGCCACTTCCCAGCTTAGTATATTCATATCAGTCAGAAGTGTCTGCTCCTCAGCGTGAGTAGCTCCTGCAGTTCCTTCTCTTTACCTTCTTTAAACCTTAACTTACAAATCTCTGTATTGCTTCACAATATGAGAGGATATGAAATTTGGTCAATTTTTGGGTGTGAGGATCGCACAGCTACCTTACCCAACCCTTTAATGTTCATTTATTTTGTGTTAAATGTGTTCGTTTGCAGGTTTGGCTATGGTTGGAGTGTTACTAACGTCCCCAGCTGGGAGCTGCAAATTTCCTTACCCTGCCCTGGTGTTGGACACGTGGCTGTGCCAGCCTTCCTAGTGGGGTGCAATTGTCCTGACCACTGGTTGTCCTGAAGTTCTGCTGAGAGTACCTCTCTGAATACCTTGATGCTATTGCATCCAGCTTAGAGATCTTCCCGTCCTTCCCCCTTCCTCTACCTGCATCTTGTCTTGCTGTATGCAGTTTCTACTCCTTCTCTCAGTTGTGGATAATTCCACAGGGAAGTTCCAGCGATGCGGCAATGTCTGGGAGTGGCCGGTTTCCGTCTGCAGAAAAATCTTACAGCTCCTTCTACATTGCCCCCTGCAGAGTTTTGAAGCTTTCACCAAGAAGCACTGAGAACGTGTAGAAATGTAGCAGCTGCCAGAGGAAATAAACCTGCTAAAACGTTGCTGATCCCTATAAATAGCACTAGCATGCGGTCCTCCCTGTTGCTTAATGCATGCTAGCTGTGCAAGCTTAAACAAGTGCATAGACTCTGAGCACTGAGCTCCAGAAAACCAGTGCTGGCACCAAATCAGCACTGAATGCTGATTGACATCATAATCTATCTGTTCAGCACATAACCAGCAGGCAGTAACTTCATACATGCTAAAATCCTTATCAAGATGGCATCATCTACTTTGACATCAAAAATCTGTACATGCAATATTGCAGCTTTTCGGATACAATGACCATGATAGAGTACAGCTACAGAGCCCATTTTTACCCTCGTTATTCTCTCATACTCAGGCCATTCTCCTGACTCAGTCCTTGTAAGGAATGAGGACTAATGATTTAGTTATTCACTGCTTGGACCACGCAGAGCTCTTCCCATCCATGGCCCCATCTGACAAAACTGCTCACTTGTCTGGTTAACCCCATACTGAACAGGTCGGACAAGTCTGGTTCTATTATCATAACCAGCCTTTCCCCACTATCCACCAGCATGCTTCCAGCAAAAACAAACACAGAGACTTTCTGTGTTAACAAAATCAAGATCATCTCGATAAAACCTTTCTTATCTTATTTGGCATGTTTCTCATCAAACCAAATAAAAGAGTTGGATCTGGTCTTGCCTTAAACCAGGGCTCTAGGGTGTGGGAACTCTTCGCAACTTTGCTGCTGATGACATGTTAGGTGATGTTGATGATCCTTTCACCTGGGCTAACTTCAAATATGTCATCATTGCTCCTCTCCCCCAAATAAGTAACCTTTGGCCTCATCATCCTTGCAAACCACTGGTCCATTAGTGCAGCAGACAACGCTGCTGCTTCAGAGTTCCAGCAACTTGAGTTCAACCCCACACACAAAATGCTGGAGGAACTCCGCAGGCCAGACCAGGACTGAGGAAGGGTCTCAGCCCAAATCATCGACCATTTACTCTTTTCCATAGATGCCTCCTGGACTGCTCAGTTCCTCCAGCATTATGCGTGTGTTGTTTTGTATTTCCAGCATCTTTAGACTTGTGTAGGCTCAATCCCAGGCTTGTTTCAAAGGTTTCAAAGGTACATTTAATGACAGAGAAATGTACAAAATATACATCCTGAATTTCTTTTTCTTCACAAACATCCACAAAAACAGAGGGGCGCCCCAAAGAATGAATGACTGTTAAATGTTAGACCCCCAAAGCTCCCCCAGCTTCCCCCACCCACGCATAAGCAGCAGCAAAGCGATGACCCCCCTCCCTCCCACACATCGACACCCCCCACCAAGCACTCAAGCGTGCAGCAAAGCATCAATAAAGACACAGACTTGCAGTACCCAAAGACAATCCGTTCACCCAGTAATGTGACATACTCACCCGGTAATGTGACAGGCTGTCTCTCTCTCCCTAATAAGGGAATGTGCCCATTTTACAGCGAGGGGAGACATAACAAGCAACTTGCTGATTTACGATGATAAAACTCTTTTGCATCGCTTCTTCTGAGCTCTGTGCCCTAAGAACTCAAGTCTCTGAACACACAACCGGCAGTCAGCTTGCTGCTTTCGATCTTCCGTCTCCCTGAAAGGGAAAAATAGAGATATTAAAGATAGTAACAGAGCTGTTTCCAAAGATGCAAGCAAAGGAGTTGCTGTTGGGCACCATCCTAAGCTCCTCCTCATTGTTTATGTGCAGTTTGCATGTTCTCATATGACTATATGGGCTTTCCCACGTGTTTTGTTTTTTCTCTTATATAAAGTAATGGAGTCATAGAATAACAGAGTCGTAGTTTTACAGCACAGAAATAAGCCCTTCAGGTTAACTGGTCCATGCTGACCAAAGTGCCCCATCCAAGTATATCCCGATTGCCTGTGTTTGGCCCATAACCTTCTAAACTTCCTCAATCCATGTACTTGTCCAAATAGCTTTGAAAAATTGTTCTTGTACCTGCCTCAACCACTTCCTCTGGCAGCTCATTCCATACGTATACCACTTATTGTGTAGAAAAAGAAGTTGCCCCTCAAATTCCTATTGAATCTTGCCCCTCTCATCTTAAACCTATGCCTTTTAATTTGTTATTCCTCAACCCTAGGGAACAGACAAATAGCATTCACCATATCTATGCCCCTCATAATTTAATACACCTCGATAAGATCACTTCTCAAGTCTCCTACGTTCCAAGGAATGAAATCTTAGCCTGTCCAGTCTCTCTCTATAGCTCAGTCTCTTCAGTGATGGCATCATCCTTGAAAACCTTTTTTTGAGTCTCCTAGTAGAAGGGTGAGCAAAACTGAATACAATACTCCAAGTGTGGCTCTACCAGCATACAGTATTACAGCACATGACCTCCCAGATGGTATTGTCAATGCCCTGGGCTGATTCGGCCAGTGTGCCAAAATTCTTCTTCACCACCCTGTCTACCTGTGACTCCATGTACTTACATTTCAAGGTCACTCTGTTCTGCAGATGTCTCCAGGGCGCTATCATTCTATGTCATGGACGTGTCAACTGGTAGATTAGTTAGCTACTGTAAATTGTGCCTAGTATGAAAGGATGGTAAGAGGGGGCTTAAGAAGAATATTACACTGTATAGAGAAAAAAGATTCTTGGGTCATTTGGATAAAGTTAAAGAATGAGAGAGGAGCTGGCATCATAAATCAGACTTCCCATTAGACAGTGGGAATAAGACCATAAGACATAGTTTCAGGACTGGGCCATTTGGTCCATCGAGTATGCTCCAAGACTCAAACATGCCTGATTTATATTTCCTCTCAACCTTATTCTTCTGCCTTCTCCCTATAACCACTGATGTTTTTACCAACAACTTATTAATCTCCTCTTTAAGTATACCCAATGACTTGGTCTCCCCAGCCATCTGTGGCAAAGAAGTCCACAGATTCACTACGCTCTGGCTAAAGAAATTTCTCCTCATCTCTGTTCTAAAGGGTTGTTCTTCTATTCTGAGGTTGCACCCTCTGGTCCTAGACTCCCGCTCCCCCCGCGACAAGAGGAAACATCACCTCCAAGTCCACTCTCACAGCCTTTCAATATTTGGTAGGATTCCCCCATTATTCTTCTAAACTCCAGTGACTACAGGCCCAGAGCCATCAACAATCATCACACATTAACTCTTTAATTCCTAGGATCACTCTTGCAAATTTTCTCTGATCCCTCCCCAATGCCAGTGCATTTTGTCTTAGATATTGAGCCCAAAACTGCTCACAGCACTCCATATGTGGTCTTACTAATGCCTTATAAAGCCGCAGCATTACATCTTTGCTTTTATATCCTATTTCTCTTGAAATGAATGTTAACATTGCAAATGTCTTCCTTACCACCAACTCAATCTGCAAGTTAACCTTAAGGGAAAACTGCACTAGGACTCTAAAGTCCCTTTGCACCCCTGATTTCTGAATTTTCTTCTCTTTTAGAATATACAGTGGCATGCATAAGTTTGGGCACCCCGGTCAAAATTTCTGTTACTGTGTAACTCGCTAAGCGAGTAAAAGATGATCTGATTTCCAAAAGGCATAAAGTTAAAGTTGACACATTTTTTAAATATTTTAAGCAAGATTACTTCTTTATTTCCATCTTTTACAGTTTCAAAATAACAAAAAAGGAAAAGAGCCTGAAGCAAAAGTTTGGGCACCCTGCATGGTCAGTACTTAGTAATACCCCCTTTGGCAAGTATCACAGCTTGTAAACGCTTTCTGTAGCCAGCTAAGAGTCTTTCAATTCTTGTTTGGGGGATTTTCACCCATTATTCCTTGCAAAAGGCATCTAGTTCTGTGAAATTTTTGGGCTTTGCATGCACTGCTCTTTTGAGGTCTATCCACAGATTTTCGATGATGTTTAGATTGGGGGACTGTGAGGGCCATGGCAAATCCTTCAGCTTGCGCCTCTTGAGGTAGTCTATTGTGAATTTTGAGGTGTATTTAGGATCATTATCCTGTTGTAGAAGCCATCCTCATTTCAACTTCAGCTTTTTTACAGATGGTGTGATGTTTGCTTCCAGAATTTGCTGGTATTTAATTGAATTAATTCATCCCTCTACCAGTGAAATGTTCCCCATGCCACTGGCTGCAACACAAGCCCAAAGCATAATAGATCCACCCCCGTGCTTAAAGGTTGGAGAGGTGTTCTTTTCATGAAATTCTGTGCCCTTTTTTTCTCCAAACATACCTTTGCTCATTGAAGCCAAAAAGTTCTATTTTAACTTCATCAGTCCACAGGACTTGTTTCCAAAATGCATCAGCATTTTCAGATGTTCCTTTGCCAACTTCTGACGCTGAACTTTGTAGTGAGGACGCAAGAAAGGTTTTCTTCTGATGACTCTTCCATGAAGGTCATATTTGTGCAGGTGTCGCTGCACAGTAGAACAGTGCACCACCACTCCAGAATCTGCTAAATCTTCCTGAAGGTCTTTTGCAGTCAAACGGGGGTTTTGATTTGCCTTTCTAGCAATCCTACAGGCAGTTCTTTCGGAAAGTTTTCTTGGTCTTCCAGACCTCAACTTGACCTCCACCGTTTCTGTTAACTGCCATTTCTTAATTACATTACAAACTGAGGAAACGGCTACCTGAAAACGCTTTGCTATCTTCTTATAGCCTCCTCCTGCTTTGTGGGCATCATTTATTTTAATTTTCAGAGTGCTAGGCAGCTGCTTAAAGGAGCCCATGGCTGCTGACTGTTGGGACAAGGTTTGAGGAGTCAGGGTATTTATAAAGCTTTGAAATTTGCATCATTAAGCCTTTCCTAACAATGACAGTGAACAAGCCATAGCCCTAACAAGCTAATTAAGGTCTGAGAACTTGGTAAAAGTTATCTGAGAGCTCATATCTCTTGGGGTTCCCAAACTTTTGCATGGTGCTCTTTTACTTTTCTTCACTCTAAAATTGTACAAAACAAAAATAATACATTAATCTTGCTTAAAATTTTGAAAAGAATGTTTCATCTTTAACTTTATGACTTTCGGAGATCAGTTCATTCTCTACTTACTTAACTATTCACAGTAACAGAAATTTTGACCAGGGGTGCCCAAACCTTTGCATGCCACTGCAGTCTATGCCTTTGTTCCTTCTACCAAAGTGCATGACCATACACTTCCCTACACTATGTTCCATCTGCAACTTCTTTGTCTATTTTCCTCATCTGTCCAAGTCTTCCTACAGATTCCCTCTTTCCTCAAAATTACCTACCACTCCACCTATCTTCGTATCAACAATATTGGCCAGAAAGCCATCAATTCAATCATCCAGATTATTAACATACAACATATATTTTTTAAAGTGAGCAGAGTCTGTCTGGACTTGTCTATGGGAGTGGGAGATTGCGGAGTGAGATAGAGATAGTTCGTTGTGGACTTTACATACCAGTTTTAAAAAGTGAGCAGGGCATGTCAGAAATAATCTGTGGAGAAGGAGATTGCTTCTGTTTATAGTAAATTAGCAAGGCCAATAAAAAGAATTGAGGTTTAAGCAGAGGGGCCATTGTTGGAGTGGATAGTGTTAGAGTGGTCAGACTTGGGATCATAGGGCTTGGATGAGAACAGGCGCAGATGAGAACTTACGTTTGAGAAGGTAGAGGTATAACAAGTGTAGGCAGGATTCAGGCAGTAGAATGCTCCTCCTGTGAGGTGTGGGATTCTAGGTTGGCAGGGGAATGGGAACAAGTGACATGGTGAGAATCGGGCAGTTGGTATACAAGTTGATACAATGTGTGGTGAGACTATGACAGGCAGATGATAAGGCAAAATTGCAGTCAGTAGGGATGATTTGAAGTGTAACATGGGGGCAAAATCGAAAAGAGTGATGAATACAGAACTGAAGGTGTTATATTTGAATACACGCCGTATATGGAATAAGGTAGATCAAAATTCAAAGTTCAAAATTTAAAGTAGATTTATTATCAAAGCAAGTATACTGTATACAACTTCAAGATTTGTTTCTTTCCCCAAAACCACAAAACAAAGAAACCCAACAGAACCAATTTTAAAAATAGAAGACCGTCAAACATGCAATGTGAATTGAAGTTCATGAAAGTGAGTCCACAGCCACGAAGCCAATCGTTACTGCAGCTGACTCAGGAGCCCATTAGTTGCAGGCCACAGACTCAGTTCAGCGGCAGAGATGAGTAAACCTCATGGAGCAGTGAGCTGAACCGGCTTGTGTCTCACTACCGGCCCTGACACTCTGGCCTTTTCAATCTGGCCCAGTGCTTAAATCATCCAAACCTTAGGTTATTCCTCATTGTTGGACCTGGGCCCTGCTGCTTCAATATACTCTCAGGCGCAGGCTCCACCACCTAGGTTTGGCCCATAAATGACCTTTCCAATTCATCCCAGTGCTTAAGTGAATCAATACTTGGGTCTATTTCTCACTCTCGGGCCTGGGCCTGGGCCCTGCCACCATGACTCTGCATTACTTCTGCTCACCTCACCTCAGTTTTGCCACATCAAATCACCTCCAAGTGTGCTCCAGCAATGGCAAAACTTTGACTCATTCCCCAATGATCTTGTCGTGCAGTTATAGATTGGCAAGTATGGCATGTGACATCACTGACTTGTGGTTGAAATAAGATCATAGTTGGGTGCTTAAAGTCCAAGGATACACCTTGTATTGAAAGGACAGGGAGGTAAGCAGAGGGAGGTGGGAGTGGCTCCATTGGTAAGATATGAAATCAAATCCTTAGAAAGAGGTGACACAGGATTAGAAGATGTAGGCAGAGTTAAGAAGCTACAAGTGTAAAAAGACCCATATGGGAGTTACATACAGGCCCTAGAACAGTAGCCGTGATGTGGGATATGAACTTCAATGGGAAATAGCAATCACATGTAATAAGGGCAGTAATATTATAGTCATGGGGGAATTTCAATTTACAGGTAGATTAGGAAAATCAGGTTGCTGCTGGATCCCAAGGGAGGGAATTTGTAGAATGCCTACAATATTGAGAAAGACAATTCTGGATTGGGTGTTGTGTAATGAAGGAGATTTCATTAGGGAGCTTGAGGTAAAGGAACCCTTAGGAGTCAGTGATCATAATATGATATAATTCACCCTGCAGTTTGAGAGTGAGAAGATGTCATTATTACAGTGGATTAAAGAGAATTACGGAGATATGAGAGAGGAGCTGGCCAAAGCTGATTGGAAAAGAACACTATCAGGGATGATGGCAAAATAGCAATGGCTGGAGTTTCTGAGGACAATTTGGAAGATGCAGGATAGGTATATCCCAAAGATGAAGAACTACTCTGAAGGGAGGATGACACAATCATGGCTGATAAGAGAAGTCAAAGACAGCATAAAAGTAAAAGAGAATCCATATAATATAGCAAAAATTTCTGGGAAGTTAGAGGACTGGAAAGATTTTAAAAACAAACATAAGGCAATTAAAAAAAGTTGAAATATGAAGAAAAGCTAGTCAATAATATCAAAGAGGAGTTTTTTTTTCAGATGTATAAAGAGTAAAAGAGAAGCGAGAGTTGATATCGGACAACAGAAAGATTAAGCTGGGGAGGTAGCAATAGGGGACAAAGTATTTCATGTCAGTCCTCACAATGGAACACCCTAGCAGTATTCCTGAAATTTGAGAGTGTCTGGGGGCAGAAGTGAGTGTAGTTGCTATTACTAAGGAGGAGGTGCTTGGGAAGCTGAAAGGTCTGAAGGTAGATAAGTCAATTGGAACAATTGGACAGCACCCCAGTGTTCTAAAAGACGCACGTAGCTGAAGAGACTGTGGAGGCATTAGCAATGATCTTTCAAGAACCACTACATTCTGGAATGGTTCTGGAGGAATGGAAATTACAAATACTACTCTAATCACTCCCTTCCCTCATTCTAATTGGAGGAGGGAGGAGAAGATGGCAGCGCGAAGCAGCGCGTGTGGCCATTCCGAATGATATTGTATGTGTTAACTAGGGGCCGTTCACAATCCTGATTTGATTTGATGGAGACAGCTATGAGAAGCACGGAGGAACACCTCGAGAAACTTCTGAAATGCCTGCATCGCTGCCGCTGCTACTGTGCAATCGAGAATCTCTGGAGGGGAAGGCCCCAAATCATTGGCTTTGCCTACTGCCTGTTGCCAGGGTCAAGGTCGAAGCGCTTCAGAAGAGCTGGTGCTCGGTGCTCGGTGTCGGAGGGCTGGTTGGGGGCTCGGAGATTTCGGACGGACTCAAGAGTTGGAGGTGGTTGGGTGCTTCCAGGGTGCTGCATCGGCAAGTTTGCGGCGCTGGAAGCTCATGGCAGGAAGATTTTTTTTCTTCCTTCTACCGTCTGTGTGAGATGATGGGACTTTCGAGAGACTTTGAGACTTTTTATCATGCCTGTGGTCTGCTCTTCATCAAATTACAGTATTGCTTTGCACTGTTGTAACTATATGTTATAATTATGTGTTTTTTGTCAGTTTTTCTGTCAGTTTGTCTTGTGTTTCTGTGATATCATTCTGGAGAAACATTGTATCATTTCTTAATGCATGCATTACTAAATGACAATAAAAGAGGACTGCGTGTCCTCATAATCTAAAAAGCTAAAATCTTTAAGAAAGGAGGGAAGGCAAAGAAAGGAAATTATAGACCTGCAATTCTGACTTCAGTGGCTGGGAAGATATTGCAGTCCATTATTAAGGATGAGGTTTCATGGTCCTTGGAAGCACATGATAAAGTAGGCCAAACTCAGCATAGATTCCTTAAGGGGTAGTCTTGTTTGACAAATCTATTGGAATTATTTGAAGAAATGACAGATAGACAAAGCAGAGTCAATGGAGTCAAGTAAGATGGCACTGGTGAAACACAGTAACGTGTTGTGGGGAGCTTACAAATATTGCAATTATACCTCTTCTGAACAACTCTTACTACAATCTGCAGCCTGTAAATTCCCTTCAAGCAACATACTTTTGAATCACCTTAACGAACTTGCAATTTCATGATCTCTGAAGGATTCGGTGGAGTTAACTCTCAAGCATGCAGGTATGGCACCTTTAAGAGGAAGAAAGTACAACACCATGGTTGAAAGTGAGGGAGGAGGGAAGGACTCCAAACCAGACTGAAATGCTGGGTTTTATGTTTTGTAACTCCAAATCTAATGGAAAGCAAAACACAGAAGTCAGGATATGTTTTTGCTAATTAGTTTTTATTTTCCCTTTTTTAATGAGGTGCTCACATATGATACTTATTCACATACTTCTTACATACAATATAACCCATAATGAATTACGTAAAAAAACAAAGAATGCTTAATTTTGAATACACAATGCACCTCCCTGCTTAGCTATAAACACTAACTCAATATAGAATGCATATCAACTCACATATATAACATATTTCTCTCTAGTCACATAAATATAGTAATATACACTGTATACTATATAATACAATGAGTATATAGACATCTACAGCATAGTAAAGTTTAAATTGTCCGATTCAGGACTAAAGATTTAATCACTGTGGAGGATTTCTAACACTTGTGGGATAATGTCTTTCCTGACACAGGGAGTCACTCTGCTTGGCAGGTGAG
This sequence comes from Mobula hypostoma, assembly GCF_963921235.1. Lineage (NCBI taxonomy): Eukaryota > Metazoa > Chordata > Chondrichthyes > Myliobatiformes > Myliobatidae > Mobula > Mobula hypostoma. Next base: position 55,424,769 of record NC_086112.1, read on the forward strand.
AATTGTGGCTGTGAAATAACCTCAGCTTTGGGTTGGGGGCCCCAATGATGGTTGTAAACATTGTCTCTGGGACTGCAGGAAGCTGTTCTGACAGTTCTGGATACCTTTGTTCTCTAACAATTGACTCTACTCTCCTCAATTGATCGTTGTGTTGTCTCCAGAAGATAGCAGATGCAATCTCCACTGTGTACGAGAACGATCCACTTCTGTCCTTAATCTATCCAAGTACACACTTTTGATCATTTCTGAAGTTCCTCACCAGGTCTGCTTGTCCAGGAGTGAAACTTCAAACCTTGTTCGGGGAGCCCTCAATTTGTCTCAGCTGTTTGTCCTGCATCCTCCTTCTGAGATTGGGTTTGAGGAGATCCAAGTGCGAACGTAAGGGGTGACACAGGAACAGCATAGCTGGTGAGTTGTTGGTTGTGGAGTGTGTTGCATTGCGATATACAAAGAGGAAATTGTTGAGCTTCTGACTCAGTGTCAGCACAGTGTGTTCTGCTGACATTGCTCACAATGCATTCTTTAGACTTTAAGCAAACTTTTTTGCAGAAGCCATTTGTAGCTGGGTGGTATGGTGCAGATGTAATATGTCCTGTTCCTTTCATTTTCAGGAATGCCTGAAACTGCTCTGCAACAAACTGTAGTCTGTTGTCACTGACTAAATGTTCTGGAACACCAGTCCTCGAGAAGAGGGTTTTCAACGCATCAACAGTGTGTGAGGATGTAGTGGAGGCTGTTGGGAACACTTCTGGTCACTTTGTAGCTGCATCTGCTACTACCATGAAATTTATGCCTTGAATGGCCCAGGAAAATACCTATAAATCCTCTGCCAGGGCAATGTAGGTCATTCCCAGGGCTGGAGGGGCGCTGCTATTGGCATCTTCTGGACATGTTGGTACCTTGAATAGCACATGGCAAGCTGCTCGATCTGCTATCTATCCCTGGCCACCAGACAATGCTTCAAGCCAATGCTTCCATTTTGACCAATGCTAGATGACCGGCATGTACTACAGTTCCTCCAATACTTTAGCTCTTAGCTTGGATGGTGCACTGACCCTCAATCCCCACATAAGGCAACCCCATCAAGGGCAAGCTTATTTCACTGCTCGTAAAAACGGGAGAACTGGAATTTCTGCTGCACATTCCAGCCATTTTGTAGACCTGAGACAGTGTGGGGCATTTTCTGGTTTCCTTTGGATTGTCTCTGCTGCAATAGGAAGACTTTCAATTTGCATTAGGGAGAATTCGTCAAGAGGAGTGTCCTTGTTTACTATTTTTTCCGGTATTTCTTTTTCCAAGGGTAAACAGGACAATCATCAGCAATTCCATGCAACACACATAAAAAATGCTGGTGAACGCAGCAGGCCAGGCAGCATCTATAGGAAGAGGTACAGTCGACGTTTCGGGCCGAGACTCTTCTTCAGGACTAACTGAAAGAAGAGATGCTATTCATTTTACTATCTCTTCTTTCAGTTAGTCTTGAAAATGGACACTAGTGCTTCAGTAATGAGGGTAAACTCTCTCCCATACAAGTACCAGTTGAAACGTTTTATATCCTCAACTAAACTCAAGGCCTCTCTGTCAATCTGCATGTACATTTTCTCTGCAGTGGTGAGTGAATATGATGCAATGTTTGTGGGGCATTCACTTCCATCACTCATAACATGTGACATGACATGACTACACCTAAATCATAAGGTGAGGCATCATGGGCAAGCTTCAATGAATGATGTGGATCATAATGTGTGAATACAGAGCCTAATGTCACCATTACTCATTCTTCCTTCAGTTAGTCCTGACGAAGGGTCTCGGCCTGAAACGTCGACTGCACCTCTTCCTAGAGATGCTGCCTGGCCTGCTGCGTTCACCAGCAACTTTTATGTGTGTTGCTTGAATTTCCAGCATCTGAAGAATTCCTGTTGTTTTTGTCACCATTTCATTTGTCTTTTGGAAAGTCATCTCACACTGCTTTGTCCATTGCCATTTCTTCTTGATCTGTAGTAATGAGTTCAAAGGGTAGAGCATAGTAGCCAGGTTTGGCAGGAACCAGTTATAGTAATTGACAAATCCTAAAGAGGATCACAACTGTGACAAGTCCTTTGGCCTTGCGGCATCCACCAATGTTTGAACTTTCTCAGCACACTCTGCAATCCTTGTGCACCAATGGTGCGACAGTAAGTGATGCTCAGTTTAAAGAATTCAGACTTGCCTGTCATATTCTGAGCCAATAATCTTCTAATTTCTTAACTTGAGATTTTGGAAATGTTCCTTGTTATCCTCACCAGTAACAATGATGGTATCCAGGTAACACTGAGTGCCTGGGCAGTCTTGCAGCATCTAATCCATAGCTTTCTGACAGAGTGCAGGTGCAGTTTATTGCTTATTTATTTTATTATTATTATTGTTATTATTCTTATTTATTTCTTTTTCTGTTTGCACAATTTGTTGTCTTTTGCACACTAGTGGAATGTCCAAGTTGGTGCAATCTTGATTCTATTATGGTTAGCACACTATTATGGATCTATTGAGTATATAAATGAATTTCAGAGTTGTATATGGGAACATATATGTACTTTGACAATAAATTTACTTTGAACTTTAAGATTCTACTCCAAAAATAAGATTATTTTTGGGATAAAGCCATTTGTGAGTGTTTATGGTAAGAAACACTTTGAACTCTCCTTCCATCTCTGTCGGTAAGTAGGCCTCAGCTAAGTTCATTTTGCTGAAATGTTTACTTTCAGAAAGGTTGAAAAGATGTCCTCCATCCTGGGCAGAAGGTATTGATTTACTTTCAATACTGGGTTGAAGGTGACCTGAAAATCACCACAGGTCCTGACAGACCCATTGTTCTTGGATACTGGGACAATTGGCAGTTGCCCATGGGCTCCACTCAATCTCAGAAAGAATTCCTTTAGCCTCCATGCGATCTAGCTCACTGGTGACCTTGTCACAGGTGGTATAAGGAACCACAGTGGCTTTGTAAAACCTAACATTTTCAATTTTTTGCTTTGAGTTTTCCATTGCCATCCTTAAACTGCTGAGGGATCATCCAGTACCTATCTTAATTTGCTTTCAGTTGACTCGATTGCAAGGAATGTGGCATGCAACGGTGGATGGATCTCCAATCAAGTTGTATTTGTCTCGGTGAAACACAGTCCCACAATGTTGGCCCTTCTGTTTTTACCACATACAAGCCCAATATGGGTTCTTGTTTGTTGTATTTTACTGTTACAAATGACACTTCCACAGGAGTTTTCTTTTCTCCAGTATAGGCTCTTTGTTGGATATCTGTTGGTTCAGTTCAGTATCCTTGAAATGCTGTTCAAACTCATTTTGTGATTAACTGAAACAGCCTAGCCAGTGTCTAATTCCATTTAAATTTGCTGTTCACTTCTGGTGTAAGCCACATTTCTTGTCTCTTGTTTGCTTTCACATGGTAAATCTTAAGGCTACCTTGTCCTGTGTCACTCTATCATAATCAGATTTTTCATCAAAAGCATCCAGTTTAGTGATCTCTTGAAAACTGCAACTTGACCTTTTATCTTTTTCTCTTCACTATGTAGTCCATTTATTTTTGTCTGCTTGACATGCTTTTTGTATGTATCCTACTTTGTAGTATTTTCTGCAAGTTTCTGCTTTAAATCTGCATTGTTGTGGTGTATGTGAGCTCCTGCGACAATGATAACACAATTTGTTCATCCAGGCAGGTTTTTGTTTGCACATTGTTATTTTATTCATGCTCACTTTCATTCCTGACTGCAGCTCATTTGCATCTCTGGCTGCTGTTTGCATTGATACAGCAATTTCAACTATTTTAAACGTGAGCTATGCTTCAGTTAGGAGCCATTTTTGAATGTTTTCTTGTAAGATTCTGCAAACTAAACAATCTCTCAGTGCATCATTAAGCACATCACTGAACTGACAATGCTCTGACAATTTCTTCAATTCAGCCACTTATACTGAAATAGACTCCCCTTTCCTTTGATTCCACTTATGAAAGCAAAGTGTTCTGCAGTGAACAATGCTTTTGGTTCTAAATGACTGCATTAAGTTCACAATATCAGCAAAACTCATTTCAGCTGGTTTGGTTGGAGCAGTTAAATGTCTTAGCAAACTGTGTTTTTCCACCCACAACACTCAACAACACCAGCATTCATTTTTCATTGCTTATTTAATTTGCTTCAAAATACTGCTCAATTTGTTCATTATACATCATCCAGTTATCTGTTGTGCAATCAATTGTGTCTATCTAATAGCCAGCCATTTCTGTTTTTAAAAAAATTATCATTACTATCACCCTGTCTCATCCACGGATTCAGCAGCACAGTAAATACGGCAATTGCGCTTGTGAATATTCACATGTCAGCAAATTACTATTTCATTGTAATTGTATTTAACTCATACTCGTCGTTGTAATGCTTGTCGAGACTTGCACTCAGCTCAGCAACGCTTCACTGCCTTTTTGTATTCAGCCCTGCCTGAGAGATCGGACTGTCGGGTCATCTGACTCGCAAGACTAGCAGTATTCATTTTATATTTTAGTTGTTCTTTTCAGCCACAGTATAGGCTTCATTTTTCTGTTTGAGAGTTTTAGCTAGCAGCCTTGTTTGGCCTAGCGTTTATTATTTTCTTCCCCCTTTTTACACTAATTGCATTAAAGTCTGTGAACTATCCACCCGCTTCATTGTCTCTCACTCCGCACTTGGGCCATATTCGAACCACTGTTGACAGCAAGTCTCGCACCACACAAAGATGGACCCAGCAGAGAGAGAGCAGCTGACCTTGGCTGTGGGATTCATTGGTCAGGTAGGAGACAAGCCACAGGCAATGGAATCCGTTCTCAGTGAAGTTCTGGAGGCAATGAAGCAGATAATTGCGTGCCGACAAGCCCAGCCTCACTTGGAGGAACAGGTATCGTCCCTAGCCGCAGCCGTTCAACAGCTCACCACAGACAATCAGACTCAGGTGTCTGCGATTTCCGCACTCACGGCTGCCATTCATGAGCTTACTGTGAAGAGTCAGCATCAGCTGATGTCCATTAACGTTCTCAGCAACGCAATTCAGCAGCCTCAGGCCACTTCAGTCCCACTCCCAGCATCTCGCAGGCCCTTCTTTTCTGCTGCCCTGACAATCTCTGCCACTAACGCTCCCGCTCCCACGCCCCCTACGGACACCCATGTCCCCCCAGACACCCACGTCTGTACAGGAACCGAGTGTTCCACCTCCAGGCAGATATTCTGGTGATCCCGATGGTTGCAGGAATTTCATTACCCAATGCGAGCTGACGTTCTGAGCCCAGCCTGGTTGTTTTAGTGATGATGCGCGAAAACCAGCGTACATGGTCAATGCTTTACGGGAGCAAGGATACCCTGCAGCCCAGCCATTCCGACATTTTGTGGTGGAGTTAAGGAGGGTTTTTGACCTTCCACTACAGGGTCAGGAGGCTGCCCACCAACTCTTGGACCTGCGCCAAGGCAGAGGAACAGTGAGAGCCTATACAGTTAAATTCCGTACTCTTGTGGTATAGATGGGTTAGAATGAGAGAACTCTCATCACTGCTTTCCAGCGTGGACTGAATGCAGGGGTCCAGCGTGAGATCGCCGTCCAAGGACGAACAGGATAGTCTGGATGACCTTAATTAATCTAGCTATTCGAGTAGACAAATGGGTGACCGAGTGGCGCAGGGAGAGAATGTTTCAAACTTCCTACATGCCTGATCACCTTCTTTCCTCGCCCTCTCTCCCCCCCTCACCACCCAGCACCCAGCCCACGGACACGGAGGAGCCTATGTAAGTGGGGCGTGTGCACCTGTCTCAGGAAGAATGAGAGCGGTGCCGGAGAACAGGTTCCTGTCTCTATTGTGGTGATCCAGGACATTTCTGGGTGGGATGTCCCAAGTATCCGGTAAAAGAGGATACCCGTCAGCAGGGAGGGGAATCCTGACGGGTCGGTTCTCTCTTCAGTCAGCTTCCCTTAATTCTGTAATTCTCGCTGCTTCCTTGTCGTGGAGGTCTCAGACCCATCTCATCCATTCATCGTCGAGGTGGATGTATCTGATATAGGCATTGGAGCTGTCCTCTCTCAGCACTTGTCTGCAGATAGCCGACTGCACCCCTGTGCTTTTCTTTCCCGTTGCTTGACTCCGGCCGAGAGGAATTACGACGTTGGAAACTGGGAGCTTCTGGCTGTCAAGGAGGCCCTGGAGGAGTGGCGACATTGGCTGGAGGGGGCAGAGCATTCATTCTTTTGTCTGGACAGATCACAAGAACCCCTCCTATATTTATGATGCCAGAGACTCAACTCTTGTCAAGCCTGGTGCCTTCTCTTCTTCACTGGGTTCAATTTCATCCTCACTTATCGCCCCGGCAGCAAGAATACAAAAGCCGATGCTCTCTCCCGGTAGTTTGATGGATCTGAGGACATCGCTGATCGAGAGCCCATTCTTCCTCGCTCATGTATCGTGGCTCTGGTGGCCTGGGGAACAGAGACAGAGGTGAGGGCTGCCCAACAATCAGCTCCAGGCCCGGATGAGGGACCTCCCAACTGGCTGTTTGTCCCTGCTACGGTGCATTCCAAAGTGTTGGAATGGGGTCACTCCTCCCGTCTGGCTAAACATCTGGGAATTCAATGGACTCAGGAGTTTATAAAGAGACAATTTTGGTGGCCATCTATGTCCCAGGATGTCCACGACTTCGTAGCTGCCTGTCCCACCTGCGCTTGGAACAAGACATCACGCCAGCGTCCTGCGGCTCTGTTATGTCCACTGCCTGTGCCCCACCGCCCCTGGTCCCACCTGTCAGAGGATTTCATCACTGTCCTACCCCCGTCTAATGGAAACACCACCATTTTGGATGTTATGGATTGATTTTTCAAGGCTGCCCTCTTCATTGCCCTCTCCAAGCTTCCATCAGCTCGTGAGACTGCCACACTCATGGTTCAACACGTGTTCAGGCTCCATGGTTTTCCTCAAGACACAGTGTCTGATCGTGGACCACAGTTCACTTCCCACTTTTGGAAAGCTTTCTGCTCTCTTGTAGGGGCCATAGCCAGCCTCTCGTCTGGCTTCCACCCCCAACCTGATGGCCAGACTGAGAGAGTGAACCAGGAGTTGGAGACAACCCTGCACTGACTTGCCTCTTCCAAACCCACGAACTGGAGCTCTCAATTGCTTTGGGCAGAGATTGCCCACAATAACCTCCAGTCGTCCTCCACCGGTATGTCTCCCTTTGAATGCCAGAAGGGATTCCAGCCCCCACTCTTCCCTGATCAGGAGATCGATGTGAGAGTTCCTGCTGTTGAACAGCTGATTCAGCGCTACAAGTGCACCTGGAGACGAGCCAGGGCTTCTCTGCTGCATGCCCAGAAACAACATTCCCAGTAGGCTGATCGGCTCCATTGACAGGTAGGGCCATTCAAGTCAGGAGAGGAGGTCTGGCTGGCATCAAAGGATCTTCCCTTGAAAGTTGAGAGCTGGAAAATGACTCTGCGCTACGTGGGACCGTTTATGGTGGAAAAGGTTGTCATCACTGAAGATCCACCCAGTATTCCATGTTTCCCAGCTCAAGCCAGTTACTAACTCTCCCCTGGCCCCAGTCACCCCACCTCCCCCACCTCTCCATCTGGTAGATGGTTCTCTTGTCTATACGGTGCAGCGCCTCCTGGCTTCTCACCAGGTACATGGTAAGGTCCAGTACCTTGTGGACTGGGGAGGGTATAGTCCAGAAGAATGTTCTTGGATCCCAGCGAAGGACATCTTGGACAAGTCGCTGATCCGGGACTTCCAGCAGACACAGGTCTGTGGTGCCTCAGGGGCTGCGCCTAGAGAGGGAGGCGCTGTCATATCCATGGATTCGGCTGCACAGTAAATACGGCAATTACGCTTGTAAATATTCACGTCAGCTAATTATTACTTCATTGTAATCATATTTAACTCGTACTTGTTGTAGTAGTGCTTGTCGAGACTCGGACTCAGTCAGCTCAGCAACGCTTAGCTGCCTTTTTGAATTCAGCCCTGCCTGAGAGATTGGACTGTCAGGTCATCTGACTCGCAAGACTAGCGGTACTCATTTTATATTTTAGTTGTTCTTTTCAGCCGCAGTATAGGCTTCATTTTTCCATTTGAGAGTTTTAGCTAGCGGCCTTGTTTGGCCTTGCGTTTATTGTTTTCTTCCCCCTTTTTACACTAATCGCATTAAAGTCTGTGAACTATCGATCTGCTTCAGTGTCTTTCACTCTGCACTTGGGCCATATTCGAACCACCGTTGACACACCCGGTTTTCACTGTTTATGAACCCATGGCCATTCTCATTGCTTATCAATTTCATCTGATTTTAAAATCAACCATCTCTCCCACTTCTGAGGAAAAATGTGCTGTGCATCTTTTAAAAACTTGGATGTCTCTTCTCCCTTTCAAAGAAAAACATGATGTACTTTTTTTTTTTACGTAAAGGTCTCTCTCTCCCCTTCCAAAGAAAAACTTGCTGTGCTTTAACAGGTAGGTAGTTGCCTCAGGTTTGTTTATAAATTTCCTTGGAATTCTGGGTGTTATGTTTTGTAACTCCAGAAAGAAAAACAGAGGAGCCAACATGTGTTTTTCTTTACCCTTTTTTAGTGAGGCATTCATCTATGACATGATGGTGTAATGGTGCATGCCAATCATCTACCTCTTGAATATAACCCGTAATGAATTATGTAAGCAAACAAAGAATGCTTAATCAAACAATAGAGTTACAGTATTACTCAGATAATACTGAAATTTTGAATGCACTACATCAGAAAATGAAACTTACTCTACCTAACATCTTTGTTAGCAAATGTACAGTTGCAAAAAAACAAGATCGAGGGCCTAAGGGCAAGATTGCTGCATTGGAGAGAAACGATGAATTGCTGTGTTCTGTGTTTAATGGAGACATGGCTCAATCTGGACACCACAAATATGTTGGTAAGAACTGAGGGCTTCTTGATATATCAAATGGATGAGACTGCTGATATGGAGAAGGCAAAAAGTGGGGGAGGGCTGCGCTTCATGATAAACTCTTTGATATACTCAGACCCAGTGGCCTTGTTGCACTTTTGTTCCCCTGACCATTCTACCTATCAAATGATTTCTCCTCCCTGATTCTGATTGTAGTTTACATACCATCATACAGTCAGTTGAGGTATGGAGTACCACCATCAGCAAACAAACACGAAACAACCTGCCCAATGCCTTTCAGATCATTGTCAAGGACTTCAGTCAGGTTTGTTGGAAGAAACCGTTGCCCAATAATCATCAGCATATCACCTGCAGCACCAGGGGTCCTAACACATTTGACCACTGCTATACTGTGATTAGGAATGCCTACAGCTCCATGCCTGGACCACATTTTGGGAAATCTGATCACTTGATGTCCTCCTCCTATGTGCATGCAGACAGACTCTAAAGAGTAAGGCTCCAGAGATAAGGACAACAAAATGTCGGCTGTGGGAAGCAGAGGTGCAGCTACGGGATTGCTTTGAGTTGGTAGACTAGGATGTGTTTAAGGGCTCATCAGAGGATATGAACGACTATGCCATGGTCACCATGAACTTTAAACAAAACAGATATAGATGCGTGTGTCCCCACAAAATCATTCAGAGTATTTTCCAACCAGAAGCCCTGGATGAACCTAGAGATAATCTGCTGAGGGCCAGATCAGTGGTTTTCAGGTCTGGTGATGAAGCTAAATACAAGAGGTCCAGGTGTGATCTCTGGAAAGCCATCTCACCTGCAAAGTGGCAATTCTGGACCGAACTTGTTCAACAGCAGAGGCAGAGCTTGGATTGTATCGTCTCCTGTAAAGTGAAACCAAGCAACATAAGTAACAAGCAACACACATAAACGTTGCTGGTGAACGCAGCAGGCCAGGCAGCAACTTTTATGTGTGTTGCTTGAATTTCCAGCATCTGCAGAATTCCTGTTGTTAACATAGGTAACAATAAGGCTTTGCTCCCAGATGAGCTCAATGCCTTTTATACACTCTTTGATCATCTTTGACTGGAAAAGAACACAGACAAAGATAATGGCAGAGCAGCAATGGTTGGGATTCCTGGAAGCAATTCGCAAGGCACAGGATATATACATCACAAAAAGGAAGATATGTTCCAAAAGAAAGATGACCATGGCAAACAAGAGAAGTCAAAGCCAATATAAAACCCAAAGAGAGGGCATATAACACAGAGGGGCCTCCTTTTAGTATGGAGATGCAGAGGAATTTCTTTAGCCAGAGAGAAGTGAATCTGTGGAACTCTTTGCCACAGGCAATGGTGGTGGCCAAGTCTTTATGTGTATTTAAGGAAAAGCTTGACAGATTCTTGATTGGTCAGGGCATGAAGGGATATGGGGAGATGGCAGGAAACTAGGGCTGAGAGGAAAATTGTATCAGCCATGAAGAAATGATGGAGCAGCCATGATGAAATGGTGGAGCAGACTCGATGGGCTAAATTACCTAATTTTGCTCCTATATCTTATGATCTTAAAACATGGAGGCACCTTCAGGAAATGTTTCTGCTCTTGAGACAGACTGAGAGCATCCTTCAGTTGAACCCATGGAAAGCATCAGGCCCAGACGAGGTATTTCATTGGGTAACAAAGACCTCTGCTGATCTACTGGCTGAAGTACTGACTGATACCTTTAACCTCTCAGCTCAGCAGTCTGAGGTACCCATGTGCTTCAAGCAGGCTTCAATTATACCGACACCTAAGAAGAATCTGGTAACCTGCCTCATTGAGTAACATCCAGAGGCAGTCAAAGATGAAGTGCTTTGATAGGTAGGTGATGAAACATAGCAACTCCTGCCTGAGAAGCAAGTTGGATCTGCTCAAATTCACCTAGTGTCACCACAGGTCAAAAGCGAATGCCATTTCATTGGCTCTTCTTTCAGCCCTGGCACATTTGGATATGAAGGTGCATATTTCATGATTCTCTTCATTGACTACAGCTCAGCATTGAATACTACCACCCCCTCAAAACTAATCAGCAAGCTCCAAGTTCTAGGTTTCAATACCTCCTTGTGCAACCGCATCCTCCATTTCCTCACTTGCAGACCTCTGTTAGTTCAGACTAGCAACAACATCTCCTCCACAATCTTCATTAGCATAGCTGTGTACTTAGCCCATGCTCTATTACTTTATACTTCTGACTATGAGGCTAAGCACAGCTCCAAAGCCAGATTCAAGTTTGTGGGTGACACCACTGTCATTGGCCAAATCAAATGTGGTGACAAATCAGTATGTAGGAGGGAGATTGAAAATCTGGCTGAGTGGTGCCACAGCAACGATGTCAGCAAGACCAAGGAGCTTGTTATCGACTTCAGGAGGAGGAAACAAATGGTTCATGAGCCAATCCTGATCGGGGATCAGAGGTGGAGAGGGTTGGCAACTTTAAATTTCAATGTGTTATCATTTCAAAGGATCTGTCCTGGGTCCAGCATGTATGTGACACCATGAAGAAACCAGGGCAGCACCTCTACTTTCTCAGAAATTAGTGATGATTTGGCATGACTTCTAAAACATTGATTAACTTCTATAGATGTGTGGTGGAGAATATTTTGACACATGGTATCACAGCCTAGTATGGAAACGTCAATGCCCATTAATGGAAAATCCCACAAAAAATTTGTGGATCTGGCCCAGTCCATCACAGATAATGCTCTCTCCACCATTGAGCACATCTACATGGAGTGCTTTTGCAGGAAAGCAGCATCCATCATCAAGGATGCCCACCATCGAGGCCATGGTCTCTTCTCACTGCTGCCATCAGGAAGAAGGTACAGGAGCCTCAGGACCCACACCACCAGGTTCAGGAACAGTTATTACCCTTCAATCATCAGACTCTTGAACCAAAGGTTCACTCAACTCCACCTGACCCATCACTGAACAGTTCCCACAACCTATGCATCACTTTCAAGGACTGATCATCTCATGTTCTCAATATTTATTGCTTATTTATTTGTTATTGTTATTTTATTCCATTGTTTTGTATTTGCCTTTTAGTCTGTTGTCTTTTCCACACTGGTTGTTTTTCCGTTATATTGGATGTGGTCTTTCACTGATTCTATTGTGTTTTTCGTATTTACTGAAATTGCCCACAAGAAAATGAATCTCAGGGTTGTATTTGCTGACATTGATATTTGTACAAAGATTTGGATGATGGAAGTGATAGGTTTGTGGCCAAGTTTGAAGAAAATACCAATGATAAGTGGAGGGCAGATACTGTTGAGGAAGCAGGGAGTCTGCAGAACGACTTGGAGTGATTGGAAGAATGGACGAAGATGTGGTAGACGTAGGGAAGAGGATGGTCATGCACTTCAGTGGAAGGAATAAAGGTGCAAACTATTTTCAAGAAGGGGGAGATTTTAAAATCAGAGGTGCAAAGGGATTTGGGAGTTCTTGTGCAGGTTTTTCTAAAGGTTAACTTGCAGGTTGAGTTGGTGGTAAGGAAGGCAAATGCAATGTTAACATTCATTTCAAAAGGACTGGATTATAAGGCAGGGATGTGTGCTGAGGCTTTATACGACAATGGGCAGACCACATTTGGAGTATTGTGAGCAGTTTTAGGTTCCAGAACTAAGAAAAAATGTGCGGGCATTAGATAGGGTTCGGAGGAGGTTCACAAGAATTATTCTGAGAATGAAACAGTTAATGTATGAGGAGTGTTTATGGCTCTGAGCCTGTACTCACTGGAGTTTAGAAGAATGAGGAGGGATCTCATCAAAACCTTTCAAATATTGAAAAGCCTCAATAGATAAGGTGTGGAGAGGATGTTTCTATAGTGGGGGAGTCTAGGAATAGAAGGCACAGCCTTAGAATAGAGGGATGTCTATTTAGAACAGAAATAAAATAGCAAATCTTTAGCCAAAGGATGGTGAATCTGTGGAATTCATTGCCACAGACAGCTGTGGAGGCCAAGCCACTGAGTATATTTAAAGTAACATACATCAAAGTTGCTGGTGAACGCAGCAGGCCAGGCAGCATCTATAGGAAGAGGTGCAGTCGACATTTCAGGCCGAGACCCTTCGTCAGGACTAACTGAAGGAAGAGTGAGTAAGGGATTTGAAAGCTGGAGGGGGAGGGGGAGATGCAAAATGATAGGAGAAGACAGGAGGGGGAGGGATAGAGCCGAGAGCTGGACAGGTGATAGGCAGAAGGGGATACGAGAGGATCATGGGACAGGAGGTCCGGGAAGAAAGACGGGGGGGGGTGACCCAAAGGATGGGCAAGAGGTATATTCAGAGGGACAGAGGGAGAAAAAGGAGAGTGAGAGAAAGAATGTGTGCATAAAAAAGAGTAACAGATGGGGTACGAGGGGGAGGTGGGGCCTAGCGGAAGTTAGAGAAGTCAATGTTCATGCCATCAGGTTGGAGGCTACCCAGACGGAATATAAGGTGTTGTTCCTCCAACCTGAGTGTGGCTTCATCTTTACAGTAGAGGAGGCCGTGGATAGACATGTCAGAATGGGAATGGGATGTGGAATTAAAATGTGTGGCCACTGGGAGATCCTGCTTTCTCTGGCGGACAGAGCGTAGATGTTCAGCAAAGCGGTCTCCCAGTCTGCGTCGGGTCTCACCAATATATAAAAGGCCACATCGGGAGCACCGGATGCAGTATATCACCCCAGTCGACTCACAGGTGAAGTGATGCCTCACCTGGAAGGACTGTTTGGGGCCCTGAATGGTGGTAAGGGAGGAAGTGTAAGGGCATGTGTAGCACTTGTTCCGCTTACACGGATAAGTGCCAGGAGGGAGATCAGTGGGGAGGGATGGGGGGGACGAATGGACAAGGGAGTTGTGTAGGGAGCGAACCCTGCGGAATGCAGAGAGGGGGGGGAGGGAAAGATATGCTTAGTGGTGGGATCCCGTTGGAGGTGGCGGAAGTTACGGAGAATAATATGTTGGACCCGGAGGCTGGTGGGGTGGTAGGTGAGGACCAGGGGAACCCTATTCCTAGTGGGGTGGTGGGAGGATGGAGTGAGAGCAGATGTACGTGAAATGGGGGAGATGCGTTTAAGAGCAGAGAAGGGAAGCCCCTTTCATTAAAAAATGAAGACATCTCCCTCGTCCTAGAATGAAAAGCCTCATCCTGAGAGCAGATGCGGCGGAGACGGAGGAATTGCGAGAAGGGGATGGCGTTTTTGCAAGAGACAGGGTGAGAAGAGGAATAGTCCAGATAGCTGTGAGAGTCAGTAGGCTTATAGTAGACATCAGTGGATAAGCTGTCTCCAGAGACAGAGACAGAAAGATCTAGAAAGGGGAGGGAGGTGTCGGAAATGGACCAGGTAAACTTGAGGGCAGGGTGAAAGTTGGAGGCAAAGTTAATAAAGTCAACGAGTTCTGCATGCGTGCAGGAAGCAGCGCCAATGCAGTCGTCGATGTAGCGAAGGAAAAGTGGGGGACAGATACCAGAATAGGCACGGAACATAGATTGTTCCACAAACCCAACAAAAAGGCAGGCATAGCTAGGACCCATACGGGTGCCCATAGCTACACCTTTAGTTTGGAGGAAATGGGAGGAGCAAAAGGAGAAATTATTAAGAGTAAGGACTAATTCTGCTAGACGGAGCAGAGTGGTGGTAGAGGGGAACTGACTAGGTCTGGAATCCAAAAAGAAGCGTAGAGCTTTGAGACCTTCCTGATGGGGGATGGAAGTATATAGGGACTGGACATCCATGGTGAAAATAAAGCGGTGGGGGCCAGGGAACTTAAAATCATCGAAAAGTTTAAGAGCGTGAGAAGTGTCACGAACATAGGTCGGAAGGGATTGAACAAGGGGTGATAAAACAGTGTCGAGGTATGCAGAAACGAGTTCGGTGGGGCAGGAGCAAGCTGAGACAATAGGTCGGCCAGGACAGGCAGGTTTGTGGATCTTGGGTAGGAGGTAGAAACGGGAAGTGCGGGGTGTGGGAACTATAAGGTTGGTAGCAGTGGATGGGAGATCCCCTGAGCGGATAAAGTCGTTGATAGTGTGGGAGACAATGGCCTGGTGCTCCTTAGTGGGGTCACGATCGAGGGGTAAATAAGAGGAGGTATCCGCGAGTTGTCGCTGTGCCTCGGCAAGGTAGAGGTCAGTACGCCAGACTACAACAGCACCCCCTTTATCAGCGGGTTTAATAATAATGTTAGGATTAGTGCGGAGGGAGTGGAGAGCAGAGCGTTCCGAAGGGGTGAGGTTGGAATGGGGACAAGGTGCGGTGAAATCGAGACGGTTGATGTCCCGTCGGCAGTTGGCAATAAAGAGATCCAGAGCAGGCAGAAGACCAGAGCGGGGTGTCCATGAAGAAGAGGAGGGTTGAAGACGGGAGAAGGGGTCATCGGTGGGGGTGGAAGAGTCCTTGCCGAAGAAGTAGGCTCGGAGACGGAGACGGCGGAAGAAAAGTTCCGCATCGTGGCGAACACGGAACTCGCTGAGGTGTGGGCGAAGGGGGACAAACGTGAGGCCCTTACTGAGAACAGAGCGTTCTGCCTCCGACAGTTGAAGGTCAGAGGGGATGGTAAAGACCCGGCACGGATGAGAGCTGGGATCAGAGGGGGGAGGGGGGAGGCTGGGGGTGTCAATGGAGAGGGGAGGGTTGGGGTGAGAGGAAGATGGAGCCTCTGAGGGCCCAGGAGTTGACGGTGGGATCTGAGGAAGACGGGGCTGCGGAGTGGTGGTGGGGGAAGGGGAGACGGGAGTCACAACAGCAGCACATAAAGACCCGGCCTGGAGTTCAAGGCTGGAGACGCAGTTGGTGGTTGCGCAATCGCTGTGAAGGTGTCCATGGTCATTGCTGGAGTCCGGGTTTTGAATATGCCCTGAGGTGTTGGAGCCGCCGAGATCAACGGCAGGGGCCGCAACCGAAAGTTCATGCCTGCTAGCGTCGGGGCCGGCAGGCTCTGGAGTCCGTAGATGTAAGATCTTGCGATCTTTGCCTAACATGACAAAGTCAAAGAAACGGGGATTGCAGGCGTGGATCCGACGGAGGATGAAATAGCGGGTAGGACCATTACAGACGGCGAAGAAAGTGTCCCGAAGGTGTGGAAGGGTCTGGGATAGGGACACCAAGTACCTCCTCATGGCGGAGAGCGTCGCCTTCAGAGCTTGACGGGAGAAGTGGCGAGAGGCAGAGTCAATGAAATGTGAGTACCTGGGATCCTCAGAAGGTCCAAATTGAGAGGCTTGGAAACGGAGGCACGTTCCAAGAAAGGATACATGGCTGTGGAAGCGAGTTTGAGTCAAAGTCTGGTCGAAAAGTTGAAGAGCCGAAGAAATCACAGATGGGGAGCAGTGAGAGATGGTTTCACTGAACTCCCGTCGAAGAGAGGATCTAAACTTCTTCGGTGTAGGCATCACCGGAAGAGGCTTCGCAGTAGTGAATTTAAACGCAAACAACAGGAATTCTGCAGATGCTGGAAATTCAAGCAACACACATAAAAGTTGCTGGTGAACGCAGCAGGCCAAGCAGCATCTATAGGAAGAGGTGCAGTCGACGTTTCAGGCCGAGACCCTTCGTCAGGACTAACTGAAGGAAGAGTGAGTAAGGGATTTGAAAGCTGGAGGGGGAGGGGGAGATGCAAAATGATAGGAGAAGACAGGAGGGGGAGGGATAGAGCCGAGAGCTGGACAGGTGATAGGCAGAAGGGGATACGAGAGGATCATGGGACAGGAGGTCTGAGAAGAAAGACGGGGGGGGGTGACCCAGAGGATGGGCAAGAGGTATATTCAGAGGGACAGAGGGAGAAAAAGGAGAGTGAGAGAAAGAATGTGTGCATAAAAAAGAGTAACAGAAGGGGTACGAGGGGGAGGTGGGGCCTAGTGGAAGTTAGAGAAGTCAATGTTCATGCCATCAGGTTGGAGGCTACCCAGACGGAATATAAGGTGTTGTTCCTCCAACCTGAGTGTGGCTTCATCTTTACAGTAGAGGAGGCCGTGGATAGACATGTCAGAATGGGAATGGGATGTGGAATTAAAATGTGTGGCCACTGGGAGATCCTGCTTTCTCTGGCGGACAGAGCGTAGATGTTCAGCAAAGCGGTCTCCCAGTCTGCATCGGGTCTCACCAATATATAAAAGGCCACATCGGGAGCACCGGACGCAGTATATCACCCCAGTCGACTCACAGGTGAAGTGATGCCTCACCTGGAAGGACTGTTTGGGGCCCTGAATGGTGGTAAGGGAGGAAGTGTAAGGGCATGTGTAGCACTTGTTCCGCTTACACGGATAAGTGCCAGGAGGGAGATCAGTGGGGAGGATGGGGGGGACGAATGGACAAGGGAGTTGTGTAGGGAGCGATCCCTGCGGAATGCAGAGAGGGGGGGGAGGGAAAGATATGCTTAGTGGTGGGATCCCATTGGAGGTGGCGGAAGTTACGGAGAATAATATGATGGGTTCTTGGTCAGTCAGTGTGTCAAAAGTTACAGGGAGAAGGCAGGAGAATGGGATTAAGAGGGATAATAAATCAGCCATGATGAAGTGATGGAGCAGACCCGATGGACAGAATGGCCTAATTTTTCTCCTATCCCTCATGGTCTTATGGTCTAACATGAAAAGTATTGGACCCAACACTGGCCCCTGCAGAACACCACTAGTCACTAGCAGCCAACCATAAAAAAGGCCTCCTGCTTATCAGCTTCATGTGCAACGGCTTTCTGAAAATCCAGGTAAACAACATCTACTGACTATCCTTTGTCTATTGCGCTTGTTATTTCCTCAAAGAATTTGAAACAAGTTTTCAGGCAAGATTTCTCCTTCAGGAAACTGTGCTGACTTTGGCCTATTTTAACATATGCCTCTCAGTACGCTGAAACCTCATGCTTATTGGAGGGACACATATAAAACAAATTACAGAAAGGTGTAAGAACAATAGAGTTATTCAGTGAAAATTTTTAACTTCCCAATTTTGAATGTGTGACGAGAATACACATAAAATTAAGATGTTTGCTGGCCTGGGTTAGCGTCAGTGACATCAGCAAGTGGTCTGCCACCTGCCCTCAGGGGAAGGAGAGATAAGGAACAATGGAGCAGCGTCTGGAGATGTGTAATGAAGGGACGTGGGAGAGAGAGCTGTTTGGAGCGGCTCCCCCCTTTGAACCTTGAACTGTTTGAAGTGATGGACAGGCAATACCCCAGCAGGGGGATAAAAAGGGACCGGTTCGCTAAGGCAGGACACACACACGCCACCCGAGGTAACGAGACCCTGGAAGCGGTACGCTTCTCACGAGTCGGTGGGAAGTACCAGACAACGGCCAGGGTGGAAAGGTACGATCAGCGGGAACCCGGGGTGTGTCCGCCCTTGCCTGGGTGCCGGGTTCACTGCAGAGGATTGACCGCATCTGGAGGAGGGGTCACAGTCGGTGACCTCAGGTGACATCACCAAGGACCTGCCCAAAATCTGCTTGTGTGCAATATCGCCGGTCTGTGAGTGAAGCCGTGTCTGAATGATCAGTTGTTCCTGTTCTCTCTCTCTCTCCCCCCCCCACGTTGTCCATCGCCATGGCAACGATTACTGCAAACTGAACTACTAAACTAGACTGAACTTTGAGTCACTTTGAAATTTGGTCATTTACCCCTAGACAACGATAGAGCTTGATTGATGCTGTTATCTTAATTCTGTGCACATGTGTGTTTAGCATCGCTGAACTGTTGCATTTATTATCCTTTCGATTACTGTGTTGCTTGTTTCTTTAATAAAACTTTCTTAGTTCTAGTACTCCAGACTCCAACTGAGTGATCCACTTCTGCTGGTTTGGCAACCCAGTTACGGGGTACGTAACATAAGTGGGGTTCTCGTCCGCGATTTTGAACGCTAAATTTGGGACGGAGTAAATTGATTGGGTTAAAATTCCCGAAAGAAAGAAAAGACAAACAGCAGAAATGGAGGCTGAGGAATTTATAAAGGTGCCGACCTTGGAGGCATTAGAGGATGCCAGGAAATTAGAATTGATAGCTGTGGCCAAATGGTTGAATCTTGCTAAGGTGAAGTCGACAATGAGGAGAGAGGAGATACACAGAGCTATTGTAGGGCACTATGTATCTAAAGGTGTGTTTCCCCAAGGTGAGCTGGGGGTGGTGTCTATTGAAAAACCTGCTGGAGACGCAGTACAGGTACAGCTTGAAAAACTGAGACTCGAGCACGAGTTCCGGGTACGGCAGTTAGAACACGAAGAGAAGCAGTTAGAAAGGCGGGAGAAAGAGAAAGAGAGAGAAAGACAGTTGGAGAGAGAGGAGAAAGAGAGGCAATGGGAGCGAGAAGAGAGAGGGAAACAGAGGGAAAGGGAATTTGAGCTGGAGAAGTTAAAGATAAGGGCAGAGCAGGGGCTCGTGCCGAACCAAGGTGGAGGGTTCCGGGCGACCCAGGAGGTTAGGCTGGTTCCCCCATTTGATGATACCGACGTGGATCGGTACTTTCTCCACTTCGAAAAAGTGGCTATAAGTCAGGACTGGCCGAGGGATAAGTGGGTTGTTTTACTTCAGAGTGTACTGAAAGGGAAAGCCCAACAAGCTTACTCAGCTTTGTCCGCGGAAGATGCCCAGAGGTATGAGGTGGTGAAAGAGGCCATCCTCAGGATTTATGAGTTGGTCCCGGAGGCATACCGGCAGAGGTTCCGGAATGCGAGGAAGCGGTGGGACCGCACGTATTTGGAGTTTGCCCGTGAGATGCAGACATATTGTGAGCGTTGGTGCGCCTCGAAGGGGGTAGAGGGGGATTATGACAGACTGCTACAACTGATCCTGATTGAGCAGTTTAAAGGTTGTGTCCCTGAGGGTATGAGACCCTACCTCGATGAGAAAGAGGCAGCCATGTTAGCCGCAACTGCTAAGTTAGCGGATGAGTATGCGTTGACGCATAAAATGAAGTTTGCCCCGAGTAAAGGCTACCAGAAGGGTAGTCAGGAAGGCAGGGAGAGTCCGCCGGAAAAGTCAGAAAGTAAGCCGGGGACTAGTGAAAAGGATAAGGTAGACCGGGAGCAGTCTGGTAGGAAGTCTCCTGGGGTCGTCTGTTATAATTGTGGGAAAGCCGGACACTTTGCGTCCAGGTGCTTTGCCCCAAGGAAGGAGACGGGGAAAGGAAAAGCGGAAATTTTGAATGGCTGTATCGAGCTCTTAAGCGAACCGCTAGGGAAGGACAGGTCTGAAAAAGTCCAGGAAGGGCGCGAGAGGTTTATCTCGGCCGGATTGGTGTCAGTGAAGGAGGGGTTAAAACCAGTTCCAGTGCCGATCTGGAGAGACACGGGAGCGTGTCAGTCACTAATACTGAGGAGTGTATTAGAGTTTAGTTCAGAGACCCAGACTGGGGAGGTAGAGGTCAAAGGTGTTGGGGAAGGGACAGAGTCAGTCCCTTTGCACCAGATACACTTACAAAGCAACCTGGTCTCTGGACTAGTCACGATCGGGGTGAGGTCCAAATTACCGATGAAAGACGTGGAAGTCTTACTCGGTAATGACATCGCCGGAGGAATCGTGTTCCCAGTCGTGAGATTGACAGGTCAGCCTGCCAGCATTGAGGCCCTGCCCATGGACTCACAGGTTCATCACGGGCCCGCGATAGTGAATTTAGCTGAAACGTTTCTGCCAACCTTGTATGAGACGGGGTGTAGTGAGACAAGAGGTAGTGAGGGAGCTGGGACGGATGTAGCAGTAGCCAGGAAAGAATTTGTGCAGACGCAGGAGCGAGACGAGGGGCTGATGGTTTTTGCAGAGACAGCTCTCTCTGACACAGCTTTAACAAGGGAACTAGTAGGCTATTGTGCTGAGGAGGAAGTGCTAAGGAAGAAAGGGAAATCAAGGACAGTGCCCGCAGATGAGGAATGGGGGGTGGTGCAAAAGAGTTATGGGGATGAGGTTTTTAACATGGCCCACGAGGTACCCCCCGGTGGACATTTTGCGGTGCTGGAGGAAACAGTTGGTGGAATCATGAAAGAGATTTACCGGCTGCCCAGGGGAAAAAATGTTATTGATCATGACCGACGCGAACTGAGACGGTCACCGGCTTTTGATATGCTAACAAACCTAGTCGGTGTTAGCATGGAAATCAATGAAGCTAGGGGCCCCCTGATAAGAGAAAAAAACATTTTGAAAAGACTAGTATGGGATCGATCAGATGGGAGAAGGCTATTGTTTTGGCCAGGTCTACTGATAAGGTCTCTCCCTTAATCCCCGAACAAAGCGAATCTTTAGAAGAAGTAATTAAACGACTCGCACCCGTGTGTTTGATTGTCCCGAGGCAATGCAAAGAACTGGGACGTTGGGTGATTGTTGTTACAATAGGTTGGCCTAGTAAACAACACTCATATTTAATGAGTAATTCAGTGACTAAAGGGCTGAGGAACACAGAGGTGTGTATTGGCAATTTAATACGGCTGTCTGAAGCCAGCTTGATAGTGAACCTTGAAAAAAATGAATTCGGCCACACGAGGGTCACTTACCTGGGAATTGTGGTGACACAGGGGCAGCTGGCAGTGATGCAAGCTACAGTGCAGGCTATCGCTGACCTCCCAACCCCGACAGACAAGAGGGCCCTCAGAAGGCTCTTGGAGACGGTGGGGTACTGCAGGAAGTTTTGCAATAACTCTGCGGTCAATACCCGTCCCCCTCCTACTAAGCCCTTGCGAGAGAAAACTGAGTCGGAATGGGACGACCCTTGTTATTGTAGTCCGGGACAAAGCCAAATGAGAGGTTACATTGATCGCAATTCATCAGTGTTTTTGGCCACTATGAAGTTTGCTGAGTTGGAGCCTGGTCTAAGGGATTATTAATAACACGTGTAAAAGGAACAGAAAATGCGATGACTGTCTGTCAAGGTGTGGACAATTTCAAATTCTCTGTATTAGCCAAATAGCTGATAAAGATGTATATTTGTGTATGTATCAAATAATGTATTCATGTTTGTAATTTTTACCTCCTGGTAAAAATCCTTAAAAGGGGGGAAGTGTGACAAGAATACACATAAAATTAAGATGTTTGCTGGCCTGGGTTAGCATCAGTGACATCAGCAAGTGGTCTGCCACCTGCCCTCAGGGGAAGGAGAGATAAGGAACAATGGAGCAGCGTCTGGAGATGTGTGATGAAGGGACGGGGGAGAGAGAGAGCTGTTTGGAGCGGCTCCCCCCTTTGAACCTTGAACTGTTTGAAGTGATGGACAGGCGATACCCCAGCAGGGGGATAAAAAGGGACCGGTTCGCTAAGGCAGGACACACACACGCCACCCGAGGTAACGAGACCCTGGAAGCGGTACGCTTCTCACGAGTCGGTGGGAAGTACCAGACAACGGCCAGGGTGGAAAGGTACGATCAGCGGGAACCCAGGGTGTGTCCGCCCTTGCCTGGGTGCCGGGTTCACTGCAGAGGATCGACCGCATCTGGAGGAGGGGTCACAGTCGGTGACCTCAGGTGACATCACCAAGGACCTGCCCAAAATCTGCTTGTGTGCCATCTCGCCGGTCTGTGAGTGAAGCCGTGTCTGAATGATCAGTTGTTCCTGTTCTCTCTCTCTCTCTCTCCCCACGTTGTCCATCGCCATGGCAACGATTACTGCGAACTGAACTACTAAACTGGACTGAACTTTGAGTCACTTTGAAATTTGGTCATTTACCCCTAGACAACGATAGAGCTTGATTGATGCTGTTATCTTAATTCTGTGCACATGTGTGTTTAGCATCGCTGAACTGTTGCATTTATTATCCTTTCGATTACTGTGTTGCTTGTTTCTTTAATAAAACTTTCTTAGTTCTAGTACTCCAGACTCCAACTGAGTGATCCATTTCTGCTGGTTTGGCAACCCAGTTACGGGGTACGTAACAAATGTAATTGCCTTAGAGAGGTCTTAGATGGGGTAGTATTTATTAACTGTGCCCAAGGAAGTTTTCTGACTACGTACTGAATGTAAAGAATACTACCAGAGACAGGGCAGTACTCAACCTTATCTCAGAAAATAAAACTATAGAGTGTCGGTGGAGGGTGGCATTTTTGAAACAGTGACCATAATTCTAGGATTCTAGCTATTTCAGCCCTGGGGAAAAGCCTCTGACTATCCACATGATCAATGCCTCAAAAGCTGCTTCGTAAATCCCTTCAACCACCTCTGTCTTCTATGGAAAGCAAGTTGTGAATCCAAATGGCCAAATCATCATGGATTCCATGCATCTTAATCTTCTGGATGAGTTTTCCATGAGGGACCTTGTAAAATGCCTTACTAAAATCCATGTAGACAACATCCACAAGTTTACCTTCATCAATCACCCTCGTCACCCTGTCAGAAAACTCAATGAAGCTAGTAAGACATAACTTGCCCTGTAAAAAGACATGATTTTCCAAATGCTCATAAATCCTATTCCTAAATTTCTCTCCAGTAACTTCCCTACCACTGACATGAGATTCACCTGTCTATAGGTTCCAGGGTTATCCCTGGTTCCCTTCTTGAATAATCAAACAACATTAGCTACTTGCCAGTCTTAAGGGACCTCATCTGTAGCTTGGGAGGGCATGAAAGTAATAGTCAAGGTCCCAGCAATCTTGTCTCTTGTCTCTCTCAATAATCTGGGGTTTTCCCATCTGAACCTGAGGACTTATCAACCTTAATGCTCTCTGTGACCCAACACTACCTCCTCTTAACCTCAAAATGCCCTAGCACATTAATATGCTTGGCACTGATCTCCCTATCCTCATGCCCTACTCCTTGGTAAATGCTGATGTAAAGAGTCTCACTCATACCCTATGCATCCAAGCAAATGTTACCCTCTTTATCCTTGAAGGATCCTACCCTTTCCCTAGTTATCTTCTTGCTCTTGACATATGTAAGTACGTAAAGACTTGTCTGAAGAGATTGTGGAGGCATTAGTAATGATCATTCAAGAATCAATAGATTCTGGCATGGTTCATAAGGACTGGAAAATTGCAAATGTGACTCCACACTTCAAGAAGGGGGAGAGGAAGAAGAAAGGAAATTATAGGCAAGTTAGTCTGCCTTCCATGGTTAGGAAGATGTTGGAGTCAATTGTGAAGGAGTAGTTTTTGGATATTTGGAGGAACGTGATAAAATAGGCATAGTCAGCATGGTTTCTTTAAGGGAAAACCTTGCCTTACAAATCTGTTGGAATTCTTTGAAGAAGTAACAAGCAGGAAGGGCAAAGGAGAATTGGTGGATGTTGTAAAATTGGATATTCAAATGGTCTTTGACAAGGTGCCACACATGAGACTGCTTAACAAGATAAGAGGAAAGATACTAGCATAGATAGAGCATTGGCTGATTGGCAGGAGACAAGGAGTGGGAATAAAGGGAGTCTTTTCTAGTTGGCTACCAGTGCCTAGTGGTGTTCCCTGGGAGTCTGTGTTGGGACTGATCATTTTTACATTATAAATCAATGATGATGCTGCTTGAATTGATGAGTTGTGGCCAAGTTTGCAGATGATATGAAGATAGGTGGAGAGGCAGGGAGCTTTGAGGAAGCAGAGAGGCTACAAAAGGACTTAGACAGATTAGGACACTGGACAAAAAAGTGGCAGATGGAATACAGTGTTGGGAAGTGTATAGTCATGTACTTTGGTAGAAGAAATAAACGCATAGACTATTTTCTAAATGGAGAGAAAATTCAAAAATCTGAGGTGCAAAGGACAAAGGGACTTCAGGATTTACTGAAGGTTAAACTGCAGGTTGAGTCTGTGGTGAGGAAGGCAAATGTGATGTTGCATTCATTTCAAGAGGACTAGAATATAAAAGCAAGGATGTAATTTTGAAGCTTTAAAAAGCACTGGTGAAGCATCACTGGGAGTATTGTGAGTAGTTTTGGGCCCCTTATCTGAGAAAGCATGTGCTGACATTTATCATCTTGGGAGCATTCGATGGCTCTGGGCCTCTACACACTGGAATTGAGAAGAATAAGGGGTGACCTCATTGAAACCCATCAAATATTGAAAGGCCTTGAAGGAGTGGATGTGGAGAGGATATTTCCTCTGGTGAGAGTCTAAGACCAGCAGATGCAACCCTAGAATAGAGGGACATCCTTTTAGAACAGAGATGAGGAGGAATTTCTTTAGCTAGAGAGTGCTAAATTTGTGGAATTTGTTGCCACAGGCCAAGTGGAAGCCAAGTCATTGGGTATATTTAAAGTTGACAGAGTCTTGATTAGTCAGGGCACGAAGGGATATGGGGAAAAGGCAGGAGACTGGGGCTGAGAGTGAAAGTGGATCAGCCATGATGAAATGGTAAAACAGAATCAATGGGCCAAATGGCCTAATTCTGCTCCTATATCTTATGGTCTTATGTATTGAATACATTAGGATTCTGTTTAATCCTACTTGCAAAGGACTTTTCAAGGCCCCTTCTGTCTTTCCTAATTTCCTTCTTGAGTTCACTTCTGGCTTCTTTATAATCCTCAAGGCAAAAGGATAGCAAGGAACAAACTTGGTCCATTTAATGATCAAGGTGAACATCTATGCATAGAGCCAAAAGGAATGGGGGAAATCTTAAATGGGTATTTTTTTGCACTTGCGTTGACTCAGAAAATGGACAGAGTCTATAGAACTGAGGCAAACAGCAGTGAAGTCATGGGGCGTATCCAGATTACAGGAGAAGGTGTGCTTGCGATCTTGAGGCAAAGTAAGGTGGATAAGTCCACATGGCCAGACAAGGTGCACACTCGGGCCTTGTCGGAGGCTCATGCACAAATTGTAGTGATTTAAAATCATCCTTAACCACAGGTGGAGTGCCAGAAGACTGGTGTATAGTTAATGTTGTTCCATTTTTCAAGGAAAGCTCTAAGAATAAATCGAGAAATTATAGGCCAATGAGTCCGTTATCAGTAGTGGGTAAAGTAGTAGAATGCATTCCATTTAGATTATGAAGACACGCAGGCCTCTTTTATTGTCATTTAGTAATGCATGCATTAAGAAATGATACAATATTTCCTCTGGTGTGATATTACAAAACACAGGACAGACCAAGACTGAAAAAACTAACAAAACCACGTAATTATAACGTATAGTTACAACTGTGCAACAATACCATAACTTGATGAAGAATAGTCCATGGCACAGTACGTGTGTGTCTTCAGGCTCCTGTACCACCTCCTTGATAGTAGCAACAAGAAGAGGGCATGTCCTGGGTAATGGGGGTCCTTTATGATAGAGACCACCTTTTCGAGGCACTGTCTGTTGAAGATGCCCTGAATACAAAAAGTAAGAAAACATAATTTTAAAAAAAGCAATATATGACAAAAACATGAGATGAAGAGTCCTTGAAAGTGAGTCCATGGTTGATGGGTAATAACTGTTCCTGAACCTGGTGGTGTGAATCTTGAGGCTCCTGTAGTTTCTTCCTGATGGCAGCAGCAAGACTAGAGCATGATGATGGATGTTGCTTTCCTGTGACAGCACTTCAAGTAGATGTGCTCAATGGTGGGGAGGATTTACCCATGATAGACTGGACTGTATCCACTACATTTTATAGGATTTTTCATTCCAGGGCATACGTGTTTCCTTGCCAGGTTGTGATGCAGCCAGTCAATATACCCTCCACTACACATCTATTGAAGTTTGTCAACATTTTAGATGTCATGCTGAATCTTCACAAACTTCTAAGGAAGTAGAGATGCTGCCGTGCTTTCTTCGTAATTGCATTTATATGCTGGGCCCAGGACAGGTCCTCCGATATAATAACACCGTAGAATTTAAAGTTGTTGACTCTCCATTATGGATCCTCTAATGAGGACCTGCTCATGGACCTCAGGTTTCCACCTCCTGAAGTTAATAATCAGCTCCTTGAACTTGCTGATATTAAGTAAAAGATTGCTGTTATGGCACCTCTCAGGCAGATTTTCAACCTCCCTCCTATATCTGGATTCATCACTATCTTTGATTTGGCCTAAAACACTGGTGTTGTCAGCAAACTTGAATATGGCCTTGTGGTGCACCTGTGCTGATGGAGACTGGGCAGGAGATGTTGTTGCCAATCCAAACTGACGGGAGTCTGCAAGTGAGAAAATCGAGGATCGCAGGATGAGACATTGACTATTTATTCCCATCCATTGACACTGCCTGACAAGCTGAGCTCCTGCAGCACATTATTCTGTTGCTCTAGATTTCCAGCATCTGCAGTACCTCTTGTGTCTGTAATTGAGGATCCTATTGTACAAGGAGGTATTGAGGCCAAGGTCTTAAAGCTTATTGATTAATTTTGAGGGGATGATGGTATTGAATGCTGAGCTGTAGTCAATAAAGATCATCCTAATGAACGCATCTTTGCTGTCCAGAGCTCCAGGGTTGAGTGAAAAGCCAATGAGATGGTTTCTGCTGTTGACCTGTTGCACCAGTAGGCAAATTGGACTGGATCTAAGTCATTTCTCAGGCAGGAGTTGATATGTTTCTTCACCACCCTCTCAAAATAGTGACAGTGACAATGAATCCTTGGGCAACATCTTCCAGCAATTATTTTACTTTTTCTACGCCTTCAGCTTGTTCTTTTTGTCTTGATTGTGTTTATGAGGCCTGTGACATGCAGTTTGGAGTTTGATCTAGTGATCTGGCACTCTGCTGTCCCCAGAGAAGTCCACGAGCACAGGCTACCTGATGAAGAAGACCAGAGAAGGGGCGCAGGGCAATGATTAACTCCATTTCGAAGTGTCGAGGAAGATTGAATCATTGAGGTGAATGCAGAAGAGGGCAGAGGTCACTCTCCATGGAGGTCTTGGGACGACGGTTGTTGGTAGCCAGGTCAGTGGTGTTCAGGAGACCGCAGGTTGGCAACACGATGGTCACTCTTTGCGGAAGGACTGTTCCAGTGGCCACTCTCTTCGGTTCTGGTAGGAGGATGTTTTTGGGATTCTGAGATTTATGTGATTATTGGACTGTAGTTTATATTGCTTTCCTTCAGATTTCTGTGTATTCTTTCTTGTTGCTGTTTGGTGGGTAGAGGCTAGGTTGTGGGTGGGCGATGTGTTGGTTTTTGTGTGAGGGAGGGGTTGGGTACTTGGGGCCTGATGTTCTTGTTGGTCTTTCTGTGTGGGCAATCTGTTGGTTTTTGTGTGTGGGAGAGGGGGTTGGGGGTTTGGTGCTGTTGGTGCCGTTATTTTTGCGTGGGAGGGGTTTAGGTTTTGAAGGTGATATTGCTGTTCTTCTGTGAAGGAGGGGTTTGGGTTTGGGTTTGCGAGTTTTGTTTCTTTTTCCTTTTTGTGTGGGGAGGGGTTGAAGTCTTTTCTTCCAATGACTCCCATGGTTTTTCTGTATTTCATGGCTATCTGGAGAAGACGAATATCAGAGTTGTATTGTACATGCATGCTTTGTGACCCTTTGAGCTTCTATAGATGTGAAAGACCCTTTGAACCTCTGTAGATGTAAGTGCTACTGGATGATAGTTAATAAGACAGGTTGCCACATTTTTCTTAGGCTCTGGTATAAGTGAGGCAGGTAATGAAAGTCGAAAGTAACAGGATTTGGAAACTGAATGACAAAAGGTTTGAAGGTTTGATCAAGAAAAGAAAGAAAACATGCTGTATGACAGATGTAGGGAACTGGGAAAAGGGGATCCAAGTTTTATCCCCTGAGTTTGTAGGAGAGGAATTAAGAAAGAGATTAGCACCTTGAAATATCCTTGGCAAGTAAGATTAAGGAGAAGTCCAAGATATTCTATAAAGATACCAGGAGCAAGAGGGTAACCAGTGAAAGTGTTGGTCCTAAAAGAGGTAGAGTAGGACAGCTGGATAAGGTCCTAACTGTCTATCTCATCTGTATTCACCAAGGAAAAGGAACTGGATGATAACGAGTTCAGAGAAGGATATATGGATAGTCTGGAACAGGTTAAGCAGAAGGAGATATTACATGCCACTGATGTGTAAGGGTAGATGGATCTCCAAGGCTTGATACCCCTGTTTTCTAGGGGAAGCAAAGGAATAGATGGGTAGGGCATTGAGTGAGGTATCGCATCTTCGCAGGGTGCCAGAAGACTAAAGGATAGCTAATGTTTCTTCTTTACTCAAGAAAAGCAGCAGGGACAAGCCAGGTATTGACAGGCTAGTGAACCTTAAGTCAGTGGTAAGGAAATTATTAGAGAAGATATTAAGGGATTGGATTTGAAAATATTTATAGAATCAGGAGCTTAACGGGGATGCTTCATGTGGGACCCCACTAATTTGATTTTTGAGGAGATAAGTTAGAAGATTGATGCCGACAGGGTAGTAGGTGTTACCTTTATATCAGATATAAAGTTGGGTGGAACATTCCCAGTTGGAATTTAAACCTAATAAGTATGAAGTAATGCATTTTGTGAAGTCAATTAGGAGTAGAAAATATGTGGTAAATATTAGGACACTAACGAATATGATGAACAGAGAGACCTTAGGGTTGAAGTTCATGGTTCTCTGAATTAGGCAATACTGCTATAATGGGGAAGAAAACAGAAGTTGTGCTTGCCTTCATAGGTAAGGGCACAGAATATAAAAGCTGGGAAATTATCCTGCAACTTAATACAATGCCGAGGCATTGGCTGCATGTCTGATTGCTGCACTATGAGATAGGATATGATTGTATTCAACAGAGTGTAGAGGGGATTCAATGGGATCAGAGGACATTAGTTATGAGGACACTTGGGACAAACTGTGTTTGTTTTCTATGTAATGAAGATGGGTGATGTTTATTAAAATTATAAGTGGCATAAATAGGAGAGATGGTCATCATCTTTTCCCTTATGAATACTACCTCATCATGAATATCAAAAACAGGAAGGCATAGGTTTAAGTTGAGAGGAAGAAGTTTTAAAGGGGACTTGCGGGGAAAGTAAGTGGTTGATAATCTGGAGCTCCCTGTCAGAGGAGGAAATGGAGTCAGTTACAGTCAAAGCTTTGAAGAGACATTTAGACAGGTATTTAACTAGGTAAGTCTTTGAAGACTATGGGCCTAGTATGGGCAAATGGGATTAGTGTAGATGGGTAACGGGGCCAGCATGGACATAGCGGGCTGAAGGCCCCATTTCTGTGCTGTATGACTCTATGATATTGGGCTAACAGGCCTGTTTCTGTGGGGTGTGATTCTGTAATTGTATCTCTAACCTCACTTTCTTATCATGTTCATCTTTCCAGAAGCTCTATTACAATCTCCTTGTCATCCCTTTGCTGGGTAGGACTTCACCTTGCTTCTTGAGTCATGGCCAGATGATCACCTGAAAAAAAGCTACTCTTCCTACTCTCGCATTCTTACTCATGAATACTTCTCAACCACGACTCCTTTCTAGTTCTCATCTTGTTGCTGCCCTGGGCAAAATCATTCAGAGTTTCATTTTCCACATTTAGCTGATGAACTCTCCTCTCCTTCATTGCTTGTCAACTCTTAGGCTGCTTGTCCAATATTTATCAATTAGTGACAGAAATCCCTTGACAAATAAACCCCTCACCAAGTCCCAATCTGTGATAGCTCCCAAATGAACAATGTCTCAATTTTAATATTCCCATCTGTGCTGTTAAATCCTTCAAGATCATGTCCCTTGTTATTTCTGAAATCTCTTCATGCCCGACAATAATCTAAAAAAGTCTGGCACTCTGCTAACACTGGTGTATTGAGCATACACAGTTTTAATTGTTTCACAACTGGCAGCTGTGCCTTTCAAGACCACTATTTGAAATTCCCTCCCTAAACCTTTCCACCTCTCTACCTCTCTTTCCTCGTTTTTGATGCACCTAAGTACAACCTTTCTACTATAATTCCACTTTACATGTTCGATATTGTGTGGCACTTTACAACTATACAACTGCAAGTTATTGTTAATCCTTAATAATAAGCAAGCACCATGAACCAGTTTCTGAAACAATATGCTCAGCAAAACACTGGCCCTATAAAAAGACATTCCATTTGCAGGCAAAGTGAAGGCAGGGAGCCAACTTGGCTCTAGCTGGAATATTTTTTGGCTTTAGGTTTGAACTGAAGATTGCTGAGTTGGCTACAAACCAGTAAAATATGAGCCCTGGAGTGGAGCCTCTCTTCATTGTGAATTTGACGCCAGGCAATGGATACTTCTTCTGTTAAGTGCTAATCAAACCAAGAATGCATAACATACATGTACAAGGGAGTTCAGCCATTAGATTTTCTGAAATGTATAGGTTCCCAAACGGAAAGTTTCTTTTTGAAACCATTCAGGGAGAATATTATGAAAGGGATATCAGTGCTCAGGAATGAACGTCTATAATTTTTTGCTTTTCAGTGTTAGTACCAAGTAATCCTGGCCAGACGAAATGTAAAGCATACCTCTCCTAACTGCACCGTCCCCACTATATAAACTTTTACTCTTGTATACTAAACATGTGTTTTTTGTCCTGAGAATGATTCACTTTTTAGAATCAATTATTATCAGATTTTGTTATCTTTTCTCCGATAAACTTATTCTATAAATTGAGAGAGAATTCTATGTGAAAGGCGAATTTCTTGAAACTCAATGTAACCTGGGTCCTGCCTTACATTAGAAGGTACTTTAAAACCTAGAGGTTGCACTAGTTCTGATGTTCATTTGTATCGGGAGGGTGTGTGAGTTTCCAACCATTGCCTGTTCCTATCTTCTGACCTCTCAGTGACCAGCCACTGCACCAATGGCAGAATGCGACCAACTGTCTGAGAGACCAATGTTGTGAACTTAGTTCTCTGAGATTTGAAACCAAATTCGAAAAGAGCAATTTTTGTAAAATACGGTTTGATTGGGGAGACATTATAAGCATCTTCAGGGGAGCATGTATAATTATTTTTTCATCATGGGCCACTTTCTAATTCCACATTACAGTTTTAATGAATGCTTAACACCACTACCCTCCAAGAGGACTACAGCCTGTCACTGGGTTTGGAGGCTTGCGTGCTTCAATGACCCGGAGAGCTACAGAATGCTGGCTGGAGTCAGGGCTATATGTCTTATCTCTTGGTAGGGTCACCCATGCCAACAGATCAAAGGGCAGAGGGCAGATTAAGAGTGGTCCACCAGTCCTCCAGGTCTGGGGGTTCAGCTCAGGGCTAATCACTCTGACTGGTAAAAGAAAATTGTTACAGGAACAGCAATGAGGAATCCTTCTACATCTGAGTCTTCACCCAGGACTTGCATGACTGACAGTAGTGGAAACTGAGATGAAGCTACTGACATGATAAAGGAAGCCCTGAACACCGCCAGAGATGGAGAATCTCCCTTGCTGCAGGATAACAGGCTGTACTAACTTAAGCCACTATACTGGGCTATGCCTGATTTTCTGAAATGTCCTTCCAACAAGTAAAACTCACTGCAGCCGTTCCCATTCATTTCCTGTATCCCAAGCTGAAAGGTAGTGGTGAAGAAAATACCTGGCATGATTGCCTGCTTTGGCTGTGGCACTCAGTACAAGAGCTGGAACTGTGTTACAATTGTGCAAAACATTAGTTAGGCTACATTTGGAATATTGTATGCTGTTCTGGTTGCCATGAGTGCGATTAAGTTAGAGAGGCTGCAGAAAAGATTCATAAGTGTGTTGGTTGACTGGAGAGCTTGACTTTCTGTTTTACCTGGAGCAAAGGAGGCTGAGGCCAAAACCTCTGTATACCTCCCTGAAACCTCTCTATACACTGTTTAGAGGTTTATAAAATTACGAGGAGCATAGATAAGGTAGATAGTCACAGTCTTTTTCCCAGGATAGGGAATCTAAAACTTGAGGCCATGGATTTAATGTGAGAAGTGGTAGAGGTAGGTATAATACATCAAAAAAAATTTGGAAATTTATGTGGCTAGGAAAAGTTGAAAGGATATAGGACAAATGGATATAAATGTGATTAGGCTACATAGGCATCTTGGTCAAAATAGAAGAGTTGGGCCAAAGGACCTCTTGCAATACTACATAACTCTCCAGAAATCTGAGAGATTTTAATGATCTGTTTTAAGATTTATCAACCTTTCAGTCAATAGCAAAAAGAAGGGTATTTTTCAAATCTCAGCAAGTCATTGTCTGTGGAAAGAGAAAGGCACCAAGAGTTAATATCTCAGGTCAAAGACCCATAGCTATAAATCACAATAAAGTATATCGTAGAAGAAGGTCTATTTTTCTTTCCACAGGTGCTGCTGTGCCTGCTAAGTTTCTCCAG
The DNA here is from genome assembly GCF_963921235.1 of Mobula hypostoma. NCBI lineage: Eukaryota > Metazoa > Chordata > Chondrichthyes > Myliobatiformes > Myliobatidae > Mobula > Mobula hypostoma. The sequence continues at coordinate 55,457,829 of NC_086112.1, forward strand.
TTTATATTCCAGATTTCCAATATTCACAGCATTCTGCTTTTTAACTTTTCAAATCTCAATCATTATGAGACACAACCCTAAACTTGGCAATGAGAAAGCAAAATTAATGTAGAACCCCTGGGAACTGTGATGAAGATTGGCAAGGATCAAGAGGGTAGCTAAGTAATCTATTGGCTAATAATTGAATGTATTGATATCTGAGTTATTTTGTTATTTGATGAACAGCATATGCTGGGTGGTTTGTATGAAGCCTTGCACATGGAGAGGTACCTTGACTAGCTGGAGCCTGCAATGGGAAATCTATTCTTCAGTTTGTCACTTACACACATTTCAACAACAAATCAACTCCAGATCTTGTGCATATGTCTAATTAACTTGTGGCCATCTGTTGCTCTACATGCAATTAGTGGTGTGACCGTGAGACATCAATCAAATCTTTACCCACAACATATACTGTCAAAGGCAGCTCTGCAAAAGATAAACTGTAAATGGTTGATTCGGCCTGATAAGCAGGTGTGCAATTGGTGCAGAGGGACCAATCAGTTGGGAAGGCAGGCTTGATGCCAACTTTTTTTTCTCTCAGCTTGTAATTCCACACTCTTCAACATTCAGTGAACTAAACTTTCTGCAGTGAGTGACCAGAATTCCTGTATTTGCTGTAAATTTCTTAAAAGCCCAGAAATTAAGCTTCTTTGTGTGCTCATCTGGAAAGTGAACAAGAGAAGGAGCTCTTCAATAGCTATTTTATGTTTTAGTGCTTTGTCATTTTTGCCCTTTGAAGTGCTATAAAATTTCTGTAATTTTAAGTATTTTTTAATTTAGAGTGTTGTGCCCTATTTTCTTCATTCCTTAAATTAGGTTTGTTTACAAAGTGTTTCAAGCATGGTACATAATTATTCAGATGGTGGAAAATAAATTGAACTTTGATTTAGCATAATTTATGAGCTTGCTCAATCTCAGTATGTTGCAGCTTACAAAAAGGGCATTTGCAACTACCTTGCCAGGTTATCTTGCCACTTTCTGATAAGATTGTCGATGCTTTAAAATGTAATTGGTGCATAAGATTTGAGTGTGGCTCATATACTATCTACACACTGACCACTGAATCACAGAATTATAAAATCACCACAATTATGGAATTATAAAATAATACATCAAATCAGTTCTGGACTGCCTCTTTGCAAGAGCTACCCAATTTATCCCATTCCTGGGATATTTTACTGGAGAAGGTACAGCCACTGAAAAGCCACACTCAACATTTTAGAAACAGGTTTGTCACTTCTACCATTAAATTTCTGAATGGTCTGTGAACCCATGAATGTGATCTCCTATTCCCCCTTTGCAACTTATTTATCTTTTTAATATATAGTAATGTTTATGTCTTGCTGCCACAAAACCACATATTTCACAATATTTGTCAATGATAATATAAAATGGATTCTGATACATCTTTCAAATATTTATCCATTCTCCTTCAAAAGTCTGCTTTCACCACAGTTACAAGCAATACATTTAAAATTATAACAACACCCTGTTTAAAAAACTGCTTTTCATCTCTGGCACTCTTTACGATTCACCTTGACATGTGTCCTCACTTTCTGCCATTTCAAACAGTTCTACCTTCGTTATTCTACCAATAAAACGTGATAATTTTCAAATAATTTATTGATTTTTCTGTTTTAATCAACATTCTAAACCAGTAATTCTCTACAAATTTATATTTATGGATGGTGAGCCAGGCTGGCCTTTCAATTCCTCTTACCACTGAGAGCTGTGGAAAAGATGTTGCTATGATTTAGGATGGTCTGGTTGGTGCAGGGGTGTGGAGGCTGGGGTGAGGCTGTGATAGGAGTGGGTTTTTAGGGGGAGGGGTTCATTTATGATTGTCACACGCCCGACTAGCTTTATATGGGTGTGATAGGTCTAAGATTTAGTGTGGATGATGTGACTGTGGAAAAGCTATTTTGTACTTTTACACCTTGATTCTGTGCTCTTTTTGATACACGCATAGACCAAAGATATGTAATGAATGAGGTATACATTTGTATGATGGTTTGGTATAGCAGAGTGGTAAATGCAGTGAAGCTTGGATTCCTTGGCTATCTACCTGGAAAAATGTACCATTGGTATGTCTTGTCTTACCAAAGCCCTTTTGCAGGTGCTACAGAATGTGGAGATAGGCACTTATCATTAGACAAATCTGGATAACAGGATAATCTGTTTTTTTCTACTGTCATGTGTGATGCCAAGCAGAGCCAGATGATGCTAATGAGAGAGATAACAGAAGACAATGGGGAAACATTCAAAATGCTAATGAGAGAGAAGAGAGATTAACCGGAAAGAAACACAATTCAGATATTGACAGACTGGTTGCTTTGAACCTAAACTGTTTGAAGTTTGATGGACAGGTGATACCCCAGCAGGGGGTAAAAGGAGCAGGTTTGCTAAGGCACTAGACTGGAAAGAGCAGTGTTCCCCCACAAGTGGTGGGAGTTTGGAGGTCCGGTTTGCGGGAACCGACCAGAGGCTCACAGGGTGTAAAGGTACGATCGGTGGGAACCTGGGGTGTGTGTCCGCCCTTGCCTGGGTGCCGGGTTCACCACAGAAGAACGATCGTATCCGGAATGGAAGGGTCACAGTCGGTGACCACAGTGGGATAGAAGACATCAAAAGGTCTGCCTAAAACCAAATTGCATCTCTCTCTCTCTCCAACGGTACGACAAAGCAATTACTGCGAACTGCACTAAACTGAACTGAACTCTGCTTCACTTAAGACTAATCATTTTACCCCTAGACTGCAATAGAGCTTGGTTGATTCCTATTACCCTAGTTCTGTGTATATGTGTGTATTATCATTGCTAACCTGTTACATTTATATATTATGATTAGTGTACTGTATTACTTATTTCTTTAATAAAACTTCATTAGTTCCTAGTAATCCAGACTCCAACGAGCGTTCCATTTCTGCTGGTTTGGCAACCCGGTTACGGGGTACGTAACACTACCAATGTTTGTGTTTACCCCCTTTCTAATTGAAGTTTCAAGCTACCATTTACCCCAGTCACGATTTAATGCTCCTGCCATGAGTTGCCAGATATCCTTATTACCAAGTTAAAGTTGAAACCTTCAACAAGATTAACATAATTTCGATCTTCAATATATCTGTTCATTCCTTTTCGGTTAGAGAATGTTTAAAGGCTACCAATGTTTAAAGGTTTCTAATATCCCGTATTTCACCATGTCACACATGACTAGTTCCAATAAGCATCTCCAGAGTTTAACTCTGGACATTCAATGGCATTAGCTTTGAATACCTCACAATATTAACTTGGGTTAGACAGGATTTGTTGGAGTCTTTCTTGATGGAGGGGTGGGGAAGAGTCTGCTGGTTCTCGAATCGGCTGAGCTCGAATAAGCCTCGCTTCAGACTGTAACATCGAAATGTCGATTTGTTGGTCTCCCCTCTTGCTGTGGACAAGGTGACAGCTTGTTAGTGAGAGGGAGATCCTGTGGCAATTAGGACTGTTGACTGGTGAACAATGGTTTTTGTTCGGCTGCAGATCATGGTCTCTCTTTCAGGGCTTTGCTGTTGCTTGCCTGGTGGGTGTTTGGTGCTGATGAGGGGAGAGCAGAGGGTTGGTGCCATTCATTCTTTAGGGTTTTCTTCTGTTTTGTGGATGTCTACGAAGGGTAAGAATTTTGGGTTGTATACTGTTTTTGTTTGATCGGCGTTGACTCAGTGTAGTTGTCACATTGTCCATACGAGACAACACATTGTCAACTTCGATGACTGAGTATAGTTGTCCACAGGGTTTGCCAGGCTTTTCTTCAGTGTAGATACTGCTACTGCTCAGCTTGGGACCTGGCCGGATTCGAACTCAGGACCATCCACTTCGAAGTCCAGTGCTGATGCCATTACGCCACCAGCTGGCCCTGTATATTCTCTGATATTAAATGGAACCATTGATTTTCTTTCACTATTTAGCAAAAACTAAGATAAACTAGGCACATAATAAGTTTGACTGTAAGAGTGGATTAGAAGCTGAGTATACTGAGTCACCTCCTGACGCACCAAAAATTTTCCACCACCTTTCAGACACAAATGCGGAGTGTGAAAGCACAGAGTCCCCTTGCATATATTTCAACACTCAAGAAATTTACTCCCACTTGGGACAAAGTAACTTCCTGTTAGCACCCAACTCTAGCGCCCTCAACAGGAACTCCAATTACCATTAGGGGACCATGTGTACAGTCCGTACAGTCTGCAAGATCCACTTCAGTAACTCATCAAGGCTTCTTTGGTAGCACTACTCAAGTCCCTGATCTTCACCACCAGATGAACAGCAGGTCATGGGAACGCTGATGTTTGCAATTTCTTCTCCAATCACACACCAGCCTGAGTAGGTCACTGATCCTGCTCTGTTGCTGGGTCAAAAGTTTGGAACTATCTGCCCTTTGAAAGAAACTTCATCACTGGGACTAAGGCAAGTAATTCACCAATGCAGCAGGTCAGGATGTCAGAGAGAAGGGTGAGAAAAAGACTTTGTAAAGAATTATTATATTCTGCATCTGCTGCTTGCAATGTAACCAGTGGAGTTTGGGACTTTCTCCAGGAGGTAACTCCATTCACAAGTTCTCATTGTAAGCCCTTCAGGAGAAAGCGAATCAGCTTTCAGCTCTCCTGCAAGATCTTGTTATTGCAGACTGACCGGAAATTCCCAAACTTATTACCAAACCCAGCTTCCCGCAGCCCCCAGTCCACAGCCGACACCACCACCGGCATTGCTATTAGGAGTCCTTTGATTGCTACAGATCTGAGCAGTACCTTAGCTTGCTGAATTCACTTACGTAAAGTAAATCTTTTCAGTTGCCCCCATCTAGACAAGCCCTTTCCATCTCACTTCTATCCCCGGAACTTTTGAGATTGAATCGTATTATTAATAAATTGGCTTATTATTGTCACATGTGCCAAGGTACAGTGGAAAAACCTGTCTTGCTTACTGTCTGCACAGATCAATTTATTACAAACATGCATTGAGCTAGTACAACAGATTGCAGAATAAAGTGTTACAGAGACACTGCAGTGCAGGTAGACAATAAGATGAAAATTTATAACGAATTAAATTGTGAGGTCAAGACTCCATTCTATGGTTCTAGGGAACTATTCAATAGCATTAAAACCAGACTATGAACACATTGGAAAGAGGAGAGCTATCCATCTGTTTATATTAATTCCCAATAATATCTCCTTTTTTAAACCTAATATAAATTCTTTTTTTACTATTGCTTTAGTGGGGCCATCCCCATCCTAATAACTCTCGGATAGATAAAATTCTCACGATCTTTCCCCTCATTCCTTTGACCCTGATCTTAAATTTCTGCATTTCTGGCTCTTAAATAATAGAGACTGTTTTTCCAAATTTACCCAGTCAAAATCTGATTTAAGTTCAGATATTTCTATCAGATTCCCTCCAAACATTCTTTACTTTAACCAGAAGAGCCAAAATTTCAAGGGCTGAAAATTTCTTGATGCTCTGGAATCCATTTAATATAATGCTATGCATAGCAATCAAAAAATTCTTCTTGAACCCAACTCCCAGCACTGTCCCTGTCTCAGATCACGTATGGAGGTCTTAATGCCAATGAAAGTAGATCAAATCAACAAAACTCTTGAATTAAATAAAATATTCTTAGTCTGGGATTCACTTACCACATCATCTAGCTATAAATAAGAGCGCTGATTTTTTAATGATATGAAACACAATTATGTATGCTATCCACTTCAACACACATAGCACTGCTCTAAAAATGAGATAAACTTAGGGCAGCTCGATTGCAAATAAGATTCCTTTGAATACACTCAATGTACATTATATCTGAATAATTTATCTAAATACTTTGCAAAATCAAAGGGAATTGTCAATAAATTAAATTACCAACTTTCCTAGTGTATGAGCTACTTATTGCTACAACCTTGGTATGGTCTGTTGGCATTGTAATCAGTGGAAATGTATATAATTCACAACCACCAACATAGAGTTGGGTTCACTTTAAGAGGCTGGTCTGACGTGATGATGTAACTATTTGTAGTTCTGTTACCACGCTTCACGTTCAGTTTTTGGAGTACAATAAATGAGTTGGTACATTTTTTAATGAAACTTAAAACACCTTACCTTGGTTTGTTTACAAAGACTTAGATTGGTGATCCTGATGTTTGCCAGCGCAGTCTCTTTGAAACTGCTGGCGTTTTGGAAGTAAAATGCCGTTACTTGGTTTGTACAAGCCAGGGCCCAATCCGTGCTGTGAGAAATGACTGCCAACAACACCATATTTATCTATGTGGTAGCATCACTCAGCAACTCCCTGGCTGCGAGAGTGGTGAGTCTACTAGAACACTGGCCTGAGCATGATAAATACCAATTGCTGAAAACTCATACTTTACAGACTTTTGGACTATTGGAGTCTGAGCGCGCCAAACAGTCACTCTCCTTGCTCGGAGCTGGCGATGCTAAGCCTCCAGATCCAATGGACCACATGCTGTCTCTCCTGGGAAATCACCATCCTTGCCTTATTTTTAAGGAACTCTTCAATGTATCAAATGCCTGATCAAGTCACATAGCTCTTGTTAGTAGACCTGTGAAGGACCAAAGGGAGCTTGCTAAAATGGCTGATAGTCTACAATCTGATTGATTCTTAGGATGGCAGGACTTTCATATGATGAAAGACTGGATGAACTAGGCTTATACTCGTTGGAATTTAGAAGATTGAGGGGGGATCTGATTGAAACATATAAAATCCTAAAGGGATTGGACAGGCTAGATGCAGGAAGATTGTTCCCGATGTTGGGGAAGTCCAGAATGAGGGGTCACAGTTTGAGGATAAAGGGGAAGCCTTTTAGGACCGAGATTAGGAAAAACTTCTTCACACAGAGAGTGGTGAATCTGTGGAATTCTCTGCCACAGGAAACAGTTGAGGCCAGTTCATTGGCTGTATTTAAGAGGGAATTAGATATGGCCCTTGTGGCTAAAGGGATCAGGGGGTATGGAGGGAAGGCTGGTACAGAGTTCTGAGTTGGATGATCAGCCATGATCATACTGAATGGCGGTGCAGGCTCGAAGGGCCGAATGGCCTACTCCTGCACCTATTTTCTATGTTTCTATATTAATCAGTCAGGCAGCAGAGCATAATTCCTCCTCCTATCCCTGCCTCAATAACTCCAGTTGGCAAGGCCTTCAACATAAGCACACGATACAGACCACTAATGTATGCTGTGGAACAGGTAGTACCGGCTCTGTGTTTTTACCACACTGGCTTTGGTACAAATACTAGGAAGTGGCGACCGCCTTGCAGCTTCGACAGTGCCAGTTCATCTGGAACATCAGAGGTCTGTGAACACCATGAGTTCCAGCTGTCAGAGACGTCTACTGCTCATTATGGACACAGGTGCTCAGGTGAGTGTGCGGCCAGCATTGCCTACTGATGAGAAGTGATGGGACCTCACTAGAGACTACCCTAATGGCAGCAGGATCCAGACTTATGGGACACCACGGGTGACACTCTGCTTCAGGGGGTGATGTTACACATTTGATTTTGTCCTGGCTAAAGTGGCTAGACCTCTGCGCGGCGCAGAATTCCTGTGCACCCAAGGACTGTTATTTGATCTTAAGAACAACCGGCTTATGGATGTCACGGACTTTGCGTTGTTACCCGGCTCCCCCAGTAATTTCCCCGCAACGACTCTGCACCACTGCATGTGAGTTTACTCGACTGCTGGGAGAATTCCCAAACCTCAGCAAGCCCACATTCTCCACAGCAGTTACAGAACATGGAGTCGAGCACCACATTTCCAAACTGGCTCATCAGTCCATGCTCGTACCCGTGGACTGGACCCAGAAAAGCTGGCAAACGTGAAGGCTGAGTTTGCAAACGTGGAGAGACTTGGCAATGTATGCTGGTCAAATAGCCCCTGGGCTTTGCCCCTCCAGTAGGTCCCTAAGTTCGATGGTGATACCAGGCCCCACACATCCAAGACTTTTTGGCACATTTAACATAAAGTTAATTTTTTCCACAGTTAACTTAACTAGGGGCTGCCATCAGGTGCCTAAGTGCTCGGAGAACATTCCTAAAACAGCTGTTATCACCCTATTTGGTCGTTTTGAGTTTCTGTGCATGCCATTTGGGCTGAAAAATGTAGCAAAGACTTTCCAATGACTCTGTAATAAAAGATTTAGATTTTTTTTGTTTATTTGGATGACATACTTGTTGCCAGTGCATCCAAATCTAAACAAATGTCTCATCCTCCGCACACGCTTTGAGCACTTAAGCCAAGACAGGTTGCTTATTGACCCTGCTAAATGCCAGTCGGGGCTGTCAACAACTGAATTTCTCGGCCATCACGTCTCTGCAGAAGGTCAAAATCCTTCCCATCAAAAGTAGCCACTGTTCTGGATTTCCCACCGCCTTGCACTACTAAAAAACAACAGAAGTTTTCAGGTATGGTGAATTGCTATCACTGCTTCATACCAGGCCAGGTTCTGAAGACCTGTGCTGACCAACTGGCTGGTGTGTTCACGGATATCTTCAAACTCTCACTCCAGCAGTGGGTGGTACCCACCTGCTTCAAGCAGGCTTCAGTCGTACTGGTGCCCAAGGAGAGTGTGATAATCTGCCTCAACGACTATAGCCCAGAGGCTCTTATGTCCACAGTGATTAAGTGTATTGAGAGGCTGGTGTTGAAGAATATCAGCTCCTGTTTGATGGGCAACTTGGCTATGCTCCAATTTCTCTACTGAAGCAACAGGTCTACAACAGATACCAACTCATTAGCTCTTCACAAAACGCTGGAACATCTGGACAGCAAAGATATGTACAGCAGGATGCTCTTTATCTCAGCTCAGCACCTAACACCATCATCCCCTTAAAACTAATCAGTAAACTCCAAGACCTGGGCCTTAATACCCCCTTGTGCAATTGGATCGTGGATTTCCTCGCTTGCAGACCTCAGTCAGTCTGGATTGGCAAAAACATCACCTCCACAATCTCCAGCAACACAGGAGCACGACTGTGTGCTTAGCCCCTTGCTCTACTCTCTTTACACCTGTGACTGCGTGTCTAAGTACAGCTCCAACACCATATACAAGCTTGTTGATAACACCACTATTGTGGGCCATATCAAAGATGGTAATGAATCAGCATACAGGAGGGGGATAGAAAATTTGACTGAGTGGTGTCATAACAACAGCCTCTCATTTAACATCAATAAGACCAAGGAGCTGAAAGTAGACTTCAGGAGAGGGAAACCAGTGGTCCGTGAGCCAGTAATCATCGGAGGATCAGAGGAGGAGAGGGTCAGTAACTTTAAATTCCTGGATGTCACTATCTCAGAGGACTTGTGTGGACCCATCATATAAATGTAATGGCAAAGAAAGCACAATAACAACTCTGCTATCTCAGGAGTCTGCAGAGATTCAGCGTGTCATTGAAAACCTTGGCAAACTTAAACAGATGTGTGGTGGAAGGTGTGGTAAACCATGTATATATGTTGTAACTCGGTTACCTGTCTGGACACACCCCTCTGCTGACTGCCCCTGTGGCTCCTCCCACAGAGTCCTGTATAAAGGTGTTCACCTTGCCCCTCCCCCTCAGTCCGGGGGCAGACACTCACTGTGGAGGTCGTATTGTACAGCGAATAAAAGCCTTTCAGTATTTTACCAAACCTCAGTCTTTTGGACTAATTGAAGGTGCTTCAATTTTATTCGCTGTACGTTTTAAAACATAGAACAGGCCCTGAGACCAGACAAATTAAACCTCGATCCGCAAATGCCTGAGCTGGAAACGCTTTCGAACTCTGGCTGGCCTGCTTCGAAGCGTATCTAGAGGAGATTAAAGCGACCGACCCCGTAGCGAAGTGCAGAGTTCTACTCTCCAGGATCAGTCCACGGGTTTATTCGCTGATCAGAGACCAGCTGAACTACGACGGCGCGATGAACGCACTCAAAAGACAATACCTGCGGCCAATAAACAGCATCTATGCTCGGCACCATTTAGCGGCACGGCAACAACGGTCCGGGGAATCGAGTGCTGAGTTTGTCCGGGCCCTACAGACACTCGTGCGGGCCTGCGATTGCCAGGAGCTGATGGCGGCGCAGCATGCAGAACTCCTAGTGAGAGACACCTTCGTCACGGGGACCAGGTCAGTGTACGTGCGCCAGCGGCTGCTGGAAAAAGCCGATCTTACCCTAAATTCGGCGATCGAGCTGGCTGATACGCTGGAGGCCGCTCTGCATAACTCCGAGGCTCTCCAGGCACGCGATCCCCCGATGGCCTCGTGGGCGCCGCAGACCCCGCAACCCGCTGGTGAATCGACCTCGGCTGCAGCCAGTCGTGAATCCGCGAAGTGCTACTTCTGCGGACTGGAGAAGCACCCCCAGAAACGCTGCGCGGCCCGACAAGCTACCTGTTCCAGCTGCAGAAAGAAGGGCCACTTTGCCAAGGTCTGTAAGTCCAAACCGCGAGCGGGATCGAGCAGCGCCACGTGCGAGATGTGGGGGTCGCCATCTTCCCTGCACGCCGCCACGATGTGCGAGACATGGGGGTGGCCATCTTGGTCGGCGCCACCTCCCACCGCCTACGACCAACGGGTGCTCACGGGCCACCCCACCGTGCCGGACCAAGACAGCGACCCCACCCTGGCTTCCGTGACCCTCGACCAAAGCGCTCCCCATCAGCTCGCAAGGTCAATGATGGACATCCTGGTGGAGGGGCACAGGACAAGCTGCCTGTTTGACACAGGCAGCACGGAGAGTTTTATCCACCCGGCCACGGTGCAGCATTGTGGACTCATGATACGGCCGGTAAGTCAGAGGGTCACCATGGCCTCCGGGTCGCATACAACAGACATCCGGGGGGGCGGTTGTGCAGCGACGCTAGTGGTGCAGGGCACAGAATATTGGCACTTTAAGTTACTGGTCTTGCCTCAACTGTGTGCCCCTGTGCTGTTGGGGTTGGACTTCCAGAGCCACCTGAAAAGAGTGACAATGAAGTATGATGGGCCCCTCCCGCCAATTACTGTCATAAATCCCCTGTTTTGTAGAGATATGTCACGTACCCCGCTACTGACCACACACACACACCGACCCGCGCATCCCACCCAACATCATGCCAACTGCCACACTACCGACACCACTTGTGGCCTCTCCACCCTCAGGATCCCTCCCCGACTGCTGTTCGCCAACCTGACCCCCGACTGTAAATCTGTGGCAACTAAAAGCAGGAGGTACAGCGCGGGGGACAGAGCTTTCATTAAGTCGGAGGTGCAGCGGCTGCTCAGGGAGGGGGTCACTGAGGCAAGCACAAGTCCTTGGAGGGCGCAGGTGGTCATTGTTCGGAACGGGGAGAAGAATAGGATGGTCGTGGACTATAGCCAGACCAGCAATAGGTTCACGCAGCTCGCCGCGTACCCTCTACCCCGCATCGCGGATATGGTCAATCAGATAGCACAGTACAAGGTGTACTCGACCATAGACCTAAAATCTGCTTACCATCAGCTCCCCATCCGCCGGGAGGACCGCCCTTACACTGCCTTCGAGGCGGACGGCAGGCTTTATCACTGCCTGCCCGTCTCCTTCGGTGTCACGAATGGTGTATCTGTCTTTCAGAGGGCAATGGACCGGATGGTGGGCCAGTGCCAACTGAAGGCCACGTTCCTATATCTGGATAACATCACCATCTGCGGTCACGACCAGCAGGATCACGACAACAACCTCCAAAAATTTCTCCAAGCGGCCAAATCTTTCAACCTCACCTATAACAAGGACAAGTGTGTATTTGGGACCACCCGACTTGCTATCCTTGAGTGTGTCGTGAAGAATGGAGTCATTGGCCCTGACCTCAACCGTATGTGCCCCTTGTTGGAACTCCCTCTTCCCAATACCCTCAGAGCTCTCAAAAGGTGCCTGGGCTTCTTTTCATATTATGCCCAGTGGGTCTCTAACTATGCAGACAAGGCCCGCCCCCGGTCAAGTCCACCACATTCCCCCTCTCTGCCGAGACCCACGCGGCTTTCAACCGCATAAAAGGGGACATTGCCAAAGCAGCAATGCATGCGGTGGATGTAGCCATTCCCTTCCAAGTAGAGAGTGACGCCTCCGACTTTGCGCTGGCTGCTACCCTCAACCAGGCAGGAAGACCAGTGGCGTTCTTCTCCCGTACCCTTCAAGGCCCTGAAATTCGGCACTCTGCGGTAGAGAAAGAGGCCCAGGCCATAGTGGAAGCTATAAGGCACTGGAGGCACTATCTTGCTGGCAAAAGGTTCACCCTGCTAACTGACCAGCGCTCAGTCGCGTTCATGTTTAATAATCAGCAGCGGAGCAAAATCAAAAATGATAAAATTCTGAGGTGGAGAATCGAACTCTCCACCTACAACTATGACATCATGTACAGGCCTGGGAAGCTCAATGAGCTCTCCGATGCCCTATCCCGGGGAACATGTGCCAGCACGCAGATCGACTGGCTATACGCCCGACATGTAGACCTTTGCCACCCGGGAGTCACCCGGCTTTTCCACTTCGTGAAAGCCCGGAACCTGCCTTACTCCCTTGAGGAAATCAGGACGATGACCAGGGACTGCCAAGTCTGCGCAGAGTGCAAACCGCACTTCTACCGACCCGAAAAGGCACCACTCATCAAGGCCACCCGCCCCTTTGAGCGACTGAGTGTTGACTTTAAGGGCCTCCTTCCCTCCACCGACCGCAATGTGTACTTTCTTAACGTAATTGACGAGTACTCGCGGTTCCCCTTCGCCATCCCCTGCCCCGACACCACTACCACGTCAGTTATAAAAGCCCTGCGCAAGCTCTTCACTCTGTTCGGATACCCATGCTATATCCACAGTGACAGAGGGTCCTCGCTTACGAGTGACGAGCTGCGCCAATATCTATTGGCTAGGGGAATTGCAACTAGTAGGACCACGAGCTATAATCCCCGGGGGAATGGACAGGTAGAGAAGGAGAATGGCACGGTGTGGAAAGCCACACTCTTAGCCCTCAGGTCAAAGGGACCGCCGATCTCCCGCCAGCAGGAGGTCCTTCCCGACGCACTCCACTCCATCCGCTCCCTGTTATGCACGGCAACCAATGCCACCCCTCATGAGCGGCTCTTTTCTTTTCCCAGAAAATCGACCACTGGAACCACCCTACCATCTTGGCTGACGTCCCCGGGGCCAATGCTGATCCGGAAACATGCGAGGAGCAATAAATACTCCCCGATAGTCGAGAGGTTTCACTTACTTCAGGCGAACCCCCAGTATGCCTACGTGGTTTTACCTGATGGGCGGGAGGACACGGTCTCCATCCACGACCTGGCGCCCGCAGGAGCTCCGGGCCCTACCCTGAACACTCTGTGGTGACTATTGACCCCGCACCCACCAATGTATGTACCTACAAGACACCGTGCACCCCGAACCCTATACAGACACCACACGACACTCCCATACCGGGCGCGACGCACACGCACGAGGGATTACCGACGCCTAACGTGCTGGCACCTGAAGTCAGGCCGGAGCCAGCACAACCGCCATCACCGGTGCAATCACCACCGGTGCTACGTAGATCACAGCGACGGACTCGACCGCCTGATAGACTTAACCTGTAAATATACTTCTTGTAAATATTGTCAGTCACTTCACCCCATGGGACTCTTTTTTAAAAAAGGAGGGGTGACTGTGGTAAACCATGTATATATGTTGTAACTCGGTTACCTGTCTGGACACACCCCTCTGCTGACTGCCCCTGTGGCTCCTCCCACAGAGTCCTGTATAAAGGTGTTCGCCTTGCCCCTCTCCCTCAGTCCGGGGGCAGACACTCACTGTGGAGGTCGTATTGTACAGCGAATAAAAGCCTTTCAGTATTTTACCAAACCTCAGTCTTTTGGAGTAATTGAAGGTGCTTCAGAAGGTGTGCTGACTGGCTGCATTACAGCCTGGCATAGGAACACCAATGTCTCTGAGCAGAAAATCCTACAAAATGAAATATATTTAGCCCAGTACATCACAGGTAAAGCCCTCCCAACCATTGAGCACATCTACATGAAATGTTGCCATAAAAGGGCAGCATCCATCGTCAAAGATCCTCACCACCTGCAGTTGGCTGACATTAAGTTCAGGGATGCTGGGGTTTCTCTCACATGTGATGTCTCAACTTGTTGCCCTCACCTGATAGTGCTCACAAACTGGAGACGGACTGTTTTTAACTCCACACATGGCCTCTTGATTCGGGGCTGGCAGGCCTCACAGAAAAAGGTTGCACTGAGGTTTATTTGACTCCGCCTCAGAAAGGATGTGTGTGGTAAGCGTGTGGCCTGTGTGGTGTGCCAACGGGCAAAAATTAATCGTCATGTACAGGCACCTACTGAGGTCCTTGAGCAATCGCTTGGCCATGTCAATGTAGACCTTGTTGGTCCTCTTCCCTCCTCCCATGGTTTCACGCACCTCCTTACCGTGGTGGACCGTACCACCTGGTGGCCAGAGGTCGTCCCTCTCACATTGCTGGTAACTGCAAACATGGCTCAGGTGTTCATTAGCACTTGGGTTGCTTGGTTTGGCAACACAGCTCAGATGTCCTCTGAGGGTGATCCCCGATTTATATTAGACCTTTGTGCTGTGATGGTCCAGAACCTTGGTGTTAGGCTATAGCGTATCATCACAGTGGATCACTGGATCACTCACAGGCTCATAATGCTGGTTTTAGTGAACTCTGGGTGTCCTGTGTAGGGTAATGTATATCATTCACAACCACCGACATTGAGTTGGGGTTCACTTTAAGAGTCTGGTCTGACATGGTGACGTAATCACGTGAAGTACTTTTACTGCGCTTTGTGTTCAGGTTTTGGAGTACAATAAATGAATTGTTACATTTTTGCTTAAACATAAAATGCCTCACATCATTTTCTTTACAAAAACCTCCAAGACACATTGGTATTTAACCCTCTGAGACCAGGGAAACGTAAACTGCTCTTCGCCAGAGAAAGAATATGGTTGCACTACAGTTTGAATGCTGGTTTTGATTAATTCAATAAGATAGCTCTTTCTGTTTACTAAAATAGATCGTCACTGGAAGATACTGGGATGGGACATTATTAAACATTATTTGCTTTAAATTCAAAGTGGCTAGTTTCCTTTTATGAGCTGCTAAAAGCCCTCAAAAAATAGCTTTAGACTTTTGTATACTGTATTTTGATTTCTATGGTTGGTAAGGGCAAAGGAGCTATTGAAGCAAGACTTTGCCTCTTTACTCCAGAATGTGTAGGAGGTTTTGCAGCAAGAGATGAGTCAATGGAGTAGCACTCATTTGGAGCAGACTTTCACCAAATGAGTTGCATTTAGATGTTAGTATTTATTTATATACTCCTTTTTGAATGCGCAGAGGAAAATGGCAATGACAGTAAACCCACTCTCTAGATTCCATAGTATCAAGGAGCATTCTTTCCTGGCATCCTGGGAAGTATCTAGAGAAGTACATCCATACTTTTCTATTTGCTTTCTCTTGTTCCCAAGGAACTATGTGTCAAACAAGCATGTTTCACTTGGCACAACAAATGATCTGATGCAAGGACTCAACCTGAGATGTTAACAGTTCTTTATACTCCACAGAGGCTGTTGAACATGCAGCGTTTCTCTTGCAGATCATATGATGCTCCTAATTGCAGCATCTGTGGTCTCTTTTGTCTTCATGTTTCATCTGGTCATGCAAAGAACACTGATCCATTACTGCAGGCATCATAGGCCAGAGGGAATAGTGTTCAACTATAATTACTACAATGCTATTTTCTCTACAACAATTCTCAGTTCATATGCAGCCTTCTCACAGGGACCAAACTAGTTCATTTAATAAATTCCATCTTATGGGAAAGTGATGTGGGATTGAGTGTCCTATTTGGGGAGTTCAAGAAGGTCCTCGTTTCTTTATTGCATTCTGCTTACATGACAGGACTGTTTGGGAGTAGGTGGAAGGCATCAAGGTAGCATCAGCCTGATATCATTTTGCAGCTGAAAAGCTGCAGAGGTCATTGGTGATTTTGATGGTGTACAGAAATTAGAGTACTTCAGCACAGTAACAGGTCCTTTGGTCCATCTACTCCATATTAACCTGGTCTTCTGCCTAGTCCCCTCCAAACACCTGCCATTCAATGTACCTATCCAAGCTTTTCGTAAATGTTACAATGGATCCTGCATCTGCCATTTCCACTGACAGCTCATTCCTCACTTCCCTCTGAGTGAAGATCCCCCTGGGATTCCCCTTAAATATTTCATCTTTCACCCTAAACTTATGGTCACAGGTTCTAGTCTCACCAAAGCTGAGGAGAAAAAGCCTTCGTACATTCACACTATCTATACCCCTCATAATTTTGTATACCAC
Source organism: Mobula hypostoma (assembly GCF_963921235.1). Classification (NCBI taxonomy): domain Eukaryota; kingdom Metazoa; phylum Chordata; class Chondrichthyes; order Myliobatiformes; family Myliobatidae; genus Mobula; species Mobula hypostoma. The sequence goes on from NC_086112.1 coordinate 55,474,241, forward strand.
TATCATATTTCCCCTGATTCTTCTGCATTCCAAAGAAAACACTCCCAACCTATTCAATCTTTCCTTATAATTCAGGTCCTCAAGAGCCAGCAACATCCTCATAAATAATCTCTGCACACTTTCAAGCACTGATATCTTTTCTGTAGGCAGGTGACCAAAAATGTAACAATACTCCAAATTTGGCCTCACCAACATCGTGTACAACTTGAACATATCATCCCCATTCCTGTACTCAATGTCATGATTTATGAGGACCAATACGTCAAAGCTCTCTTTATGACCCTATGTACATGTTATAACACATTGAAGGAATTATGGATGTGCATTCACAGGCCCCTTTGTTCTATACAGATCTCTTCCTCTGGTTTGCAATTCCTCACATTTGTCTGCATTAAATTCCATCTGTCATTTTTAGCGTATTTTTCTAGCTGATCAACACCATGCTGCCAGCTTTGATAGCCTACATCGCTGTCCACTACAACCCCAATCTTGGTCTCATTTGCAAATTTCACCTTGTTCACCTCATGCCCTTGTATAAACCCAAAAGTATCAGCTAGCTACCACCAAGGCAGTAAAGAAATGGTCTCCATTGAGGCCTTGAAGGGCTGCTTTGAGGTTACTGACTGGAATGTGCTTTGTGAACCATGTGAGGAGGACATTAAGACTTACTGATTGCATCACTGGCTACATCAGCTTCTGTGTGGACACTGTAATACCATCAAGAACTGTTCACTGCTTCCCTAACAGCAAACCATGGGTCACCAGAGATCTGAAGGCCCTTCTCAACCACAAAAAGAGAGCCTTACATCAAGAGACAGAGAGGAATTGAAACGTGTGCAGAGGGAGATAAAGAAGAAGATCAAGGTGGCTAAAGAGGAATACAGGAGAGAGCTGGAGAACAAGGTTGGGCAGAGTAGCACAAGGGAGGTGTGGAGAGGCATGAGGAACATTACTGGCTTCAATCAGCCCAGCTGCAGAGCCTTGAAATGCAACTGTGAATGGGCAAATGAGTTAAACCAATTCTTCAATAGGTTTGATGACCGCCCTCCTGTTCACACCCACCTCAGCACACCAGCCCAGGTGCCAAAGCACCTAATGCTCCCTCAGCACCAATGCCTCCCTTCTTTCCCTCCTCCACCCTCCAGTTCAACACGTAGATGAACAACACAGGCTACCACTGTCTACACCCTTCCTTGCCCAGCACCTACCATCTACACCTCCACAAACCAACTGCTATTGTCCCGATTTTCACCTCCCCCTGCCCTCCCCTTCCACCAACTCCCAGTCATCAAGGACTCACCTTCAATACTGAGCAGGTGAGGAGGCCTCTGGGGAAACTCAGACACGGCAAAGCATTGGGACTGGATGGTGTGAACCCCAAGGTCTTGAAGGAGTGTGCTGAGCAGCTGTGTGGAGTTCTCCAGCACATTTTCAATCTGAGTCTCAGCCTGGAAAAGGATCCTGACTGTGTGGACCCAAGAAGGGCCAACTGAAAGTCTTGAATGACTACCGTCCAGTGGCCCTGACCTCACACATCATGAGACCCTAGAGAGGCTAGTCTGGCACACCTCCAACCCCCAGTCAGATCAGCCCTCGATCCTACCAAGAGCACATTGGAGTCAACAATGCTATCATCTACCTGTTGAACAGAGCCTACTCCCATATGAAAAAGCATGGCAGCACTGTGAGGATCATGTTTTTTGATTTTTCAAGTGCCTTCAATACCATACAGCCCTCATTGTTGGGAGAAAAGCTCCATTCAATGCAGGTTGGCACTTCCATTGTTTCCTGGATAATGGATTACCTGAATGTGCATCTTCATAGCTGTGTGTCACACATGGCTATAAGCAGCACTGGGGCCCCACAGGGGACTGTATTGGCTCGCTTCCTGTTTACCCTGTGTACCTCGGAGTTTAGATGCAACGCTGAGTCATGTCATCTGCAGAAATTCTCTGATGACTCAGCAATAGTTGGCTGTATAAAGGAGAATGGGAGGATGAATGCAGGGCCCTGGTGGAGGACTTTGTCGAAAGGTGCAAGCTGAATCTGCAGCTCAACATCAGTAAGACAAAGGAGATGGTGATGGACTTTAGGAAGACCAAGCCTGCATTGTTCTCTGTTACTATTGATAGTGAGGACGTGAATGTGTTGAGGACAGACAAGTAGCTGGGGTGCACCTGGATGACAGACTTGAGTGGAGCACCAACACAGAGGCTGTGTACAAAAAGGGCCAGAGTTGCCTCTACTTCCTGAGGAGACTGAGATCCTTTGGAGTATGTACGTTTCTCCTTCACATGTTCTACCACTCTGTTGTTGTCAGTACAATCTTCTATGTGGTGGTGTGCTGGGAGAATGTCTTCAACACGGATGATGTCAACAGCCTAAATAAACTGTTTAGAAAGGCTGGCTCTGTAGTAGTAACCAAACTGGACATACTGGAGGTCATGATAGAAGAAAGAACCCTCCGAAAAATCCTGGCATTTCTGGACAATTTTTCTCAACCCCAGAGGGCCACTTTTAGTAACAGACTAAGACAACTGTGCTGTTCCAAAGAGCACTATATGAGTTCATTCTTACCCTTGGCCACCAGGCTTGATAATAAGTCACACACACAAAACACTGGAGGACACATGCTGAAGCTTTTCAGCCCGAAATGTTAACTGTACTCTTTTCTACAGATGCTGCCTGACTCGCTGAGTTCCTCCAGCATTTCATGTGTGTTGCTCAGGTTTCCAGATTTTCTCTTGTCTATAATGAGTCAACCTATAGCCTGGGAAGTGATCTTGTAATCTTTGACTTGTACATCTTATTTGTAAGGTAACTTATTTTTATTATTTCTTACTTCTCTTCTAATATTTGTATATCTGTGCACATGTCATCATCAGCAGGTGCCATGCCCAGTTTGAGCTTTGACTGCCATGGCCCACACACTCCTGTTTCGGGTCAAGTGGATCAATTCATTGGTATTTATTTCCAGTTCTCTGGCTGCTGTCTCCATCATCATTTGTCTTTGCACTTGTAACACAGTAGTTACCTTTGGGATCAATAAAGTACCTATCTGTTTATCCAAATTTGTTGATCCAGTTTACAACATTATTATCTAAGTCATTAATATAGAAGATACGCAACGATGGACCAAGCATTGATCTCTGTGATACACCACTAGTTACAGCCTCCAGTCAGAGAGACAACTGTCTGCTACCACTCTCTGGTATCTCTCACTAAGCCAATGTTGAATCCAAGTAGCTACTTCAGTTCATCCCAAATGCCAGGTGACTTAACCTTATGGATCAATCTCCCATGTGGTACTTTGTTAAAGGTCTTGCAAAGACCACATAGACAATGTCCACTGCCTTCTCTTCAACAACTTTCTTGGTAACAATCTTAAAAGTTTCTTAAGATTGGTTCGACATGATCCATCAGGCACAAATCCAGTTTAAACTATCCCCAATCATCCCTTAATATATAGCATCCTGTCCTAGAGAATACTTTCCAATAATTTACGGATGACTGATGTCAAGTTCATTGGCCTATAAGTTGCTGGCTTATTCTTACGGCCTTTCTTGAACAATAATGTTTTCTTGAATAATAGTCTGATTTTAACTAATAAGATGATGAATAATGCGCAGAATTGGTGCATTACACATCGGGGTGCTCTCCTCAGTTACCTGATGAGATAATTGAAGAGGGCAACCCAGTGTAGGATGCATACATTCTGTGCATTACTCATCATCTTATTAGTGTTCTATGATGTTACATTTTATGATCACGTTATATGATCTGTTTTGTGAAGTATTATATGTCTGTGTCCTTTCTGTCAACACTTGCACAGAAGAGACCACTCTATAAATCCAGAGTTAAATGATAGACTTCTCAATAATTTGTAATAAAACTTTAACCATGGTTGTTTCTACATCAATGGTAAGTTGATAAGAATCCATATAATATCAATACTAATATTTTGTTTTTCACAATAGCATTGAATATAAACATCATGAACCTTTTATAATCCAAGCCACAATATCTGCATCAGATGAATCATAACTTATAAATGCAAAAGAAGTAAAGAAATACAACTTCCAATACAATATTGTTATAAATGGTAGTAATTAGACTGGAATGAAGATGTGAGGCCCATGTAGTGTTAAAAGTTGCAATTACCAATGATGATACGGATGTGACACGTGAGAGAAACTGGAGTGGAACGGAGAAGATATGAAAGAACAGCTAGTACAGTTGCACTCGATCCAGGGTGACACCTCTTCAGTTTGTCTTTCGTTATATTTGTAGTCCCATGTCATACTGAGCAAGATTATCTCTCACCTCCTTAATGACGTTGTCTCAGAGAGACAATGTGGTTTCAGATCTACTAGAGGGACAGTGGACATGATCTTTGCTGTCAGACAGATCCAGGAGAAATGCCAGGAACAGAACCAGTAATCTCTACACCCTCTTTGTGGACCTGACGAAGGCATTTGATATTGTCAGTTGCACAGGCCTTTGGTGCATCCTTACAAAGTTAGGCTGGTCAGTGTTGTCAGGTCATTCCATGATGGCACGATGGCCAGGGTCATTGAGAACAGCTACACCTCTGACCCCTTCCTAGTAACTAACACGTGCCTATTCTGTTTAGCCTGCTGTTTGCCATGATGCTGTTCTCTGCTCTCTCACAGAGTGATGAGGGAATAACAATTTGCTGCAGGACTGATGGATGCTTCTTTGAACTGCAACGCCTCAAGGCCAAGACCAAAGTGCTGGAAACAATAGTACGAGACCTCCCCTTTATAGACGACTGTGCTCTTGCAACGCACAGTGAAAGGGACCTGCAGGAGCTCACTGACTGCCTCGCTGTGGCAGCAAGAAAATTCAGCCTAACCGTCAGCCTGCAGAAGACAGAAGTTCTACTTCAGCCCGAACCCCATATGAAACCACAGCCATTCGTGCAGAACCACAAATTGAGATTGAAGGCTGACGCCTTCACCTACCTGGGAATCTGACTCACCTCCTCCTGCAGTCTAGATTGAGAGTTCTTATACAGACTTGCAAAAGCTGGGACATCCTTTGCCAGGCAATGGAAGCGTGTCTGGGAGAATTTGGCATCCAGCAGAAGACCAAGGTGGCAGACTACCAAGCAGTTGTCCTGACTTCTCTGCTGTATGGCTGTGAAACATGGACCCCATACCACAGGCACATCAAGGTGCCTGACCATTTCCACCTATGATGCCTTTGTAAGATCATGGGCATCTTGTGCAAGACAGAGACCCCAGTACAGAAGCCCTATGAAGGGCCAAAAGCTCCGGCACAGAGACAGTGATCATGAAGGCATAACTTCGATGGGTTGGACATGTAGTCTGGATGGAAGACAACTGCCTTCCAAGGGTGATAATCTTTTCCAAGCTGGCACATGGAACCAGAAAGCAGGGAGGCCCCCCAAAGCACTGTAAAGACTGCATGAAAGCGTTTTGAAGGCTTGCAATATCCCTGTGACTGGTTGGGAGGCCTTGACCAAAGACCACAACACCTGGCGCCTGGCAGGCTACAAAGGAACCAACTCATTCTCAGAGCTGTGGCTGAAGGGCCTTGACCAAATGCGCCAGGACCACAAGGAGAGACAACCTGACCCTTCAATGGCCGTAACGCGCCCAACCTGCAGGCGCATCTGTGCTTCCCAGTTCGGGCTTCGCTCTCATCGGAGGCATCACTGAAGTCATCATCGTTTCCGATGGACTTCCAAGAAGAAGGACAAATAATGAGACAAAAATAATTTATCAAGTTGTGTGAATGAGATTACCGGAGGGCACTTTAGGATCCTGGAAAGATGAAGGATCATTGTGTTGTAATTCTATTGTTATTCACATGCTCCATTTGATGAGTGCATTGAAAAAAAGTGGCTTGTTACACAGCACCCTACATTTTAAACTGTAGTTAAATGAGTGCTGATTTTAATTCACATCTTAACATATTGAATGGTGTGGTTATGATAACATAATACTGCATTTTATATTTGTGTGGAATATGGTAGGCATGAAATTGAGAAGAGGAGAACACTCTTGTCACAAAGAATCTACGTCATAACCTGTCGCCATTCCATCTGTTGTTTTGTTTGGGTATTTATTAAGAGGCACCAACATAAAATGCAGCCAGAGTCACAGAGAAAAATGTTGATTGTTTCACTGTAAGTCTATCCTAAAGGAATATTGTTTTTATAAAGAATGATTCCATTTAAATTAAAAAGAATATAAAAGATTCACCAAGATTTCTTTTATTGTACGTCTGGTATGCAATAAAAATGAAACAGCCAAAGCTGATTAAACATTTTTCATGAAAGTTTGTGTCACTTTTATTATCCTTGTTCTTTATAGAAGTCGTAAAATTATTAATGATAATGTTCTGCAGGAAAAGTTGCCTTTAAAAAAAAGGAAAACTTATGGGAAAGAATTCTCGTTTTCCCTAAACCTGCACTTTAACTTCAAAGAAAATGCAAGAGAAATTACGTAAAAGATTTTTTTACAAGTGAACAACACACACAAACTGTTGGAGGAACTCAGCAAGTCATGCAGCATCTATGGAGGGGGAATAAACAGTCGAATTTTTGGGTTGGGGTCATTCATCGGGACTGGAAATGAAGAGGGCAGAAATCAGAATAAGAAGTTTGGGGAGGGGAAGGAGCACACCTTGGCAAGTGATAGGTGAGACTAGATGAGTGGAAGGTGGATGGGTGGGGGTGGGGTATTTGAGGTGCGAAGCTGGGAGAGTTTAGGTGGAAGAGGTAAAGTGCTGAAGAAGATGGCATCTGACAGGAGAAGACAGTGGACCATGGAAGAAAGGGTAAGAGGTGGAAGGTAGTAGGCAGGTGAGGAGAAGAGAAGGAGTGAGGGGGTAATCATAATGGGGAATAAAAAAGAAAGAAGGACATGTCAGAATGGAAATGGAAAGTTGAGTTGAAATGGCTGGCCACGGGAAGATTCTACCTTTTGCACCAGATGGAGCGAACTTGCTCAACAAAGCAGTCGCAATCCCGCCCCCCTGCCCCCCGCCTAATCTACATTGGGTCTCACCAATGTAGAGGAGACTGCACCAAGAGCACCAGATTTAATAGGTGACTCTAACAGACTTGCAGGTGCAGTGCTGCCTCATCTGGAATTTTGTAAGTGATACATTTGTAGGTTTTCCTTGAAGTTACATCAGCGTTAAGAAGAACCAGTGCAAAATTTCTACATTTTATACAAACCCTGGGGAAATTTGCTTAGAAGTGAAGAAATCTTCTACTTTCCCAGATATCAGGCTTTCACATATAAGACACTCACCTAAGTATCACTGCTCTATAAGTGTAATCCAGCTTACAAACTTTCCATTCGCATATGGTGTACATCGTGTGCATGACAAATCTACTGGAAATTGTTGAGTATCCAACTAGAAGAATTGACGAGAAAGAACAAGTTGAAGAATTTCAAAAGGTATTCAATAAAGTCCCACATCAAAGATTAACATGCAAAATTAAACAATACAGGATAACGGGTATGACACAATATGCAAAGAGAAATGATCTTCTATTCCTGTTCCATATCTCCCTATTTCTGTTTCTCCATAATTTTCAGTTATGAAAATAATTTTGACCTGAGAAAAACCATTGTTAATTTACAAATAAATTGGATGTATCTTGTCAAATTTTGGGGAAATTTGTCCAGGAAACTTTCTGTGAAAATAAGACATCTAGTTCATCCATGAGGCACAATAAATCATACACTGGGATCAGTGATGAATTAGAGAGGACAGTCAGGAAAAACAAAGCAGAGGGAAATTAAACCACCTGCAGGCTGGCAGAGTTGTTTGCTCATTGTTTCTTTATATCCTACTGTATAGCACTTGTGGTAGCTCTTATGCTTCTGCTGAAGGTTCTCAGGCACTGCCCCTCAGAAAGATAAGGCAGCTGACACGGGAACACTAAAATGCATGTGTCAAGTAGTTATGCCCTCTATTTGCCCTCTTCTAAAATGTTCTCTGAGCTCCTGGGATATGAGCTTCTTTCCTCCCTCCAGTACTTCTTAGATTATGGCTTTTTCATTCTTACATTGGCACAGTCAAACAGAACAAACTATAGCTATTTGAAAATGGTTGCCAAATTATATAAGAAAAATATAATAGATCCTAAATTAGAAGCAAAGAATGGCTGACATTTTACAGAAAAAGACTTCACACATTAATCTAAACCATGCTTCATAATGACACATCCATTTTGTTGTAGAAATAGATTTGGTATCTTCCAACAATATGTGGTCTTATGAAACATTTTGTATATGTTTTATTAGAGCATAGAACAGTACAACACAGCACAGGCCCACGATGATGTGCTGACATTTTAACCTAGTCCAAGATCAATCTAACTCTTTCTTCCCGCATCGCCCTTCATTTTCCTTTCATTCATATGCCTACCTAAAGGTCTCTTAAATGGCCCTAGTGTATCTGCCTCTACCACCACTCCTGGCAGTGGTTTCCATGCACCCACCACTCTTAGTGTAAAAAAAATCCTACCTGACTGCCCACCTATACTTCCCTCCAATCGTCATCAAAATATGTCCTCTTATACTAGCCATTGTCATGGTGGGAAAAAGGAACCAGCTGTTGACTCTTTCTATGCCTCTTACTGTTTTAATTAATTAGGTTATGAGAACACTCAGTCCTCTTTATTGTCATTTAGAAATGCATACATGCATTAAGAAATAATACAATGTTTCTCCGGAGTGGTATCACAGAAAACAGGACAGACCAAAGACTGACACTGACAGAACCACATAATTATAACATATAGTTACAGCAGTGCAAAACAATACCATAATTTGATAAAGATCAGGCCATGGGTACAGTAAAAAAAAAGTCTGAAAGTCCCAAGTCGATCAACTCCCAAGTCCCTGATAGCAGGCAGCAAAAGGGAGAAACTCCCTGCCATAAACCTCCAGGCACTGTCAACTTGCTGATACCTTGGAAGCACCCGACCCCGGCCGACACTGAGTCCATCCGTCCGAAAACTTCGAGCTTCCGACCAGCCTCTCCGATACAGCCTCCCGAGTGCCATCCTCTGCCGAGTGCCTTCGACCTCTCCCCGGCTGCTGAAACACGCAATGCTGAGGATTTCGGGGCCTTCAGCTCTGGAGATTCCGGTTACCACACAGTAGCAGCGGCAGAGAAGCAGGCATTATATACCACTATAAACCTGCCTCTCATCCCGCTTCACTCCAAAGAGAAAAAACCCAGTTCACTCAACCTTTCCTCATAAAACATGTTCTCTAATCCAGGCAGCATCCTGACAAATCTTTTCTGCACTCTGTCTGAAGCTTCCATGTACTTCTCAAAATGCAGTGACTAGAGCCGAGCTCATTACCCTAACTGTGGTGATCTAACTAGCGTTTTATAGAGCTATAACTTTACCTCTCAGTTTTTGAGCTCAATCCCTTGACTAATGAAGACTAACATACCAAACGCCTTCTTAACAGCACCATCAACTTGCGCAGCAACTTTTCGGGATATAGGGACTGGATAACAAGATCCCTCTGATCCTCCACCTTCTAAGAATCCTGCCATCAAGTTCAACCTTCCAAAGTGAATCACTTTATACTTTTCTGGATTGAATTCTATCTGCTACTACTCAGTTCAACTCTATATGCTGCCAATGTCCTTTTGTAACATACAACACCTTCAACGCTATCTACAACATCATCAATCTTCATGTCATCTGCAAACTTACTAACACACCCTTCCACTTCCTCATCGATCGTAAAGTTATTTATAAAAACCACAAAGAGCGGGGGTCCCAGAACAGATCCCTACAGAACCCCACTGGTCACTGACATCCAGGCAGAATATGCTCCATCCACTACTACCCTCTGCCTTCTGTGGGAAAGGTAAATCTGAATCCATGCAGCCAAGTTTCCCCAGATCCCATGCCTGCTGATGTTCTGAATGAAACTACCATGGTGAACATTCTTGAACTCCTTAAAACTCATATCCATTGCTCTGCTAAAAGACTCACTAGTCTATAGTTTCTAGGTTTATCTCTATTACCTTTCATGAACAAAAGAATAACATTTGCCATCCTCCAATCTTCTGGTACTATCCCAGTGGCCAGTGAGGATGCAAAGATCTCCATCCTTCGCTTCCCATAGTAACCTGAGGTATATCTTGCCCAGCCCCGTGGACATACACTGTGGATACACTATCTTGATGTTTTTCAGAAGTTCCAATCTGTCAACATTTTTAACCTCAACATATTCTAGCACATTAGCCTGTTCTATACTGACCTCACATTAATCAAGGTCCCTCTCGCTAGTGAACACTGAATCAAAGAATTCATTAAGGACCTCCCCTACCTCTTCTGACTGCAAGCACATGTTTTCTCTACTATCTCTGATCAGTTCTACCCTCACTTTAGTCATCCTTCTGTTCTTCACATATGCGTAGAATCCCCTGGGCAATCACCAAGACTTTCTCATGTCCCTTCCAGCTCTCCCAAGCCCCTTCTTTTTTCCTGGCTACCTTATAACTCTGAAATAGCTTGTCTGTTCTCTACTTTCCAAACTTTAGGTGTGCTTCCTTCTTTCCCTTGCCGAAATGTTCCACCTCTCTTGTCAACCATGGTTCCTTCACATTATTATCCTTTCCCTGTGTCAATGAGACAAACCCATCTAGAACCCCATGCAAGTTCTCCCTAAACAGTGCCCACATTTCTGTTATACAATTCTCCGAAAATACCTGCTTCCATTTTATGCTCCCTGATGGCATTATAATTTATCCTCTAATTAAATACTTTTCCATACCGTCTGCTACTATCCCTGTCCAAGGCCAAACTAAAGGTCAGAGAGTTGTGGTCACTATCTCCAAAAAGTTCACCCACCAAGAAATCTGTCACATGACAGATTCATTGGCTAGTACTAGATCCAATTTGGCCTCTCTTCTGGTTGGCTTGCCCACATATTATGTCAGGTATCCTGATATATCTGACAAATTCTGCCCCATCTAAACCTCTTGCACTAAGGAGGTGCCAATCAATATCAGGGAAATTGAAGTCACATGCGACAACAACCCTGTTATTTTTGCACCTTTCGAATATCTGTCTACTGGTCTGCTCCTCAGTGTTTCTGTTGCTGTTGGGGGGTGGTGTCTATTGAAATGAATCAAGGAGTTGATGATAGAGTTATTGCTTCCTTCCTATTTTGACTTCCAACCACATTGACTCAGCAGGTGACCCCTCCCCCATGACGTCTTCCCTTTCTGTAGTTGCAACACTACCCCTGATTAGCAATGTCACTCCCCACCTCTTTTGCCTCCCTCCCTGTAACTTTTGAAACATCTGAAACTTGGAACACCCTTGTGACAGCCAGTTCTCTGTGACGTCCACAACATCATAGCTCAATTACTGATCCATGCTCTATGTTCATCACCCTTTCTCCTGATACTTCTCAGATTAAAATAAACACAATTCAGCCCATCCAACTGACTGCATTTATACTCTACCCACTGCTTATCATTCCTCACAGTCTCTCTACATATTCCATCTATCTTTACATCAACTGCTCCATCACCTGACCTATCACTCTGGTTCCCATCACTCAGCCAACCTTACCTGGACCCTTTCCAACAGCTCTAGAAAACCTGCCTGCAAGGACTTCGGTCCCTCTCGAGCTCAGCTGTAATCTGCCTCCTTTGTACAAGTCAGGGACTGTATGGAATAATTCAAAGATTCAAAGTTCATTTCTTATCAAAGCCTGTATCCATTTACAACTCTGAAATTTGTCTTCTCAGACAGCCACGAAACAAAGAAAGATCATGAAAGTCTTTCAGAGAGAAACAGCAAACCCCCCCCCATGCAAAAAAGAATGGCATCCTGATCATTAATTCCCCAAAACCCTCCTCCCCCTGCACAAAATGGAACAGGAACATCGACCCCCAAAATGCAACCGCTCTCCTGTACAAAAACCTAACAGAACATCAACCCCAAACAGCCTTCCCTCACACAACAAAACAGCAAAGGAACTGGTTATAAAAAAAAACGCAGAATAAAAAAACCGTTAAGTCTGGAAAAGTCCACAGTCCATAAACGCAATAGTCCATTCCATAAATGCAGAACCGCGATACTATCCTACGATTTCACTGACATTCATTGACAGAGAGAGACACCACACGAGGTAGAGAGGCCTAACTGCCTGCCACAGCGAACCACACAGTGATAGGTTGCTCACAGACTCTCTCTCTGGCAGCGATCAAAAGGCAAACAATAAATGCATTATTTACTTCTCAATTCATCCAATAATTGAACCTTGTGCAATATATTCACTGGTGTGGGCAGATGTATACATGCAGGCAGATCAACAGATGACTTTCAATCTGGCAGACAAAACCTCTCTTTATTTTTGATTATGTTTTTCATGGCAGGAAAGCACTACCCAAGGGAGTTGGATCATATCTCACCAAAGAGTACTTACTGGTTGACAAACTGATGTTTTTGTTGATTCTTTTTCTTATCAAGATGAGGGACATCAATGCAAGGAGAATAGAACATTTCTACATTTGGGGTCCAATGCCAATATCAGCAACTCTTCATTTAGTTACAGATATTATTGTTCAAATTAAAGTGAAATATTCTAAATTACTCTATGTTAAAATCTAAATTATGTTCATGTACTTTAATAAATAAACTTCATCTCTGACCCAATGTGCACTAATGGGTATTGCAATTTTCTTTGGAAGGCTACCTTTCATGTCCTCTCAGTTGTCTGCTAGCATGTAGTTGTCTGCTAAATTGTATAATATGCAGCCTCTGAAAGTGGGTTAATATAATCTTGTTTTCAGTGGGATCTTTGTAATTGGCAATGAGAGTAAACATTTCTTCTTTGATTCAGAATGACCCAAGAAAGTAGAGGTGAAATGAGTGGACTAAAGCTTATTGCCATTCACAATCATTTTAACAAAATAATTTTAGAAAGTCTATTTTGATCACATTAGACAGTTGTACGCCCACAGGTAATAGTGGTTAAAAGAAAATATAATAAAAGTACATAAAATATGATGTATTTTGCATTCATAATATTCCCCCTTTTAAAATTTTTTTGATAGAATAAGTACATTAACTTAAAGGTTATGCTGCCAGAAAGCATTTGCAGTTGCTCTGGAAAAATTTCTGACATATTTCATTAAAGGGTGTTTTGATAAAGGTTTGCAGCACATATTCCATTACAATACGGAAAGTGAACTCATTTTTGTCTTGCATGCAAATGCCATGTCTATCTCATATAATCAATGTGTTTAATGCCATGTGTAAATATCCTTCTCAAATTTCTACCCTTCCTCATTCTCTGCATGGAGTGTTGATATATATCTTACTGCAATGTTGGCAGTTCTGCTAATATTTATACTTTGACTTTGGGTAGGGTTGTTATCCTCAAGATAAGCCCACGATAAATATGTCCTCAATACAAATACACACCCAGGTGTAAAAAGCCTTCAGACTTTCTGGTGTACCTCAAATGCAATTCCAGTGGGAATGCTTTAGAATATGCAAATCCCATTATACCCCAGGTCTTCATAAACTTCAGAATTAATTGATTTAAAGAGCTGAAGCTGGGGCTATGCTCTGTATTTTGGGGAAACAATCAATCTTCCAAGTGATACTCTGGGTGAAATGGTATTTGGCAAAATGGGACTTCAATTAGTTCTGAGGGCAGTTCTGGACTTCTGGACTACCCTATTAAAAACTAATTCGTGCTTCTCTTAGTAGCTCCAGTATTGCAGTATTCCAGTCAGGTTGGAATTGGAATCGGAATTGATTTATTATTTTCATATCTACAGAGGTATGGTGAAAAGTGTGTCTTGCATATTGTTCATACAGACCAGATCTTTACACACTGCATTGAGGTAGAACAATAAGAGAATGCAGGATGAAGTGTTACATTTACAGAAGAAGTGTAGTGCAGGTAGACAACAACGTGCAAAATCATAGCGAGGTAGATTGTGAGGTCAGGAGTCTATTCTTATTGTACTAGGGAACTATTCAACAGTCTTATAACAGCGGTGTAGGATCTGTCCTTGAGCTTGGTGACAAAGGCTTTCAGACTTTTATATCTTCTGCTCAATGGAAGTAAGGATAAGAGAAAATGTCTGGGGTGGGATCTTTCACGATTCTGGATGCTTCACTGAGGCAATGAGAAGAACAGACAGAGTCCATGAAGGGGATGCTGGTTTCTGTGATATGCCACTACTCTCTATAGTTTATTGTGGTCCTGGGTATGATGCATCTCTATAGGATGCTTTCTAAGTTGCATTGATAAAAATTCATAGGGCTTGATGGGAATATGTCATTTTTTTTAGCCTGCTGCGAAAGTAGAGGTATTGGTGAGCTTTCCTGATCTGTGTGATTGGACCAGCTCATGTTCACACCTAGAAACTTCAAGCCCTCAACTACTTTCACCCTAGCACCATCGATGAAGATTGATGAAGACAGTATCATATGCACTGCCCACCCCCCCACCCCCCCATCCTTCCTGAAGTCAATGACCAGCTCTGTTGTTTTGCTGAAATTGTGAGGAAGGGTGTTGCTATGACACCATGTTACTCAGCTTTCTATCACTTCCCTGTATTCTGACTCAATGTTTTATGAGATATGGAAAACTTGTGGATGGAGTTAGAGCAGAATCTAGTGATGCAGTCATGAGTATACAGGAAGTAGACTCGGGGGATGAGTGCATAACTTTGCAGGGCACCAGTGTTGAGAACAATTATGGCAGAGGTGGTGCTGTCTATCCTTACTGACTGAGGTCTATTGTCCAGAAAATCAAAGATCCAGTTACAGAGGGAGATGTTGACTCCCAGATCTCAGAGCTTGGTGATGAGTTTGTGTATAATTATAGCATTAAAGGCATCATTGTAGTCAATAAACAACAGTCTAACAAAGGTGGCTGTACTGTTCAGATGCTCTAGAGATGAGTGTACGCCAGGAAGGAAGGGTTCACTGTAGATGAATTGCAGTGGGTCAAAATTGTCTGGGAGGTTGGAGTTAATGTGTGCCATGAACAGCCGCTCAAAGTACTTCATGATAGTAGATATCAGAGCCACCATGTTGTAGTCATTAAGACACATTATCTTCTTCTTCTTAAATACTAAAATCATTGTGGTCTTCTTAAAGTAGGTGAGGAACTCATATCTTAGCAAGGAAAGGTTAAAATTTCTGCAAACAAACCCTGCCGCTGATCTCCGCAGGATCCAAGAACACATCCAGGGACACTATCTTTGCCAGAAGCTTTCCGAGGATTCGCTCTCCAAAAGACAAACCTTACATCTGCAACCTTGGCTATGATTTTAGATTCATTGGAAGGTGGTGGAATAGATGGTGGCAAATATATTTTTCTTCAAAATGAGCATAGAATGCATTAAACTCAATAGGAAGGGATACGTTGATGTTCAGTGAAATATCCTTGTGGTCTGATTTACCAAAGTGTGGGTGTGGGGAGGGTTTTGGCTCATTAAGCATCTTTGATGGTTGTATAGCAATACAGGTTTCCCCCGCCATCCGAAGGTAGAGAGTTTCTATGAAACGGTTCGTAAGCCAAAATGTCGTAAAGCGAAGAAGCAATTACCATTTATTTATATGGGAACATTTTGTGAGCATTCGCAGACCCAAAAATAACCTACCAAATCATGCCAAATAACACATAAAACCTAAAATAACAGTAACATATAGTAAAAGGAGGAATGATATGATAAATACACAGCCTATATAAAGTAGAAATACTTTTCCACAATCATTACTGCATTGTTCTCTGTAGCGAATATCTCATGCAAGCGCTGTCAGCAGAAAATCTCACACAAACGCTGTTGGCAAAAACACGGTGCAAGCGCTCTCCAGTAACCTTTAAGCTATGAAGCTGCCAAATCATACCAAGTAACACATAAAAATACACAGCCTAAATAAAGTAGAAATAATGTATGTACAGTGTAGTATCACTTACTGGAATTGGGAAGACAGCGCAGAGCACACTGATGATGGTGTGTTAGACAGAGTCGTTGCAGGTTGGCTGGTGCAGTGGCCCCCACCCTCCAGGCCGCCGACTGGTACATTGCCGCAAGGCACGCAGCGGTCCAGCAGTAGCCGGGAGGCACACAGCATATCTTTAAGAAAAAAGCTGAAATAAACATGCTAATTAATTAGGTGCCGTCCGACACGTAATTGTCGGCCCAGATCAGAGACGACGCAGTCGGAAATCGGCACTGATCTGGGCCGACAATTACGTGCTGGGTGGCACCTAATTAATTAGCATTTTTATTTCAGCTTTTTTCTTAAAGATGTGCTGTGTGCCTCCCGGCTACTGCTGCATTCTCGGTGAATCGGTACAGTATCTGTCCACGGCCTGGGTGTTGGTGTGGTGGGACACTGGGATGTCATCTCGTCGTCTGTTTCCATTAGGGCAGGCAGCTCATCTTCTCCTATGACTGCCCGCCTCGATGTCGAAGGTCGAGGTTTGTCGTCTGCTGTGGCTGATGTGGAAGGCTTGCTTGACTGCTGAGCCTCGCGCATTTTTCTATCATACAGTTCTTTGTAAGCACTCAAACCATCCTGCAAATATCCCCTAGACCTACATACCCTTTCAAAATTAAAGTCGTACTTTATCATTGCAGCAAAAATCTCACGTATTTGCTTCACTTTTGCTACTGCATTCAGTTTTGATTGTTATCCTTTCCTCTTTCAATTGCATCAGCTCTTCATCTATCAGTTCTTGGTCATGGGATGCCAAAACCTCTTCAACATCATCTTCGTCACCTTCCAGAAGCCAAACTCACTTAGTCCTTACTTCATTCACCACGATCGAAACACTTAATTATGTCTAGTTTTACGCTAAGTGTAACACCCTTATGAGCTCTTTTAGGCTTTTCTGACACCATAGAACTCATCTCGCTAACGGCTGCTCACAGGCACATGTTTAAGCCATGCCGGCGAGAAAGCCGTTCCAAATCCGAGGGAGAGCGGCTGCTCGGGGTGCGCGCTGCCTTTTGTCACGCGCTGATTTTTCTCGCGCGCTGATTTTTTTTTGTAACAGTGAAAACACCTTCTGTAAGCGAAAACAGGGTACTAATGTAGGTTTTTCGTAACAGTGAGGTTTCATAAAGCGAACGTTCGAAAAGCGGGGGGACACCTGTAGTTGGAATTCCTGAAGAGAGGAGTAAAGGACATTTGAAACAATTGGTATTTTTATTTAATTGAAACTTGTTCACAAATCTGGGTAACCATGATGGCAATTTATTGCCTGGTGATCTGGCTGTGTAGAGCATTTTGAATTGAGGTAGATTGTTTTAGATTTCTTGGTTCACTTGCCTGTATATTACCCTGGGATTTATGGCATTCTTGACAACTAAAAATTATATCATTGATTTTGTCCTATAGGAACCTGGCCCAGAAGATGTAGGTATCAGGATATCAAAGTCCAGATATCCATAGTTTTTCATTTGTTTCACTTAAGGAAAGTGTGGCCATCTATGACCACCAGCAAAATCTGTTAAAAAGTATTGACAGTCTGCTTGAACTTAAATATTACTCCAAGCTCATTCCTAATGAAGTTAGTGAGCCCATTTACAATTTTAATCCATTGTATAGACTAATTATTGATTAGCCTATCCCCCTTTATCCCCCTATTTATCCCCCTTTCCCAGTCTCACTTATCACCTACAACCTTCCACTTCTTCCTCTCCTGCTCCCATCAGGATGGGAACTGAAGTGAAGGGAAGAGGACAGATGGTAAAGTTGGTGTGTAGTCAGACTGCCAGGAAAGGCAGGCAGATGATAGGACAAAATTGCAGCCAGCAGGGTAAGTATCAGTGCATTAGGGATGCAGAATCAAAAAGGGTAGCAAATACAATACTCAAAGTGTTATATCTCAATGCATGGAGTATAAGAAATAAGGTGATGATCTTTACAGATTTTCGGGTATGATGTGGCCATCACTGAACCGTGGCAGAAGGATGGTTGTAGTTGGGAGCTGAAAGTCTAAGGTTACACATTTTATTGGAGGGATAGGAAGGTAGGCAAAGAGGGCGGTATGGCTCTGTTGGTAAATAATGGCATCAAATCATTAGAAAGAAGTGACATAGGATCGGGAGATGTCGAAACTTTGTGGGTTGAGTTACGAAACTGCAAAGATAAAAGGACCCTGATGGCAGTTACAGATGTACAGGCCTCCAAACAGTAGCGGGGATGTGGATCATAGATTACAACAGGAAATAGAAACAGTGTGTCAGAAGGATAATGTTATGATGATAAAGGGAAATTTTAACATGCAGACAGATGGGGAAAATAAAGTTGGTAATGGATCTCAAGAGAGTGATTTTGTTGGGTGCCTATGAGAACAGTTTGTCGTTGACCTTACTAGGGGATCAGCTATACTGGATTGGGTGTCATAAAATGAACTAGAGGTGTTTAGGGAGCTTAAGGTAAAGGAACACTTGGGAGGCAGAGATCACAATATGATTGAGATCATCTTGAAATTTGATAGGGAGAAAGTCAAGTTTGATGTAGCAGTATTTCAGTGGAGTAAAGGAATTGCAGAGATATGAGAGAGGAGCTGGCCAAAGTAAATTGGAAAGAAATGCTGGCAGGGAAGACAGCAGAGCAGAAATTGCTTGAGTTTCTGAGAAAATTGAGGAAGAAGCAGTATAGATGTATACTGTAAAACTTATCCTGACATACTGTACTAATCAGTGTGCATCTGTTTTCAAATACAAGTGCATGTCCAAAACAGATGAGTTAAGATTTTGGAAGAGTAATTGTAATGTCTACCCTAGTCATTTAGTCCAAAGTGAAATATGGATTAATGTACTACATCTTCTTTGACAAAAGCATTGTGTTTAGATTAGAGAGTAACATTGCAAAAAATGTTGCAGAAGAAAAAATATCAAAAACACAAAACAGTGAATTTGGTTTTCCATGTCAGTTATTAAGTGCAAAGAGAAAGGCAAAATAGTTCAGATATCAAACAGAACAGAAGAAATTTAGACTAAAATTTTTCAAACAGTTATCATTTTAATGGTATATAAACTGTAGGTAAATTCATTCCCAGATGATGGCCAAAAAATGAAATGGAAAAATTATCTTGATTAAAGCAAATAACTTCTAGTTATCCCAATGCAGCTTTACTCAGACCACACAGTTTTGAGTTTCTTCTGTGCCAGCTTCAAATCTTATCCAATTCTTTCCCCCATTTGAGAGATGAAAAACCCTTTCTTTTGCTTCTTGGCCATAAATTGGAAAATTAAACTAATCCTAGGAGTTCTCCTGAGGGGCTTCAATATATCACTGCAGCTGGAAGAGTAATCAGGAAGCTAGTTTCGAAATTGGTGAGACAATGATCATCCATTTTCAAAAAAGTGGCCTTTGGCAACATTGAAGAACTTTCTAAATACTTGGAATCTAAAGTATAAAAGCACCCACACCATAGGTTAAAGAAAGATTTATTCTCCCAATTCACTGCACCTTCTGAGAATATGATATTAATGTCAAAACTCCCCTGCTGCTTTAGCATTCAGTATGTCACCATGGAGACTAGTAAGCAGATCTCCCTGTTGCACTGACCTGTCACACAATGTAAGATCTTTCTTTGATTCATGGAATGTGAGGTGCGCATGATTAAAAAATATAGATTAAAGGGAGATAAACTCAACAGACATAGATGTCATCTTAAACCGTAGGTGCAAGATTCAATGGAGTACGCACCATGTTGTTGGTACTACTTGCTATCTGTATTTTAAAACCCTGCTACTCTCACTCTGAATATTGGTTTCAGATTTTTCTTTAATTGTCCGCAGACTTGAGTTTTTTCCAAAACAATTTGAAATACTGTTCCAACATCATTAGTGTCCTTTTGAATGACCAATAAACATGAATGGTAGATAGGGATCAATGAATATTTGATAGCCTTCAGTCGTAGTTGGGAGAATTTTAACCTGAAGGAAGTTATTGGTTTAGTAGGGGTGGAAGTTTAAAATGAGCAAAAGTGTAAAAGCAACAAAAGTCAATTCCTATGTTTAACTGTGGAGGATAAGCTGCTGAGGTGCAACAGCTTCAGAGCAGTGACAAATGTTGATTAGTACAATATTTCAACTGACATAAATTTAATTATGCATCTGCAGGTTTCCTGGACTTCATAAAACCCAGCAGTGAAAATGAAATGAGATCACACTGGCAATTGAGAAGGCTGAATGGATCTCTTTGAAATGCTGCAATAGTCAGTACAGCTGTTTTCATCAAAATGGTTGGCCAGGGTTGTCATAGTATCGTTGTTAAGGAGTTCGGGATAGCTGGTTCTTGATTACATTCAAATACTGGTTGAAATCTTTATTCCCACGTCCAACTGTCAAGGATGCTGAAACTCCATTGATTTCCAGCATAAACGTCTTGGCACTAGGTGTTGACCTAAGCAGATATTGTGAAATCAGTAACATTGTTATTTAACATTGTCCCCTTAGATCAGGGGTTCCCAGCCTCTTTTATGCCATTAAGCAAGGAGTCCGAGTACACCGGGTAGGAACCCCTGCTTTAGATGCAACTAGTGCAAAAACGTGTATGCGATTAACTCTTATTCTTCCTGACTGTATGATTATCTATGCTCTTATCTCATTCAGCAAAAACAGAGGCTAGAATGATAAGCATTCACTGGTCTATTTACTGGGGTGATCATCAAACAAGGCCAAAATGCTATATGTCAATGAAGGTTGATGATAAGTAGTTAGATGGAAATTTGATAATGTAAATAGAATTGAAAAATTATTGATGCACGTGGAAGGTAACCATGCTTGAAGAGTGCTCCGAAAGAGAAGGATTGAGAAGGAAAAAATAGTGAAGTGAAGTAAAAAAAGACACAATGGGAAATTTAAATAAGTACAGAAAAAGCTGGAAACACCTAGCAGGATGGCAGCATCTACAGAAAGAGAAAAAATATATAACATCCAGGTCTGAGATACTTTGTCAGAAAGAGAGAAAATAAGTTGGTTTTAAGTTACTAAGGAAGTGGGGTAGGGATAAATAACGCGTAGATAAAGTGTGAGAGTGAAGCCAAATTTGCTCTGAAGGGGAGTTAAGGATGACGTTATTTGTTCGATAGTTTATAATCAGAGTTAGAGAGGCAAAGGAATCTTAAAGCTGTGATATGCAGAAGCCTTTAGAAATGCCCAGCAAATGGAAAGAGAAATAGTGAGTTAACACTACAGCGGAGTTTGCTCCTGCCATTATAGGCATAGAAGGCAACTTACCTGAAATTGTTGAATTCAATATTGGAAGGCTGTAATGGGCCTAGGTGGAAGTGAGGTGCTGTTCCTCGTTTATGTAGAGCCTCATTTGAACAGTGCAGAGGTTTGCAAATTGGTCATAGAGGTAGCTGGGTGGAGGTATGAAGTAATGTGTCTGATGGTGAAATATCATTGAAGATGACAGAAGTTGCTACATCTCCTTCCCATGCAATCACAGGAAGTGCAGCAGTTACCATTTTATCCCTTTCGTTATTCTCTTCCAGGGATCCAAACTGTCTTTCCAGGTGAAGCAGTGATTCACTTGCATTTCTTCCAATCGATTTTTCACAATGTGATCTCAGTGTGAACACTGGAGAAACCAAGTACAGAGTGGATAGTTGATTTGTGGTGTGTTGAGCATCAATTCTCCATCCCACTCCAACCTTGATCTAGCTGTCTATAACTTCTTGCAATGTTACAGAGAGGACCAACATAGCAACGAGGAACTGCATTGCATCCTCTATCTCAGTAGGTTTCAGACTTTGGGACGGAATATGCATTTTGACTACTTAAGGTAACTTGCTTTCTCAATAGTTATCAAAAATAGACATTTCTTAAGTAATTTATCCTTATTGGCTCAATGTTTCTCTTTATTTACGAGCATGGAATGATGTGATGGACATTTTCTTCAACTCAGCATTTCATTGTTCTGATTCTCTCTAATTACATTTATTTAATAGATTTAGTGTTTCTTTGTTTATTCATTCATTCTCTCTCTCTCTCCCCCACCCTCCTGTTTATATTCCTTCATCACATTTTGCACCACCACATTTACCTAAAAACTGGATAATTTCCTCTACATTTTATTCCCATGACAACCCTGTCTTCACCCAGTGAAATTCCATATGTCCTATCTAGATTTCCCTTGCCCCTCAGCTTCTTAGCAATGTGATGATGCCTGGACAAGATGGAAATCCCTTCGTTACCTTCTTTTATTTTATTCTTTCGTTCAAACTTTCACCTCATCTTTTGAGTGGTCCTTTAAATGCCAGGATTAGAATTGCAACATCTAGGCCTTCATCTTGGATGCTTCCACAGATCAGATTGTAAACCCAGAAACTGACTGAGCCCAATCACTAGCTAAACTCATACCAAGTCCCATAACATTATTATAAATTTAATAAGCCTTGCTGGTTCTTACATGTAGATGTCTCAGAAATGATCCTGCATGCTGCTCAAAAAAGATTTGAGAATAATAGTTTGCCAATAATGAACAGATAATGCAAATATAATTAATTATAAGTACAGAATCAGGACTTTTTAAAAAAATCTAGAGCCAGAAGGCAGTGACTTTTTTTCCCTTTCTGGTCTACCTGAAATTCAAGAGGTTGCAATGAAAGAGATACCTATATAGTCACAACCAATCTGTTGGAATGGGATTGATAACTTTCTACATATAGCATAGTCACCATATTATAGGAATTTATAGTTGCACAGAGTATATTCACCAAGATGATGCATAAATTGGAGGACTTTAGTTTTGGGAATAGGCTGGGCTTATTGTCCTTGGAATGAAGGAGACCGAGAAGTAACTTGATAGAGGTATATAAAATTATGAGAGTCATTGATAGTGTAGGTGGTCAGAATCTTTTTCCCATGGTTGGAGTATTAAAAACAAAAGGGTATAGGTCAAGGTGAAAGGAGGGAGTTTTAAAGGGGATCAAAGGATGAAGAGCAACATACATAAAATGGTGGAGGATCTCAGCAGACCAGGCACATTTATGGAAAAAGAGTATAGTTGATGTTTTGGGCTGAAACCCTTCAGCACGGTTGGAGAAAAAAGATGAGGATTCAAATTTCGAAGGTGGGGGAGGGGAGGGAGAAACACAAGGTGGTAGGTGAAACCAGGAGTGGGAGAGGGATGAAGTAAAGAGCTGGGAAGCTGATTGGTGAAAGAGATACAGAGCTGGAGAAGGGGGAGTCTGACAGGAGAGGACAGAGGCAATGGAAGAAAGAAAAGGGGGAGGAGCACCAGAAGGAGGCGAAAGGCAGGTAAGAAGATAAGGAGAGAGAGGGAAATGTGAATGGAGAGTGGTGAAGTGGGGGGGAGGGCATTACTGGACGTGCAAGAAATTGAAGTTCATGCCATCAGGTTGGAAGCTACCCAGGTGGAATATAAGGTGTTGCTCCTCCAACCTGAATGTGGCCAGGAAGGACTGCTTGGGGCCCTGCATGGTAGTGAGGGAGGAGGTGTAGGGGCAGGTGCAGCACTTATTCCATTTGATTGGTAGGGAGGGTCGAATAGACAAGGAAGTTGCGTAGGGAGTAGTCCCTACAGAAAGCAGAAAGTGGGAGGGAGCGGAGGGAAAGATATGCTTGGTAGCGGGATCCCGTTGTAGATGGCAAAAGTTATGGAGACTTATGCGCTGGATGCAAAGGCTAGTGAGGTGGTAGGTGAGGACAGGAGGAACCCTATACCTGATGGGGTGGCGGGAGGATAGGGTGAGATCAGACGTGCGAGATATGGAAGAGATGCTGTTAAAGGTAGCGTTGAAAGTGGAGGAAGGGAAGCCCCTTTCTCCCTATGTGACTCCCTTGTCCATTCGTCCCTCCTCACTGATCTCCCTCCTGGCACCTATCCTTGCAGGCAGAACAAGTGCCACACCTGCCCCTACACCTCCACCGTCACTACCATTCAGGGCCACAAACAGTCCTTCCAGGAGAGGCGACACTTCACCTGTGTGTCTGCTAAAGTCATTTACTGTATCTGGTGCTCCCGGTGTGGCCTCCTGTATATTGGTGAGACCTGACGTAGATTGGGAGACCATTTCCTCAAGCACCTATGCTCTGTCCACCAGAAAAAGCGGGATTCCCCCAGTGGCCATTCATTTTAATTCCACTTCTCATTCCCATTCCAATATGTCAATCCATGACCTCCTTTACTATTCGCAATGAGGCCACACTCAGGTTGGAAGAGCAACACCTTATATTCCATCTGGGCAGCCTCCAACCTGATGGCATGGTTCTTGAACTTCCGGTAATGCCCCCCCCCCGCCCCTTCACCACTCTCCATTCACATTTCCCTCTCTCACCTTATCTCCTTATCTGCCCATCGCCTCCCTCTGGTGCTCCTCCCCCTTTTCTTTCTTCCATTGCCTCTGTCCTCTCCTATAAGACACCCCCTTCTCCAGCTCCATATCTCTTTCACCAATCAGCTTCCCAGCTCTTTACTTCACCCTTCCCCCCACCCTGGTTTCACCTATCAGCTTGTGTTTCTCCCTCCCCTCCCCCCACCTTCTAAATCTGACTCCTCATCTTTTTTTCTCCAGTCCTCCTGAAGGGTCTTGGCCCGAAACGTCGACTGTACTTTCTTCCATAGATGCTGCCATAGAGTTTAGAGAGTTTGGTGCTGGGCATACAGCTGATGCGGTCTATCTAATAGAAACAAATGAGTGTGATTAGTGCTTTCTTAGAGATATTGGCCGGAATTTGCGATACATAACTGACAGCACATTATCTTATATTTATAATAATAATGATGGTGATCTCAGCTATGACATGATGAAAGAAATGCATGGCCACATTTGTAGAATTAATTCCCTCAGCATTAAGATATCACAAAATCACAAATTAAGGCTAGTAAACTAAATTAAACAGCCCCAACATAGGAAAAATGCATACTTTATGAAATGAGCATGTTATTTTCAAAAATCCATGAAAATATTAGAAAAAAATAAAATGAATTCACATTGTCACTAATAACTTATTATGCTAAACAAATGAGCAATCACTGTACTCAACTAGTATAACATACATTCATCTTTGAAACTCTATTAATGATACTGTATGCACAATGCAATCAGACACACTTATATCACACAGGTTCCCTTTGCAGGATGCTCTATTGTTTAAGGGGATCCATATCCCCAGGGCTGAACTCGAATCATTCAATACATTACTCATTTTTTCCCTTTCCTTAATTGCTATGAATGATTCTCAGGTGTTTCCGATCCGAATAGCTGAAGAACTCTATATGATTGCTTATTTGGACAACCTGGCTTGTTGTGATATGTTTCCCTGCAATAATTATGATAAATTAAGCAATTCAGGATTCATAGTTTCTGCATTAAGTATTTATTGAAAATCAGTTTTATAATTTGAAAGCAAGTCGTAACCGGGCTATAAGTCTCACAAGCAAAGTATGAATCGGTGGTAATGTAACATGTTGTCTTATGTTATAATATATTGTGCAGTCATATACTATAAACATTGAGGAAAAAAGCATGTACTAAACTGAGTATTTGTGATGAGTGAAAATCATTCCCTGAACAGAGCAAAAAGGGGAAACTGTTTATCAAGGTATTGCAGTAAAATGTATTGTTTAATGAGTAATATGTAACAAAAACCTTCAGTGCCAGTATTTCGCTCCGTTGATGCTTATCTAACATGTGGGTGAAAGTATTCTAGTGTAGAAGGTTTCATTTCAATGAGTTGCTCAAGTGGATATGATTCAAAGTTTACTGGGTATAAATGTAAATGATCGATGAAATTGGAAGAACGTCTTTATTTGTACCTTTCGCTACCCTTTGGATCTTCCAAGGCACATTATGGCCAGTGAAGTGCTATCGATTGGAAGCCAGTATTGTAGAAAACACAGCAGTCAATTTGGCACTGAAACTTCCACAAGCAAGAGATAGACAAGTGAAATTTTAATAAATAACAACCAGCACATGGGCTGGAGTCAATGATTCTGATTGGAACTATTAGATTTCAGCTATTGAAACTTGGCACACACTACTGAATGCAGAAGTCTGGGACCTACCGAGTGACAGATGGAGACATATCTGTTATTCTGCATTGTCACTACATCCAACAACTGGCATTCTTGTTGGGATTCGCTGGCATTATGTTGGGGAACTGCCTCTCCAATTCAGCATTGTCTCAAACCTGGTGTGATATCTGACCTCAATTGGGATTCTAAGTCAGTCAGTTATAGTGAGGTAAGCTTTCTTAAAAATTACATTTTTAGCATTAGCTTTTCAATTATATCCAAGTGTTATTTATTAAATTTATATTCTCTTTATTGTTTAAAATTTTTTATTCTTTTCTTCCTCAATATGCCTCAATTTCTTTGAATATTTGGGGCTTTTAAAAACTGTGCTGCCTTTAGCATTATTTCCTGCTGAAGCCCGAGGCCAGTCACCACCTAGACAAGGTTTCCTGACTTAATAATGCGAAGGGCCAGCAATACTGGCTTTCTGTGTCTGCACTACCTCAGAGTACAAGGGAAGAGATAGTGTGCCGGATCCAACAAAATCCAGTTAAAAATGTAAAGAGGGTTTAATCCAGGGAGCATGGCAAGATCTTTCCTTTGGTCTTGCACAAAGTCACCTACTTTACTGACTTGGAAATATATCAGTGTTCCTTCATTGTTGCTGGATGTAAGTACTGGGACTCCCTGTCCAACAGCAATATGAGAATACCTTCACTCAAAGAACAGAAGGTAGCGCAGCACCACTTCTCCTGGGACATTCAGGGAATCTGGTTGGCTGGTGACTTCCACATTCCAAGATAATAAATTTTAAATAAGGTACTGTGCAGAACAAATGTTCATCAGATGGAAAGGAAGTGCTTCCAAACTAAAGTTCCCTGGATAAGGATAGACATTGGAGCTGAAGTTAAACTGGAAAGGGAAGATTATGACAATTTAGTGGAGAAAAAGGCAGAATATATTAAAATAATTACAAAGGAGAGTTGAACAAAGCACTGGGATGCAAAGTCAAGAGAAGAAACAAAAATATTGGTGATATCACAATAGGCAGAATGAAATAATAAGATCTAATTCAGTTAATTTTAATGAAAGGTGATCATTTTCTCTCTAGTGTATTTTAAAACTTTTTTATATTTTAAGTCTTCCAGCTTCCACTATATTCTTTCTTTTGAATAAACTCAGATTAGTTACTAATGCAAAAGGGAAATCAAACGTCCTTTATCAACACCTCAACGGCGAAAGAGAAGTTAAATTAAATATGGGGCCATTTGGAGTGAAAAAGAGATGCCCGATCAGTAATCTGATTTTCATAGAAAAAGGGTTTGCTGTCCAGTGTCTATCCACATCCAGGGATCTTCAGTTTGGACGCACTTCCTTTCCATCCAATGCGCATTGTTCTGCTCAGTCATTCAATGAGAGAGTTGGTGAGAAAGTCGGTAAGAAAGTATATAGCGATGAAGAATTAAAAGGAATGTCAGCATCAAAAGTAGAAAAACATTATCATTCAGATTATGGTACACATTCTTTGGCTGAGGGAAGTAAGCCAGAGGCTCTGGTCTTCAGTATAAAAGAGACTCCTGTAGGCTGAAGAACGACAAATGTGTCCAATGGATGAAGGAGATATGAATCTAGCAATTACAGACAATGCACCAACAGTCAGCAACGGGGAAAGGTCTAGAGACAATGGTCCTGAAAAAAATACTTAACACTTTTAAAATACGGAATAATGAATGACAGCTTGCAAATACTTATTAAAAACAAATTATAATTAAATTACTCCACTAATTTTCTTCATGCAGTAATGGCTGATGAGCTTTGATATGATTGTGCTGCATCGTAGATTTCTGAAGGCAATGGAATAAGTGGAGTAGTTCTTGGGGAGATACACAGTTGGCTAAAATATAGAAGAAGGAAATGTACTGACATTTTAAGATGCCAGGGTCTTGCATAGATGGCAGAGACAATTTATTAGAATTAATCCAGGGAAGAAGAACTTCAATATTATGGATACACTAGAGAAACTGGGTTTGACTTAAGAGTACAGTATAGAGGATTATGCATGATTTCTTTTCTAAGTGTTGAAATTCATGTGAGGTTTTGAATTGATTGGAGGAGCAGTTTTCATTGGCAGGAGGATTGGTAACCAGAAGAAACTATTTTAATATGATTAACAAAAATGAAAGTTCTTCCTATGAAGCAGAATTTTATGACACTAAATTATCTGCCTGAAATTTGGTGGAAGAAATTAAATGACAACTTTCAGAAAGAAATACACACAAAATGCTGGAGGAACTCAGCAAGTCAGACAGCACCTGTGGAAATGAATAAGCAGTCGACATTTTGGGCAACATGAAATGACAACTTTCAGAAAGAAATATATGAAATGTGAGAAATAGAAAAAAGGTCTATAGAAATAATTGAACAGCTGCTTCATGAATCTGGAATCACATATTGGGCCAAATGTCCTCATGCTGTGCTGTTTGGTTATACGATTCTATGCTAAAATGACAATAATAAATTTGGAAAGAAAACCTAGAGGTTTAGTTAACAAGTATTTATTTCAGTGAAATTGATTGCATGCTCTGAGAACTACATTTTCACACCTCTATTCATCTTTTACCAAAACCTGATTTATTTGCTTTAAATGATCCTTTCATATAACATGTACTGTAACTTTACAGAAGCCTGTTATAGCTGTAATGCTAGAACCTGTAATTATTGACCAGTTTAGTTGCTGAATACAGCTAGAAATTCAATGCCTGTGAAATGCCCTATTGTACTCTAAAAGCATGTAATAAGAATACTTTACTTGGAAAGACAAGATTTTGTTCAAGGATGTATTATTAAGTAAGGAGTAAACCAACATACCAGTTTGCTTCCAAAATCTTTAGCCTCAGTTTTGCAGCTGCTACGTTATTTGAGTTACTGGTGTCTTAATTCATTCAATTTCTTCTTAAATGACTTTTTGTTTTAAGTCTGTTCCACTGCAGAGTGGGCTTCATTCCAGCAGTTGGATGATTTTGAATAATAACCACTTTGAACAAAATGAACTGTGGCCAATTGCATCAATTAAAGAAACGAAGTATGTTGTAAATGAGAGTGGATTTCAACTCAGTGTGCCATTCAATACAATAAGACTGTAAGATACAATTCTTTCCTCCCTGCTTCTAATGTCAGAAATTCAAAATACAGTGATGGGATAGGTATTTGGAAAGATTCTGGCATAAATCGGCAGCAGTCACAATGTGCTTAGGCATACATATTATGCCTATAAGATAGAGATTGTACAGTGTAATTTGTAGATTGTATTCAGGTAATATTCTCCAGTCTGGATTTTAATAGGATCATTAATGTATTTATCTTAGATGAGTTAAAATGTCTGATAAAAGAGCAAGAACAACAAAGCTTGCTCCTTTAATGCCACGGAAAAGTCCAAGGTGTTTCAAACCTTTCCTTTCCCCCTGCTGGTACTGCTCAACCTGCTGAGTTCCGCTAGCAGTTTGTTTGTAGCTCCAGATTCTGTCGTCTGCCACCTCTTGTGTGTCTCTATTTCAAACCAAAATTACCGGACAAAATTTGATACTGATGCCAAGGTAGATGACCAAGTGTTTTGACAAAAAGGTAACAAAAGGTTTTGTACCTTCAAAACTAATATGGGTGGAACTTCGTCTTTACGTTAAGCAAGGCGCACGCGTGTCACATGGCAGAGAGATGACATATGCTAATTTATACATATAACCTGTATATTAATTATTCAAATGAACAAAAATACTCAATCAAACAATATATACACACAATTACTCAAATATTACTAAATTATCAAATACACCGCTCTCCTCCCTGCTTAGCTATAAATTCCAACTTAACAGAAAATGCATCTCCGCTATATACACAGTATATTATACTGTATACAGAAACGCATGGCATAGCAAATTATAAATTGTCCCATTCAGGACTAAAGATTTAATCGTTGTGGAGGATTTCTTATTCTTTTGGGAAAATACCTTTCCTAACAAGGGCGGTCACTCTGCTTGGCATGTGAGACTTGTGGTTGTGAGGCAATCTCAGGTTCTGGGGCCTCCTTCTACTTAAAAATAACGGGGAGAGTGGTGGAAGTATTAGGGCAGGGGATTCCAAAGCTTTGGCCCTTAGCATCTGAAGGTAAAGTCACCGATAGTGGTTTAAAATCAGGGATGTGCCAGAAACCAGTAATAGAGGAGTTCAAATATCATGTGTGGTTGGAGGTGAATAGTCACAGAGCAATTGAGGAGTTCGAAACAAAGAAAATAATTTTAAAACCAAACTTGCTTAACCAAGAATTATTCTAGCTCAGTAAACACAAGAGAGATGGATGAATGTGCCCTGATCCAAGTAACACCATGGAAAGAAGTTTTAGATGGCCACCACCTACAGAGAATAAAATGAAGAAGATAGTTGAGGTATGTTTGGAATATTCATTCCAGCTGTAAAAGTTTCAGCAGCATACAAATTAAGGCAGGAGTAGAGTTTGATCTTTATGGAAACTGTAATGCATAGAGGACAATCTACTGTAAATACATGCTACATATCTGTTATTAACAATATAACATCTAAGCTTACATGTACAAACTTAAAAATATTGTCAGAATATATAACAACAGTGTAATGAAGTTGCAAGTCCAGTCAGTGCGAAGAAACTAATTCGAGAGTGCACATGTTTAATAAATGGCACAGTGGTACGACCAGGAGAGCTGCTGCTTCAGTCCTGGTTTCAGATGCTGTCTGTGTGGAGGTTGCATGTTCTCTCTGTGAGCGTTTGGGTTGATTCAGTTTTCTCCCAGTGTGGATTGCTAGATTAATTGGCTGCTGGAAATTCTCCCCCCTTATGGGAGGGCGAATGATAGAATCTGGGGTGTGTTGATGAGAATAAAAACAGGATTAAATTAGGATTAGTGAAAATGTGTACTTTATGGTCAAAGTGGACTAAGTTGGTTGAAGGTTTTTTTTTCCAAGCTGTTTTACTCAATGAATTTAATCATTACTTATGAAACCCTGCTGGTTTTCTTGGTTGCATAATCTACAGAAAGATCATTATGTTAGCAGTGAAACATTTCCCAGGGTGTTACACTTATTTATATATTAAATAAAATTTGAAATTATCAGGAACGTTTTGATACCTCTAACTATTAGGATTTTTTTTGTCTTCGATGCCTCTTTATTTCTTTGGTGTATAATTTATGTTGAATAGATAAACGATTTAATGATACATTGGAATTAATGCAAACTGATTGATACAACTAATTGTCACTAGAAGCTTTATATTATGCGTTTTTAATATGCTAATCCTATTCTAGCAGCAAAAAGACAATAAAAACTAAACACTGTTGCTACTCTGCGTGAATACACACTGGCAAGAGGTATTTGCACACGGTGGCTGGGGCAATGTCACGTTACCAGTAGAAACATACCCACGCAGATTCCTTACCATAGGAAATTATCCCTGCTTCTGGCAAACTGCATCTTTCTGAAAATAAATCAACTTCAAATAATAAATGGCTATTAACAGCGTATCTAAAGTTAATGCATGTGCAAAATTTATAAACTGTTTTAAATGGAACAATTACTGCAACCGGATCAGATTGTAGAGTAGCTCTGGGAAGAAGTCCCCGTTAACTTGTGTTGGAAAGCGGCAATGGCACTTCCAACAAGACTAAGGAGTTCTGCAAGTACCTTAGAAAGAGCGAATGTAGAGCTTCTGACCCCACTTAAAGAGTGACAGCTGGGAAAGACATAGGAAGCAATTAAAACATTGCTCTGCTCAGAAAGCCCTGTCCCTGATGGCACCTTCACACTCTTCAACAGTGGTCTGCAAAAGAGATAAAGAGTTCCAGGCTTGTGTTACATGGCCTGTAAGATTTTGTGTGATGTATCCTTCTGGTTTCACTTGAGGTTATTTATTTACGTAGGCTGCTTTTAAGAGCTGTAGGCTTTCGGCTACTTGACTAATTATTCGCAACACCTGTCTCTGCGGACACAGTTTGCAACACAAGCAGATCCCCGCTTTATTCTGCTCACAGTCGAAAGACTTTGAGTGAATTAGGAAAAACAAAGAAATGAAGAGATATGTTTTTGTTTATTCACCGAGATGTTTACCATCCTGCCGAGTTTACTGCAGATACTCCCAGGAGAGATTTTCTTTCTTTCTCTTTATAGTGTGGTTTAAGTCTTAATAAAGTTTACATCAAGAGAAGTGGTGCTAGTTGTTATTTTAACTTCTGCCTACTTCTGTCCTACTACTGGTCAGATCTAGACCTTAGTTTTCCTCTTCAGTGCTTTAGAATCCCCACCAAATGTTTCACATTATTCAGTGTGAAAAACCTCCTATTCTTTCAGATTTTTACAAGTTCATACATCCGCGGAAACTTGATATTTCATATTTCATTCTGCTTTGCAGATGTCACGATGAGGGATGCTGGTTCACATGCAACTGGCCTTCTCGGCCTTTGATCAGCCTGACCGCAACTAATTGGAGATGGAGAACAAATGAAAGAAATATTTACAAATTTCATGGGAATTCAGCGATGGTTCGGCTAAAGCCTCCACTGTCCTATAACTTTCCTTCAGAGTGCATGTCCCATTGATGGTTTTTCTCCACAAAGTACACTGGATTATTTTTATAGTGTTAAGTTTGCAACTGTATTCTGTGGCTTTACAAGGCTAATGATGAAACGCCCCTCTTATCCTTTTCTCCTTAAGGTCTTGTTCATTGAAAAGAGGGAGAAGGTTTATTTTCTTACCAGGTTGCAGCTGTAAGCCAGAGTAAAGGAAAAGATGACCGTAAAATTTAAACCAAATTTTTAGGCACATAGCAAAAGTGGAGAAAATTAGTAGAAAATGCAACTGTTGAAAATAAAGTTACAAACACTTGGAGCCAAATTTAACAGCTGAAGGGTCACAGAGGCTAATTCTAAATGACAATAGTAAACCTCAGATGGAGTTTAATTTACAAATATTCCAGCAGAATTAAACTACCTGGCACAAAGCTTTGGCTAACCAGATGTGCTTTTGAATGCTTCATTTTATGTTTGCTTTTCTTCATGTAATTGGTCCTCACATGCAAATTTGACACAGACCAAGGAAACAGAAAAAAATACAAAATCGAGTGTTACAAAAATATGAATCTGACTACGTCAACAGACAGATCATGGATGTAATTATTAGAGAGAATTAGTATCTGTGCACCTGGTAAATCATCTCTAATCTTTTTCACTGGTACTCAATTTTAACATTCAAGAAATATTGTTGTGATTAATAATGTTTCACCTTTCAGCATGGCAATGTTGATGAAAATCAAGATATTTCATTTTACATCGCATGGTAATACTGCTGTTTCCTGAGAAATTGAATTATAACTAGGTGAATTAGCAGTTTTAAGGAGAATGAATAATTTTTAAAAAAGGATAATTTATTAACAATATAGTATCCAGTTCTCCCACAAAAAGGGGCTTAGATAGCTCTCCCTTAATAATTGGAATACAGTGAAGATGGAAACAATAGATGAGACATGGTTTCGTCCTGTTTGGTTGATAATGCAAAAAGGGAGTGGCCAAAAATTAATTACTGTGACTGTGTATGAATGAAATCAGAAACCATTCAGTCTCTTAGGGATTTACTGACAGAGGGTAAATTTCCTCTATGTACTATGTAGCAAAATTGTAACTCATTTATAAAGAGTGATTTTCCAAAACTGTTACATATGGTGCACAGAACAAATCTTATCCCAGGAGGGTTTAGAGTAAGTACTAACATTTCTTTGTCTTGAACAGAGTACAGTACCAGCAGCTCATCGAAAGAACTGTGTATTAACCAGCTATCTCAATAGGATAAGCTGTGATGGTAACAGTCACCCAGCTGTGGCGTGAAGGAAAATTTTCACTCACTATCTGCCCAGTAACAGATTTTGTTTGAATTCTGGCAAATGAACTTCCCTGCTTGCAGGAACTTTTTTTTGTGGGGGGGGGGGGTGCAAATTAACTTTTGTCATCTGGCAAAAGACTGACGGGGTTAGGATGAAAAGTTGGTTTTACACCCTGCCCAGCTTCACTCATCGTTGAAGTCACTGTAGATTAACCCCAGACAGAGCATAGAGTAAGCAATTCACACTCTATGTTGTTGCAGTGTCAATCTTACCTGATCATCGAAAGCCATTCTCCCTGTTAGCTAGGGACTAGCACGTCACACAGCATCTCTGACCTTCCACTGGTTGCATTTGGTGCCATGTTGCTGGCTGATGATGTCATGGTGCTGGCTGATGATGTCAGGGTGCTGGCTGATGATGTCAGGGTGCTGGCTGATGATGTCAGAGTGCCGGTATAGTATAAATCTAGCATGCTGAAATCACCCGGTCCTTTGCTCTCTGGGTCACCGACAGACTGGATCACAACCTGTTCCATGGGAACAGTGGAAGTGTGCTGCAGTAAGAGAAGACCCAAGCACCCACTTTAGATATGCAGTTGTAATTGGTTGTAACTTGAAGGTTTTCCTAAATGTTTAGTGTCTCTCTTGTCCTGTAAATAAATTGTTTGCTTACTTATTGGTAGTGAATGCCTTCTGTCCTCACTTATTGAACCTGCAAACCTAATTTCAGACAGCAACCAGTGCTGCAAGCAGGGTTTGGTAACTGAGCTGAAAATTAATATGTTTAAAAGCAAAAATAAGACAGAGAACCTCTGTGTGAGGTTTGGGAGTCTTGCCAACCTAACGGTGGGCCATGGTATGCCAGTAGACTGGTCAGAAAAGTGGACTCCTGCGGGGTGAAAATGGGACACCACACTGAGTTTGTACTTAAAAGGTAGGGTTCCCCAAGAGGAAGGGGAGCAAAAGGCAGCCATAGTAAAGCAGAAGTACAAAACACAGGAGAAAGAGATATTGTAGATAGCTTGAGAAATGAAGGGCAAGTGATGTATTACCGTGGTGGAGACTGCCCCGTGAGTGCAGACTTGGGTTAGAGAGTTAGAGGATAGGAGTACTGAGATGGCCTGTGGGCTATTAAAGATGAAGCAATTAGAGTATAACTGGGAGCAGGGCTAACTGGCAATCAGACCCCGTTAAGGTCCGAGCCCTGATGTTGCAGGGAGGCGACCACAACACGTAGATAGGGAATGGGGTCATTTCATTAGATAATGAGGATACAAAAGAGAAGCTAGAAGAGAGACTCAGAGATCCCCCTCTAAGTGAATGCCCTCTCGCCAGTCATCCGCACCAGCAGAGGCCAGACCGGTGGCCCCTCGGTCCCAGACTTGGCAAGGGTACCACTGGCCAGTCGCACCTCCAGCCTTCATGAAAGAGGATAATGAAGAGCAGCAGGCAGGGGGAGAGGGGCCTGGGGAGGATAACACTGAGGCAAAGTTCTCTGGTAAGAAACTGGTGGAGTTGGGAGGCAGGCATAAACAGAAACCAGGGAAACTCTGCCCATGTGGTTGCTGAGGTGTGTTTGTCCAGTGGGGAGATGGGTGGCTGGGGGGTGGTGCTATCGTCCCACCATGCAATTAACAATGCCTTGAGAGTGTCACCTGCTTCCCACGGGGGTGATGAATCACCACGGGGCAGAGTGATAGCAGCCATTAAGGTCAAGTATCCCTCACTCTTCGAGTGGGATTTGAAGCCTCTGGGGAAGTGGAGCACTGAGGAGGAAGAGACCAGAGCACTTTCCCAGTGGGCTCTGATCACAGCGATCTATCGCCACAACGACAGCCTACCAGAGGGTCATGGGTTAACCTTGACCATGGTGGGGCACTTAATTAAAGCAGCAAATCTCAATTTAAAAGGAGTACTACTGCCCTTTTTGGGACCCGTGATAGGAGCTACTATAGATTAGATTAGATTATGAGGACACCCAGTCCTCTTTTTATTGTCATTTAGTAATGCATGCATTAAGAAATGATACATTTATTCCTCCGGTGTGATATCACAAAACACAGGACAGACCAAGACTGAAAAAACTAACAAAACCACATAATTATAACAATTATAATTATTCCGCCGAGACGCCGCCAACAGATTATTGGATGGATTCAAGTATGTAGGGCAAGTCCCTAAAGTTGCCTACACAAGTTGGACATGCAGCCTGGGAATAGCGGGCCCCAGGAAATGTTTTTGGTATTGCTTAGAGCCGGGGTCCCAAGGGAGCTGGTATATGGGGTTCCCACTCTTGTGGAAGGAGCACTGCCGGGGCAGTGAGGCAAGGAGGCCGTTAAGAGAGAAGGGTCGTTCTCCAAACCCTCCCCCGATAAGGACTCTTTCTGCCCTCGCATTCTGCTCAGAGTTTCCTCTAGACCTCACTGGAGGCTCTGCGAAAGCCATTGCCAGACCATCAGAGGCAGCAGGGGTTGGTCAGTGGGCGTCACGTAGGGATGAGGTCAGGGCTCTCAGCCGATATGCTCAGCAGCTGGGGGACCTGAGGCCTTATGGACCCATTGCAGAACACTGGGGGGAAGGGAGTGTGCAATGATGGATATCACTGGTGGACATCGGTGCCAAACACAACTTTTGGGTAACCCTGATAGCCAGTGGGATCCCAAGGCTACCATAGAAGGGTTAGGGGCTGCTCTTCTTCCCACCCAGGGGATTACCATCGGGCCAGGACAGCCCAGACCCACGTCTGTCTTTGAGCAACCTCTCCTGAGTGCGTTCTGTTTAGATCCCTGCAGACGAGCAAGGGTGGTTTTACCTTCAGGGTGGCATAAGCAAAGGCACTGGTGGGATCGGCCAAGTAGAAGCGTTTGGCGATTCCTCTCCCCTCCCCACCGCCACCCCACCAAGGTAGTTAACTCCAAGTTGTACAGGATCCTGGGAGGCACCAAGATCAGGGAAACCGTGGAGGCGCTGCTGTGGGATGGGAAGTGGGTTGGCACGTGGTGTATAGCCATCAGCTACAGAGAGCTGAATAAGTACGCACCACCTCTCACAGCCGCTGTCCAAATGCAGTGACCTCTCATTGTGGACAGAAGGGATAGGGAGGGGAAGCATTGGTACGCAGTAGTGAACTCTGGCTTTCTTTTCTGTCTCCCTGAGTTCAGAGTCACAGGACCAGTTCACTTTTACCTGGGAGGGTAGACAGTACACCTTCTGTCACCTCCCACAGCGGTCTGTCCACAGCTCCACCTTGTGCCGTGGCATGATAGCCTGAGGCCTGTGGGGGATACATTCAGACCCTACCGTCTCTGTACCCCACTACGTAGACCATGTGCTGCTGCAAGGATCCTTGCACGAGGTAGTGAGGCAGGCCATGGATAAGGTGGCAACTTCTATGAAACTGTGTCCCAGGCAGATGTCATATTCCTGGGGACTCTGAGCAGGGAGGTACCAGATTAGGCCTAGCACAGCACTTTGTGGGGCTCCTGGGGTATTGGCATCAACACATCCCCCACTCCTGGAAAAAGACTCCCTTCCAAAGCGGCCCAAGCAGGTGGTAGAGTCAGCCCTCCCCTTGGCCCCAAGACAGAATGGAGCGCTATTCAAACTGCAGGTTTCAGCTATCCCCAGGTGGCTGAAGTGGAGCTTGTGACTGGTGATGAAGGGGGCTGCGCCTTCCCTTGGGGTTTTGGACAATGATCCTCCCCGAGGTGGTGGCTGTTGGCTTGCTACTCGGCTCTCTTAGCCACAGAACACCTCACCACCTCTGAGCCAGTCCTGCTGTGACCACACCTTCCTATCACGCAGTGGGTAAAGTCAAACAATGTAACCTACAGATAGGGCCGTGCCCAGTGGTCTTACATTGTTAAGTGGAAATCATACAGGGCAACTAGGGCAAAGATGGGGTGAGCCACCTCCATGAGAAGATCATGGTTCACACCATCGGCCTCCACAGGGGTAAACCCTACAGCAGCCTGACCGCTGACTGGAATCAACAATTCTCATTTACCAACAGCTCCAGCCATCGGCAGAGCATCAAACAGTGGCATCTCCTCCCTGCATCAGGGACGGGTGGGAGAGGGGAGATCCAGCCAGCTGGCTGAGCTGGTGGTTGTGATCCGGCCCCTCTAGGAGGTGACAGAGCCTGTGAGGATCTACACTGGCTCCTGGGCAGTGGCTGATGGCAGAGTGGAAGCCTCACTGGCATGGGCAGAACTGGGAGGCGCACAGGTGACCCTGCTGGTGGCACTCCGATTAGGAAGGTATCTGGGAGGATGCACATTGGCACCCAATCACAGTTGACCATGTAGATGCCCACACATCTTGGGACAATGAGGGGGTCCATACGTAAAACTGCAGTCAATCAAGTGGCACAGATTAGCACAGATTATGAAGGCCATGGTGATTTCCAAGGAGGACCTCAGAACCAAGGTGGTGTGGGCGCACTAGAGAAGCCGGGGGGGGGGGGTGGGGGGGTTGGAGGAGGAAGCAGCAAGGAAATGGACGGAAGCTCGAAGGGTTGTGTTGACATTTGATGAGGCCAGATCAGTGGATGTGAACTGTCCCACCTGCTAGCAGTTTAAGCCCAGGCGGTGGCCAACGGGACCCTCAGGATGAATCCAAAGGGGCAATGGGGGCTGGTCAGGAATGGCAAGTAGATTATATTCCATTTCTGCTGCCAAACAGCAAGAAAAGGTATGCGCTTACAATGGTCAATGTATATTTGGGGGTCTCGTTGGCGATTCCAGAGCAGCCATGCTGGCCATGAAAGCAAAATAAAAGGTTTGTGCCTTTTATCGTCCATGTCTGGGATCACCTGGGAGGTCTAACTGGACAATGGCTCCACCAAAGTCTAGGAGTGGGCTACATACTCTGTCATTTTGTGGGTGTTCCTCATCCCGTACTAGACACAGACAGCAGGGCTGATTGAGCATACGAGTGGGCTGTTGAAACAGCAGGTGAAGCTGTTGACACCTCCACATGAACCTCTTACGGGTGGCTGAGTGTGCAGGAACACTTGGTGGATAACCTGAGCTCCCAGGTGGCAGGCCCAGGAAGGTCTCCCCTGTAACAGCACTTGTCAGTGTCGGATCCTCCAAAGGTGGGATAGGGGGAGTCGGAGGAGGAATTGGGGACAACATGGGTGCAGCACCCACAGGGGCCACCTGAGTGGGGTGGGGGGGGGGCTGTGATTTATGGATTGAGGAACGTGAGTGGCTTTACCAGGGGAGCAGGGTTTAGTCTGTCTAAGTACCCAGTGACTAACCAGAAGGGAGTGAGGTCATGCCCCAAAAGTTACAGAATAGCAAAGTGGTGGATACTTACAGCAGTGGCAACGATGATAGTCGGTGTGAGATTCTACAA
Organism: Mobula hypostoma; assembly: GCF_963921235.1. Lineage (NCBI taxonomy): Eukaryota > Metazoa > Chordata > Chondrichthyes > Myliobatiformes > Myliobatidae > Mobula > Mobula hypostoma. The sequence continues at coordinate 55,513,527 of NC_086112.1, forward strand.
CACATTCCTACTGATGTGTATGTGTTTGCATTCACACCAGTGCTTTGGGCTGTTGGATCTGTATGAGATTGCCAACCCACACTGCATAAGGGCTGCCACTGATAACAATGCTCTTTAATGGAGAAGATTAGAACTTTTGGAGGAACTTGTCCAGCTTCTCCAGCTTTGGCATTCTGTTTTTGGGGAAGTAGTGAAGGACTAGTCCATTCCAGCCAACCTCGACCCATCATACAGGAATGGCCTTAACAAACTTGAGTCTCAGTAACCCCCGTTGGAGTTAGTGTTTTAAGGGCTTGTACTTCTCTGCTTATGAGAAGTAATTAATAGACATGGCTGCTGTGATGGAGATGCTGGCCTTTGAGATGGCTGCCGTGCTCAAGCATACACAGGATGCACTGACCAGAGTGTCAGCTGAGATAATAGCTATTCTGATGGTGGCCCAGCAAAATCAGATGGCCTTGGACTACCCGCTCGCGGAGGAAAGCAGCACCTTGTGTTGTGATTGGTCAGGAGCGCTACACCTACATCCCAGACGAGTCTGGGAACATTACTCTCCTGGCTGATCATATCCAGCAGTCAGTAAATAAGATTATGAAAATAGGAGGCCAACTCCATAACTACTGTACCCCAGGGAGAAGTCGGTGGCCTTGTGGGGCATTGGAAGGTTGGTGGAATGCTGTAGCACACTGGGTAGCAATTGCTGGGCTGATAATTCTGGGTATCATAGTGCTATATTTTGTGTGTAGAATAGTGGGGCATTAACAAAGGTTGTATTACCCTCTGTGCTGAATGGCGTGGTGTTGTGTCTTTCGAGGGGTGCAGTGTTGTAGTAAGCATCAATCTTACCTGTTCACTGAAAACCATTGCTCCATGCCAGCTGGGGTACTTAGCGTTGCAGCCCTTCCAGTGGCTGCCATTTGGAGCCACAGTGCCGGCTGATGATGTCACACTGCCAGCAGAGTGTAAATCTAGTGCCCTAAAAGCTTGTGATTTGCTCTCTGGGTCACCAACAGATGGGGTCGTGACCTGTGCCGCAGGAACGGTGATCGGTGTGCAGCAGTGAGACAGAGCCTGAGTGAAGACTTCAGATGAGTATTTGTAACTGGGTGTAACTTGAAGGGTTTACTGAATATCTAGTGTCTGTCATGTCCTGTAAATAAATAGTTAAGTTACTTACCAGTAGTGAGTGTCTTCTGTTCCCACTCATCAAACCTGCAAACATGATTTCACAGAACACTGGGATCATCAAATTTTAAACAGTTCTGGCCTAATATACTTTAATCGCTAGATTTAAATTGACATTTTTCTAGTACTGTAAATCAAACATTTCTGCTATGTTTTGTAACTCCAAAACTTTAAGCTAATTGAAACCAAGAAAATGGGAGCTCAGGAACGCTAGTGTGCTTCATTTGTTACTTTAAATGAGGTGCACACGTATCACGTGGTGCCGTGGTGACGTATGCCATTTATGTACTTTTACAGATAACCTGCAATGCATTATGTAAACAAAAAATAATGCTTAATCAAACACCATGTTTACAATGTGACTGAAATATTAAATGCATAACACTCCTCCCTGCTTAGCTATAAACTCCAACTCAATATAGAACGTATCTCAAGTAAATACACAACATACTATATGGACATGCATAGTAAATTTTAAATTGGCCCATTCCTGTCTAATGATTTAATCGATGCGGGATTCTTATTCCCGTGGGATAACGTCTTTCCTGACAAGGTTGGGTGTGAGGGTGGCAGGTGAGGTTTGTGGCTGTGAAACAATCTCAGTTTCTGGGGCCTCCTCCATGACAGTTGCAGGAATTGACTTTGACACTGCAGGAAGTGGTTCTGACAGCACTCGACACCTTTATTCTCCTTTTCTCAGCTTTTCTCTCTGGATCTACTTCGATCCTTGCTTGTCTCTTGGTCCCGGCTTCTCTATGCCTCTTTATCCTGCTCTTTTTCTTTCCCTCTTCCACACCTTTCTCTTTCTTGCTCAGATTCTTTCTCACTACCTCCTCTCCTTTCCAACTTCTTGTCTTTCTTTTTCTCACCTTCCTTTTTCTTCTTTCTATGTCACCTAGTAGCACTGTTGTAATCAGACCACCCGCTTTCATCACTTTCACGATTCCCCTGAGCAGGATGGTCCTTTCTTGGTTCATTATGCTTTTCACCCAGGGGCACAAAGGTTGGCATCAACACCTGTTTGTCCTCTGATGGGCAACGGTTCATAGTGTACAGCATGAAGATAGTTGTGGCATCATCCAATACCTTTCTTAATTCAGTTTCAGTTGACACTCTTGCAGGGGACGTTGCATGCAAATAGAGGATGGATCTCCAATCAAGTTGTAATTGTCTCAGCCACTCACATTCCCACAAAGTGATCCCTCCTGTTTTCACCACATACAAGCCCAATGTGGCTTGCTGGTTGTCATATTTCACTGTTACACATACCTTTCCCACAGCAGTTATCTTTTCTCCAGTATAAGATCTTAGTTCATTATCTTTAAAAAGCTGTTCAAACTCGTTTAGTGGAATGACTGAAACAGCTGAGCCACTGTCCAATTCCATTTTAATTAATTTCCTGTTCACTTCAGGAGTAAGCCATATTGCTTGTCTTTTGTTAGTTTTCACATTCTAAATCTCAAGACTATCTGTGTCACTCTCATTATCAGAAATTTCATCAACAGCATGCAGATTATTGCCCTTTTTGAAACTGCAACTTGACTTCTTATCTTTTTCTCTTTCCTGAGCAGTCCATTTATTTTTATCTGTCCAAAATGTGCTTTGTATATCTCCTATGTGTTGCATTTTCTGAAAGTTTCACCTTTAACTCTGCATTGGTCCGGTGTCTGGTGTATGCGAGCCCCTGCCACAATGGTAAAACAAATTGTTCAGCCAGGTCAGTTTCTATTTAAACATTGCAACTTGTTCACAGACACTTTCATTCCTGACCACAACTTAGCTGTGTCTCTGACTGTTGTTTACATTGATACAGCAATTTCAACTACCCTTTTAAAAGTAAGTTTTGCTTCAGCTGCAACAGTTAAATTTCTAAGTAGATAGATAGATAGATAGATAGATAGATAGGTAGATATACTTTATTGATCCCGAGAGAAATTGGGTTTTGTTACAGCTGCACCAACCAAGAATAGAGCATAAATATAGCAATACAAAAACCACAAACAATCAAACAACAAAAAGCAAACTATGCCAGATGGAAAATAAGTCCAGGACCAGCCTATCGGCTCAGGGTGTCTGACCCTCCGTGGGAGGAGCTGCAAGTTCAATAGCCACAGGCACGAATGACCTCCCATGCCGCCCAGTGTTGTATCTCCGTGGAATATGGCCGAAGTCCACCAGCAAAAAGTTCAATATCCAGTCTACAAACACATTCCTCGATCGTAATACGACCCGGATTGCACCATCTGTTGTTAACCAGAACAGTAAGCACCCAACTCCTTTACACGTACCACTCTCAGTGTACTTCCGGTCAGCCCGAACGGTCTGGAAGCCGTTCATGGAGAAGTTTTGATCGGGTATGTCCTCGTGCAGCCCCGTTCCAGTGAAACATATAACACTGCACTCCCGAAATGTTCTCTGACACCTGGCTAGCGCCGTGAACTCGTCTGCCTTTAAATCCGCAAACTGTATGCCTTTAAATCCAAGGCACTTGGTATCATGGGCTCTCACTTCTTTTCAGCTATTCCATTTATTTTAGAATATTGTTCAATTTGCTCAGCATACAATATTTAGTCATCTGTTGTGTAATCAAGCACACTGATCTTTCCAATGTAACCAATCATTTCTGTTCTTTTTTAATGATTATTTTCACCTGGTACTCACTGTTTATGAACCCATGAATTGTTCAGTTTTCTGCCTTTCTTTTTGCTAAAACATCTTTCCTTTTGCAAAGAAATTGTGCTGCTCCTAAGAAAAAACTTCATTGCTTTTTGCTGAGCTTTCTTAAAACTTAAATGCTTCACTCTGCTTCAACAGGTAAGTTGCCTCGGGTTCATTTTTAAAAATATCTCAATGCCACTGTTATGTTCTGTAACTCCAAAACATCAAACTAATTGAAACCAAAAATATGGTAGCCCACGAAAACTAGTGTGCTTTGTTTTTTACTTTAAACGAAGTGCGCATGTACCACGTGGTGGTGTGATGAAATATGCTATTTATATACTTATCTGGATAACCCACAATGTATTATGTAAACTACAAAGAATATTTAATCAAATAATATATTTACAATATTACTCAAATGTTAGTGGTAGTCCTTCGGATTCGAAGAGGACACTTTGAAACCTGTGCGTGATGTTGTATTAAGTGGAACAGCCGTTGCACAGGGGCAATCCCACTCTCTCGGCAGAAGAGACCTTGATCCAGTGGCATGAACAACCATTACGGCTGGAGACCTCTCCTGCTAAGTGTCTTGTCGTGCTGTTAGCGCTCCACAACGCCCACTGGGCCCACCTTCTTGCCCATTGGACCATTAATCGGTCTCCTCCGCTCAATATGACAAGGCCAGACTTCACATACTGGGATAGAAAGATCCCCTACCTCACTGAGGGTTGAAGACCCGTCGGCTACCCTCACCTGGTTTGGCCCGTCTGCCGAGACAGTTTACCGGGGTGTGGCCGCTGCGCGTGTTACAGCTACTTGGAGCCACAGATGAGAGCTGAGCGCCAGGTGGGGACTAAAGGTGGACTTAAACGTTACTGAAATATTAAATACACAACTTCTTTCAATGAATTCTTCAGCTCTGCATGAAATAAGTTTCTAAACATCTCCAGGAAAGTTTTCCAAAATGTGCTGCAGTTCTTTTTCGAATGGAGCAGTTACAAACGTAGATGAGACTCCTCATTTCATGTTCTGAATATTTATTGCTTATTAATTTATTATTATTATTTGTTTATTTTTGTATTTGCACAGCTTGTGTCCTTTGCACACTGCTTGAATGCTCAGGTTCTTTATCATTGATTCTAACAGGTTTATCGTTCTATATGGATTTATTAAGTTTCTCTCTAGGAATATTGGTTAGCTCTTTTCCATTGGTGAGGGAGTGACATATATAGACTTTGGTAATAAATTTACTTTGAACTTTACTTTCTTGCTCCTTATCATCTCTCCATTCTTCTCTCCCGTTAAGTCATCACACAGTGCCTATCCTCAGCCTGTGAAGTGGAACATTTTATATAACCACCAGAGCATGTACATGAGCAAACCAGAATACCTTTAGTGCAGATGTCACCCTTTCCCTGCGAGGAAATGCCTGACTGCCACTGATCTTTGTACAACAACATACAATAGATTGTAAATCCACTACCTGTGGACTTCCATCTGATTTGCAGCTGACTACTTTGTGGCTCTGTGTGTTGGATCTCCAAGATGCTTCACTGCCTTGCCTTTCCTGGCCGAGATTTATTTGTGAAATGTGAAAGATACTTTTGTGAAATTTGAGGAACAATTTCCTTACAGTTAAAACTGTTTCCTCATCAATAAAACTGATCCACCATATGTTGTCCATAATAAAAAGCACATGGCAGCTTTAGAGAAAGACTGGATTTATTTTACAAGTACCACTTCTGTGATCCGTCTCATTTTCACACATGTATCCAGCATTACCAATTAGCTTTAATTCCTCCTGCCTGCACTTCCAACAACTCTGCACTGGATAAAATCTAAAAGACTGCAGATAGTGGAAATCCGAAATAAAAGAGATAATGCTGGTGTTCTCAGTAGGTCAGGCAGCATCTGTGGAATGAGATACAAAATCAATGTTTCAGGTCCAAGAATCTAAGTCAGAACCGAGAAACAGAGAAAAGAAATTAGCGTTAAGTTGTAAACACAAAATAATCTGCAGATGCTGGGGTCAAAGCAGCACTCACAACACGCTGGAGGAACTCAGCAGGTCGGGCAGCATCCGTGGAAAAGATCGGTCGACGTTTCGGGCCGGAACCCTTCGTCAGGACTGTAGGGCGAAGGGGCAGAGGCCCTATAAAGGAGATGCGGGGAGGGTTGGAAGGAGAAGGCTGGCAGTTTCCAGGTGAAAAACCAGTAAGGGGAAAGATAAAGGGGTGGGGGGAAGGGAAGCAGAGAGTGATAGGCAGGAAAGGTGAAGAAAGAATAGGGGAAAAACACAATGGGTAGTAGAAGGATGGGGAACCAAGAGGGAGGTGGTAGGCAGCTGGGGGAGGGGGCAGTGTGACATAGGGATAGGGGAAGGGAGGGGGAGGGAATTACCGGAAGTTGGAGAATTCTATGTTCATACCCAGGGGCTGGAGACTACCTAGATGGTATATGAGATGTTGCTCCTCCAACCTGAGTTTAGCCTCATCATGGCAGTAGAGGAGGCCATGTATGGACATATCTGAATGGGAGTGGGAAGCAGACTTGAAGTGGGTGGCTACTGGGAGATCCTGTCTGTTTTGGCAGAGGGAGCGGAGGTGCTCGACGAACCGGTCCCCCAATCTGCGTCGGGTTTCACCGATGTAGAGGAGGCCGCACCAGGAGCACCGGATGCAATAGATGACCCCAACAGACTCGCAAGTGAAGTGTTGTCTCACTTGGAAGTACTGTTTGGGGCCCTGAATGGTGGCAAGAGTGGAGGTGTAGGGACAGGTGTAGCACTTGCGCTTACAGGGGTAGTGCCAGGTGGGAGATCCATGGGGAGGGACGTGTGGACCAGGGAGTCGCGGAGGGATCGATCCTTGCGGAAGGCGGAGAGGGGTGGAGAGGGAAAGATGTGCTTAGTCATGGGGTCCTGTTGAAGGTGGTGGAAGTTGCGGAGCATAATGTGTGGGATCCGGAGGCTAGTGGGGTGGTAGGTGAGGACAAGGGGAACTCTGTCCCCGTTGTGGTGGCAGGAGGATGGGGTGAGAGCCGAAGTGCGGGAAATGGAGGAGATGTGGGTGAGGGCATCATTAATGACAGCAGAAAGGAAGCCATGATCCTTAAAGAAAGAGGACATTTGAGATGTCCTGGAACAAAAAACCTCATCCTCAGAGCAGATGTGGCGGAGACGGAGGAACTGAGAATAGGGAATGGCATTTTTGCATGTGGCAGGGTAGGAAGAGGTATAGTTCAGGTAGTTATGAGAGTCAGTGGGCTTGTAGAAGAAGTTAAGTTGTATAGAAGATAGAAGATTGTGTATAAATAAGATAAAACAATATCTCTGGTAGAGACATTAGGGGAGGTCACAGTTATTGTGAGGATAAATTGTTGTTCTTCTTCTTCTTCTTCAAAAGTTTAATGGCATTGGCAGACCAATATAATGTGCATTATTACAACCTACTGAGTTGGAGTGTGGAGCAAAGAGACAGGAAGTATACCCACTAAGTTCCACCCCCCCCCAGAAAAAAACTCAAATAATATCAAAAAGTCTATCCCCTTTCAGAAAGTCAAATACGCACTTGTATACATTATGGTGGCAGTTTATCCTAACAAAATTTCCATGTTAAACTGTGTCTGTCCCAAAAGACTTAATTGAGCAATTGGATGTTTCTTTCATACCGCATAGGAACTGCATTCAAACAATATTTCCGGAGCGAAGGCAGTTTTACTTCTTGGGGTAAAAGAGAGGCAAGACTGTGCAGGTATGTGACGTCAGCCAGTAGAGCGAGAAAAATTTAAAAAGGGAAGAAATCTTCAGCGGTTTTTGATTTGGAGCAAAAAGGCTGCGGGTGAATGGCTAAGGATTTCTGGAGCGAAGGCATTTTTACTACTCGGGGTAAAAGAGAGACAAGACTGCGCAGGCGTGTGACGTCAGCCAGTAGAGTGGGAAAAGTTTAAAAAGAAGACTGCCATATCTAGCAGGCAGTGGAGTGAGAGGTGTCAGAGTGATGGGGCTTTGGCTCAACGGGCTTATGCGGTAACAGGATGAGGCGAAGTAGGTTTACCTGTGTTAATTGCAGAAAAGAAGTAGTATGTGTGTGAGGCCAGTTTTCTGTGCTCGGTGTCAGATGTGGGAAGCCCTGGAGTTTCCCAGCCTCCTGGCCACATCTGCACCTGGTGTGTCGAGCTGCAGCTCCTAAGGGACCGCATTAGGGAACTGGAGATGCAGCTTGATGACCTTCGTCTGGTCAGGGAGAGCAAGGAGGTGATAGAAAGGAGTTATAGGCAGGTGGTCATACCGGGGCTATGGGAGACAGACAAGTGGGTCACAGTCAAGAGAGGGAGGGGGAAGAGTCAGGTATTAGAGAGTACCCCTGTGGCTGTACTTCTTGACAATAAGTACTCCTGTTTGAGTACTGCTGGGGGTGGGGGGGAACAGCCTACCTGGGGGAAGCAACAGTGGTCATGCTTCTGGCAAAGAGTCCGGCCCTGTGGCTCAGAAGGGTAGGGAAGGGAAGAGAAAGGCAGTAGTGACAGGGGACTCTATAGTTGGGGGTCAGACAAGCGATTACGTGGACGTAGGAAAAAAACTCAGATGGTAGTTTGCCTCCCAGGTGCCAGGGTCCAGGATGTTTCAGATCGCGTCCAAGATATCCTGCAGTGGGAGGGAGACCAGCCAGAGGTCATGGTACATATTGGTACCAACAACGTAGGTAGGAAAAGGGAAGAGGTCCTGAAAAAAGACTGCAGGGAGTTAGGAAGGAAGTTGAGAAGCAGGACCTCAAAGGTGGTAATCTCAGGATTACTGCCTGTGCCACGTGACAGTGAGTACAGGAATAGAATGAGGTGGAGGATAAATGCGTGGCTGAGGGATTGGAGCAGGGGACAGGGATTCAGATTTCTGGATCACTGGGACCTCTTTTGGTGCAGGTGTGACCTGTACAAAAAGGACGGGTTGCACTTGAATCCCAGGGGGATCAATATCCTGGCGGGGAGGTTTGCTAAGGCTACTGGGGAGAGTTTAAACTAGAATTGTTGGGGGGTGGGAACCGAACTGAAGAGACTGGGGAAGAGGCAGTTGGCTCACAAAAAGAGGAAGCTTGTAGACCGTGCAAGAGGGAGGATAGGCAGGTGATAGAGAAGGGATGCGTTCAGACTGATGGTTTGAGATGTGTCTATTTTAATGCAAAGAGTATTGTGAACAAAGCGGATGAGCTTAGAGTGTGGATCAGTACTTGGAGCCATGATGTGGTGACCATTACAGAGACTTGGATGGCTCAAGGACAGAAATAGTTACTTCAAATGCCGGGTTTTAGATGTTTCAGAAAGGACAGGGAGGGAGGCAAAAGAGGTGGGGGCGTGGCACTGTTGATCAGATATAGTGTAACAGCTGCAGAAAAGGTGGACGCCATGGAGGGATTGTCTATGGAGTCTCTGTGGGTGGAGATTAGGAACAGGAAAGTGTCAATAACTTTACTGGGTGTTTTTTGATAGGCCGCCCAATAGTAACAGGGATATCGATGAGCAGATAGGGAAACAGATCCTAAGAAGGTGTAATAATAACAGAGTTGTCATGATGGGAGATTTTAATTTCCCAAATATCGATTGGCATCTCCCTAGAGCGAGAGGTTTAGATTGGGTGGAGTTTGTTAGGTGTGTTCAGGAAGGTTTCCTGACACAATATGTAGATAAGCCTACAAGAGGAGAGGCTGTACTTGATTTGGTATTGAAAAGATAACCTGGTCAGGTGTCAGATCTCTCAGTGGGAGAGCATTTTGGAGATAGTGATCATAATTCTATCTCCTTTACAATAGCGTTGGAGAGAGATAGGAACAGACAAGTTAGAAAAGTGTTTAATCAGAGTAAGGGGAATTATGAGGCTATCAAGCAGGAAATTAGAAGCGTAAATTGGGAACAGTTGTTCTCAGGGAAAAGTATGGAAGAAATGTGGCAAATGTTCAGGGGATATTTGTGTGGAGTTCTGCATAGGTACATTCTAATGAGACAGGGAAGTTATGGTAGGGTACAGGAACCGTGGTGTACAAAGGCTGTAATAAATCTAGTCAAGAAGAAAAGAAAAGCTTACAAAAGGTTCAAAGAGCTGGGTAATGTTAGAGATCTCGAAGATTATAAGGCTAACAAGAAGGAGCTTAAGAAGGAAATTAGGAGAGCCAGAAGGGGCCATGAGAAGGCATCGGCGGGCAGGATTAAGGAAAACCCCAGTGCATTCTACAGGTATGTGAAGAGCAAGAAGATAAGACGTGAAAGATTAGGACCTATGAAGTGTGACAGTGAGAAAGTGTGTATGGAACCATAGAAAAGGTACTTAATGAATACTTTACTTCAGTATTTACTAAGGAAAAGGATCTTGGTGATTGTAGTGATGACTTGCAGCAGACTGAAAAGCTTGAGCATGTAGATATTAAGAAAGAGGATGTACTGGAGCTTTTGGAAAGCATCAAGTTGGATAAGTCGCCAGGACCAGATGAGATGTACCCTAGGCTATTGTGGGAGACGAGGGAGGAGATTGCTGAGCCTCTGGCGATGATTTTTGCATCATCAATGGGGACAGGAGAGGTTCCAGAAGATTGGAGGGCTGTGGATGTTGTTCCTTTATTCAAGAAAGGGAGTAGAGATAGCTCAGGAAATTATAGATCAGTGAGTCTTACTGCAGTGGTTGGTAAGTTGATGGAGAAGATCCTGAGAGGCAGGATTTATGAACATTTGAACAGGTATAATATGATTAGGAATAGTCAGCATGGCTTTGTCAATGGCAGGTCGTGCTTTACGAGCCTGATTGAATTTTTTGGGGATGTGACTAAACACATTGATGAAGGAAGAGCAGTAGGTGTAGTGTATATGGATTTTAGCAAGGCATTTGATAAGGTACCCCATGCAAGGTTTATTGAGAAAGTAAGGAGGCATGGGATTCAAGGGGATACTGCTTTGTGGATACAGAACTGGCTTGCCCACAGAAGGCAAAGCATGGTTGTAGATGGGTCATTTTCTGCATGGAGGTTGGTGACCAGTGGGGTGCCTCAGGGATCTGTTCTGAGACCCTTACTCTACGTGATTTTTATAAATGACCTGGATGAGGAAGTGGAGGGATGGGTTAGTAAGTTTGCTGATGACACAAAGGTTGGAGGTGTTGTGGATAGTGTGGAGGGCTGTCAGAGGTTACAGCGGGACATTGATAGGAAGCAAAACTGGGCTGAGAAGTGGCAGATGGAGTTCAACCCAGATAAATGTGAAGTGCTTCATTTTGGTAGGTCAAATACGATGGCAGAATATAGTATTAATGGTAAGACTCTTGGCAGTGTAGAGGATCAGAGGGATCTTGGGCTCAACGCAGATGCGCAGGTTGACTCTGTGGTTAAGAAGGCATATGGTGTATTGGCCTTCATCAATCATGGAATTGAATTTAGGTGCCGAGAAGTAATGTTCCATCTATATAGGACCCTGGTCAGACCCCACTTGGAGTACTGTGCTCAGTTCTGGTCGCCTCACTACAGGAAGGATGTGGAAGCCATAGAAAGGGTGCAGAGCAGATTTACAAGGATTTTGCCTGGGTTGGGGAGCATGCCTTATGAAAACAGGTTGAGTGAACTTGGGCTTTTCTCCTTAGAGCAACAGAGGATGAAAAGTGATGTGATAGAGGTGTATAAGATGATGAAAGGCATTGATCCTGTGGATAGGCTTTTTCCCAGGGCTGAAATGGTTGCCACAAGAGGTCACAGGTTTAAGGTGCTGGGGAGTAGGTACAGAGGAGATGTCAGGGGTAAGTTTTTTATTCAGAGAGTGGTGAGTGCATGGAATGGGCTGCCGGCAATGGTGGTGGAGGCAGATACGATAGGGTCTTTTAAGATACTTTTGGATAGGTATATGGAGCTTAGAAAAATAGAAGGCTATGGGTAAGTCTAGTGATTTCTTAATTTTTATTTTGGCGTGTGCCTGCATGTGTGCACGTCTGTGCGTGTGTGTCTGCGTGTGCGTCTGCGTGTGTGTCTGCGTGTGCGTGCATGTGTCCGTAATGATGTCTTTTTCATGGCTTTTTTACAAGGCATGGAATGAAGAGAGAGAGAGAGACTGTGTGGGCCGCCACTCCCCACACAGACATTTTCGCAGCATTTTCCCTTTATTTTACCAGGTTGAGTTGCGATCTTGACACTCAACCCGACACAGATGGAAAGCGTACTCAGGAGCAGACCCGACTGTTTTCGAACCCGGGAACCTCCACCTCCAGGTCTGGCGCCGATGTTGTTGCGCCACCAGCCAGCCCAAGTCTAGTAATTTGTAAGGTAGGGACATGTTCGGCACAACTTTGTGGGCTGAAGGGCCTGTATTGTGCTGTAGGTTTTCTATGTTTAATATATACCACACAGTTTCTTGACAATTGCACTCCCTACAGATGCCCGTATCTTGCATGTTAATTTTGAACAAGGAATTATTCAACCTAGTATGTCCAATACTCAGACATGTAAGTGTAACTTTTTCCCTCCTTTTGTACCCATCTCCCAGTTGAGTTCCCACCATCCTCTGTATTTTATATAAATGCCACCCTTTCTTTTCCTTATCCCAACTTTGCTGTCACAGTGATTGAATAGTCCTTTTAATTATGGCTTTCATCTTCCCCTTATACAATGGAGGACATTTATGTGCTTAATTTTAAGTGATTGTTTGTAAGCATGTCTGCCACCTCATCTCCTTCAACCCAACGTGGGCAGGAGCCCATACGAAATGTGTACACAGGCCTGGACCCTGCAGCCTCAACAGATGTTGTCCAACCTCAAGAAGAATGTCTGGCCTACAATTTGAAATACCTGTTTTAATAGATGGCAAGGCTGAGAACCAATCAAAACACAGAAGTATATGATCAGGGCATATTTCTTCATCCATTCCAAGGCTGAAATGATAGCCACCAATCTCAGACATGAATACTGATACTTTGTCTGGTAAACTTTTCTTAATAGTTACCTGAAACTTTGGAACATAAACAGAAACTGAATGACCTGTCACTGGATCTTTTGAACTATCTGTATAGATATGTAAGAATTCATAATATCTGTCTCACATATAAGATAAGATAAGATAAAGCTTTATCCTGAAGGAAATTATTGTTTCAAGTTTGCTCAGTCAGAAATATATACTTTAGCATACCAAATGTAAGCATTGAGGTACAAAAAAGAAAAGAAGATGTGCATTAAAAAGTGCATTTAATGTGCATTAAATATTTCTGAGCTTCCAGTACCTCTGATAAACAAAGACTCCAGGGCTAAATTGTGATCACCTGGTTGATAGGTTAAAAACAGTGGTTAAGGAGTGTGAATAAAAGGCGCATAAAGTTGTGAGAGGCTGGACTACAGTACATTCCCAAAAGAGGAGGGAAGAGCTAAGCTAAGCCAAGATTACGGATGAACAGTTTACACAGAAGTAGCCAGTTATGAAACAGACAGAGACAGTGAGTTACATGAAGTTGTATAATTCATTATGGAATCCAGAAGGTTGTACCACACCTTGAAGGATGATGAGGTGATATTCCTTATGCTTACATTGATCTTCACTATAACAGCACAGGAGGCCACAGACTAATAGATCAGAATGCAAGTGGGATGGAGAATTAAAATGTCAAGCAGAAGAACCTCAGGATCACTCCTGCAGATTGAATGCAAGCACTCTGCAAAATGAACACCAAGTGTGCCTTTTGTTTCTCAAGTAGAGATATGATATTGGCAGCAGTACATTGAATTGGAAAAAGTGTAAGTGCATTGCTGCTTCACCTGGAAAGACTGTTTGGGTCCTCACTTGGTGTGCAGGGAACAATGGAAGTTGTCAATGTACTGGAAAAAGACTTTGGGGAAGGGGCTCAATTTGGACTGAAACAAAGATTGTTCCATGAATCCTGTGAAAGTGCAGGAACAGCTTGGGCTTGTATGAGTTCCCATAACTGCACCTTTGATCTTGAAAAAGTGAGTGGAGTTGAAGGAGAAATCATTTTATGTAAAAATGAGTTCAGCCAGATGAATATGTCACAACCATGGATTCAGCAATGCAGCAGATTTGGCAATTGTGTTTGTGAATGTGCACGAGTCGGCTAATTATCATTTCATTGTGATGGTATATAACTCCATTCTTTTTGTCGTAATGTGTGTTGAGACTTGAGCAAAGCACAGTAACGTTTTGCTGCCTGCTTGCATTCAGCCTTGCCTGAGAAATTGGACTGTCGAGTCAACTGAATTGAACACTCACGGTACAGGTTTCCCCCGCCATCTGAAGGTAGAGCATTCCTATGAAACGGTTCATAAGCCGAAATGTCGTAAAGCAAAGAAGCAATTACCATTTATTTATATGGGAAAAATTTGTGAGCGTTCGCAGACCCCAAAATAACCTACCAAATCATGCCAGATAACACATAAAACCTAAAATAACAGTAACATATAGTAAAAGCAGGAATGATATGATAAATACACAACTTATATAAAGTAGAAATACTTTTTCACAATCATTACTGCACTGTTCTCCGTAGCGAAAATCTCACGCAAGTGCTGTTGGCAAAAACACAGCACAAGCGCTCTCTAGTAACCTTTAAGCTATGAAGCTGCCAAATTATACCAAATAACACGTAAAGATACACAGCCTATATAAAGTAGAAATAATGCATGTACAGTGTAGTATCACTTACCGGAATTGTTTCAGCGCCGAGCACACTGATGATGGTGTGTTAGACTGAGTCGTTGCAGGTTCGGTGGTGCAGTGGCCCCCACCCTCCAGGCCGCTGACCGATACATTGCCGCAAAGCATGCAGGGGTCCAGCGGTGGCCAGGGGCACACAGCACATCTTTAAGAAAAAAGCCAAAATAAACATGCTGATTAATTAGGTGCCGCCTGACACAAAATTGTCGGCCCAGATCAGTGCCGATTTCCGATTGCGTCGTCTCTGATCTGGGCCGACAATTACGTGTCGGGCGGCACCAAATTAATTAGCATGTTTATTTCCGCTTTTTTCTTAAAGATGTGCTGTGTGTCTCCCGGCTACTGCTGCATTTTCTGCGAATCGGTATCTGTCTGCGGCCTGGGTGTTGGGGTGGTGGGACACTGGGGTGTCATCTCGTCATCTGTTTCCATTAGAACAGGCAGCTCATCTTCTCCTATGACTGCCCACCTCAATGTTGAAGGTCGGGGTTCGTCGTCTGCTGTGGCTGATGTGGAAGGCTTGCTTGACTGCTGAGCCTCGCGCATTTTTCTACCATACAGTTCTCTGTAAGGACTCAAACTATCCTGCAAATATCCCTTAAACCTACGTACCCTTTCAAAATTAAAGTCGTACTTTATCATTGCAGTGAAAATCTCATGCAGTTGCTTCACGTTCAGTTCCTAGACGACTTCACTTTCGGTCCGTTTGCTACTGCATTCAGTTTCAATTGTTATCCTTTCTTCTTCCAATTGCATCAGCTCTTCATCTATTAGTTCTTGGTCATGGGATGCCAAAACCTCTTCAAAATCATCTTCGTCAGCTTCCACAAGCCAAACTCACTTAGTCCTTACTTCGTTCACCACGATTGAAATGCTTAATTATGTCCAGCTTTACGCTGTGTAACACCCTTACGAGCTCTTATAGGCTTTTCCAATACCTTAGAACTCAACTGCTCACAGGCACGTGCTTAAGCAATGCCGGCTAGAATGCAGTTCCGAATCCAGGGGAGAGCGGCTGCTCGGGGCACGCGTTGGCTTTTATCGCGTGCTGATTTTCCCCGCACGCTGCTTTTTTTCGTAACAGTGAAAACACCTTCTGAAAGCGAAAACAGGGTACTAATGTAGGTCTTTCGTAACAGTGAGGTTTCGTAAAGCGAACGTTCGAAAAGCGGGGGACACCTGTTTACATTTTATATTTAGTTATTCGTTTCAGCCACAGTTTTGGCTTTGTTTTCCATTTGAGGGTTTTAGTTAACGGCCCTGTCCGGCCTAGTATATATTGCTTTCTTTTCCCTTCAACTCTGTTCATATTAAAGTCTGTGGACTATCGACCCGCTTCAGTGACTCTCACTCGCACTTGGACCATATCCGAATGTAGTGACAGCAAGTCTCGGCAACACAAAGACTGGAATTAAATACTATCACAATGAAATAATAATTAGTTGGTGGCATCCGTTAGTCTCGCGAGACCATGGATCTGCGCCTGGAAGGTCTTGCTTCAGTCTGTGTTAGAGCAGCATCTGTTGTGGCTGTAGAGTCCCACACGGGAGTGACAGTCTCGGCTGCATCGACTGCACTTGAAGGCACTGTCCTCCAGTGTTGTCTTGGTGCTGTTTTACCGATGAGTGCGCTTTCCTTCAGCAGCAAGCCTCAGCTTCTCTTCTCCTCTTTTTAGACCTCTGCGTAGTTCCAGCCTCCAGTGAGAGCGATTGCTTGCGATGTCCTCGCATCTCTCGATGGTCATTTTCAGTGACTTCATGTCTCTCTTGCAAACGTCTTTGAAATGAGGATGGGGCCGCTCTTGTGCTCTCTTGCCAGAGGCCAGTTCCCCATACAGCAGGTCTTTTGGGATCCTCCCATCTGACATGCGGTGTACGTGGCCCAGCCAGTGAAGACGGCATTGTTGGAGCAGGGTGAAGAGGCTGGGTATCTGGGCGTGGGCCAGGACCTCATTGTTGGTGACTTGGTCAGTCCACGTGATGTCCAGGATGCATCTCAGGCTGCGAAGGTGGAAGGCGTTGAGACGCTGCTCTTGTCTGTATAGAGGCTCCAGGTCTCGCTGCCATAAAGCAGTGTGCTGAGGATGCAGGCCCTGTAGACTGCAACTTTGGTGTGCATCATCAGCTTTCTGTTCTCCCATTGTCAGCCTGGCGAATGTTGAGGCTGCTCGTCCGATCCGTCTGTTGATCTCGGGGTCTAGGGAGAGGCTGTCCATGATGGTGGAGCCAAGGTATGTAAACTCGTGAACTACCTCCAGCTTGTAGTTGTTGATGGTAATGGTAGGGGGGTGCTCAATGCCTTGGCCCAACACGTTGGTCTTCTTCAGGCTGATGGTCAAGCTGAAGTCCTGGCAGGCTCTTGAGAAGCTGTTCATGAGGTGTTGCAGTTGCTCTTCAGAATGTGTTGCCAGTGCCGCATCGTCTGCAAACAACATGTCCCTGATGAGTACTTCACGAACCTTGGTTTTTGCCCTCAGCCGGGACAGACTGAACAGCCTCCCGTCCGATCTGGTATAGAGGTAGACACTATCAGTTGATGTTCCAAAGGCGTGCTTCAGCATGACTGCGAAGAAGATGCCAAACAGAGTGGGGGCAAGCACACAGCCCTGCTTCACACTGCTGCGGATGCTAAAGGCCTCCGAAGAAGAGCTGTCAAACTGAACAACACCCTTCATGTCTGTGTGGAATGACTGAACTATCCTGAAGAGCCTCAGGGTCAACCAATCCTGGTGAGGATTTTGAACAGGCTGTCTCTGCTCACAAGATTGAAGGCCTTCGTGAGGTCAATGATAGTGATGTAGAGTGGTTGTCTTTGCTCTCTGCATTTCTCTTGTAGCTGTCGAACGGAGAAGATCATGTCGATTGTGGAGTGTTCTGACCTGAACCCACACTGAGACTCGGGATATACCCTTTCGGCTATTTTCTGCAGTCTGTTCAGGACCACGTGGGCGAAGACCTTCCCAATGATGCTCAGGCATTCCACGGTGTCTAGCGCGCTGTCCGAGATGCTGTTTTCTCTGGAGAAGAGTTCAGAGTAATGCTCCACCCATCTCTCCATCTGCTTGCCTTTGTCATTGATGGTCTCACCTGTTATGGTTTTCAATGGTGCTGTCTTACACTGGGTTGGCCAGATGGCTTTCTTGATCCCCTCATACACTCCACGGATGTTGCCTGTGTCAAATGATGACTGAATGCATTCACATAGTTGTAGCCAGTAGACATTTGCACAGCGTCTGGCTGTTTCCTGGGCCTTGCTTCTTACTGTCCTTAGAGCTTGCAGTGTTGCCTGGGTGGGGTGGCGTTTGTGCTCTAGTAGTGCAACACGCTTCACCTCGATGACAGCGGTGAGCTGACTCGATTTCGCTTCAAACCAGTCCTGTGTCTTGCCCCGTTTCTCCCCGAAGGCCTTGAGTGCAGTGCTGTGGATAGTGTCCCTGAGCGAGTCCCATCTCTGCTGAGCATCTCCTTCTGGTGGGTCTGCAAGGAGAGCATCCTCCAGTGACTTGATGAACTCTGCAGCTTTGTCTGGGTGTTGTATCTTACTGGCATCTATGCGCTGCTTGCCTGGAGGCTTGACGCAGTGCATCTTCTGCGGCCGAAGTCTGATCTTGCAGCAAACCAGAGAATGATCTGTGTCGCAGTCGACACTCTGAAAGGAGCGAGTCATGAGCACGTTTCTCAGGTGACGGTGTCTTGTGATTATCAGGTCTAGCTGGTGCCAGTGTTTGGAGCGGGGATGTCGCCAAGACACTTTGTGCTGAGCTTTGGTCTGGAAGTAGGTGTTGGTGACACACAATTTGTGGAGCATGCAAAGCTCGAGCAGTCATTGCCTGTTGTCATTCATGCTGCCAATCCCATACCGCCCCAGGCAGCTTGGCCAGGAGTCGTGGTCGGCGCCCACTCTGGCGTTGAAGTCACCAAGTAGCAGCAACTGTTCCTGACTTGGGATCTCCTGTATCATCATTGAGAGCTGGTTGTAGAACTTGTCCTTTATGTCTTGTGTAGAGTAGAGAGTTGGGGCATAGATGCTGACAAGGTTGACAGGCCTGTCGGATGTGTGGAGTCGAAGTGAGAAAATCCAATCTGTCCCTTTCTCGCTAGGTTCTACTATCTTCAGCAACGAGTTCTTCACGGCAAAGCCGACACCATGCTCTCTGGTCTCGTCTGAGCCCTTCCCCTGTCAGAAGAAGGTATAGTCTCTTTCACGTAGGGTTCCCAATTCTGCGAGACGTGTCTCTTGGAGTGTTGCGATGTCCACTGGGAGTCTCAACAGTTCATTGTTAATCACTGCTGTCTTGCGTGTGTCGCTGATCTCCAGAAGGTCATCTGATATACCAGTTGTCATGGTCCCTATATTCCAGCATCCTAGTCTGAGTGCTGGCTTCTTTCTTTGTCTTCTAGTTGTGCTTGGTGCAGCGTTTACAGTCCGCAGTTCGGGCTACTTGTATCCCTAAGCCCCACGCACCCAGTGGAGCGGGCGGACTGTGGCGGGACAGCACCTAATTGGCTGGGGGCTGCCCTTCTTGAGGCGGGCGGTAGCTATCCAGTGAGACGCGATGGTCTCTCCCTCCGTCGAAAGCAACCCCTGGCGCCTTGCTCTACGCCAGTCGAGCGCAGGCGTATAACCGGTAGACTGCTGCTTTCCGTGTTGTGCTGTCGCAGTGAGGCGACGCTGGAGTGTCCTCTCCAGGGCACAGGACTGGGCAAGGTTGTATGGAAGACCAGCAGTTGCCCATGTTGCAAGTCTCCCTTCTCCACAACACCAATGTTGTCCAAGGGAAGGGCAAGGGCCGATACAGCTTGGCACCAGTGTCATCGCAGGAGTTGCCAGAACAAGTTTGAAGGCAACGTCGGACTGCCTTAGGGACTTCAGCTCTGGATTTGTCCTCAGGGTTTACTCCAGAAGCCTTTCTCATCAGTGGGTATGGCCGCAAGGCAGTGGAGGTTTGAAATCAGAGTTTCCCTCTCTTAGATGGACTGCCATCCCAGGCTGACGTTCCAAGGTTGTCAAGCCGAGGAGTGGTAATGGGGACAAGCTCCCATTACCTAAAAGTTCTCCTCATGGCATGTGACTCAAATAGCCTCTGACAACTAAGTCCAACTCCTGGCCTTCTCGTGTGGCTTAGCCTCTAAGCCTGGCAGAATGGTTTCTACTGACAGGAGAAGGGGTGAAGGCGGGTCCTGGCGCCTTTGAGTAGATGGAGCTCGAATAAATAGCTTACACATGCACATTCATGAGCACAATTGCCGTATCTGCTGTGCTGCTGAATCTGTGGTTGCGCAAGAATAAGTGTATTGTTAGAGGGAAACTGGACTTCTGTTCAAGAAATAAGCCTATAGGTAAATGTGCAATGCAACAGTGATGATGCACTGATCAATACCCTCTGCAGGTGTCCCCCGCTTTTCGAATGTTCGCTTTATGAAACCTCACTGTTACGAAAGACCTACATTAGTTCCCTGTTTTCGCTAACAGAAGGTTGTTTTCATTGTTAAGAATAAAGGCAGCACGCGGAAAAAGCAGCGCGCGAGAAAAAGCAGCGCGCGAAAAAAAGCAGTGCACGATAAAAGGCAGCACGCTGCGCGCCCCGAGCAGCCACTCTCCCCCGGATTCAGAACGGCATTCTCGCCAGCATTGCTTAAACACATGCCTGTGAGCAGTCGTTAGCAAGATGAGTTCTAAGGTATCGGAAAAGCCTGAAAGAGCTCGTAAGGGTGTTACACTTAGCATAAAACTAAATATAATTAAGCGTTTTGATCGTGGTGAACGAAGTAAGGACAAAGTGAGTTTGGCTTGTGGAAGCTGACGAACATGATGTTGAAGAGGTTTTGGCATCCCATGACCAAGAACTGATAGATGAAGAGCTGACGTAATTGGAAGAGGAAAGGATAACAATCGAAACCGAATGAGTAATGATAAAGTACGACTTCAATTTTGAAAGGATACGTCGGTTTAGGGCATATTTGCAGGATGCTTACAAAGAACTGTATGATAGAAAAATGCGCGAGGCTCAGCAGTCAAGCAAGCCTTCCACATTAACCACAGCAGACGACGAACCTTGATTTCGACATTGAGGCGGGCAGTCATAGGAGAAGATGAGCTGCCTGCCCTAATGGAAATAGACAATGATGAGATGACACCCCAGTGTCCCACCACCCCAAGCCCCAGGCCGCAGACAGATACCGATTCGTGGAGAATACAGCGGTAGCCGGGAGGCACACTGCACATCTTTAAGAAAAAAGCTGAAATAAACATGCTAATTAATTAGGTGCCACCCGGCACGTAATTGTTGGCCCAGGTCAGAGGCAATGCAACCACTGTACCCCTGCATGCTTCGCGTATTGGTATTGGTTCGCTGTCCGGAGGGTGGGGGCCACTGCACCACCCAAACTCTGACGACTCAGTCTAACACACCATCACCAGTGTGCTCGGCGCTGTCTTCCCAATTCCGGTAAGTGATACTACACTGTGCATACATTATTTCTACTTTATATAGGCTGTGTATTTTTACGTTTTATTTGGTATGATTTGGCAGCTTCATAGCTTAAAGATTACTGGAGAGCACTTGCGCCGTTTTTGCCGATGTCGCTTGCGTGAGATTTTCACTATGGAGAACAGTGCGGCAATGATTGTGGAAAAGTGTTTCTACTTTATATAAGCTGTGTATTTATTATATCATTCCTGTTTTTACTATATGTTACTGTTATTTTAGGTTTTATGTGTTATTTGGCATGATTTGGTAGGTTATTTTTGGTCTGCGAACGCTCACAAAATATTCCCATATAAATAAATGGTAATTGCTTCTTCGCTTTCCGACCTTCCAGCTTATGAACCATTTCATAGGAACGCTCGACCTTCGGATGGCGGGGGAAACCTGTAATGTATTGATTATTGGTTCTAATCAATACATTGGCCATATTGATGATGCAATGACAGTCCAGTATTGTGCCATTAAAAATATCTTATTTAATATTAACAGAAAAAAATTAGTACAAAGTAGGGTATAACCATTTCCAAGATGCAGTTTTCTTTGGTTAATTGACATTTTACTTCTGTTACATAATTTCTTTTCAGTACTGTCTTGGGATTGAAGATGACTTGCTTCTACTCCTGCTCTTTGGGTTTTAAAGTGATGAGACCTATGTGGAAATGGCAGAATCTTCCATAGGTGGAGTAAAAGGTTAGCAATGGGTCTGGAACTGGGAAGACTGTAAGGTAGAGCAGTTCCTTAGCCAGGTATATTAGGCTTCTGCATGCACCTGACTCATAGACTTGAGGTTCTTTGTGCCAATCTGAATCATCTACCTCCACTCTATGTGGTCACAAGTCAGAAGTTTCTAGGAGATGATCTTGCCTATTTTCATGGGAGTTTTGAGGCTTTGAACCTTTTTTCCCCTTTCCGTCTGGTAATCTCTTGATGTGCCATAACTTAATAATAGAGGATTTGCTATGTGAATCTGGTACCTGGCACACAAACACGTGGCCTGCATATCAACAACATATCGTCAGTGTCTTGATACTGGAAATGTTGTCCTGGGATAGGACACTGATGTGAATCTTTGAGTGGACATGAAGGATTTGTGGAGACAGCACGTGATATCTTTCTAGGGCCCTGAGGTGTTTGTGAAATGTAGTCCAGGTCTCACAAGCATATCAAAGGGTAGGAATCACTACTGACCATCAGACAATAATATTGTGAGCTTTGGGTTGGGTTTGGGATCTTGACCCACAAACACCTTTTCCTCACTCTGACAAAAGCTATGCTAATGTACAGAAGGGGGTGTTGAATTTCATCAGCAATGTCTGCCTTTGTTGACAGGTGGCTCTCAGGATAAGGGAGTAGTTGACATTTTCTGGGGAGTTGCTGTAAATCAATATTGCCAGAGGACAGGCAGGACAAGTTGGGAGAAATTGTTGTTTTACAGATATTCAATGTAAGATTTATTCTATTGCATGCTGCAGTGAATGGCCGATGATGACTTGGAGCATAGCCTCCAAATGTGTCCAGATACATGCACCATCTGTGCACTGTACCTCAACTACTGAGGCTCTGGTGACCTTGATACTGACATGTAAATATTGTAGATTGAAAGGTTTCCCTTTAGGAATATTGGTGATGAGGTGCAGCATTGCAGCAAGAAAGGTTGATAAAGTATTAACTGTTGTGCACTTGTTTGTTTAGACCATGTCTTATATTCTATCATAAGACTATATAATTCTAATGTATTGTTGATATTTGGGGTAAAAGCTTGCATCATACACTGGGGTGCTCACTTCAGTTACCTGATGGGATAACTGTACCCTTTGACCAGGAGCAGATGTGGTCAGGTGGTGCCAACCTTCATAAAGTATTTCAACCCTTAACCACTACACTCTTCAGTTGGTGGGTCAGCAGTGGTGGCCAAGTCACTGCATCTGCTCCTGACTTCCATCTCGACTCCTCTTGTCTGCTCCATATCCAGCAAGAGGCTCTTCCTGCTTCCTCCACCATCCTGCAAGCTGCTTGGTTCTTGCTCTTTTCATCAAGGCCCAGAGTAGACAACAACCTCCATGCCAACCTTGCTGGAAACCCTCCGCAGCTGATCTCCACGGGGACTAGCCACACCTGCCATCCTTTGTCTCTGCACTCCTGGACCAAGGACTGGTACTTAGGGGCTTCCTTTCATGAGGCTCCTCGCATCCTTCCTCCCATGGTACTGTGAGCTCCACCAGCTTGATTTTCTTGCCTTCGGTGGACCACAGTTCAATGTCTGGTTGAAGTGTGGTTTGCACCACCTCTGGGAAATGCAGCTTTCTCCCCATGTCGACCCTCATCTCCCATGATTTGGCAGTTAGCAGCAGCATGGATTTAGGCTTCTTTGATATAACTGGTGTGGCCCTCTCCTTGATGAAGATGACTGCCCTGTTTGCCTCTCTGCCAGCTGGTCTCTTTTTACACCTCTGTTTTCTCATATAACAAGAAAAACAATAAAACTATAGTTAGAACAAAGTCACAGTTGAGTTTATCGTCATAAGCACAAATGCAGGTCTGCACAGGTAAAATGAAAAAAATTACCTGCAGCAGCATCACTGGCACGATATTATCATATAATCAGCACTCACAAGAAAAACATAAATTGAACATAAAATATGAATGTTTTACAAAAAATAACACAATTAAAACAGAAAAGTATGTGCTGTTTTTATGCTAACATATCATTCGTGTGGAAGGTGCAGATAAGTCTCTATCTAAGGAGATATAAGGTGCTCCTTCCCTCTGCTAGCCTGCAAGTCACCCTTGGGCAAGGTGTAGCACCTGTTTGGCCCCCCCAGTCAGGGTCACATGAAGCCATGGGAGCAGGTGATGGATGGTCGTATGAGCAACTGGTGCATATCACATGTCCTGGTTACGCAACCACTGATGCGGCAATCTCTGAAGATTATCAATAATGGCTGGGTCACCTATCTAGTAAAGATACTTCCCAGAAAAAGGCAACAGCAAACTACTTCTATGGAAAAAAATTGCCAAGAACAAACATGGTTTTGGAAAGACCATGATCGCCTACTTCATATGACATGGCACGCAACGAACAAACGAACGAACAAATATATTTCTACAAATCTGAGAACACCTTGGGAAATGCAACAACTAATGGAAAGTGTACACAATACAAAGGTCTTACTACAGTATTTTGGAATGTAATAAATGTGCTAAAAGAAATGGGTCAAATGACTTTGTTCCTTTAGATGTTTTGATTCATTTATAGGAGAGTTCAGAAAGGTCAGAAAAGATGTTTCTATGAGTCCATTGATGGAACAATCTGGCACAACTCCATCAATTAATATAATTCTACCCATCCCTAATCACAAAATGTCTATGATTTAAAGTGTTTCCTCTCTTTCAAGCTGCATAACTCTCCCTGGAGATAGAAATAGGTGTAGGTTCATCAACTTCTCATGCCTGCTCTGCTATTTAGTAAGATGATTGCAGATTATTTACCTCAGTACCACTTATCTGCACTAATCCCATTACCCTGGCACCATTAATATGAAAACATGATTTTATACTGTTTGTTTGAAAGCAATCTATTCCATAAAACCAACCCACACTTCCCCCATGAGTTACAGAATAAGAGCACAGGTGTGCACAGCTTCACCAAAAGATAGAATAAGGAAAATGTTGGGCAAAGTCATGATCATCCCGCACTTTTCTTACACTACATCAATGACTGAATTGGTGCTGCTTCCTGCACCCATGCTGAACGCATCAACTTCATCCACTTTGCCTCCAACTTCCACCCTGCCCTCAAATTTTCTGATCCATTTCTGACGCCTCCCTTCCCTTTCTTGATCTCACAGTCTATCTCTGGAGACAGCTTATCCACCGATGTCTATTACAAACCCACAGAGTCTCACAGCTACCTAGACTACACCTCGTCCCACCCTACTACTTGTAAAAATGCCATCACCTTTTCTCAGTTCCTTAGTCTCTGCCACATCTGCTCTCAGGATGAGGCTTTTCATTCTAGAATGGAGGAGATGTCCTCCTTTTTCAAAGAAAGGGGCTTCCCTTCTTCCACCTTCAATGCTGCCCTCAACTGCATCTTTTCCATTTCACACACATCTGCTCTTACCCCATCCTCCCTCCACCCTACCACGGATAGGGTTTCTTTTATCCTTACCTACCACCCCACCAGCTTCTGTGTCCAGCACATAATTCTCTCACCTCCAACGGGATCCCACCACCAAGCACATCTTACCCCACCCCCCCACTTTCAGCTTTCTGCAGGGATCGCTCCCTTTGTGACTCCCTTGTCCATTCGCCCTCTCCACTGATCCCCCTCCTGGCACTTGTCCTTGCAAGTGGAACAAGTGCTACATCTGCCTCTACACCTCCTCCTTCACCTCCATCCAGGGCCCTAAACAGTCCTTTTAGGTGAGGCGACATTTCACCTGCGAGTCTGTTAGGGTCATTTACTGTGTTCGGTGCTCCCAGTGTGGCCTCCTGTACATCAGTGAGACCCGACGTAGATTGGGAGACAACTTTGCCGAGCACCCACGCTCCGCCTGCCAGAACATGCAGGACCTCCCAGTGGCCACCCATTTTAATTCCACTTCCCATTCCCATTCCGATATGTCCATCTATAGCCTCCTCTACTGTCATGATGAGGCCACACTTAGGTTGGAGGAACAACACCTTATATTTCATGTGGGTAGCCTCCAACCTGATGGCATGAACATTGATTTCTCGAACTTCCGATAATGGCCTTCTGTCTGTTTCACCAATCTAAGTCCAATCTGAAGTTTGTTGGTCAGATGGAGGAGAAGTTAAAATCAGTGGAGGCTGGGTTGGTAGTAAATAACTTTCAATCGCATTTTTTCCGTCATTCTTTCTTGAGCCATGGGTATCTTTGGCAAGACCAGTAATTCATTAACAGCCCCTAACTGTCTCTAAAATGTTGGCTTGCAGAAGACAGCTGAAAGTCAACTATCTCGTGGTCACATATAAGTTAGACTGGGTAAGGATGGCCAATTTCCTACCTCAAAAGAGATTAGTGAGTTTTCCCTTAGCAATTATCCAATAGTTTATGGTTAACATTAAATACACCAGCTGTTTAATTTAAACCGCCATGGTAGGATTTGAACATCATTCCAGATCAATAATCTTCCTATTAGACCAGTAACCACTATGGTACTAGTTCTCCAGCTGCTAAGTCCAGGAATTGTGACCTCATATGATTTGCATCTGGAAGGAATGCCTCTCTATCAGTAACAAGTAGCATGTATGACATGTGATAAACACCCGATATCCGTCTGATTATGAAGAAGCAAACATTCCTTACTCGTGCACTCATCCAAGTCTGTAATGATTATTTAGTAGTTCGCTGGTCTTTAAGTCAGAAAGTTGTGGGTTCAACCCTCACTCTGGAGACATGAGTACACCAAGGCAGACTCTTAAATGAGAACCGTGGTGAGGGAATGCCCTACTTGCTCACTGAAGTGAGTGTAAGACATCCCATTGCACTCACAGAAAAGAAAGGGAGTTAGCCCTGGTATTCTGACCTCAGTTAACATTATCATTCTTTGTTTGAAATTTTACAAATGCAAGGGCTTAGAAATATCTATTCCACCACATAGCATGTTTTTGATTAGGCTTAGAATTTTAATGTGAACTTTACTGTATTTATTTATTTATTTAGAGCTTCAGCACAGAACAGATCCTTCTAGCCCAAAGAGCCTCTCTGCCCAGAAAGCCACCTTTTTTAACCCTAGTCTCATCATAGGACAACTTACAATGACCGATTAACCTACCGAGTGGTACGTTTTTGGAATGTGGGTGGAAACTGGAACAATTGGAGGAAACCCATGGACTCACATGACAGATGTACAAACTTCTCAGAGAGGATGGCAGAATTGAACTCCAAATTCCCAGATCCCGAGCTGCAATAGCATTGCACTGACTATGATGCTGAATGAGGAAACCACTGTTTTGGTGTCCCTTGTGCATAATTGTTCTGTACTGTCACGTGATTGCCAACAATGAATTATCACTTGAGACAGGTTTTATAAAAACAAACAAACATTTATTAAACTCTGCTCAACAATAGCGAAAAATATTCAAACGACTAACTTAATCAGAAGTTAACTGCTGTACGGCAACTCTGGAACAGTTCTTAAAAGGGTAAATGCGAGAACAGTTCCTAAAGTGGTAAACTCGAACACAGTCTTGAAATGGTAAATTCGAAAGTCCAAGTGATTTACACAGTCAATACGGAGAGACTTCTCTGGAAAAGGATTTCTTCGAAGACATGACGTTACTGTTGATTCTCCAAAGGATTCACGACGAAGGAAATAAAATGGCTGAAAGGAACTGACCTTTTGCTGGCGAGTGAACACTGCACAAACTTCCCTGCTCTTGCAGGAGTTATCTCAGACACAGGTCACCACTTCTGAATGAATGCTCGATAAGGCTGATCCTCTATAAAACCGCCGAACGACTCCAACTTTATTCTAATCCTTCAGGTTCCAGTCCTTTAATAAGGTCTTCACTCTCCAATACTATTGTAAAGGTAAATCAAAGATACACCAACAAAGCTGGCAGTGATTGGTGAAACTGCCGGCACAACTATTTTACCTTACAATAGAAAGTAGAACTCCGTTTTAAAACGAAACTGTGCCATGAAATGAATATGCAGCATAATGGAGTAATTAACGAAGCAAACAACAACTCAACGGAAAACTAACTGCATCACACCGGGGTCTCCTTTATACCTGTTGAGAACAGGTCATCATGTGACCTCACACTGGTGGGAAAAGTCAATCATGTGACCTCCACAAAACTATTACATCATCCTCATAAGACAGTCACAAGATACCCACGGGGTATGTAACAGTACAAATGAAGCCTACAAATTGTACAGAATAGCATATTAAAGCATGGTGAGTACAGTAGCACACTAAATTGGGGGGCTGAGTCCTGCCTTTCTGGATGTTAAAGGGACCAGATCTTCACTGGCCCACAACTGGACAGTCATTTAGGTAGATTCTTCTTTTAATATTTTTGGAATGGAATTAGTTTAATATTGTCACATGTACAGAGGTACAGTGAAAAGCTTGTCTTGCATATGGTTCATACAGGACAAATCATTATACAGCGCATTGAGGTAGAACAATAACAGCTGGCAGCATCAAGTGTACCAGCTACAGAGAAATTGTACTGCATGTAAACAATAAGGTGTAAGATGAAGGGGTGATGAAGCAGGTTTTGGGATAGCTGTACAAAGCATCAAGAGTATCCTTTCCTAGAACACTTTTAACAATGTGAAATACCTCAAGGTGTTTTTTGGAGTGTAATTGTAAGATTTTTTTTGCCTCATTTAAACATGAGAATTTCAAAGATACTGATCCAATCAAGCAATGAGAACATTAAATCCAACGCTTCAAACTGCTTAAGGCAAATGAATCAGCATAACTATATGATAACAGTAAATAACAATGATAATACACACTATTTTTTACAAAGACAGCAATAAATGCCCAATAAATATGCCCAAATATCACTGTCTTCTCCTTCTTTGTTGTCAGCTTCATGTTCTAGTTTGTCCATTTAGGTAGTTCCTTGCGATTGAGGATGATTTTGCTACTAAGGGGATTGGGGTGTAGAATTATTTTTCTTGTAGTTTAACTTCCCTACCCTTGCCTGTATTTTATATAATCACTTATTTTTCAGTGAATTTTCCAGCAATTATGGTGCAGTTGCTTCTGTATTTTTCTAGAAGCTTTATTTTTGTGCAGTGAGAGTCATGCAGCTTGAATCTGTCTATCTAATAAGTTAACTGTTATTACTGAAATTCTGTTCCTCTCTAGTCTGAGTATGAAGAGACCCCAACTACTTTTCCCTTTGTTGTTCCTTTGTTCTCTCGGCTCCTCTTTCCTGATCATTTACGGCTCTCAAGATGGCACCAGTGAACGATGGCGTCATTCTGCGGGCTACATAAATTACTTCTAAATATAACTCTTTTGAATTACTCTCACTGCAACTTGCAGCCATACAGTAATTTCCCTTTTGCTAGAGTATTTGGTGGACTCCTCAGCATTCTAATTAAGTATAGTTGCTAGCATGCCTTCTTCGTGATTCCATCAATATATTGGGCTCAGATAGGACCCCCGAGATATTGGTGACCAGGAACTTGATGCTGATTACATTTTCTGCTGATGATCCCTCAGTGAGGATTGGTGGTGTGTTCTCCTGTCTTCCCCTCCCTGAAGTTCACTGTTCAACCACCCCTCAGCCAGCTGATCTATCCCACCCCTGATCATGTTGCGACAACAGACTCTGTTGCGGAGTCAGGGCGCACTTGAAAACAGGCATCTGAAAGGGATCAGCAATCACGCTCAAGAGAATGCACATTCCAGCCAATTAGTGTTTCATTGTGGCGGTGTTTAACTCCCCTCCTTTCATTTCAGTCTTGTCGAGTCTTGACCGAAGAGCAGTGAAGGCAATGCTCCCTTCTTACCTTAGTCCATGTTCCAGGAAAGAAGATTACAATTTAGATTGATGCTGTAAAGGAGCAGTGTTAATTTAGTATAAAGTTACTGCTTCTGAACCGCAGTGATGGCATTAGATTTTAGTTTGACCTGACCTGTTGGCCCAGCATTTATTATTTTCCTCTTATTCTGTACAGTTCTTATTACGACTCAGTGAACAGTTCATTCCATTTTTGTGCCTCTTCCTCTGCACCTGAGCATCACTGAACATAGTGTCAGCAAGACTCGACCAGCAAAGTGGGCACAGCGGAGAGAGAACAGTCGACCTTGGCCCTGAACTTTAGTGGTGAGGTAGGAGAGTAGTTAAAGTCAGTGGAGGCTGGGAAGGCAGAAGTGGCTCACACGGTGCGACAGCTACTCTGAGAGTAGCAAGCTCAGTCCAAGCTGAAGTTCGTTGGTCAGGTGGAGGAGAAGTTAAAGTCAGTGGAGGCTGGGAAGGCAGAACTGGCTCATGCAGTGCGACCACTACTTTTAGAATGGCAAGCCCAGTCCAAGCAGGAAGAACAGGTGCCAGCACTTACAGTGGCAGTTCAGCAACTCACAACAGACAGCCAGAATCAGGTGGCAACAAGTACTGCTCTCACTGCAGCTTTTCAGTAGCATTCTGCCAGGACAGTCCCACTCCCAGCATCAGCACCTCCCATGTCCTCCTCTGAAGCAGTCTCATCAGCCTCAGACACTAATCACCCGATTCCTTTGGCAGCTTTCGGACCTGAGCCGAGTATTTCTCCGCCAAGCAAATATCCTGGTGACCCCGACGGCTGCAGGAAACTTTATTACCCAGTGTGAGCTGACTTTCCAAACCCAGACAAGTTGGTTCGGTGACGATGCACGTAAACAGGCTTAGCCGGTGAACTTATTAGACGGACCCTCTCTCAGCCTGTTCAGTGCTCTTTGAGAACAAGGTTCCCCTGCAGTCTAGTGTTTCCAGAAATTTGTAGCTGAGTTCAAGAGGGTGTTTGATCTTCCAGTGCTGGATCAAGCTGCTTGCAGGGAGAATTGACCCATCAGAATTCCATTTCTTGCTGATGGGTCTCCTCATGTGCTGGGGACATGACGCATGGATGTGCACTGGCGAGCCACAATGGAGGCAGTAACCGGTTCTCCAGCACTGATCTCATTCCTCCTGAGATCGAGATAGCTGCAGGCCACCCACCTTCATGAGCTCCTCCATGGGCTGGGCGCTGGGTGATGAGGGTGAAGACGGTGATCTAAAGAGTAGGAAGCTCAGGGCACTGTCTCTCTGCACCACTCAGTTGCCTGGTTGTCTGTTCGAGTGGCCAGGTTTATCAGGTCACCCAGACTGTTCTGTTCATCGCACGCTGTGATCCCATGCTAGACCCCTGCGCATGGAAAGCTGCTGGAATGAGAGGGATAAGGGACCTCTCATTCCACCCTGCCTCAACTGCAAGAGTGCAGAACTCTACTGCGTAGTCTGTCACTATCCCTTTCCCTTGGCACAGGTCCAGGAGTCAGTGACCACAGTTCACGTCCCATTTTTGGAAGGCTTCTGGCCAGAGTGAGAGAATGAATCAGGAGCTGAAGACAACCCTACGCTGCCTTGTGTTTTCCAACCCCACGACCTGGAGCTCCAAACTGGTTTGGGCAGAGATTGCCTATAATAACCTTCAATCATCCTCCATTGGCATGTCTCCCTTTGAATGCCATAGGAGATTCCAGCCACTGCTCTTCCCTGACCAAGAGACTGATGTGGGAATTCCTGCTGCTGAACAGCTGGTCCAACAATAGATTAGATTAGATTAGATTAGATTATGAGGACACGCAGTCCTCTTTTATTGTCATTTAGTAATGCATGCATTAAGAAATGATACAATATTCCTCCAGTATGATATCACAGAAACACAAGACAAACCAAGACTGAAAAACTGACAAAAACCACACAAGTATACAAAAGTGTAACATATAGTTACAATAGTGCAAAGCAATACCGTAATTTGATAAAGAACAGACCATGGGCACGGTAAAAAAAATTCTCAAAGTCTCTCGAAAGTCCTATCATCTCACACAGATGGTAGAAGGAAGAAAAACTCTTCCTGCCATGAACCTCCAGTGCCGCAAACTTGCCGATGCAGCACCCTGGAAGCACCCGACCACAGCCGATTCTTGAGTCCATCCAAAAACTTCGAGCCTCCAACCAGCCCTCTGACATCGAGCACCGAGCACCATCTCTGCCGAGCGCTTTGACCCCAGCCCTGGTCGCCAAGCAATAGGCAAAGCTGAGGATTTGGGGCCTTCCCCTCCGGAGATTCTTGATCTCACAGTAGCAGCGGCAGTGAAGCAGGCATTTCAGAAGTTTCTCCAGATGTTCTTCTGTGCTTCTCATGTCTGTCTCCATTCAAATCAGGATTGTGCATGGTACCTACTTAACAAATACCGATATCATTCCGGAGCGGCCGCGCGCGCTGCGTCACGCCGCCACCTTCTCCTCCCCTCCTCAGCCCAATAGAGAGCTGTGAGTTGGCCTTGTGCTAGTTGGGTCCATTTGTATCAACACAGCCTCCTATAGACTGCACTTACCATCATCTAAGATGCTTCACCCCGTGTTCCATGTTTCTCAGCTCTAGCCAGTGACTTCCTCCCCACTTGCTCCAGTCACAACCCCCACACCCCCGCTTGGTGGATGGGTTGCTGGTCTATTCTGTGCAGCACCTCCTGGCATCTCACCAGTTGCAGGGTAAGGTCCAGTACCTCATGGATTGGGAGGAATTCAGTAGGTTTAATAGGTACATTTAATGTCAGAGAAATGTATACAATACCCATCCTGAAATTCTTTTACTTCACAAACATCCATGAAAACAGAGGAGTGCCCCAAAGCATGAATGACAGTTAGACATTAGAACCCTAAACCAGCCCCCCAGCTCCTCCCTCCCATGCACAAGCAGCAGCAAAGCAACGATCCCCCACCCCCCTCCCCCACTAGCAGAAAAAAGCATCAGTGCCCTCCACTGAGCACTCAAGTGTGCAGCAAAGCATCAATAAAGACACAGACATGCAGTACCCCAAAGACTACTCATTCACCCAGTAGTTCGACATACCACAGGATCTCTCTCTCTCCCGAATAAGGGAAAAAGAGGAGTCCCTGTTTCACAGCGAGAGGGGAGACATAACAAACAACTCGCTGATTTATGATGTTAAAAGTCTGTTACGTTGTTTCTTCTGAGCTCTGCACCCAGAGAGTCGGTCCCGGGAAGGCTCAGGTCTCTGGACGCACAGCTCCCGAGGTTCTGTGTTCTCCCACAATGCCTCAGTCAGGGGCACCGGCCTTGAATCAGCCCATCTCTAGAGCCATGAAAATCCGGCACCCTGAAGGTGTGCTCATCTTCCTGGCAATGCCCTTGACATATCAAAAAGCAGCCGGTTGTGAGGCCCTGAGAGCAGGTCCCATTCCCGCAAAGAACCGAAGTATGACCCAGAGAACGTTCTTGGGTTTTGGCTCGTGACATCCTGGGCAAGTGTTGCATCTGGGACTTCCAGTTGACACAGGACTCTGGCACCTCAGGAGATGTGCCTACAGCAAGGAGCCCTGTCACAGCCATGGACTCTGCCGTGGAAACTTTGCGCTCTTGCAGGCCAAGGGGATTGGCAATCATGCTTGTGAGAGTGCACATTCCAGCCAATTCAGGTTTCTTTTTGGTGGTATTTAACTTCCTTCCTTTTGTTTCAGTCTTGTCGAGTATTGACTGAAGCACAGCGACAGCAATGCTCCATGCTTACCTTTGTCCAACTTCCAGGAAAGATTACAATTTCAATTGATGCTGTAAAGAAGCAGTATTAATTTACTATAAAGTTACTGCTTCCAGTGTTATGTTTTTAGCTGGAGAGTTTCAGTTACCAGCTCTGTTGGCTTAGTGTTTATTATTTTCATTTCATTTTGCTCTTGCTAAAACTCATCCTACTCATACTATTCATCCTGCTTCTGTGCCTCCCCACCCCTGCACTTGGGCCATCACCAAACCCCATGTCACATCTCCTTTATACTCCTCATGGGAGTCGCTTGATTCCAGCAGCTGATGACTGATCTATGTCTCCTCCTTTTTCCAGCTAGTTTAAATAACACTAGCTATGCTAATGAACGAATGACACCTGTTAAACTCACCTCAACATGTCTTTTACAGTCATAACCCAGCATGGGCAACAGAAAAGTCACCGTTGCAAACCGTGCAGCGAGCAACACTGTCGTTATTTTTGACCCCTATTTGGCAGGGGTACACTTTAGGGTAGTCTGGGGTGACGTACGTTTTATATTTTCTTTTTTTAGAACACTCTGCCATGGTGCGCTCTCTCTCTCGCGTGCTCGCTCTCTCGCGCTCTCGTGCTCACTGTCTTGCTCTTGGGCTTGCTCTCTCATGCTCTCTCG
Source organism: Mobula hypostoma (assembly GCF_963921235.1). NCBI lineage: Eukaryota > Metazoa > Chordata > Chondrichthyes > Myliobatiformes > Myliobatidae > Mobula > Mobula hypostoma. The sequence continues at coordinate 55,547,455 of NC_086112.1, forward strand.
CTCTTGCGCTCTCTCACTCACTCGCTCAAAAAATTTGACTTCCAGGATATTGTATATAATTTACAGGCATCAGGGAGCCACTATCAATATGTGGGGGACTCCCGGAACTTCCGGGAGAGGTGGGATATCTGAAAGACTTACCACCATTGGAGTGGCCTATTTTTCTGAAGTAGGCCATGCTTGTAGGCAGCAGCTGCACTTGTGCTTATTTTTCTTTGTGAATATTAATACCCAAACTGCAGATCCTGGTCTCCATTGTCTTGGTCACCTCTTCTATCAGATTAATAGTCCATATGCACTAAACAGCGAACAGAGCCTTCTCTGTAATCAATATGGAGAGTAGCATGAAAATTAATATTTTCAACCTATTTCCTGAGTCTCTTTACAATTTACTCAAAGTCCACAAGCACATAAAATCTTCGTCAAGTCTACGTACACGCCTCCTTGGTAAAGCACTGTCCCTTGCACAAAAGTTTACAGTGAGGAAGAAAATAGATGATTGGATCAGGAGTAACTGAAAAAGAAATGCAGGTGCTGGAAATCTGAAATAAAAACAGAAAATGCTGGAAACATTCAGCAAGTCAGACAACATCTGTGGAAAGAGAAAGATGTCAACGTTTGGGCCAGAGACCTTTTGTCTAAGCTGGTAACAGACTGACGCATAGACTTTGGCTTCTCTTTCCACATTTGTTCCCTAAGCTACTGAGTGTGCAGTTGGAATAGTGACTTGAACAGGCTGGTAAAGAGGAGAAATTTGAGGTAATGCCAATGTTTGAGGCATGGATTGGTTATGTGGATTGGATTCTAATGTTGGGGGAAATTAAGTGGAGAAAAAGGTAAAAAAAAATTAATAAAATACACATACTATATTGAAGATCCACAAACCAAACTCAATAGGGGCTTCAACTGAAACTTTGAATGATTTTGTGGTAATGGTGCTCATATACGGAAATCCATATAACCGGCAGTAGTTGACACCATTGCTGATATGTTTGTGAATTATGCACATTTAATTTTATTGCACAAATAGAGGAAGTGTTCTTTCATGGTTCACATGATAGACTGACATGACACTGAATTATTTTTATCTACACTTTGCAAGCAAGGAGCAATGAAATACTGGCTGAATTCCATGCACAACAATAAATATTAAGGGAGTGTTATCAAGGGAAGTGTCTGAAAATATTTGATTCTCAAATGAGAGGAGAACAGCATTATAGTAACTTACAAATGGAACTGAAGAAATCCAACTATTTCTACAAACAAGATGATTAGATCATTTTTAACAGTAATTAGGACTATGATGCAACCAGATGCACAATGCTTGTGTGGCAATGACAGCGCTGTTAGGGCCACTGCCTTGCAGTGGCAAATACCTGTTTTTAATCTTGACCTTGAGAACTATCTGTATGGAATTTGTATTCTGTATGAAGTTTCTTCTTGGTGCTCTGGTTTCCCCCTACATCCCAATGACGCGCAGGTTGGTGGATTAATTGCTGCTGCAAATTGTCCCTAGTGTGGAGGTGATTGGGAGTATCTGTTTGTTTATGGGATTACTGTAAATGAGCAGCTGATGGCTAGCACATAATTGGTGGGTCAGCGAACCTGTTTCAATAGGTTTCAATAGGTACATTTAATGTCAGAGAAATGTATACAATATACATCCTGAAATTCTTTTTCTTTGCAAACATCCATGAAAACAGAGGAGTGCCCCAAAGAATGAATGACAGTTATATGTTGGAACCCCAAAGCCCCCCCCGCTCCCCCCTCCCATGCACAAGCAGCAGCAAAGCGATGACTCCCGCCTCCTCCACAGGCAAAAAAGCATCAGTGTCCTCCACCAAGCACTCAAGCATGCAGCAAAGCATCAATAAAGACACAGACTTGCAGTACCCCAAAAACTACTCATTCACCCAGTAATTCAACATACCACAGGCTCTCTCTCTCTCCCTAATAAAGGAAAAAGGGATGTCTCCATTTCCCAACGAGAGGGGAGACATAACAAACAACTCGCCGATAAAATGGTGTTAAAAGTCTGTTGCATCACTTCTTCCAAGCTCTTTGCCAAAAGAACTCAGGTTTCCAAAAAACCAGCATCCTGACGGCGTGCTAGTCTTCCAGGCCACGTCCTTGGCATATCAAATAGCAGCCAGTCTTGAGACCCCAAGGAGGGGTCCCATTCCCGCAAAGAACCAAAGTCAGCATGTAACTCCAGGTCAGGGTCTTCAAAAGAACGCTGAAAATGGGAAAAAAGAGATGTCAAAGATAGAAATAAAGCTGTTTCCGAAGGTGCAAGCAGAGGAGTTGCTGTTAGGCGCCATCGTCCTCCTAAGCTTCATTCTGTTTCTTTCTATGAATCTCAATTCTATTAACTTGCTAGGCATAATCAATATGTCATTGGTGTCCTTGAGAGCCGTTCTCAGTTCATCCATATAGACATGTAGACATGTCTTCACATAACCATGGGAGGCAATTTGTTTCCTGGTTGTTCTCTTGTCTATGGAGAGAAGTTGTTGTATAACTGACATCAGGTATTCAATTTATGGGAAACTATAAGAATAGCCTCATAGTTCACCGAATATTAAAAATAGAATTAATGTTCTCGATAGAGTAATATACCGTCTCTTATAAAAGGCTGTTTTACTCATTTACTAGTATCTGCGTATTACTCAGTGCTCTGCTTAACCTTGTTACTACCTGTAGTCGAATGTGATCTTTACAGTTGTCTACAGGTCTCCATTAACAAGTAAAGGGCTGAGGAAATGTTTTATTTGGTATTGTCCTGAAGGAATAACTGAGTTAAAAGCTGTGGATCACAAGACAAGGAAGGAGTTATGGATATTAACCAACATGTAACTAAAACTGCCTTTTTCCCATTCGCCATCAACAAAGAGATGGATGGTGTTGACGACAATGCTATCAAACATCTGACTTATTAATAACCTCAGCTTGTCTTCTGCAGGACTACTTGGCTTTAGATTTCATGACAGACTCAGTCCCAGATGCAGACAAAAATGTTGAATTCCAGGACTGAGGTGATGATGAACGCACTAATAACAAAGCAGAACTTAACTGAGTGTCAGTTCAATTTTTAGAAATAATAGTCAATAAGAGTTAAGGGGAAGATATACTACTTGTTGCAATCATACTTCACACAAAAGTTGTTTAGCCCTACGTCCATCTGGCTGCATAGGGTTCCAAACAGTCATCTACTATTGTCTACGCAACAAAAAACGCTGCACTTCAAAAGAAATTAACTGTGTGAAATATTTTGGACATTGTAATGTGACACAACATGTGGAATAACTTGAAAATCCTGTGCTGCCACACATTACTACACCAAGCCGAATCTGATCCCACAGTCTCATTCACTTCATCAACAACCTTCTCGATTGTCTGCTCTTAAACTAAATGATGATAAATCAGATTTTCAGACCCGCAGAATCCCAGTATTTTCGCACATCATGCAAAACTTTGGTGTCTGCGGTCCCTAATTTATCACCTGGATGGTACACAGGAGTACACAGAACTATGGAAGGGAAGTTGGTCAAGGCTACTTGTGGAGTTGGGCCAATTGAATTGGCAGCTCTATATACACTCAATGGTCACTTCATTAGGCACACCTGTACACCTGCACATTAAGGCAAATAACTAATAAGCCAATCATGTGGCAGCAATTAGTGTATAAAAGCATGCAGACATGGTCAAGAGGTTCAGCTGCTCAGACCAAACATGAGAATGGAGAAGAGATATGATTTAAGTGACCTTGACTGTGGAATGATTGTTGGTGCCAGACGAGGTGATTTGAGTATCTCAGAAACTGCTGATCTCCTGCGATTTTCACACACAACAGTCTCTAGAGTTTACAGAGAATGTTGTGAATTTTTTTTTTTAAATCCTGTGCTCGGCAGCTCTGTGGGCAATTACGCCTTCTAATTGAGAGAGGCCAGAGGAGAAAGGCAAGCTTTGTTCAATCTGGCAGAAAGGTGACAGTAGCTCAAATAATCACACATTACAATAGTGGTGTGTAGAAGAGCATCTTTGAATGAGCAACACGTCAAGCACTGAAGTGAATGGGTTACAGTAGCAGAAGTCTATGGACACACAGAAATACTCTCAGTGGCCATTTTATTATATACAGGAGGTACTTAATAAAGTGGCCACTGACTGTACATTGCCCTTCTTTTTCTCTATTCTATTAATTCTGTAAGTATTCCAAAAAGTTATCAAGGACAATAAAAAATTTTCTACTGATTTCAGCCCACTGTCTTGAATACCACAGGTTCCAATCAGGAGAAATTCAAGGCAGATTAGTTTCTGGCAAAGATCACGGGTGGGAATTTTCATTGTTTCCACATGGACAGTGAGCTGGCAGGAGGGTCTCACAGCTGTTACAAAAACCACAAAGTTTTCATCATACTGAACCAATGAAAAAATAAATAAGGCGATCATCAGTGTCAGATCTTGAGGGTGAAATTTATACCCAATGAAAAATGATTAGAGCTGCACATTGAGTTGATTTTCCCCTTCATTAGATTGAGTGTACTCGGTGATTATATCAGTACCATCCCCTGGCTCAGCAGACATATTGCATATTAGTTTTATAGCAAGTTGTTCTGAACTGTAAGGCCTGGTCAGTGCTTAATCTCATTCTCATCAACAAACTGGCGATTCCTGGGGTCAAGTCTCGCAAGTCAGACCCATGATCAGGGGTCTCAGTCCTGGGATTGAGGCCTGAAAGTAAAACCGGTGATAAGAGAGTCCTAGCATCGATACGCAGAGGGCAAAGCTGAAGGTAGAAATACAGAGCTCAGGGAGTCTGGAGGTAGAGGCTCAAAGGTTAAAGACTAAAGCTGATGAGGCAGAGGTAGAGGTCTGGAGGTCAAAGCCCCTTGCTCAGCTTGTCCAGAGGTCAAAGGCCCGATATCTGTGATGCACTGGGTGCACGGGCGGGAATGTGGGAAAGCAGATTGTTTTGCTGCTGCCGACTCACTTGGTTTTCTTCTTGTTGTTGCTGTTGGTGTTGTTCTTCTGAACATTGTAGACATGTTATGTTGGCACTGAAATGTTTGGCAACACTTGCAGGCGACCCCCAGCACATCCTGCGATGTGTTAATTGTTAAGACAGATAGTACGTTTCAGTGTAAGTATAATAAATACATCTTAATTGGAATCTGAATCTGAATCAGAAGAACAAAGTATAATTCTTCTGATAGTTTTTGTTGTGCATGAGACAGATTGAGGCCATAGCAATGAAGTATTCAAAATAAAAAAACACTTCCAGTTATAGATCCCCTTTCATTCCAAACACCAAGTAATATTTTCTGAAGAGCAGTCACTTGTAATGTAAAAAATGTGCAGCCTATTGGAATACCACAAGATCACTCACAAGGCAATTTGATAACAAGCAGATAATCTGTATTATGAAGTGAGAGATAAATATTGCTGGGACTTCAAAATGAAACCTTCTCACCCTTCCTTATAATAGTGGAATGGAAGTCACCTGGGAGAGTCAACCAGATCTCAGTTTAGTCCCACATCCAAAAGGTGGGAAAACCATCAAATGCTGTGAAATCTTTTCTTAGGTATAGCCATGCTTTGACCTGGCCTAACTGGATGAACAACAATTTAAATGCCTGCATTTTAGGGTTTAAACTTGTGGTGATTACAAACTGAGCTTCAATATGACGTGTGTTTCTGTATCACTTTACTAAACACTCTACAGTCAACACTACAACAACTTAACATGAGCAAGCTCGAGGCATATTATTTTCATTAAAAATACTTAATTGAGTATTCTTCAATTTGAAATGATTGATTCTAATTGCTTGTGCTAAAGGACCAGTCAGACTTGGACCTTTTTTCATCTAGAGGTCTTTTCTCATTTAAATGTGGCACATTTAAGTAACTATCAGAGCCATCAAAGACCAGCTGAATCATGTTGTGGTGAATTGGCGGAAGTAACATTCCATTCTAGTGATCCATCAATCATCTCCACTTAACACGAACTGAAGTGTGTATACACCTTTAGACTGTTGGTGTAGCTTTAATATTCCTGGAATTTAAACAAAATATTTTCAGTGAGATCACCAGATTCAGAAAAGGAATTGTTTAACCATAATGCAGATTTTTCTTTAACTTCCTCTTTAGTCCTGTTAGAGACAATTACACATGGCCAGCATGATCCTGCCAAACGGAATATTGAGCATGAAACTACTTCAAGCAATGGAGAGTAATCTTTAAATGATTATCAGCTGCTAGGCACAGCAGTCAGAATGCAGTGTATGAAGTATGTTTTGCTTCCTTGATGTACTTGTGACAATGAGCCAGATGGGAAAAATTATTCCTGCTGGCTGTTTAAGACAGAGCTCTTGTAATCTTGTTCTTAATGTGATCACCAGGCTTCCATTTTGACATTTGGCCTTCACTTGACGTTTAAATGTGAAGCCTTATAAAGTGTGTATATAAGTTACCAAAATAACTCAATAAATTAATGACATTTCTTGTCAGAGGGTCATACACAACTTTGATTTTGATAATAAGCTTCCTAAAATATTAGTTAAATTATCATTCAATAACATACATTTTAGCTCAATATGCTGTGAGAGTAGCCCTTGGAAAATCCTAAACCCTATCTGCTGTGTATGTGGCCTGGTTACACAACAATGCTATTAATAAAAACACTGGAGATGGGAGCTAAGGTTTATGGTTCTTTACTGGCAGAAACCGAACTCGGCACACACATACAGATCAATACGCGCCCCATAGCACATGCTCAATACGTGCCTAATAGCGCACGCAACGACGTGTCCCTACCACATAAAGTAGTCCCTTATTATACTGTTGGCCATTCAGTACACTATCCATTTTCTAACGGGAAATAATAGTGCCTGGAGGCCTGTGTTGGGGTTGAAAGACTATCTGTGTGTGCATGGGTGTGAGGGGGGAAAGGGTCTTGATTTGCTGTTGTTACTTTCTTGCTTGTTGTTTCTGTGTTCTGTTTAGTTGTGTTCTGTGTTGTTCTGGCAAACACAATGGACATACTATGTTGGAGTTGGAATGTGTGGCAACACCTCCGGGCTGCCCCAGCGCATCCTTAGCTTGTGTCGGTTGTTAATGCAAGCACACATTTCACTATATGTTTCAATATGCATGTGATAAATAAATGAATCTGAATATTTCATAATTTAAATGCTTTTAACCTAATATTTGGGCCTTAAAGCAGCCATTTCAGTCAGGAGATGAGCAGTTGGGGTAAAGTTACATTAGCAACAAAACTGGGAACTGATTTCCAAGATTGGCTTTGTCTTAGAAACATAGAAACATAGAAACATAGAAAATAGGTGCAGGAGTAGGCCATTCGGCCCTTCGAGCCTGCACCGCCATTTATTATGATCATGGCTGATCATCCAACTCAGAACCCAGCCTTCCCTCCATACCCCCTGACCCCTGTAGCCACAAGGGCCATATCTAACTTCCTTTTAAACATAGCTAATGAACTGGCCTCAACAGTTTGCTGTGGCAGAGAATTCCACAGATTCACCACTCTCTGTGTGAAGAAGTTTTTCCTAACCTCGGTCCTAAAAGGCTTCCCCTCTATCCTCAAACTGTGACCCCTCGTTCTAGACCTCCCCAACATCGGGAACAATCTTCCCGCATCTAGCCTGTCCAATCCCTTTAGGATCTTATACGTTTCAATCAGATCCCCCCTCAATCTTCTAAATTCCAACGAGTACAAGCCCAGTTCATCCAGTCTTTCTTCATATGAAAGACCTGCCATCCCAGGAATCAATCTGGTGAACCTTGTTAATTTCTCTTGTGCTTAAGAAAACAAGTTTAAGGAGGACTGATGAGAAACTATCAATAAAACAGAATCTTTATTTAATCAGTGTGATAAATGATTATTTGGAAATTTAGACATCTTTTTCCTTCTAATAATACTTGATAAATACAAAGCTGCTTATAATTACAACCACCATGTAAATTGTTGATTAGGCATCATATTTAATTTCACTTCAGCTGACTCAAGTAGCAATTTACGATTAGAAGTGTGTGAATATATGTATCAAAGGCATCATCTTTTTCACTTCCTTGTGGGTCTAAATTGCCCTTGAGGGTTGTGCTTTCTTCTCTCCTGGTCAATGTGGTTCTCAACTGCATTGGCTTTGCCAATGGTTTCTTGCAGGTCCAATTAAAGTGATGCCTCTGCTGGAGTTTTCCTCTCAAGAGTGTTCTAGACCTAATCATCTTCAGACCTTCCCTTCATCTTAAGTTCAGGAACAGGGATACTCACTGATGATTGTGAAGTGTGCAATTCCATTCAGGCAATGAAGTTGTCCCAGGTTGCAAGACTCAGACAGCATTCAATCTTTGCTTGATGAAATGCAAATACCAGGCAGTGGGCATCTCCATCAAGTCACAGAATCATACAGCATAGAAACAGGCCATTTGGCTTAACATTCATACTGAACAATGGAGGATTTTCTGTATGAATCATCATCCAGTACTCAATCTTCAGCACTTGGTACCCAGGGGCTTTAAGTGCCTATTTGGACATCTTGTAAGTGATCTGTCTTCACCCACACTCTAAGGCAATGTTTTCCAGATAGTTACAACCCTCTGAGTAAAGAAGACTCCCTTCCCATTACCCCTCTAAGTTTCTTCCCCATTGCCCTAAACCTATGTTTTCAAGTTTTATTTACCTCTAATATGGGGAGGTGAAAATCTGACTAATTCTTCTTGAAATTGAACAGCATTTCCATTGCTGAATTCCTGACATTAATATCCAGACTCACCATTAATTGGAAACTTAACTGGATTGGGTGTCTATATGTAATGATTACAGGAACAGACGAGGGACTGGGTATTCTTGACGCCTAAATCGTTCCAGCCACCTACATGAAAAGGGTCAAGAAAGTGGTGGTCTTTTCTCTGCTTTCAGGATTTGCACAGCCCTAACAACATCCAGGAAACTCAAAACCATCCAGGAAAAGGAACCTTCTTCCATTAGCGCACACTTCCCCACCCAAAATAGTCTCCATCACCAGCGCAATGAGGTCACCTCTACTTCAGCAACTCACTAAGACTTGTTTGACCTCTGAAAGCCATGACTTCTGCAATTCTGAAGAACAGCAGCGGAATGTGTACAAGAACACCATCACCTCTAATCTATAATCCCAGTCACAAACAATCTTGATGTGGAAAAATTTCTCGGGGTTTTTACAAAGGAGCAAGTTGCTGTTCCTTCATTACCATTCAGTCAAAGTTATCTGACCCAAATTTACCTCACAAAAGCTCTAAAAAGTGGATGACCTGATTCCTCGCCAATGTCATCGACTGAAGCGTCGCAGGAGATCAAAACATTGAGACAGCAGGCACAGCTGTCAGAGGCCTCTGCACTTGAGCAAACTCTCTCTTTTGATGGTGGGAGAGAGTCTGCTGACTCCAAGTCGGAGGAACTCGAATAAGCGACACTGCAGATTGTAACATCGACACAGCGAGCTATTGTCCTCCCTTCTCGCTGTAGCAGTGGCAATATCTCTCTCTCTCCCTCATTAGTGAGAGAGAGAGCCTGTCTGTGATGTTGAAGTGTTGGGATAGACAATAGTTTTTGATGGACTCTAGCTCATGGTCTCTGAGGACTTGTTATTGTTTGCATGGAGGGTGGGGGAGGGGGTGAGTTGATGCTTGCTGGAACAGGTGCAGAGAGGGGGAGAGGGGGTTAATGCTTTTGCTGCTGCTTGTGCATGGGGGGCTTTGGGGGTCTAATGGTTCTCTGTCATCCATTCTTTGTGTTTTTTCTCTATTTCATAGATGTCTGTGAAGAATAAGAATTTCAGGTTGTATATTGTATAGTTTCTCTAATATTAAATTGAACTGTTGAACCATTGAAGTGGTTACTGACATATTCTTGAAAATAATTAGCAATGAGTAACAATGCTTGTTCTTCATATAGTTTTGATCTAGCTTTTTCTATTGAGAGTGGGGGAGATTCAAACAAAAGGACATGAGTTGAGAGTTAAAGGGCAAAAGTTTAGGAGTAACATGAGGGGGAACTTCTTTACTCAGAGAGTGGTAGCTGTGTGGAACGAGCTTCCAACAGAAGTGGCTGAGGCAGGTTCGATGTTGTCGTTTAAAGTTAAATTAGATAGATATATGGACAGGAAAGGAATGGAGGGTTATGGGCTGAGTGCAGGTCGGTGGGATTAGGTGAGAGTAAGCGTTCGGCACAGACTAGAAGGGCCAGGATGGCCTGTTTCCATGCTGTAATTGTTATATGGTTATATGGTTAAACACTTCAGCACCTCCTCTCCCAAGTTCTCATGAAAAGAAAAACAGCATCATGATATCTTATGGGCTCTTCAACTCATGCTCTCGATATTTGTGACTTATTTATTTACTATATTTATTTATTTATTTATTTTTGTATTTGCATAATTTGATTTTTTTTCCACACTGGTTGAATGTCCAAGTTGGTGCAGTCTTTCATTCATTCTATTATGGTTATTATTCTATTATAGATTTATTGAGTATGCCCACAAGAAAATGAATCTCAGGGTTGTATATGGTGACATATATGTAATTTCATAACACATTTACTTTGAACTTTGAACTGTTGTGATGCAATTCAAAGTATCCAAACATGTAAAAATGCACAAATATACCATGTGAGAGTTTAACATGCACAAGCTATATAATATTACTAATATTAGTCATCTGCACATTAAGTGGTGTGGTCCCAAATTAAATAACATATTCTGTGTTCTAATTAACAGTGAACATGTGGTCCTAGCGTGACAGTCTGTAGTCAAAGACAGTAGCAACAAACTGAAAATACAACAGTCATAAGTGGGCTCTCCTGATCTAATAATCATCATCACTCAATAGGGATTATTCTCCCCTTCATAATGAATATTTTCCCTATTCATCAATGATCTGGTGACAATAGACAATAGGTGCAGGAGTAGGCCATTTGGCCCTTCGAGCCAGCACCGCCATTCACTGTGATCATGGCTGATCATCCACAATCAATATCCAGTTCCTGCCTTATCCCCATAACCTTTGATTCTGCTATCTTTAAGAGCTCCATCCATCTCTTTCTTGAAAGCATCCAGAGACTTGGCCTCCACAGCCTTCTGGGGCAGAGCATTCCATACATCCACCACTCTCTGGCTGAAAAAGTTTTTCCTCAACTCCGTTCTAAATAGCCTACCCCTTATTCTTAAACTGTGACCTCTGGTTCTAGGCTCACCCATCAGCGGGAACATGCTTCCTGCCTTCAGCATGTCCAATCCCTTAATAATCCTATATGTTTCAATAAGACCCCCTCTCAGCCTTCTAAATTCCAGAGTATACAAGCCCAGTCGCTCCAATCTTTTGACATAAGACAGTCCCGCCATCCGGGGAATTAACCTTGTGAACCTACGCTGCACTCCTTCAGTAGCAAGAATGTCCTTCCTCAAATTTGGAGACCAAAACTGCACACAGTACTCCAGGTATGGTCTCACCAGGGCCCTGTACAGCTGCAGAAGGACCTCTTTGCTCTTATACTCAATTACCCTTGTTATGAAGGCCAGCATGCCATTAGCTTTCTTCACTGCCTGCTATACTTGCATGCTTGCTTTCAGTGACTGATGTACAAGAACACCTAGATCTCGTTGTGCTTCCCCTTTTCCTAACTTGACTCCATTTAGATAATAATCTGTCTTCCTGTTCTTACCACCAAAGTGCATAACCTCACATTTATCCACATTAAACTGCATCTGCCATACATCTGCCCACTCACCCAGCCTGTCCAAGTCACCCTGCATTCTCATAACATCCTCCTCACATTTCACACTGTCACCCAGCTTTGTGTCATCGGCAAATTTGCTAATTAATTAATTAGTTATATTAATTAATTAATTAACTAATTAATTCTCTCATCTAAATCATTAATATATATTGTAAACAGCTGCGGTCCCAGAACTGAACCCTGTGGTACCCCACTGGTTACCGCCTGCCATTCCAAAAGGGACCCGTTAATCGCTACTCTTTGTTTTCTGTCAGCCAGCCAATTTTCAATCCATGTCAGTATTCTGCCCCCAATACCATGTGCCCTAATTTTGCCTATTAATCTCCTATGTGGGACTTTATCAAAGGCTTTCTGAAAGTGGAGGTACACTACATCGACTGGCTCTCCCTTGTCCATTTTCACAGTTACATCCTCAAAAAATTCCAGAAGATTAGTCAAGCACGATTTCCCCTTCGTAAATCCATGCTGACTCGGACCAATCCTGTTACTGCTATCCAGATGTGTCGTAATTTCATCTTTTATAATTGACTCCAGCATCTTTCCCACCACCGACGTCAGGCTAACTGGTCTATAATTCCCTGCTTTTTCTCTTCCTCCCTTCTTGAAGAGAGGGACAACATTAGCCACCCTCCAATCCACAGGAACTAATCCTGAATCTATAGAACATTGGAAAATGATTACCAATGCATCCACAATTTCTAAAGCCACCTCCTTAAGTACCCTGATGGCTTTCTTTTGGGTTGTGTTCAGTCTAAGTCAGGGTGCATTGGGATTTCAGTGGTAGATGTTGCATTTCATGTCAAATATAGCATTCAGTTCAGCAAACAATCACACGGTCGAGCTGATTGCCGTGATATCAAACCGTAGGCTTGACTTAATGCCAGTTCAACAGATTACTTTTACTCAGATGGCCGTAAATGAGGCAGGTCTGACACAATCACTTTTGTGTCCTAACAGTCAGGTTCTGCATTGAAGCTTAGAACATGAACTAAGCAGAGAATACAACACAGAAACAGGCCCTTTGGCCCATTAGGTCTCTAGTGAACAATTATTCTGTCCAGTCCATAGCCCTCGATACTCCTCCCATCTATGTACCTGTCAAATTTCTCTTAAATGTTGAAATCAACCCCTCATCCATCACTTCAGCTAGCAGCTCATTCCACACTCTCACCACTCTCTGAGTGAAGAAGTTGCCCCTCATGTTCCCCTTAAACATTTCACCTTTTACTTTTAAGCAATTTGTCTATTGGCACAGCAGGTCCATGGCAGATTCCATTTCATTGGTTCTTCATTCAACCCTGGAACATCTGGACAGCAAAGATGCATGCTTCAGAATGTTCTTTATCGACTATAGCTCGGCATTCAATACTATCATCCCCTCAAAACTAATCAGTAACCTTCAAGACCTTGGCCTCAATGCCTCCCTGTGCAATTGTTTCCTCAATTTTCTCACTTGCATACTTCAGTGAGTTTGGGTTGGCAACAACTTCTTCTCCACAATGTTGTGTGCTTACCCCCTGCTCTTCTCACTTTGGACTTATGACTGTGAGGCTAAGTACAAATCCAATGCCATATTTAAAGTTTACTGACAATACCACTGTCATTGGCCGAATCAAAGGTGGTGACGAGTCAGCGTGTAGGAGGGAGACTGAAAATTTGCTTGAGTTGTACCACAACAACAACCTATCACTCAATGTCAGTAAGACCAAGGAGCTAATTATTGACTTTAGGAGAAAACCGGCGAGCCATGAGCCAGTCTTCGTTGGGAGATCAGTGGTGGAGAGGGTCAGTAACTTTAAATTCCTCAGTGTTATCACTTCAGAAGATCTGTCCAGGGCCCAACACAAAGAAAGTGCTTCCTTAGAAGCTTGCAAAGATTTGGCATAACATCTAAAACTTTGACAAACATCTATATTTATGTGGTGGATAATTCATTGAATGGTTGTGTAATGCCCTGGTTCATATTTTTACTGTTATACTGTATGTATTTCATTTTGGCAGTTCTGTGAGAGCTGTCTGTTCTGTTTTCAGCTTGTTTCGGTCATTGTTGAAGATAAGAGATGAGGAGAAATGTGTGCCATCCAATTAGGACAGCCAAATTACAGGGAGGTTTCTCTGGTGAGAGACACTAAGGTTGGGCTTGGGACTTTTGTTTAAGGGAGATGAAGAGGGAAGATGCAGGAGAGAAGAAGTCATAGGATTCGACCCAGAGTGGGACTGTGATTTGACAAAGCCAGGGGTGAGATCAACTGAGGATCAGTGACTTGGAGAAACTGTGAGCTGCAACTTGTGCACAGTAGACGGTTTCATTAAAATGGGCCCTTTTCTTTTTGTTTGTTCTTTTCTTTACTAACCCTTTAGTCAAATTAAAAATCATAAAGATAATCTTTTTATCATATGCAGTGTGCTGTCTGTTATTGCATGGCACTAATTTGTAACAGGATAGCAAATCACACAGCATCCACACAGACTGGGGTTCGGGGTGGGAGAGCGCCTCAGTCTCACGTGTTTAGTAGGGCTGGAGGTTGTCTTCCCTGGGCTTACACGACCAAGGAAACCAGGGGGTGTTTCAGTTGCATCGAGGCCTGGTGCGTGAACATCAATGACCTTGAATGGAAAATCCCACAATAAGCAGTGGATTCAGCCCAGTCACTTGGGTAAAATCCTCTCCAAGTGAGCACATCTACACAGAGAGCTGTTGCAGGAAAGCAGCATCCATCATCAAAGACTCTCACTACCCAGTCCATGCCTTGTTCTTGCTGCTACCATCAGGAGGAAGGTACAGGACCCTAAAGACACACACCACCAGATTCAGGAACAATTACGTCTCTCATCAGGCTCTTAAGTTAGCAGGTTAATTTCACTCAACTTCGCTCACCCCATCACTGAATTGTGCCCACAACCTATGGACTCACTTTCAAAGTCTCTTCATCTCATGTGCTCAATAGTTATTGCTTATTAATTTATTATTATTTTTTTCTCTTGTATTTGCACAGTTTTTTGTTCTTTGCTCATAGGCTGTTTGTCCGTCCTATTGGGTGTGGTCTCTCAAAGATTCTATTACATTTCTTAGATTTACTGTCTAGGCTCGCAAGAAAACGAATCTCAGGGTTGTATACGGTGACATGTCATAGTCATAGTCACAGTCATAGTCATACTTTATTGATCCCGGGGGAAATTGGTTTTCGTTACAGTTGCACCATAAATAATAAATAGTAATAGAAATAGTAATAGTAATATTACTATTAGTAAATAGTAAATAGTAATAGTCATGGAAATAATAATTAGTAATAGAATAGTAATAGAAAAATAATAATAAATAGTTAAATAGTAATATGTAAATTATGCCAGTAAATTATGAAATAAGGCCAAGACCAGCTTATGTACTTTGTATGTACTATGTACTATGCATGTACTTTGACAATAAATTTACATTCAACTTTGAATGACCTCTAGTTCTAGTGTCACCCAACCTTAATAGAAAATGTCTGCTTGCATTTACCCTATCTATACCCCTCATAATTTTGTGTACATGTATCAAATCTCCCCTCATTCATCTACCCTCTAGGAAATAAAGTCTTAATCTACTGTGCGATCGAGAATCTCCGGAGGGGAAGGCCCCAAATCCTCGGCTTTGCCTATTGCCTGTTGCTGGGGCTGGGGTCAAAGCGCTCGGTGCTCAGTGTCGGAGGGCTTTTCGGACGGACTCAAGAGTCGGCTGTGGTCGGGTGCTTCCAGGGTGCTGCATCGGCAAGTTTGCGGCGCTGGAGGTTCATGGCAGGGAGAGTTTTTCTTCCTTCTACCGTCTGCGTGAGGTGATGGGACTTTCGAGAGACTTTGAGACATTTTTAACCGTGCCCATGGTCTGTTCTTTATCAAATTTCGGTATTGGTTTGCACTGTTGTAACTATATGTTATAATTATGTGGTTTTTGTCAGTTTTTCAGTCTTGATTTGTCTTGTGTTTCTGTGATATCATTCTGGAGGAACATTGTATCATTTCTTAATTCATGCATTACTGAATAACAATAAAAGAGGACTGCATGTCCTCATAATCTAATCTAAAACAAATCTAATCTAATCCATTCAACCCTTCCCTATAACTCAGGTCCTCATGTCCCAGCAATTCTTGTAAATTTTCTCTGCACTCTTTGAATCTTATTAATATCTTTCCTATGGGTAGGTGACCAGAACTACACACACTTTTCCAAATTAGGCCATCAACAACCATGCAGATGTTTGTCATATTGCTCAACTCAACATACTCTGGGTGTGAAATAGGTGGTGTATATCTCTTGTCTCAATTGACCTCCATTCATCTTTTACAGTCTGCCTTTTATGCTTCTCTCAAAGTAGTTGAATGTAGGTGGAGTTGCATGCACACTCATAAACCACGCCTGTTGAGGAACTTGGTAGATTCAGCACCAGTTGAAGTTTTTCAATTATCTATCGCAAGTAACTCATTGACACCAGCGAGGCAAAGGTTATCCTCAACTTTGAAATTATCACTTCAGAAGTAGACATGTCCACAGAAGGTGCTTCTGTCTAACAGGAATCCGTGTCTAACATAATCATTGTCATTTTTCCATAAATGATTACTTTTAAAAGAGTTTTCATAAATAAATGGCAACATCTTCACCCAGAAAGTGGCGAGTATGAAATGTGCTGCCAGAGAAAGTGGTTGAAGCAGGTACAATAGTATCATTTAAGAAGCAGTTGGATAGGTACATATGGGCCAAACACAGGAAATTGAGACTAATTGAGAGAGCACTCTGTTCAGCATGAACATGGTGCCCACCAAAGAGCCTATATCCATGATCTGTTGTTCTGTTAACTGACTCGATGACTTTAAATGAACATGTGAAATTCATGGTCAGTGAAATGGGCTGACTGGAGCTAATAGAAAGGAGCTCTGTGCTGAACTAAGGGTTTGTTGGTGGCCTCTCTTTGTGGACTTCAGCTCAGAACTCTATTTGCTTGTGTCTAACGTTTGCATGGTTTTTTTTTCTCTTCTCATTGGGTGATTGATTGTCTTCTCTTTTTAAATGGGTTCTTTTGGGTTTCTTTGTTTTGTGGCTGCCTGTTAGGAGACAAATCTCAAGGGTGTATAATTTATATATACTTTGATAATAGCTGTACTTTGAACTTTGAACTTTAATAGTGATTTCTTAGGATGCTCTTACATTGCTCACATTCCTTTACGGTGTTCTTCAGATGCCCGTATATTCTATGCCACTTGTTAATATTTCTGATACCTTGAGAGGAACAGCGCCTCATATTTTGTCTTGGTATTCTCCTACCTGGTAGCATGAATATTGAATGCTCTAACATTTAGTCACCACTCTCTCTGTCCTTTCATCCCAATTCCCATTTTCCCTCCTGATCCCACTGGTCCCTATTACCACACTGTATTCTCTAAACCGCACAGGTGCGCAGCCTCACAGTAACTGAAATGTTCACATGCACATACCCTTTATTGCTGCACAGCTGGAATTTTCAGTTAGATAATGTTAATATAATTTAAAAGTTATGCTAATATAGCTTTGAAATCTATGTATGTGAATATCATTGTGAAATACCCTGTTATTAATTGTGTTAATGAATATAATACATACATTTTCTAAATAAAAAACATACTACAACCTTTACTTTGAAAAATTTCAAACCTTCTACATATTTACATTGTCAGTGTTTCAAGTTACAACACTGTTAAAAATTGTAACAATAAACACAGAATGGAAGTTGCTAACTCTTTGTTAATAAACTGCTGGCCTGCTGAATATTGACACTGCCTTGTAAATATTCATAGAATGCATATTATTTGTAAGGGGGTTTTGTCTTTTATGTTACTGCGTAGGCTAATTAAAATGGCTTCTTTATGTTATACTTAGGAATGCTTCTTTGTTATGTTAAATGCTGAGAAAGTCCTTTCCGCTAGCAGTTCGTTTTGTATTATCTGTTGATATGAGGACGATTGAACCAATTGGGATAGATTTTATGTTTTTGGTGTATTTGAAGATACTGTATGCGCAGGTTTTTGGGGCAGAAGGCGGGAGAGAGAGACTGAGAATGGACCAGGTGCTGTGAGTCCGCTAACAGGGTCGGACCCTGAGCGGGGCATTCGGCGAGGAGGGGAGACGGAGACGGACTCATGTGGAGCGTCTGGTCGACCACTATTGTTGGTCCCGGGCTGCCGGTCGAGGCGGTCCGAGGGGTCGCAGGGTGAAGAAGAAGGGTCCTGAGCTCCAACTTTTTTGTGCACGAAGTGATTGAACTTTGGTAAGTATGGCACCTTTTAAAATAAAAACTTTTAAAGCGCAAACAGCTTTAGACCACCTGGACAACACAAACACCTATGTCAGGATGCTGTTCATTGACTATAGCTCAGCATTTAGTACCATCATTCCCACAATCCTGATTGAGAAGTTGCAGAACCTGGGCCTTAGTACCTCCCTCTGCAATTGGATCCTTGACTTCCTAACTGAAAGACCACAATCTGTGTGGATTGGTAATAACATCTCCTCCTCGCTGACGATCAACACTGGCGTACCTCAGGGGTGTGTGCTTGGCCCACTGATCTACTCTCTGTATACGCATGACTGTGTGGCTAGGCATAGCTCAAATACCATCTATAAATCTGCTGACGATACAACCATTGTTGGTAGAATCTCAGGTGGTGACGATAGGGCATACAGGAGTGAGATATGCCAACTAGCGGAATGGTGCTGCAGCAACAACCTGGCACTCAACGTCAGTAAGACGAAAGAGCTGATTGTGGACTTCAGGAAGGGTAAGATGAAGGAACACATACCAATCCTCAAAGAGGGATCAGAAGTGGAGAGAGTGAGCAGCTTCAAGTTCCTGGGTGTCAAGATCGCTGAGGATCTAACCTGGTCCCAACATATCAATGTAGTTATGAAGAAGGCAAGGCAGCGGCTATACTTTATTAGGAGTTTGAAGAAATTTGGCATGTCAGCAAATACACTTATTCTGACAGGCTGCATCACCATCTGGTATGGGGCGGGGGGTGCTACTGCACAGGACTGAAAGAAGCTGCAGAGGGTTGTAAATCCAGTCAGCTCCATCTTGAGTACTCGCCTGCAAAGAACCCAGGTCCTCTTCAGGGAATGGTGTCTCAGAAAGGCATCGTCCATTATTAAGGATCTCCAGCACCCAGGGCATGTCCTTTTCTCACTGTTACCATCAGGTAGGGCGTACAGAAGCCTGAAGGCATACAATCGGCATTTCAGGAACAGCTTCTTCCCTTCTGCCTTCCGATTCCTAAATGGACATTGACCCCTTGGACACAACCTCACTCTTTTTAATATACAATATTTCTGTTTTTTGCATGTTTTTAAAATCTATTCAATATATGTATACTGTAATTGATTTACTTATTCATTATTATCTTTTATTTATTTATTTATTTTTCTCTTCTATATTATGTTTTGCATTGAACTGCTGCTGCTAAGTTAACAAATTTCACACACATGCCGATGACAATAAACCTGATGCTGATTCTGAAGTGCGGCACAGTTTTCAGGCCATGTAAAAATGTCCTGCTCCGAGCAATGGTTGGTTAATGCGGCTATATAAAAAAAATAAGAGGCAACGTTTCCCATTACCCTATCTCATTTCCTTCCCCGCCCCCCCCATAGCTGCCCATCACCCACCATTCTTCCCACCTCCTTCTGTTATTCCATGATCCACCATTCTCTCCTATCAGTTTCCATTTTCTTCAGCTCTTTGTTATTTCCATGTATCACCTCCCAGCTTCTTGACATCATTCCTATTCCCCTCCCTCCCTCACCTGCCAGTTCTTGCTTCACACCTTCTCTTCACGTCATGTCATCCCGCTGAAAGATCTCATCCCAAAGCAGTGACTGTTATCTCCTGCATAGATGTTGCCTAACCTGCTGAGCTCCTTTGTGTCTTGTTTGAGTGACACCTGAGTGCTCTTCTGGCAATTGTATCAGATTAGTTCTTTTGCTTGTTATAGAACAAAAGCCCTGGATTCTGAAAGAACGCACATTCTAGGTACACGGCTCATGGCTTTTTCTGCAATATAATAACAATGTGCAATCTTCACATTCTGCTTTCCATTATTGCTTGACATACCCATAAGCATGAGTACATAGGTCAATAGGCAGTTAGTGCAATGCACGCCTGTAGCCATTCCTCTGAATAATAAGTATACCATTTTGAATACTGTTGTGGGGAATGATCGCCCAGTGGAATGCCATGGAGACCAGGTTACTGGCACTCAGCATGGGTCCATGGTGCAGAAGGGAAAGAGGGAGAAGAGGGGAGTGGTAGTGATAGGGGACTCAATAGTCAGAGGAATGGACAGGAGATTCTGTGGACATGAATGGGACACACAGATGGTATATTGCCTCCTCAGTGCCAGGGTCAGGGACATCTCAGATCGCGTCCACTGCATTTTGAAAGAGGAAGGATTGCAGCCAGATGTCTTGGTACATTTGGTACCAATGAAATAGGGAGGAAAAGCAAAGAGGTCCTAAAGAGAGAATTTAGAGAGCTGGGCAGAAAGCTCAGAAGCAGGGTAGTAATTTCTGGATTTCTGGCTGTGCCATGCACTCGGGAGGGTAGAAGCAGGATGATTTGGCAGATAAATGCGTGGCTGAGAAGCTGGTTCAGGAGCAGGGCTTCAGGTTCTTGGATCATTGCGATCTCTTCTGGGGGAGGCATGGCCTATATGACAAGGATGGGTTGCACCTGAACCTGAGGGGGACCTATATTCTTGCAGGCAGGTTTGTTAGAGCTGTTGGGAAGGATTTAAACTAATTTGGCATGGGGATGGGAACTGGAGTGAAGGGTCTTAGGATAGGAATGATGGTAAAAAAGCAGAGATAGCATGCAGTCAGACTGCCAGGAAGGGCAGGCAGATGATAGGACAAAGTTGCAGCCAGCAGGCCTACTAGGGGATCAGCTCATTGGATTGGGTGTTATGAAATGAACTGGAAGCAATTAGGGAGTTTAAGGTAAAAGAAACCTTCAGAAGAGTGATCACAATATGATTGAGTTCAATTTGAAATTTGATAGGGGGAAAGTAAAAGTCTGATGTAGCAGTATTTCAGTGGAGTAAAGGAAATTACAGTGGTATGAGAGAGTTGTTGGCCAAAGTAAATTGGAAGAAGATGCTGGCAGGAATGACAGCAAGGCAGCAATGACGTGAGTTTCTGGGGAAAATAAGGAAGATGCAGGATAGACATATTCCAAAAGCAAATGAATATTCAGATAGCAAAATAGTACAACCGTGGCTGACTAGGGAATTCAAAGCTAATGCAAAATCAAAAGAGAGGACATAAAACAACGCATAAATTAGCAGGAAGTTAGAGGTTTGGGAATCTTTAAAAAACCTACAGAAAGAAACTATTTGAATTATTAGCAGAGAAAAGATGAAATATTCAAAGGTTTCAAAGATTTCAAAGATACATTTAATATCAGAGAAATGTATACAACATACATCCTGAAATTCTTTTTCTTTGCAACCATCCACGGAAACAGAGGAGTGCCCCAGAGAATGAATGACAGTTAAATGTTAGAACCCCAAAGCCCACCCCCAGAACCTCACTCCCACACATAAGCAGCAGCAAAGTAACTATCCTCCCTCCTCCACCAGCAAATAAAAGCATCAGACCCCCTGCTGAGCACTCAAGTATGCAGCAAAGCATCAATAAAGACACAAACTTGCAGTACCCCGCCCTCCTAAGCTAGCAAACAATATGAAATTGGATTGTAAAAGCTTTTTTAAGTACGTAAAAAATAAAACAGAGATGAGAGTGGATATGGGACCACTAGAAAATGATGCAAGAAAAATAATAATAGGGGACATGGAGATGGCAGATGAACTAAATGAATATTTTGCATAAGTCTTCACTGTGGAAGGCACTAGCAGTGTGCCAGATGTTGAAGGGTGTGAGGGAAGAGAAATAAGTGCAGTTGCTATTACAAGGGGGAAGGTGCTCAAAAAAGTGAAAGACCTAAAGATGCATAATTCACCTGGACCAGATGAACTGCACCCTAGGGTTCTGAAAGAGGTAGTGGTCGAGATTGTGGAGGCATTAGGAATGATCTTTCGAGAATTGTTAGACTCTGGCATGATTCCAGAGGACTGGAAAATTGCAATTGTCACTCCATTCTTTAAGAAAGAAAGGAGTCAGCAGAAAGGAAATTATAGACCACTTAGCCTGACCTCTGTGGTTGGGAAGATGTTGGAGTCAATTGTTAAGGATGAGATTATGGAGTACTTGATGACACAGGACAAGATAGGACAAAGTCAGCATGGTTTCCTTAAGGAGAGATCTCATTGAAACCTTTCGAATGTTGAACGGCCTGGTCAGAGTAGATGTGGAAAGGATGTTTCCCATGGTGGGGGGGGGGGGGGTGGAATCTAGGACAAGAGGGCACAGCCTCAGGATAGAGGGTGTCCATTTAAAACAGAGATGAGGAGAGATTTCTTTAGCCAGAGAGTGGTGAACTTGTGGAATTTGTTACCACAGGGGCTGTGGAGGCCAGGTTGTTGGGTGTATCTAAAGTGGAGATTGATAGGTTCTTGATTGGCCACAACATCAAAGACTATGGGGAGAAGGTTGGGGAGTGGGGCTGAGGAAGGGAAAAAGGGATCAGCCAGGATTGAATGGAGGAGAAGACTTGATGGGCCAAATGACCTAATTCTGCTCGTATGGTCTAAAACTGTGAGAAGGTAAAATCTACACATTTTGTCATGGTTGCTAACTGTTAGGTTGTGCCTGGTATATTGCCCATGTGTTCTTGCAGCAACTTAATTGTATGTTGCATGCACTGACTAAAAGCTGACTCACAGCATCCACACTCTGATTCTGTCATCCACTCTTATCTTCCAGAATCCTTTGGTGTTAGCTGAGCATTACCGTCCAGCCTGGCACCATGGCCATATTGATTATGCTTTATATGCAGAGTAGCTTAATGGCTTGGGTTGCAGCAAGTGCAGAAAGCACCCTTGGCTGGAGCTTTGTTCAACGATATCAACATTATAGAGGGAATCCAGGTCAGACTGCACCTGTGGAAACAGAAACAGAGCTGTTAATGCTTCAGTCGGAGACCCTTCATCAGAATCCTGTTTCTCTTCCTTTGATCTGGCCAGATCTGCTGAATATTCCCAGCATTTTCTGTCTTTGTTTCAGACTTCCAGCATCACCATTTTTGTCTGATTTTTCAACAACCCAAAAGTTCCATGAAGAAAAACTTGGTTTGTTGCAGGGATTCTGACGTCTTTTTATGGTGACCAGATGACATATGTCTAGACTAAATGTGGGTATTCTTTCAAAGATTCAAAAATTCAAATTACAATTATTATCAAAGTAGGTATGCAGTATACAACCCTGAACTTCATCTTCCCCACAGACAGTCATGAAACAAAGAACCATGGAACCAACCTGTTCACAGAAAAACATCAAATATCAAATCCCCTTCCCCTCTCGTATGAAAAAAAGCGTACAAACGGCAGCAAAAAAGAATGAACAAAAAACACAGAATATAGAACACAAAATCAAAAGCATATTACAGTACAACTCAATTCAGTGTTCTTTATCTGCAGGCTGCCCAGATTCAAAAATTGCCCAAAAGTGGTAACAGAAAAGAGGAATCAGAACTAGAAACTAGAAACAAGAACACATTATAAACCTGAATTAGAGTCCAAATCTACAGTCTGCCTGATTAAACCTTGTTCTGACCCATCTGCTAACAGTATCGAGGAAAAGGGAGATCACTCAAACACAAGGACCTTCCCTCAGGAGCATCGAGAGAGAGCAAGAGATTGCCACACGCAGACACCTTCTCCAGAGGCAGTGAGCAAGAGGCTGAACACTCACTTGTCCTCTGCACCTGTCTCGATGATTTTGATCTTCCTCGGCGCTTTAATTGGTGAAGTTGGTGAGAGATGGAGTTGATCATGGGCTTGCGACCCAATTCCTGAATTCCTGACCTCACAGCCTTGTGGAACACACTCAGGGACAGCAAAGCACCAGATTGCCTGATCAGCCCAAAAATCACACGACCAGGAAGTAGTTAACAGGCTCTAACAGAGCAGAGCCATATCTGAAATAAATCTGAAATTCGACCCTGATGTTGTTTTACCTGTTTTTCACTTCAGTATTATATGTTAGGTACCAGTGCTTATTTCTGTATTTCCAAAGGAGATTGTTTTCAAAGGAGTGAAATTGTGCAAATGCCAACATGTTGCAATTGCCAGAGCATTTAAACCTGTGGCCATTTTTCTGATAGGCCAGTTGCACTATTAGAAACCTGATGTAAAAAAATTACCTCAGTGGCTTGTATTCAGATGAAAGCAAGCATTTAATGTGTCATTGGGATAATACAGAGATCATTGACAAGAGGAGCTCTGAAAACTAGCCAAACAGTCCCCGAAATTTATCACTATTCAGAATTGCCCCTGAAATTTATCTATGCACTATATTTATCAGATTTCAACTGTGGCTCATCAGCAGAATTCTTAACTTTGAGTCAAAAGAATGTCCTTTCAATTTGAAGAGCAATGATTCAGGATGCTATAACTAAATCAAGAGATTGTTTTGACCTGGAATTGGAGCCTTGGAAATCTTCCTGACATACAATCCAGTTATTACCTTTCACTTGGTTAACTGATAAGCATTTAGTGCCGCCAACGGAGACATCCATGTCTTTGTGAATTAAGAGAAGAAGAAACTGTTAATTTTGATCTTTTTCCACACTTATGTAAAGGGATTTTATTTTTATTACTTTATATTTGTTTTTTGTGATAGCGTTGACCTGGAATAATTATATCTGTTCATGACGTTAGCCAGTAAAATACTTATACGTGTAGACTCTTGAATTAAATACTTATTGCAGAGGTTGGTTTGACTCAACACTGAAATAAAACAAATCCAAATGTTAACTAAATCTAATCTGATGTTTATTTTTGTAAAGAATATATTTTTTTTATTCCTGTACTAGCCTAAAATTGCATGGGGAGTAATATCGTTTGTTAGATAACATTATTAGCAAGGCTGGAACTTCTATTATTCATTACTGAATAGTGGGTCAGCAGTCACATACTATTTACTGAAGTGGATAAGAATGGCAAATTTAACGTGTATGCAGTGATCTGTCTCAATACAAATGCAAAGAAAAGGTTTCCCATTGTATCTTTGTGTGACAATAATTAACTAATTACCAATTAGCTCATCACCACCTTCCCAAGGGCAATTAGGGATGGGCAATAAATGCCAGCTTAGCTGGTGACACCCACATCCCATAAATGGAAAAAAATATCAATTTCATTCCCCAGTGAATCAGATAAATTGGACCACAATCTGCAGCTTACATATCTTTAACTGCATTATTTGCTTCTGTACCTCCTACCTGGTGGTAACGGTGAGCATGCCCTGGGTGCTGGAGGTCCTTAATAATGGACGCTGCCTTTCTGAGGAGCTGATCCATTAAGAACTGTGTTCATCATACACTGAAACCTTGACTGATCTGTATAATTCCATCTATCTGGTTCAGTTTCATAATCCTTAAACCCCTGCTCAGCAAAATGTATCAGTCTCAATTTTAAAATGTTCACCTAGCTTTGCATAAGTAGGTATTTTAAAAAAAGAACTTTGCAGATTTCCAGCAAAGAAAATGAGCAAAGAATTGCATTCTGACATCAAAGCTGATGTGGCTAGCTCTTTAATCATCCAATCATTCCTTTCCCTTAACCAGAAAAGAAAATTTTCTCAGTCCTCCCAATCAGATTGTTAGATGAATCACTCCTTTCCCAGTGGGTATGAAAACCAAATGGAATAGGGTGGCATAGTGGCACAGTGGCACAGCTGGTAGAACCGCTACCTCACAGTACCAGACAACTGGGTGACCTCAGGTGCCGTCTGTGTGGAGTTGAGGGAAACATGGGGAGAATAAAACTTGATTTAGTGCAAATAGGTGGTTGATAGTTAGATTCAGTGGGCTGAAGAGCCTGTTTCTGTCACTTGAAAGTTGAAAATGGCAATGAGAGTTAGTGATTAAAGTGTTTGGTCTCTTGAAACAGGTTCAATAGCAAAATAATATCAGAAGTGGCGAAATAATGGTACATTAGCTAGTGGCTAACTTATTGGATAAATATCCAGAGGCTTGGACCACGACACAAAAGGGAAGAGTTTGAATCCCATCACAGAGGATGGGGAAAGAATATGAAAGTAAATAAGTATTTCCTGAATGAAAAACGACTACATTGACCGCACTAAATTTTTACTCTGTGTTCGTTGTTGGCTCAGGGGAACCCCCAAACACTCACTGATGTGACTAAGGAGGCCATGGCAAGTTTAGTATATGCGAATTGTGTCATCTGAGTCCACGTATGTTTCAAGGCATCAGTAAAATATGAGATAAGTGGAGAGTGGAGTCAGCTATAGGACTCTTCAGAAAGTAAGGTAGGGAGATTACAGTGGTCACATCAGTGCAATCGGCACCAAATTATTGCTATAAATTGAGTCCATTAGGACCAAAAGATAAATACCTATGATGTGAAATGCAGATGTGCAACTATAATTGAAATTTTCTGAGTGTAGTCCACTAGGGGGAAAGCAATTCTGAATTCTGTGTTTTGCAATGAACCAGATATGATTAGAGACCTTAACATAATCAGAATCAGGTTTAATATCACTAGCATGTGTGGTGAAATTTGTTGTTTTGCAACATCGGTACATTGCAATCCATACTGTACTAATAAAAAACAATAAATAATAATGAGAAATATATCTTAAAAAATGAATAAGTGGTGCAAAAAGACCGCAAAAAAAGATGAGGCAGTGTACATGGGCTCATTCTTCATTCAGAAATCAGATGGCCAAGGCGAAGAAACTGTTCCTAAAATGTCGTGTGTGTGTCTTCAGGCTCCTGTGCTTCCTCCTTGATGGTAGCAACGGGAAGAGGACATTTTCTGGGTGATGGTTGTCCTTAATGATGGATGCTGCCTTTTTGAGGCATTGCCTTTTGAAGACGTCCTCGAAGAAGGGGAGGCGAGTACCCATGCAAATTTTGGCTTTTTTTCCCAATCCTGTGCAATAGCCTTTCCATACCAGATGGTGATGCAACCAGTTAGAATGTTCTCCACTATACATCTGTAGAAATTTGCAAGAGTCTTTGGTGTTATACCAATTCTCCTCAAACTCCTAATGAAATATAGCCACTGTCATGCCTTCTTTGTAATTGTGTCAATATGTTGAGACCAGCATTGATCTTCGGAGATTTTGGCACACAGGTACTTGAAATTATTCATGCTTTCCACTACTGATCCCTTGATGAGGACCAGTATGTGATTCCATCACCTCCCCTTCCTGAAGTCCATAATCAATTCCTTGGTCTTATTGAAATTGAGTGCAAGGTTGTTTCAACACCCCTCGACCAGCTGATCTAACTCATTCTTGTATACCTGCTTGTCACCTGCTGAAATTCTGTGAACAATAGATGTGTCATCAGGAAATTTATAGATGGTGTTTGAGCTGTACCTAGCCACACAGTCGTGGGTGCAGAGAGAAAGAACAGTGGACTAAGCACGCATTCTTGAGGTGTGACAGTGTTGATTGTGAGCAAGGAAGAGATGTTGTTTCTGATCCACACTGACTGTGGCCTCCCTATGAGGAAGTCAAGGATCCAGCTGCAGAAGGAAGTACAGAAGTCCAGGTTTTGGAGCTTATTGATTCGTGATAGTGTTGAATGCTGAGCTGTAATCAGCAAACAGCAGCCAGATGTAGGTATGGTAGGTATCGGCAAAGATGGTGCCTGGTGCTCGGTGTCAGACGGCTGGCTGGAGGCTCGAAGTTTTCGGATGAACTCAGAGTCGGACTGGTCGGGTGCTTCCAGGATGCTGCATTGGCAAGTTTGCAGCACTGGAAGCTCATGGCAGGGAGAGTTTTCTTCCTTCTACCATCTGCGTGAGATGTTGGGGCTATCGGAACTTTGAGACTTTTTTTTACCGTGCCCATGGTCTGCTCTTATCATATTACGGTATTGCTTTGCACTGTTGTAACTATATGTTATAATTAGATTACATTATGAGGACACGCAGTCCTCTTTTATTGTCATTTAGTAATGCATGCATTAAGAAATGATACAATGTTCTTCCGGTGTGATATCACAGAAACATAAGACAGACCAGGACTGAAAAACTGACAAAAACCACATAAATATAACATATAGTTACAACAGTGCAAGCAATACCATAACTTGATGAAGCACTGGCCATGGGCATGGTAAAAAAAGTTCAAAGTCTCTCGAAAGTCCCATCATCTCATGCAGACGAGAGAAGGAAGAAAACTCTCTTCCTGCCATGAGCTACCAGCGCCGCAAACTTGCTGATGGAGCATTCTGGAAGCACCCGACCACAGTTCAACTCTGAGTCCTCTGAAAACTTCGAGCCTCCGACCAGCCCTCCAACACCGAGCATTGAGCACCATCTCTGCCAAGCGCTTCAACCCCAGCTCCGGCTGCCAGCAACAGGAAAAGCCGAGGATTTGGGGCTTTCCAATTATGTAGTTTTTGTCAGTTTTAGTCTGGGTCTGTCTCGTGTTTCTGTGATATCATACCGGAGGAACACTGTATCATTTTTTAATGCATACATTTCTAAATGACAATAAACGAGGACTGAGTGTCCTCATAATCTAATCTAATCTAATCTAATCTAATCCACAGGTTTTGATGAAGTCAGTAACCACTGTGGCATATTCATTAAGATTCAAAGATGATTCGCTGAATATTGTCCAGTCCACCAACTCAAAGCAGTGCTGTAAGCGGATCTCCGCCTCTCTTGACTATTCCTTCTTGGTCCTCCTCACTGATGCTACGGTGTTTTGTCTCTGTCTGTATGCCAGGAGTACAGCCAGATGATCAGACTTTCTAAAGTGCGGGCTTGGGATGGCACAGTAAGTGTTCTTGAGTAAGTGGTATAACAGTGGTCAAGTGTGCTAGCTCCTCTGGTTCCACAGGTGCTATGTTGGTGGTAGTTGATCAGAGACTTCTTCAAGCTGACCTGGTTGAAATCCCCCACAATGACAGGAAAGGCATCAAGGTGCCATGTTTTGTGACTGCTGATCACAGTGATCAGCCCCTCCAGTACCTGCCTGACATTTGCCAGAGGTGGAACGTACACCGCTACCGGGATAATCGGGGAAAACTCCCTCAGCAGATAAAACAAACAACATTTGACCTCTAGATGTTCTAGATCCGGAGAGCAGGATTAGGACAGAACCGTCACATCTGTGCACCATGATGAGTTAATCATAAAGCGTACTCCACCTCCTCTACTTCTAAAAGACTCAACTATCCTGACTTTGTGGTGGATCTTGAAGTCCTCAGACTGCAGTGCTGTGCCCAAAAAGGTGGGATTGAGCCATGTTTCCATGAAGTAAAGTACATAGCAGTTCCTGATGTTCATTTGGTACTGAAAATTGATCTGAGGTCCTACTGAAGGGTCTCAGCCCGAAATGTCGACTGTACTTTTTTCCATAGATGTTGTCTGGCCTGCTGAGTTCCTCCAGCATTTATCCTCCAGAAAAAGCACACAACAGACTCGTTAACACCATAAATTGGTGAGTTGTATTGTTATGTCTCCCCTCTCATTGTGAAAAAAGGACACCTCTTTTCTCCTTATTAGGGAGAGAGTCTGTGGGATGTCAAATTACTGGATGAATGAGTAGTTCTTGGGGTACTGCAAGTCTGTGTCTTTATTGATGCTTTGCTGCATGCTTGAGTGCTCGGTGGAGGGTGCAGATGCTTTTTTGTTGGTGGGGGGCCATTGCTTTGCTGCTTCATATTCGTGGGAGGGGGAGCTGGGGGTGGGAGCTTTGGGGTTCTAACATTGAACTGTCATTCATTCTTTGGGGCACTCCTCTGTTTTTGTGGATGCTTGTGAAGAAAAAGTATTTCAGGATGTATATTGTATACATTTCTCTGACATTAAGTGAACCTATTGAACCTATTTGGACAGAATAAGAAAATAGACAAAGAAGTGACAGACAGGATACACTGTAAGTGATTGGATGTTTATGCACTTTGATAGAAGAAATAAAGGCATAGACGATTTTCTAAACAGAGGATGAATTCAGAAATCAAAGGTGCAAAGGGACTTGGGAGTTCTTGCGCAAGATTCCCTGAAGGTAAACTTGCAGGATGAGTTAATAGTAAGAAAGGCAAATGTAACATTAGCATTCATTTCTAGAGGACTAGTGTATATGTAAGGCTGTACAGTAATGCTGAGGCTGTATAAATCATTGGCCAAACCACATTTGAAGTAATATTTTTTAGAATTAGCTGACGTTTTGGGCTGAGACACTTCATCAGGAAGGGAAAGGAACAACTGCATCAACCAACTATTAATCGTTCCATAAGTGCTGAGTTCTTCCACCATTTTGTGTGTGTTGGAATTAATGATGTTTATTTGGCTATGTCAGTGGGTCACAGCGCTCAATTCAGATGTGAGTTCAAGCACGTAAGCATGCTTTAAGTGCAGACTGTTATGTTTTGTAACACCAAATCATTAAAATTAATTTGATGAAAAACAAGAGAGTCGGGAATTCAAATCTAAGTTTGGTTTTTACTTCAATCAAGGCACGCGCGTATCATGTGGTCGTGTCATGACGTATACAATTCCCTGATTTTTACATGCGACCCATAATGAATGATTTAAATGAACAAAAATGCTTAATCAAACAATGTATTTACAATATTATTCAAATACTACTGAATTATGAAATACAAAACGCTCCTCCCTGCTTAGCTATGAACTCCAACTCAATATAGAATGCAACTCAACTCAACATATAATATACTACTATATTCAGACATCCACAGCATAGTAATTTTAAATTGTCCCATTCAGACCTATAGATTTAATTGCTGTGGAGGATTTTTTACTCTTGTGGGATAACATCTATCTTGACAAGTGAGGTCACTCTGTTGGCAGGTGAGACATGTAGCTGTGAAAACAATTTCATTTTCTGAGGCCTCATTCATTGTGGTTTTAAGAGTTGACTCTGAGACTGCAGGAAGTGGTTCTGACAACTCTGGATACACTTCACCCTTTTTCTTTTAATTTGTGTATCTTGATATTGGGAAGGTACATTAAATTCACTGAAGTATTTTCTTATTAATCCCACTACTCTTTTCACGATCTGACTTCTCCTCTTGGCTTCCTCATCCACAACATCATCTGATGAATCCTTTGCTTTCATATCTCCATTGACTCCTTTTTGGCTCTCCATTCATCCAGCTGAGCTTTGGTCTTTGCATCCACTCTTACAAGAAGCTTTTTGTTTCCCACTTGAAGTTCATGCAATAACCTAATGCATGCAGAGTAGATTTTGGTTCTTTACACTTAGAAAAGCTGAATGCTTGCAACTTTCCTGAAGCTCCTCGAACTCTTTTTCCAGTTTAAGCCAAGCCACATTTTGCAAGTAATTGCCTAGTTAACATATCAAAGGTTTTCTCAGATATATTGCGTACAAAATCTATTGTAGACATTTTCATGTTTCCTCTGAGCAACATGATACTTCCTTGGTCGAATATGCTTTCTAACCTGAGGCATAGAGGTTGGCACCAAAACCTGTTTGCTCTTTGTTGGGAAATGATTCATAGTGTACAGCATGGAGACAGCTGTGGCATCATCCACTACCTTTCTTACTTTGCTTTAGATGGCTTCATTGCAGTGGATGCAACATGAAAATTCTCGATGGATCACCAATCAAGTTGTTGTTGTCTTAGCCAATCACGTCCCCATGATGCTGGTCCTCCTGTTTTTACCACACACAAGTACAATGTGGCTTGTTGGTTGTTGCATTTCACTAGTATGAATTTTATTCCCACAAGAATCATCTTTTCTCCGGTTTAAGTTCTTAGCTGGATACCTGCAGGCTTCAGTTCAGTATCTTTGAAATACCGTTCAAACTCATTTTGTGAAATGACTGAAACAAGCAAACCCGTGTCCAATTCCATTTTAATTAATGTGCCGTCCACTTCTAGCATAAGTCATATTGCTTGTCTATTGTTAGTTTTCACAATTTAAATCTCAAGCTACCCAATCCTGCATCACTCTCATCTTTATCAGATTTTTCATCAACAGCATGCAGATTAGTGCTCTTTTTGGAACTACAACTTGACTCTTTATCTTTTTTTCTTCTCTGTGCAGTCCATTTATTTTTGTCTGCCTGACATACACTTTGTATGTGTCCCATTTTGTTGCATTTTCTGCAAGTTTCACCTTTAAATCTGCATTGCTCTGGTGTATGTGATCCCCTGCCACAACAGTAAAATGAGTTGTTCAGCCAGGCTAGTTTCTGTTTCGATGTCGCAATTTTGTTCGTGCTCGTTTTCATTCCTAGCTGCAACTCAATTGTGTCTCTGGATGCAGTTTCTATTGATACAGTGATTGTAACTGTTCTTTTGAATGTGAGTTGTGTTTCAGTTAGGAGATGTTTTAAAATGCTTTATTGTAAGATTCCAAAACTAAACAATCTGCCTGACCATCATTATGCCCATCACTGAACTGACAATGCTCAGACAGCTTCTTCAATTCAGTCACATGTGCTGAGATTGATGTCACTTCCTCTTGATTTTGCTTAAGAAACCTAAAGCATTCTGCAATAAACAACGCTTGGGGTTCTAAATGTTCCTGCATTTCTTTTACAGTATCAGCAAAGCTCATGTTGGCTGGTTTGTTTGGAGCAGTTAAACTTCGAAGCAAACTGTATGTCTTTAGATCTAATGCACTCAGCAAAACTGACACTTGTTTTTCATTAGCTATTTATTTACTTTAAAATACTGCGCGATCTGCTCAGTATATAAAATCAAGTTATCTGTTGTGCGATCAAATGCATCAATCTTTCCAATGTAGCCAGCCATTTCTCGCTCTTTTTTAATCATTATTATCACCTGGTACTCACTGTTTCTAAACCTATGAATTCTTTTTTCTGACTTTTTTCAAACTTTTTTTTTGTAATTTATTTAATTATTGAAGTTCATCATCAAACAAGACTTTCCATAAGATGTATTTCAGATACTGTACATATATATCATATAGTCATACTTGTCACATATCTCTACATAATATTTATCTGAGGTATACGCTTATAGAAAGGAGAGGAAAGAAAGAACAATCAAAAGAAGAAAACTATGTACAAAGTAGGGAATGATCTTTTTTTCAACATATTCATTGACTTGAGAGAATAACATCAGACCTATGAGGTTTTATGTAGTTAAACCATTTTTCCCAGTATGAATCAAATTGTTCCAACTTATGATTAACAGATGCTGTTATCTTCTCCACTTTGTAAACGTCCATTGTAATTTCCATCCATATATTTAAAGTTGGGCTCTCCTGTGATAACCATTTCCTGGTGAGGGTCTTTTTACCAGTCACCAGCAGTATATTCATTAAATATTCATCTCTTTCCAACCATTCTTGAGGTATATACCCAAAATATATGGTCTTACTTTCTAAGGGTATTTCACATTTAAAGATGTCTTGTAGGGCATCGTGTATCCCACTCCAATAATCTTTGATAATGGGGCATTCCCAGAAAATATGATAATGGTTTGCATTTTGATCTCCACAATTCCTCCAGCAAACAGGG
The DNA here is from genome assembly GCF_963921235.1 of Mobula hypostoma. Lineage (NCBI taxonomy): Eukaryota > Metazoa > Chordata > Chondrichthyes > Myliobatiformes > Myliobatidae > Mobula > Mobula hypostoma. The sequence goes on from NC_086112.1 coordinate 55,580,898, forward strand.
AGGTTACTATCATAATGGGATTTCTGAGAGGGTGTAATAAAATATCTTATCAAGTTTTTCCACCCAAACTCCCTCCATTTCTGTGAACTGGTACACTGCCATTGATATCTCCATATTATTGTCCAGTCTTCCTCAGGTATTATTATCCCTCCTTCCTTCTCCCATTTTGTTTTAATGTATGAAGTCGAATGTGTTTTAAGATTTGACAAACCCTTATACACGCTTGAAATTATTCTACTACCATTGTCTGAATTATATGCTTTTCTAAATATACTTGCCTTGGTTACATTTTTAACCGTCCTATTAACATACTGTTGCAACTGTAAATATTGATTAAAGTCTTGTTTTTCTAATAAGTGTTTCTCAATGAGCATTTCAAAACTGAATGGTGTTCCTTCTTTCATTATATTGCAAACGGCTGTTATTCCTTTAGCTGTCCAGTCCTTAAATCTAGCATTCAGTTTGTTCAGCGTAAAATCTGAGTCATATGCATACCATTTAAGAATTGCAATGTCTCTCTGTTTATATTCTTTTATAATAGATTTCCTTATTTTAAGAGTCCATTTCACCCATGGGTTATCAATAGTATTTATGTAACTTTATAGGTTATCAGCCAAAATTGCCTGTATAGGGATGGAAAGTATCCTCTCCTCAATGTTTTTCCATTGAGCCTCAGATGATGGATTGCACCAGCATATCACAGCTCTCAACTGTGCTGCAAACTAATAATCTCTAAGAGAAGGTAGGCCTCATCCCCCCTTTTCCTTGGCTAATTTCAAAGTTTTGAGAGGAATTCTAGGCCTTTTACCTTGCCATGTATATCTTGATACCATTCATTGAATTGATTTTGGTTAATCTCTATTGGTAGGGTCTGAAAGAGATAAAGTAGTCTGGGTACTATATTCATTTTAATAGATTCAATCCTTGAACTGAGACCAAGAAAAGGAATTACGTTCCATCTTGTTATATCTTCCTTAATTTTTTCATATATAGGCCGATAATTGCATTCTGATAATTTTGCCAAATCTGTTGGCATAATCATGCCCAAATATTTGACGGACTCTGTTTGCCATGCCCAAGGATATCTACTTTCAATTTCTCTCATTTGATTGTTTTTCTCTCTCCCTTCTGAAGACATGTGCTGAGCTTTTTAAAATCTCAGTTGCCTCACTGCACTTCCGCAGGTAGTAGTCTTGGGTTTGTTTTAAAAATAACTCATTGCCACTTTTAAGTTTTGTAACTCCAAAACAATAAAATTAATTTGAAGAAAAACAAATGAGCCAGGAATTCAAATCTAACTTTGGTTTTTCCTTTAAGCAAGGCGTGCATGTATCATGGTAAAGTCATGATGTATACGATTCACTTATTTGTACATATAACCTGTAATGAATTACTTAAACCAACAAAAATGCTTACCATAACAATATACTTACAATATCACACAAATACAACTGAAATATTAAATACACAAGGCAGACTTCTATAGGTTTGTTAGTGAATTTGATGTTTCAGTGGATGTGTGGAGTTTTGACAGGATGATTGTGAAAAAGATGTTTCCATGAGCATGAATGCTGATCATTATGATTTTCTCCACATTATTTTTCATGAAGTTAAAGCCACAAGGATTGCTTGGCTGTTGCAGGGAAAGAAACTTTCACCAGTGACATTTATCTAATCAAAAATGGGCAGACCAACACTATGCCAGAGAGGACCATCCTTCACTGTCTTCTGCTGACATAATCCCTGTCTTTCAGCTTCTATGTCAACACACTCCTCCTTCCACACTCCGTTCACCTCAAATTCCTCCACATCTTGCAGCAGGGGTCACAGGCAAAGGCTGGGCCCTCCTGGGGGTGAGATTGCAGAGATTTCAGCAGATAATGGACTTGTTGTGGAAAATACTTCAAGGTAATGCATATATAAGAAACTTGACTTGGATATCCCAAAGACATATTCTGCCAGGCTCCTTGTGGTCCTGTCACCATTATAAATTTTTCCTTCAGCATTAACTGGGCTATGACCTTGAGTCATAAATCAAGGAAGGAGGGGCTGATTTTCCTCTTTGCAAGATAGACCTTTATGCGGTTTGGTAGATGGAATATAACACCTCCCTATGAATAATGGGATCATCATACTCACCAGGTGCAAAGTACAGACCCTGTGAAATTCTTCCCATGCATGCACAAGGCTCAGGGAATGACAGGCTTACAACTCATAACAACATCTGGGATCACAAAGGATAAGGATACTTTGCCATTGTCTGAACTCTGGGGAAGACCACAAATCTCACAAATCCACACCAACGCTCACCTACTTGTCTCTGTAAGTCTCAGTAAATTAGCTTCCCTGATGCTGTAGCAATCAGCAGACAGGGATAAGTAATATAATGCGCCTAGAAGCTCTAGGTGACTGCAGCTTTTGGTCTAGACATGCCGAGTACTGTTGCATTTCTGAAACTCTGCCTGCAAATATTCACGGATTTCTGTCACCTTCTTAAAAGACCTGGTTGAGATGTTGTGAGAGATAAGAACTTAGGTCCCACCTTACCTTTGTGAGAATAAGGCCTAGTGACGTGAGCATCCTTTTCAGATTCAGATTTATTTATCACATGTGCATCGAAGCACACAGTGAAATGCGTTGTTTACATCAAGAACCAGGACATGTACTGGAAGGATCTGCTGGGGAGAGCCCACAAGTGTTACTACACATGCTGGTGCCAACAGAGCTAGTCCACAATGTTCCACAAAACAACACAAGCAACAACACCAACAATGGCAACAAAACAAAGTAAGACAACATCAGCAAAAACAAGCCCCTTTTCCATCCCTCCCACCCACCCACCCACACACCCAGACACCTCCAACCCCAGAACAGGCCATTTCCAGGCCTCTGTTCCTCCTTCTAGCTGTTCTCAGTCTATCTGAGCCACTGCAGTGACATCAATGGCTGAGCAGGAAATGTCACAGGGATAACTTCAATTGGTTGAGTGAACTTGGCCTTTTCTTCTTGGAGCGACAAAGGATGAGAGGTGACCTGATAGAGATGTATAAGATGATGAGGGGCATTGATCGTGTGGATAGCCAGAGACTTTTTCCCAGGACTGAAATGGTTAACACAAGGGGGTATAGTTTTAAGATGCTTGGAAGTAGGTACAAGGGGGATGTCAGAGGTAAGTTTTTCACACAGAGAGTGGTGGGTGCGTGGAATGCACTGCCAGCAAAGGTGGTGGAGGTGGATATAATAGGGTCTTTTAAGAGCCTCTTAGGTACATGGAGCTTAGAAGAATAGAGGGCTATGCAGTAGGAAATTCTAGGCAGTTTCTAGAGTAGGTTACGTGGTTGGCACAACATTATGGGCTGAAGGGCCTGTAATGTGCTTTTATGTTCTATGTTTCCTGAACCCTTGAGCAATTTCCAAACTAAAGTGCTGCACTTTGCAGAAGCTAAAAGCAAAATAAATTCAGGTGCTGAAAATCAAAAATGAATACAACAATATTTCTGTTTTTGTACTATTTTTAATTTAGCTATTTAGTGCAGGGGTCCCCAACCTATTTTGCACCATGGACCGGTTTAATATTGACAATATTCTTGTGGACCGGCCGACGGGGGCGGGGGTGTTAATCATGACCGGAATATAGGTGATAAGTCAACTATAAGTCACTTATAAGTAGCTAATACACTCAAGTTCATTTCTGAAAGGGTTTATCTAACGAATTTAATATTAAACACACAGCGCATATTTTCCTCTCATGAATATAGTGATAAGTCAATTATAAGTCACTTATATAGGTCAATAGTATTATAACATTTTAAGTAACATTTGGATATTAAACACACAGCGCATATTTTCCCCATATGAACATATAAAATCATTGCAACACACCAATATCGCTGAATCAGTGGGAGCCCTGGGCTTGTTTCCCTGCAACAAGACAGTCCCATCAAGGGGTGATGGGAGACAGCGATACTCGAAGGGGATTCCTTATGTAATAACCTCGTGTGCGTTCAAGTTCCAACAGTGAGTGTGATAGGGAATGAGGAAAGGTGCAGCTGACTCATATCGTTCCATATCGTCAAATCATATCGTTTCCTCACGGCCCGGTACTGGTCCGCAGTCCGGTGGTTGGGGACCAATGATTTAATGTACATATATATCTTTACTGTAATCAATTTACTTATTTATTTACTTGTCTATATTATCATGCACTGCTGCTGTTACATTAACAAATTTTACAACATATACCGGTGATAGTAAATCTGATTTTGATTCTGATAAGTGTCAGAAAGACTCAGCAGGTCGGGCAGCGACACAGTAGAAACAGAAACAGAGTTAAAGTTTCAGGTCAATGACCTTTCATTGGAACCTCAAAGGCATAACATCTTTAGGCCTCAGTGTTCTAAGACATATTACAGAGATTGATCTGTCAGCGAAACATTCTTTACTGAAGCCAGTGAACTCTCAAACAACAACAGTAGCTGGTGTAATAATGTATCAAAGATCATACCTCAAGGTACACCCAATTCTTACAGGTCCACCACAATCTTAAATACTACATGAAGTAAGTGAACTGGCTGTGTAGAGCAGTGAATGGAAAACTGAAAATCTGGTGTCTTGTGGATGTCTCACAATGTTAAACTAAACAAAGAAAAGTGACCAAATTTCAGCTGTTAGTGTTCCAAGTGAGCACTGCGTGAGAAATGTGCATGTCCTATGCTCCAAACATCTTGCATGCATTAACACGATTAACATAGAGGTACCAGGCTGACTTTCATAGAGTGCATAAGAACATTAAAATTCAATCACACAGTGTTCAAAAATGCAAGACAGCGGGAACGAGTTTCTAGGCAGCATTTCTCCATAAAGTGGGTATTCCACAACTTATTCTTCAAGGGACAGTAACGACTATCTGGCAGCATGTAGAAAACAGGTTCAATCCTCTAAGTGTTCCATATAAGCCCCAAATGTAGGTGTGGAAGTAACATAACTTGAGGGAGAGAAACATCACTTTCCTATGACCAGATATGTACCCTTATATTTACTTACATTTCCATGCAGAAAGGTCATCCTTCCAGCTGCCCGTCATCTTAACTCTCCAAGTTTGTCCAGTCTCTCCTCATAGCTCATACCCCAATCCAGGCAGGATCCTAGTGAATCCCTTTTGTACCCCCTCCATAACACCTATCATGCACCTGGCACCTCGACACACCTAGAAAACAAGAATGCTGTTTCTGGCTTTCAGCTTGCATTCATCACAGACCTTGCTGAGCAAACTCCAACTCATCATTCTAAATACACCATGGTGCAACTGCGTATTGCACTCCCGAACCAACGGACCTCAGATAGTCAGGATGCATAACTGTTCCTTTCTCCCCGTCCTCAATGCAGGGGTCCCCCTGGGCTGTGTGCTCAGCCCTCTGCTCACACATGACCGCACAGCCAAACACCCAAGTAATCACATTGTTAAGTTCGCCGATGGTATGACAGTGGTGGTGCTCATCTTCGACAACAATAAGACGGCCCACAGAGATAGGCTGGAAGAGCTTGAGACCTGATGCCAGGCAAACAATCGTTTCCTCAATGTCAACAAAAAAAAGGGAGATGTTACTGAGTTCAGGTTAACTCACACCATTCACACACCTCACAGTGGAAACTGCGAGCAGCTTCCAGCTCCTGAGAGAACACATCTCACAGAAACTTTCATGGTCCCAGAGCATATCTTCCACAATCAGAAAAGCTCACCAATGCCTCTACTTTCTGAGAAGGCTGACGAGAGCTGGCCTATGTTCAAACGTACTTTGGTACTCGTGCCCTTCTACAGATGTGCAGTAGAGAGCATTCTAACAAGCTGCATCAGTGCATGGTGATTGCACTGCAGTGCACGGCGGACAGGAAGGCTCTGTGGAAGGTGGTCAAAACTGCCCAGCACACCACCAGCACCAGAAAGATGTCAGAAGAAGGCCAGCAATATCATAAGGGATCCCATGAACCCTGCTCATGGTCTGTTTGTCCCACTCCTATCGGGGAGGAGGCTATGTAGCATCCACTTCAGGACCACTGACTCAAAAACAGTTATTTTCCCTGAGCTGTAAGGCTGATCAACACCTCCAACCACTAACCCATCACTACTAATTAATCATTTCCTGTCAGAATCACATTATCTACAGACACTCCTGTGCCAAGCATCACTTTATGGTCATATATTCAATCCATATATATAGACAATATTGCATCTTTATTGTGATCCTTTATTGTGTTCTTTATCTTATTGTGTTTTTTTTCTGCTGCTTTGGATCCAGAGTAACAGTTATTCTGTCTCCTTTACACTTGTGTTATGAAAAATGACATAATCTTGAATCTTGAATCTCTCTGTATATTACTGCTCCTGAGGGCCAGGATATTTATTTTTCACTTCCCCCTTATATTTAATCTCCCAAAGTGTAACATCGCACTTGTGCCAAATTAATTTACAACCGCCATTTCCCTGCCCTTGTCTGCAAGTGGTCTATGTCCTTTAATAACCAAATACACAAGAGATAAAATGTGTATGGTAAATTTAAAAGAATTTGAAATCCTTGAAAACATTTCAAATAGTTCAAATGATTCAATTTATTATCAGGGAATGTATAGAGTATACAACCTGAAATACTTACCCTTCTGAGGTATCCATGAAACAGCAACCCTCCAAAGAATAAATGACAGGAGCATTAGGACCCTGAAGCCCCCTCCCCCCTTCCTGCGCACAAGCCAGAACATCAACACTCCCCCCACTTGCTCCACTTCACTGTATTTTAATATGGCAGATGTTTGCTTCATTGACATCAATAATGTCTGAAAGTAGAGAATATCTGGCCTTGAATGATCCACACATGGTTGATAAAACAGCATGGTTGTGGGAAGTAAGCGCCGCTCCATTCATTAGGGATCAACAATGACTCTCTTAACTGCACCTGCAATCTCATTGCTGTAGCTGCAGCCAACATTTAGGACAGTGGTCCTGCTGGACAATTGCGTGCTGCTGGTGATACGACTGTCCAGAGAATTTTAAAGAATGATTTGCTTAGCTCATACATCTTGCAGGAAGGGGGAAGACAAATTTACAGGAAATCAGACTAGAGGAAGGTCCAGGGAAAGCCTTAGTCAGATTCACTTGTGTAATGCTCTTTAAAAACTGAGAGGAGTGCAACTCAAGATTAGAACAAATATCAAAGTTCAATGTAAATATTGTGTCAAAGTACGTGTTATATGTTACCATGTATTAATTTGAGATTCATTTTCTTGTAGGCATTTACAGGAAAAATTACAATAGGATTTATGAATAACAAAGACTGATAAGCAACCAATGTGTGAAAGAAGACAAATTATACAAATTAAAAAATACTGAGAACATCATTTGTAAAGAATCCTTGAAAGTGAGTCTGTAGGCCATAGAATCAGCTCAGAGCAGTGACGATTGAAGTTATCCACACTGGTTCAAAAGCCTAATTGTTGTAGGTTAATAACTGTTCCTGAACTTGGTGGTGTGGGACCTAAAGCTCAGGGTCCTATCCAAATGGTTATTCCAGGATATGAGGTAGCACCATCAGTTCCAAGTACCAGAGATTGCAGATGGTTTTCCATTTGCTGAAATCAGATAGGCCATTGATTTGAAGACCCCCAAAAAAGGATTGCAAAAGAATAGTATGAAAGTTTGGCCACCGAGCTGTTGTATCTGTGCATCTCAGCTTGGCATGGCAAGCTCTCTGCCCGAGACCACAAGAAGCAAACGGGAGTTGTGGACCAAGCTTAGCAGATCACAGAAACCCGCCTCCTCTCCATAAACTTGGTCTACACTTCTCACTACCTCACTAAAGCAACCTACATACTCATAGACCCCACCCACTCAGGACTTCCTCTTTTCTACCCCTTCCATTAGATACAAAAGACTGAAAGCATCTCCCGCCAGGCTCATGGACAGCTTCTATCCTGTTGTGTGTAAGCCTATTGAATGATCCTCTAGTATGACAAGATGGACTCTTGACCTCACAATCTACCCTGTTGTGGCTTTGCACATTATTGTCTGCCTGTACTGTACTTTCGCTGTAACTGTAAGACTTTATTCTGCATTCTTTTATTGTTTTATGTAGTTCTGTGTGATGAAATTATCTGTATGGATGGCATGCAAGACAAAGTAATTCTCTGCACCTCAGTACATGTGACAGTGATAAACAAATTCACCAATTTACAGAGAAAAGGGAGCAGGAGTAGGCCAATCAGCTCCATGAGCCATTCATTGAGATCACAGCGAATTCAATCCTGGCCTCAACACCACTTTCTCACTTTCCTCTCCTATACTTTGACTTCTTTGTAATTTAAATGTCTGCGAGTCTCTACTTTGAATCCAGCCACACCTCCCACTGTAATAGAAAATTCTAAAAATTCACAACACTCTGGGAGAATAAATTTATCCCGATGTCCATCTTTAATGAACACTTGTTTTCCCTGTATTTATTGGTATAAATAAATACCAGTTCAAATGAGGTTGCTGGGTAAAAGAGGGAAACTGCACAACATTAAGTCCTTTGGAGCTGATGCCATACCGTGTGAAACCCAGATAATTCTTCCTGTCTGAAATTCAAAGATCTCCCATCATGGCTAGATATGCCCACAGCGTATGTTTGGCTGGCAAACATTCACCTCATTGAAAAGCTGCACAATACTTTCAGGAATCGTCACAGGGACATAGAGATCTAGCATCGAAGTAAGCCCTCGGTCCCACTAAGTCCATATGCTGGCCAGCAGGCACCCGGTTTTCTTTCAGTAATCTTATCCGCTAACTCATTTCATTTCCGATACTCCACCAGTCATCAGATTTTACCATTTACTGGCACACTAGGGGCAATTTACAGAGAGAGGCCAATTAACCCACCAATTGCCTGTTTTTTGAATGTGGGAAGGAACTGGACCAACAGGAGAACATGAAAACTCCACACAGACAGAAGCTGGGTCACTGATGCTGTGACTCAGCATTTCTACTAGCTGCGCTCATCTTTTAGTTTGCCTCTATCCTGTTGAACACATGAAGAAAGGTTTAAATATTCCTCATCTCTCTTTGTAATACTCAATATTTTGCTCCATGGGCGTGATAATTTTCCTGTTCACCCTTCATATGCCTTTTCATGGAACAGTTCAATCTCCCCGGCCAATTCCAGGAACTACTTCAGAGAGGTTAGAGTAGTTAGAACTCACACACCATTTGCAATACTTTGAACGTGTTCTTTCTGTACCTGAGAAGACTCTCATAACTTACTTGAACATTGTGGTATTTTTAAGTTATGGCCCTTTCACACCTGCATAAGAATTTCTCTGACTTCCTCACCACTGGCGTGATACCCTGTAAATAATGTTATTAAATATCATTCTCTGGGATGCTTGAAAATGGCAAACAGATTTTTGCTCTCAAAGCTATCTGGGGAACCCACTTCTCAGCAACAGCAGATTTTGTTTGGGTTGTAAATGTTGCTGAAAGCCTGAATATCATAATTCTTCTATCTGCAGTCCTTTACTTCAACAGCAACCCTGTTCATATAGAACAGATGATGATTAACGCAAGAAGGGGCACAAACAGAGCACCTCTGCATTATTGGCATTTCATGAAGCACTTGAGATGTGTCAGACAGCAAATTAAGCTTAAACAAAGCCAAGCTCCTCGAAGCATGCAGACCTCCTTAGTTCCACACAACGCACTTGTATATTTACTTGCCACCTGGCTTTCCTACTTTTATGTGAGACGAGCATTAAACTGATTCTACTTGGAACTCAAGATGGTTTCTCAAGATGATGCACCTGATACTAAAAAGCAGTTCACAGGACTCTAAAGAGAAGAATTGCTCCCTTAGGACATCTTCTGCTTTCTGTTATAACCCAGAATTCCACTTAACACTCTTACAACTTTGACTCCTTCTGCTCTGCATTTGCTAGCCCTGTGACATAAGCTGAACTGCTGAGGTCGAGAGGTTAACAGGCATTCTCATGTGCTTTGGCCATCATGATCGGCACCAAATCATGAAATGATAATAGCTACCAAGCCATAAGAAGATCAATTAAAATACTTCTCTCTGCAGAGGTTTATGGTGAATTTCATTTGAACATAGCCTCCCTTTGTTATATATTTAATGCATATGGGAATGACAGGTTGTTTCTCATCCCAGTACTGGTAACTTGATGATCATCACTGCTTTGAAAACATGTTGTTTCTTGGCAGAGTGTGCACAGTGCAGCTAGACAAAATACTAATGTGCAGCAGTCCGAAGCTGGCTCCTGCTGTGCACCCACTACAAATCAAGTGCATCAAGGCATTTTATTTGTCAGTTATAAATGCTTCTCTGTACATTAGGCTACTTTACGTGCTGAAATGTGAGCTGAGTTGAAAAGTGAAGGCAGAAAGGTTACTGTTCTGTGAATTCACAAAATAATAATTTAATTATCAAATATGTAGATTGTGTGCCAAGGTTGTAAAGGAAATGATTTCTATTATAAGAAAGCCACAGCATTCTGAAGCTTAGTTTACATGCCTTTAAGACTGATGTTTTAATGGGAATATTCATTAATTTAAAATGTTCTGTTAATAATAATGTTAATTAAATATCGTCAATGCTATATGATTTTACATAATATTTGTCAGATTTTCTCACCATCAATTATTGTTTAAATGCACAAAAATGATCATTGCTAATAACAAGTCTACCATGTATAACCAACCATTTATCTGCTATGGCTACGAGCAATTAAAACTCAAAGCACTGTGCCAACCTTCTTCACTACCAAAATTTGCCACTTGCTGGCATTTAAGATCTGAAGTTAACTTGGTGATGTAAGAAATGCTGAATTAAAACTAGTATGTGACAATCCCCAGCTCCTGAACTCCCAGTAGGGTACCTGTACTCCTAGTTAGTAAAGCTTGTCTGCGTCTTTTCTGACCGATTCAGATCAGGTACATTCTTCTTATTATTAATGGCTTACTTAGAGATGAAGCACGGTGACAGGCCCTTCTGGCCCAATGTCCCCATGCTATCCAATTACACTAATATGCCCAATTAACCTACTAACCCTTACTTCTTTTGGATGTGGGAGGAAACGTTGCACCCAGAGGAAACTCATGCAGTCACGGGGAGAATGTACTAATTCTATACAAGACAGCAGCAGAATTAAATCTGGTTCGCTGGTGTTGTATTGTTACACCCAGTACTATGCTACCTTGCTGCCTCCTGGAGAATTAATTCCTGGTGAAACAAAACTAAACAGGTTTTATTAGAAATTATCAGCAGCAAATCAAAGGATTATGGTTGATCTGCATTCATTGGTTTTCTCGCTCAATATCCTTTCGTCATTTGTTGACCTTAAAACTCCTAGTGGACGTTGGAATGGATGGAACTTCTAAAGAAGGAAAAACCAATATTAGATCTTAAAATAATTAACACCAATCGGATTGCTACGGTGAATAGAACACCCAGAATGCACTTCAATTACAGCCACAAACATGAGGAAATCTGCAGATGCTGGAATTTCAAGCAACACACATAAAAGTTGCTGGTGAACGCAGCAGGCCAGGCAGCATCTATAGGAAGAGGTACAGTCAACGTTTCAGGCCGAGTCCTGACAAAGGGACTCGGCCCGAAACGTCGACTGTACCTCTTCTTATAGCTGTTGCCTGGCCTGCTGCGTTCACCAGCAACTTTTATGTGTGTTGCTTCAACTACAGCCAAGTGCTTCAAGACACATTGCAAATTTTGGAAGGTGGAATATAAATGCAAATATTTTCTTTATAGACTGCTAAGATGTCACAGAAAATATGGTTCGACTCCAGCTCTTTTAAAAGAGTTACCTTTTGCATCACTGTCCTATTCCTAATACAATGCCTGTTGCAAGGGTCAGATGTCAAGCGCGAGAATGGGGAGGCTTTCTCAAGTGAGGCAGCTGAGTTTAATCAGAGCTTCTGTGCTGAGGTTGTTGGCCTGTTGAGCATGCTGACATTGCAACACCTATCCTGACAGTGGATCTGTGGGATTTTGTGGAAAGTGTTCAAGATTAAGAGGTTAGCTTTATTGGTCACACGTACATGGAAACATCGAAACATACACTGAAATGTGTCATTTGCGTCAGTGACCAGCGCAGTGCAAAGATGTGCTGAGGACAGGCTGCAAGTGTTGCCAGGCTTCCAGTGCTAATATAGCATGCCAACTTACCAACCCTAACCCATGTCTTTCGAATATGGGAGGAAAATGCAGCATTCATTAAAGCTGGGTCACTGGCACTGTAAAGAGTTACGCTAACTGCTACACTTTCTTTAAGGTGTCTACTGTGTTAGTCCATCATACAGAAGCATATATGACAATGGGATCACCAGTGATACCTAGACTATAAGTTTTGTGCTTGAACTGAGGTCTTCAGACATTCTTTACTCCAGACACTCCAGGGCGGTGGTCGTGCATTGTGGGCAAAAGAAAATTTCTTCATCAGTGTCTGCTTTCACTATGCATTATTCCCAAAACAGAAGAGTGGTTCAAGCTTTCCAGTCTCTCATCATAGAGCTTTACTGTTGCGGGAAATGTTGAAAAATCTTGAACCAGTCGTCATTATTAGATCAGTGCTTGCCATGATACTCAAAACTTTCAGGATTGCTCGTTAATGGTTACTCATACATCTCATTCAGTATCATCTCGTGAATTCCCCAGGAGTTTATTCACTTGCTTGGAAGGAAGGACAAAAGAAAGGCTCTCTGTCTATTTACAGTGTAACACATTAGTCCTCTTCTGTTTTCCCAGGTCCATTAGATACTTTCAAACTTGCAATTGCACAGATGAACCCCATCAGAAATTACATCAGAGATCAATAGACCTCTGGATATTAAAAAGATCAAGCTATTTCGAAATAGCACACAAACATGGCACTGGGGTGAAGATAGATCAGTCAATTTTATTGAAAGGAAGATGAGGAGCCAAGGGACTTCGACATGGTAACCGAAGGCAACCTTCCACTTACTATGTTGAAAGTAGTGGGGGACACTTTGCAGATGATAATAGGAGATTTAGGACATGCGCTAGGATCAGAATTAGTGTGGAGGCATTTGTATAACCCATTTCAAGCATAATCCTATTTGATATCTCTATTCCTTTACAGTCTTTGATGATTTTGCAGTGATAGTCAATTTATATCAATGCTGATCATGGCTTGATTAATTTTCCATAAGGTTGCAAAGGAGAGCGGATGTCCTGTGAAAGGGCTCTTGAAGAGCTCTCTTTGCTCCATTTGCTGGATCCTACGTATTTATATGTCAGTCTCCTTTCCTACATCATGCTGAAGACCCCTATATAATGATGGCCTGTTTCATCATATACCTAACTTACCATATGCTGCCTGGGCTTTATTGAGAGATGACACCAGACAAGGCATTACTGCTTTAGGATTCTAATGATCCCCTTTTGGAGGCTTTAGTCTTGCCCATAAACATTGGTTCCTAGAAGGAATCATTGGCCAACTGGTCTGAGCAGCTAGGTTGTACTATAGGGCAAAAGACAATTGCAGGCTCCTATGCTTCGTAACTGTCATGAGACCCACAGCCTACAAAGTTACCGTAACGTACACCCTCTGGAAGCTCCATGTGAACTGCAGAGTTCTATCTGTAGGAATATGATGAATGTGGTTTACTTTAGACAGCCGGTCACCCATGAAATTCCAACTGACTGAGAGTACTAGTGCCTCTTATTATAGCTTGGAGGAAGTGGATGCAAAAATATCCAGGCTTATAGTGAATTTGACCATAGTATTTCCTCCAACCTGATGGCATGATGTCGCTTTCTTAAACTTCTGGTAATTTCTCCCCCACTCCCTTCTTTCCTTCTCCAGTCCCCATTCTGGCCTCCCTCTTACCCCTTCTCTTCTTACCTGCCCATCACTTCCCTCTGGTGTCCCTCCCCATTCCCTTTCTGCTGTGATCCACTGTCCTAACAGATTCTTTCTTGTTCAGCCCTTTGCCTCTTCCTCCTATCACCTTCCAGCTTCTCACTTCATCCACCACTCCCCCACCCACTGACCTTCCCCATCGCCTGGTTTCACCTCGCACTTCCCAGCCTCTCCTTCCTCGACCCCCCCCCCCCACACCTTCTTAATTTGGCTTCTTCCTCCTTCCCTTCTGGTCCTGATTAAGGCTCTCGGCCTGAAACAGCAACTGTTCATTCCTCTCCATTGATGCTGCCTGACATATTGAGTTCCTCCAGCATTTTGTGTTTGTTCCTCTGCATTTCCACATCTGTGTAAGCTCTTGTGTTAATATATCGGTTGATCTCTGGTCTCGATGCAGGTAAAGAGATGCAGGATCTGCAGCAGGCAGGATAATTGAAGCCTCTCTGTGCACTGCTCTATGTGTCACAGTGCTATAAATCTTCAGGCTGTACATGTTAGCTCCATTTGGAGAGTGTAATAACCATTTGTTGCTGAAGTTTTATTCTTATACCACTTTAAGAGTTGCATACTGCTCCCTGTACTGTTGTAATAATATTAAAAGTGTTAAAATCTATTTGCTTCCATAAAAAGCACAATAAATAACAATGATTATGTAAGCTTTCCCAGGGAGTGAGAGTCCCATTGAGTAGCCCTCCTAAATTCAAATTATCTAAAAATATACCAAAATCGCAATTAGCTTGCTGCAAAATGTTTCCCAAATCTTTGTGACATTTTAAATAAGAGTTGATGTGGGCTCCTTTAAGTTGTACAGGAAGACATTTGTATCTCAAAGTGCTATGGGAGGATTGAGGATGTGGAGGTGGCAACACATTTGAAATGAAATGGCTTGGAGTACTGAAAATTTTTGTACATAATGAAATTTGTAGATAGAATAAAATAGTTAAATGCTCAGGTCAATATCTTTGAGCCTTTTTCTGTAATGTCATGGTTTTATGCGAGATTACATCAAGTTCAATTGGCACATCTACATGATGAAGTAAGATAATACTATGTATTTCACATGCTGGTCAATGTCTCATGAGATTAAAGCATATGTGACATTTTATTGGCAGAGAGCAACCAGGAAACAAATGTGGTGTGGTGGTGTGTTGTATGAAATAATTAGGTGCATAAAGGAGGTATTGAACTAAATTATTCAAACGTGGTAAGGCAGCTTCATTTTGACTCCACAGTGCCAAATTTGCAGGATTTAAACCAGCAATGGTATTTGGAAATCCTTACACTATTTCTTCCCTTGGCTTTTGCCAGATATTACATTAAGCTAACTATGAACTCAAGAAGCAGTATTTAAGTAATGAAAAGCAATTATTTTTCTGCTATAGAATTCAGATTATGAAAAAGCTCTTCAAAATAATGAATTTTATGGCTCTAGTTATGAATGTTACACAAAAGGAAATCTTTGGACTAGGCATGCACCTCCACCATGAAAGAGCCCAAATATGAGAAAATAAATGACTTAATTGCATATTCTTCTTAAAGTTTTTAATAATAACATTAAACAGAAACACCCAGGTGAAAGTAGATACAATTAAATGCATTTGTAACAATTAAGGTCAATATTCATTAGAATGCCTAATATGGGAACTGCAGACTTTTCCACACTTGGGCTGGAGGTGCCTGACATCCGAGCAAGTGAGAAGTTTTATGAGGCTGCTTTTCGATACCATTTTGAACGCTTCTTCTGCTTTGAGTGGTAGTGGGCCAGAAATTCCCAGGAGTCAGTTTATATTGACAGCATCAGGTACATGGAATTTTGTAACATGTGCACCTTGTTGCAAAGTCACTTAATTTGCATAAAAAGTCATTTGCAAATGAAAATTGTGGATTTACCATTGAGAAATCTCTCTTTTGGACCCCATACTCCACCACCCAGTTCACTACCCTTGTCTAATCTCCCAACCAAGCACACCAATCTTATCCCACATCCTCATTATCCCAGAATCTGGCTTTCCTCCCAGCAATGAGCACTGATCTACCAGGAGGCAGTGCTTCCCTCTCCATGAGCTACCAAACCACCAATTGGCATTCGCAGTCCAATGAACTATAACCTACTACCAGCTATCTCTCCCATCCCTACTGACCATCTATCACTACCTGGCACTCTCTCCTCCCATCAGCAATCACATCCGATCACTCACATCCCGTGCTGTCACCACTGACAAGCAGTCTGCTCCCGACTCACTCTCCTTCCTGCCATATAAATAAGGCAAATGAATGAATGGATATTGCAATGAGTGGAAGAATGCTCCCGATGATATCATAGAAACATAGAAAATAGGTGCAGGAGTAGGCCATTCGGCCCTTCGAGCCTGCACCGCCATTTATTATGATCATGGCTGATCATCCAACTCAGAACCCCGCCCCAGCCTTCCCTCCATAGCCCCTGACCCCCGTAGCCACAAGGGCCATATCTAACTCCCTCTTAAATATAGCCAATGAACTGGCCTCAACTGTTTCCTGTGGCAGAGAATTCCACAGATTCACCACTCTCTGTGTGAAGAAGTTTTTCCTAATCTCGGTCCTAAAAGGCTTCCCCTCTATCCTCAAACTGTGACCCCTCGTTCTGGACTTCCCCAACATCGGGAACAATCTTCTTGCATCTAGCCTGTCCAATCCCTTTAGGATCTTATACGTTTCAATATCAGAGGGTCTTGTCAGAGGGTGGAGAACTCGAACATTGAAAGATGTGTTCTTTGTGCTAGAGAGAAACTCCATGGCCACAGCCTGATACATTTGGCAGGAGGTTGCCAGGGGAGGCTCTGTAAGAGTTGAGCACACACTTTGATTGCTCATGGTGCAGGGTGCTAGTGCCCGCTATCCCTGCTCTGGAGGGCTGGAGCAAAAGTAGACAGGGTATCTGCACCTAGTGTATGGAGTTTGTCTGCCCTCCTTACTGTGACAATGGCCAGCGAACTATGCAAACTAGGAGTCTCCACAGGCTGGAATTTTCCTGAGGCTGGGAAGCTGAGATGTTGGCCATACTGATCTCACGGACAAAGCTGTTATGGGACACACACGAGGTTATATTTGAGATTACAGTAGGTCTTCAATGTTAGTGGGAACAAAAAGATGCATATTGGGTCAAAAAGCAGTTTCATGGGAGAAAGAATTGCTAACAGATGATTGTTCCATGAGTGACTAAGAACTGCTTGCTTTGATTTTCAGACCAGTGAGGTGAAAATCTCACGTAGATGAATCTTGCATGTTTCACTAATGCTGACATCACGTAGGGGGTTTCACATAAGACAGAAAGTGGCAGGAAGAATGAAAATCCCACCAAACTTGAGGAAAGGTAATACATATAAAGTTACCCAATAATGTATTCATACTACTCCAGCCTTCAAATATAAAAAAACTGTTTTTTTTAGCAGTTACCTAAATAAATTTCAATCCCTATTGATGAGACTAATATGCATTGTGAAAATCAGCAGCCACAGAAAACCACCCGATATATCTCTGTAAAATATGACTGAACAACTTCTTTATCTACACTTGATTACCAAACAAAGCAAGCAGCAGGAACCTCAAACAGTTTTGTGTTTATGCAAAACCTCCACCTGTCAACTGCACAATCCTTGCTTTGACTGAACATTGACATCTACTTGATTTCACATGTGTTTAATGGAAAATGAAATAAAACAGAAAAGAGAAAGGAATCAAAGTTAATTCTATGGGATAAATGAAGAAGAATAATAGGAGGCCCATTGTGACTATAATCACTGAGCTTCTGTGTTGGGGCTTCAATGTAAATTTATGTAAACACCAGCCTGCAAACTTAGTCAACAAACGCAGTCGTCAATACACTTTCACTCACAGCATTGCAATAAACCAATATCATTACAAACAGAATACTATACCATTTAAATTAAATCCACATTCCTGCTTTGATTAATTTATGCAAAAATCATGGAAATAGAGTCATTTGTTTTATCTGGTAAACTCCAGATGGACGATAGTTCCACAATGCCCAATGACATTAGTGAATGACTTTTAAACAGAAGGGTGAACTGGCACTATTTTTCATTCAACTTATTAACTGCACAGTGTTTGGAGGGCAGGAGATCAGACAAGTCAGTGACACCGAAAAGGGACTGACTAAAAAGCAGTGCCCACAAAGTGCGGGAGGAACCCAGGAGGTCTGGCAGCACCCGTGGACATGCCCTGAAGAGGCATCTCAATCCAAAACATCGCCTGTTCGTTCAGTTCCATGGACGCTGCCTGACCTGCTGAGTTCCTACAGCATTTAGTGTGGGTTTTGGATTTCCAGTATCTGGTGTTTCTGACTAAAATGGTTGGAGCTGTATATCTAAACAGTATTTATGGAAGCCACTGAAGATTAAATGACTCTCAAAGTTAACTAAGAATCATTGCCAAATCTGTTCCCCACTTTCCCAGACGACAGTTTAGAACACATTTAGTTGGAGTTACAAATGGCCAATTTATGATCTACAAATGATCATAGATTGTGCGTGGACTGAGTGTTGGCATTACTGATGATATCAAAAATGCACAGGCAACACTTTAGCTATAGCCAGTCTATATTACATTAATGGGACTCTGGGCTTCATCTGACGCCTAAACTGAGTTCTATCTGAAAAAGAGACAGATTCTTAATAGGGAATTGTAATCGAATTTGTTTCATTAAACTCCATCCTTTTTTATAGCCCATGGCTAAAATTAGGTCAGAGATAAAAACAGGTCCTCAGACTCCAGCTTGACATTGTGAAAAGTAAGAAGTGCAAGATTGATTTTATGACTAAACCAGCAAATATTACTTCGGGTCTGAATGAGTATTGTGTTGGAAATTATGTCAATATGTGTGCTTATGACATTGAAGGTAGCTCATCTGGTCAAATTGAATTGAAAGAAAGATGTGATTGATCAAGTTTCCAAAGTGATCCAATTCAATTTAGAATACTCAGTGAATCTATTTTATGCCAGGTTTATTTTCATTAACCTAAAGTTGAAAAGAAAAGGAATATGCTAAGTAATTTGATTTCTATATGAAGGAGAAAGATCATTAATCTGACACATTAACCCTGTTACTTCCTCCTCAGATTCAGTCTGAGCTGCTGAATATTTCCAGTATTTTCAGATTTTGTTTCAGATCTCAAGCACCTGCAGTAATTTGGTTTTAGAGAAGGCACGTCTTTGCTGATTAGAGCACTTCGAAGCTTTTCAGCATTGTCATCTTGGTACCTCTGCACCAAAAATGCTTCTCAGATTTGGCCACCTTGAACAGCACTTACAATTGCTGCATCACATTTTCAGAGACCCGCGTTCAATCCTGACTTTGGGAACTGCTTATGTAGAGTTTGCAAATTCTCCCTAAGACCATGTGCACTTTCTCCAGCCATTTAAGTTGCCCCTCGAGAATGGGTGAGTGGCAGAATCTGGGGGAGTTGATGGGTATGTGGAGGGAATAAAATAAAATTACAGCATTTGGGTGCGTCCTGGGTGGAATGGATTTGGTGGTCTGAAGCGCCCATTTCTGTGCTGTCTGCCTCTCTATGACCAGTGTGTCTCTATTTGTCAGTGAACATTAAACATCTATATATACAGTGCACACTGTGACCCACAAATGAGAAAGCACATGCACAATCCCAAAGGATCCACCTGGTGTTTGACTTCAGAGCACACTTATCAATATAGCACTTCTAAGAAATGCTGCCATCTAAATGTGAAGTGCAAAGCCACTACACCTCCAATAAGGACATTGACCAAGAGGCTTCAGTGTTCACGCTGTTTGAGTCCATCTGGGAATTGTCCAAGGACATCACTTCCCTTGCTTTGTACACCTTCTCCCTGTCGTCACAAAGCCTTGATTCTATGATCTTATCTCTAACATGAGGCTCATCAAGAAGCCCAGAAATGCCTAGCTAATAACACTTACATGGGATTGTGTAGGAGAGCGATGCAGCGAGTGACTAGAAAGAAGCTGGAATTACTGCTGAAGCAAGTGGCAGCATGCCTGACACAGAATGCTATCACAGCAAAAACAAATGAATTACTTACCCAAAACAACCACTGTTGACGTACAGCAGCTGCTCACTACAAGCACGAATAGTAAAGACTCATAACAATGGACAAGAATTGTAACTGAGGGGTAGAGTCTCAAATGTGCGTGAAACAGCATGGAAATCGTAGCTAACATTATTAGGAAAAGTGCAGGCAGGTAAGATCAAAATGCAGATTCAGAGCTGTACATTGAAGGATAAGAAACAGTGAATAATTTACAGTATATGTCTGTAAAAAGATACTTTAAAAACAATAAATGTTACCCAGAGACACTGAGGAAACATCCCTAGCTCTTTGTTTAATATTGTTTGAGAGTTTTTATACACAGTACAGACCCTTCGGCCCACAGTGTTGTGCCAACTAAATAACCTACTCTAGACACTGCCTAGAATTACCCTACCACATAGCCTCTATTTTTCTAAGCTCCATGTATCTATCTGAGAGTCTCTTAAAAGACCCTCTTGTATCCACTTCCACCACCTGTCTCAAGGGTTACGCATAACAGATAAATAAGGGAGATATGACTGAGTTATAGCTATACAGTCAATGAACCTCTCCATTACTTTCTGATCAATTCTGGTTTATGATGCAGCAATGAAGTTGGGAGCTGGGAATGAAAGTTGGCTCTAATCCCTAATGGTGTCACTCTGACACTTCTCAGCAAAACCACAGCAGCATAAGCATCCATTCAATTCACCCAGATGGGACCACAGCACAGTTCCATGAACCATGGAACTCATAAGGAGATTGAAGATTTTTGCCCTATGATTGAGATCCAGTTTTCAGTATGCATTAATACATACTTAATCTCTGGAGAACAGTTTTCAAACTTTAGTTATTTTTTTAATTTTTGGAGAAGTTAATTCTTTTTGTCACGTAAGAAGGTAGCAAACATCTATGGAAGCATTCACAGATTTCCGATACATATTGGATTATACCAAGTGTTCAGTAAGCTGGAAAGGAGCCTTTCATTGCAGACTTTATCTGGTTTTCCTAGAATTATAATGTTGTTAAGTGACCATTCATGTCAGAAGTTTAAGTTACAAATTTGCTCTGGTATGTTCTGATCCACCCTATATATTGTATTTCAGCACTGCAGTGGTGTAAAATGTAATATAATGTCAACAAATCTGTCAGGGACCAGAATTCCAATGCTGTCAGAGAGTTACTTCCATTGGCTTCAAACCAGGTGCGAGTAAAGTTATGAAGCAGTGCTATGGTGTTGCAGGAGTACCACCAGCCAATCTTCATGGAGAGATGGCATCACCGATGCTCACTCTGACCATCAGTTTCTCCCTGCCCATCTCATTCCTGATTAAATGGAGATGTGGTGGAGATTTGATCCAAATATGTTCTTACCTATGTGTATTAGGTTCAAATAAGGTCTGAAATAGCATGAGGAACATGTCACAAATTCCAACAGTAGGGTAATACTATTGATAGTTATTTGAGCACTGGATATTAAGATATAGATTGAGGAACTGGAAATAGAGTTTTTCTCAAAATAAAGAATGTTGTGGGGAGGTTTTGTGAGAAATTCAAGATTATTGATATCTGTAACTCAGGTGGTCAATGCTATACATTTTCCAAATTATTTCCATTATTGATATCTGTCGAAAATCTACAGGCACTCAATATTTTTACTTCAGTGCCTCAAACAGAAAATCATGCTTATCTGCAGGTGAGAAAAGGCCCAGCGAAATTCATGTAAACCATTGCTTACAGCACATTATTCCCTCAACATTTTCCAATGATCAGCTATTCCTTACAAACATTTAGTAAATGTTTTAGTTCATATCTATTAATTCATATTCCTGGAGTCATGATAATTTATTATTGTTTCAATTTACATTCTTATATTGGTCAATACAAATCTCCTAGGACATTCCAGAAGTAAGTCGCCGTTCAATATAACAGCCTTAGATAATAAGATAATGAAAAATAATTCAAAAATCAATACTTTATTTGAATGTTTCTATCAAATAGAATTACAGGAATTAATTGATGTAGTGTATAAAAGATATAGATAAAACTAGGTAGACAGCAAGTATATTCATACATTATCCATTGACCCAAATACAAAGGTTGAGAGCTTATATAGGGTATTGAGATCACATCCAAAGTGCTATGTTCAGTATTAGTCTTCCTATAGAAGGAGGTATATAAATGCATTAGAGACAGCTCATGGAAGGATTGCTTAACCGAAATTGTCTCATTCAAACAAATTGTTTTGGCTAGGCCATCTACTGTATCTGTTGGAGTTTAGAAGGGTGATAAGAGACTTGTTAGAAACAGAAGATCCTGGGTAGCCTTGACATGACAGATATGGAAAGGATGTTTCCTCTTGTGGAGGAATCTAAAATTACAGGTCACTGTCTGAAGATGTTGGATTGCCCATTTACAACAGAAGTGAGATGGAATTTTTATTCTCTCGAAGTGCGATGGAAGCAGAGTCGGAACATTTTTAAGGCCGTGGATATATATTCTTGATAAGCAGGTGGAACAGGGAGTTGTGATTGCCACTGAAGCAGCATGATCCTATTGAAGAACAGAGCAGGCTCATGAGGACAAGAAGCTTTTTTGTGCTCTTAGTGTGTATGTTCATATACTGTATGTGTAGTGTTAGTCATCACAGTTAAAAAGGGAAGCGAAGAAATAGCACCCAAACAATTATACTTGCTCCTTGCCAAATCTAGTAATGGTACAGCCAACAAACAAGGAGATCCTGTAACTTTATCCTTTGCCTTATATTTTGTTAAGGGTTCCATCAGCACAATGTGTTACTAACTGACTGACATTCTGTTACCCAAAGGTTTGATTATTTTGCAATTCCTGGCATTGTTGAACAATGAAAAACAATATAAAACTCGATCTCGGTGCCATAAAAAGCTATCCATTATAGTTAGTTAAAAAAGCACGATCCATATCCAGCATACTATCATACCCTCATTAAGGTGACATAATTCGGAAGAGAACGCAATAAATTAAAATGACCAAGAGTCTTGAAACACAAATAAGATTGTTGCACATGCAGACCTGTTTATTTCCTACTGTTTAGAATGTAGCAGAGGAAATATGTTTCAGATCCATTGAAAGGACTGAAATCAAGGATGAACAGATCCTAGATCAGGCCTACTGACCAGTGAGACATGCTGCTGCCTGGCACCCTGGTACCTGGCGTAAAGTATTGTCTGTGTTCTCCCTGTATTTGCATGAGGTTCAGCCAGGTGCTCTGTTTTTTTCCCCACATTCCAAATATACATTGGTAGGTTAATGACCAAAAAAAAAAATCAAAGGGGCCATGTGAGAGGGAGTAAGTTGCAGTGATCAAAGGAAATAAGGAAATAAAAATGGGACTAATGGTAGTGCTACTGAAGAATCTGACATGGATCCAATGGGGGAAATGGCTTCCTTCTGTGTCATTACAAGCAAAAGATAACATATGGTAGCCAGGATCATCTTCACTGGTGATGCCACCAGAAACCCACTCCCATCAATAGTGCAAGTGCCATTATATTACTGGGTAAGATCCATCACTCAAGCACAACAGTAAGATTTCTGCTGCAATGTCACAATGTCTGGACGGTCTTTTCCAGGAAGGCTGATGTAGACATTCTCTCACACAGACATTTCGACATATTCCATCACGAATACTCTTGATTTCTGGTAATTACTCAAAACTCTCACAAACAAGTCACATAAAAATCTATGACAAATAGCGGTTGTCTGTTCCCACTGCATTATCATTATGTGGTTGAAAGTTTCTATTATTCCTCCATTCTATCTCCTCCATGGCTCCTGTTTAGAGGTACAGCTTGGCCTTAATTCATGAAGGCTAGCTTTAAGTGGTGCTGCTCATTCAGAATATTGGCATTCTGCTGCGACATGCAATGATTCAAGAGCACAATTAGTGCTAGTGGCATGCTGTACTCACTATAAACAATGCAATGTCGGTCTGTTACTGTATTCCACTCAAGTGGCACAGGGAGATCCAGCATTGTGATTGCAACTTCTACATTCAGGAATTTAATGGAACAATGGACTCGAGGGAAGATATTATTGGCAAAAGGAGAAGTAGATGTCTTGTGGCTGCTGTGGTGCAAAAGCAATGGACTGGGTTAAAATCCGCATTTTTGATTACTTATCTCCAAAACTCCCTTGAGTTTATAAAACTGAGAATTGCATGATTAGCACCCTGCCACTGAATGAAGTAATTTTCATGGAGTGATTTTTAAAGTATTTATGCTAACAAATACACATGAGTAAGTTGCAATGGCTGACAAACAATGTGCCTAATCCAGTAGATCCACAGTAGTGAAAGTGATGGCTCCTTACTTAGTACAATGAATGTATGGTGGTCACTAAGGAATCACTAAGGATTCCTGCCCCAAACAGTGTCACTAAAATATTACTGATTTAACATGAGCAGTTAAGATAAGATCTCAACTCGCAAGTAACCTTCTCGATTTTAGATCATAACCTGAACAGTTTGCATCCCCAAAGTACCCATTATAAAGACAAACCCCATTGTTTGGTACCTACATAGGCATTGCTTAAACTCAGCCATAACTCACAATTGGTTGAGTGAACTCAGCCTTTTTTCCTTGGAGCAATGGAGGATGAGAGGTGACCTGATAGAGGTGTATAAGATAATGAGAGGCATTGATCATGTGGATAGTCAGAGGCTTTTTCCCACGGCTGAAATAGCTAGCACGAGAGGGCATAGTTTTAAGGTGCTTGGAAGTAGGTACGGAGGAGATGTTAGGGGTAAGTTTTTTATGCACAGAGTGGTGAGTGCGTGGAATGGGCTGGGGGCGATGGTGGTGGAGGTGGATACGATCGGGTCTCTTAAGAAAGTCCTGGATAGGCACCTGGTGTTTAGAAAAATAGAGGGCTACAGGTAACCCTAGGTAATTTCTAAGGTAAGGACATGTTCAGCACAGCTTTGTGAGCCAAAGGGCCTGTATTGTGCTGTAGGTTTTCCATGTTTCTATGTTTCTAATTCTTCACCTGCACAAAGTGCATGCACAAACAAAAACACAGTTTTTTCTACTAGGACAGTACAACACATTAAAACTGCCTGGATTTAGCCATGCAGGGGAATCGCATTCCCATATGATTACTCCCCTGAAGGAGCAGTGATGGTGGTACTTAGAGAGGAAAGTGGCAGATTCCTTACCCACAGGCAAAGCAGAGATACTTTGTCAGGAAATAGGAGGTCATTCTATATTCTTGACATAGTCACAGCTTCTCCTTGCCTTTCAGTATTAACATAATGTTCTACCTGACAACTCCTCCTATTCCTTCACCAAATCAAAGGAGAACCCATCATGATTTCCACTCCTGAACTCTTGGGTACCCTTACATAGCATCCAATACTGGATAACCGCTCTGCACTCATTGGCCACGAGGTTCTGTTTCCTTGCATAATACGTCTCAGAGGTCAGCGGAAGGGTCTCATATTTGCAAACTAGATTTATGACTTACATTAAGGGATTGACCCAAGTAGAAGTTGTTTACTTGGATTTTCAGAAAGCATTTGAAAAGGTGCTACGCATGAGGCTGCTAAACAAGATAAGAGCCCATGGAATTACAGGAAAGATTCTAGCATAGATAGGAGATTGATTGACTGGCAGGAGGCAAAATGCAGGAATGACGAGGGCCTTTTCTGACTATCTGCCAGTGTTATTCTACAGGGGTCAGTGTTGGGACTACTTCTTTTCACATTATATGTCAGTGGCTCGGATAATGGAATTGATAGCTTTATGGCCAAGTTTAGAGATGATATGAAAATAGATGGAGAGGCATGTAGTGTTGAGAGAGCAGGAAATTTGCAGAAGGACTTAGACAGAAGAGGAGAATGTGCAAGCAAGTGGCAGATAGAATACACTGTAGGGATTTGATGGCTCTGGGCCTGTACTCAGTGGAGTTAAAAGAATGAGTGGTTATCTCATTGAAACCTTTTGAATATTGAAAGGCATAGAGATACAGTGGGCTTACAGGGGATGATTCCTATTAGTGAGGGAGTTTAGGACCAGAGAGCACCGCCTCACATTTTGTCCATCTGCCAAATCTTTGAACACTCATTTAACCCGTCCAAATCCTTTGAAGGATCCTTTGATCCTCCCACAAATTGCCTTCCCTTCAGTCTTTGAATCAACACCAATTTTGGATATAGTAAGACCATAAGACCCTAAGACGTAGGAGAGAACTAGGTCAAATGGATCATTGAGTCTGCTCCACCATTTTATCATGGCTGACACTACTTCTTTTAGACTCCTTCTCCTGCCTTCTGCCCATAATCTTTGATGCCTTTACGAAACAAGAACCAGTCAACGTCCGCTTTAAATATTCTCAAGGACTCGGCCTCCATGGTCATTTGCGGCAGTGAGTTCCACAGATTCCTCTCACTAAAGGAATTCCTCCTCATCCCTGTTTTAAAGGGAGGGTCATGAATTTTGGAGGACAGTGAATCTTTAAAGTCACTGCTACCTTCCATGTATCAACAACCTTAAAGCAATCTATGAGAGGAAAGATTGTATGGCAATCTGCAACACCTCTTGAATGTTGGGATCAGAACCAACATTCTGATTGGAACTGTCTGAGCACGCATGGCAACGTGCTGAGTTTGTGCTACTGGAGTCTGAGTTCCCGCTGCAGCATCCAAATGTTGCTGGAATTGAAGCTGAGTTCGTCATTCATCATTCATCAGACACTTCCTTGACTGGAACTGTGGAACTGCAAGCTGTCATTTAAGATACAGAGAAGAAAATAAGCCTCATAAACCTAGAATATTCGTAGCTTGCAACTCAAAAGACAGTAAAGCTGGCTAAACTGTTGCCAACCACACTTAAAATCTGTTCTGCCAAGAAGGCAATCTACAGAGCCAATAGCACAGATTGGTTCCTGAAATAACAGTTGCTATCCAAAGACAATAAACTGGTAGGTCAGTATTCTTCAGAATTTAGAAGAATGAGGGATGATCATACTGAAACATACCAGGTCGTAAGGGAGACTTGAGAGAGTAAATGTTAAGATGTTTGGAGAGTCTTGAACAAGGGACCTAATTACAAGATAAGGGGCTTGTCACTTTGAACTGAAGGGTTAGAGATCTCTTCTCACAGTGAATGTTTGCAATTTCCTACTAATGACAGTTTAGAGCCTAGTTCATTAGAAATATTTAACATGGAGATGGATATATTTTTGAATGACCTTGGGATTGAGGGCGATGGGAGTCTGGCATAGAGGAGGAGTTGAGTTGAGGCCTTGAATAGATACGTTAGGGCCGTAGTAAATGGCAGACGGCTGGTAGTGTAGTGGCATCTGCGCCGGACTTTGGAGCGAAGGCTCCCGAGTTCAAATCCAGCCGGCTCCCTTGCACGCTTTCCATCCATGCTGGGTTGAGCGTTGAGCTAACAACTCGGCCTCGTAAAAATAAGAAAGCCTGCTAAAAAAACCCTGTCATAACGGTGTCCCGTGACTCCACTCGGAGTTAAGGGCTTTCTTCTTCTTCTTCTTATAGTAAATGGCAGGGAAGGCCTGTGGGACAACTCTTATTCCTATTTTCTTATGCCCTTTTCAGCAGGAGTAGGACACTTGGAATGAATTTGGAACTTTGCATTTCCTTGGTGGAGTGAGTTCAGATTAACTGCACGTTATAATCCCCGCACTTTTGTCAGCTTGCACACTCCTCAATTATCAAATGGAGTGTGAAAATTGAACATAAGTGTGCATAGTTTTTGACAAGTCTTCTCAGTAATTCCTTCACTTATAGGCAACTGTCCACTCTTAATTGAGGTTGACATTTACATTGCTTACCAGTAAAATGGCACTCAGGTGTATGACTAAGCATCAGCAGTAAGTTTAATAGGTGGTCAGAGACTTACTCATCCTCAGGATGGATGCAACTAATGTGGCTGTACTCCTTTAACAAGATGTGTCTTGTACTACACTTAAGAAAGCATTCAGCTCAATTGAACATTGCCAAAATCCAGTAATCAGTGAATCTGCATAATGCCTAAGGTCAAGGGTATGCGCAGCATAGGATGGGTGCAATCATGAAGAAAATTTCAATTGCTGATAGGAAACAGATTTCAGCTCATTCTGCCCCTTTGCTCAATTTCTTTATCGTCATTGAACAACTTCTGACACTTTGTCATGAGACACACATGCTGAGGGCCAGGTAGGAAGGAATATTTCAGACCAGATTACATTAGCCTCTCCTTCAGTAGGACCTCAGGATAAGTAAACTGGCTTCAGAATTTTGACTCTGAAGGTTTAATTAATGACATATACCCTCACTAGATGTGTGCAATTCTTTAATGAAAAACACTGAAACAATTTACATTGCCAATGTGCACACAGAACAATGACTATTTTGTTTTCTCCCTAATCCAAGAAGCATATGAAGTTTATTATAGCCTCATCTTCGACCTACCCAATGGCATTCTTTCAATACAACCTAGGTCCGGAATTAAACATTGGAGCTTTTCAAAGTTTCTGGAGCATGCTACATTATCCTTTCTGATCCTTCTTATTCACCAAGCAGTCTTCACTGTCAGAATGCCCCCAACTTTTTGTCCTTAATTTCCCAGTAAGTCACTCCTGAAGTGTAGACTGGGACACTTTGAAAGAAACATTTCTTTGTTGGCTTCAGGCTACAAACTATGGTGTCAGGGGAAAGACTACCACTGGCTTTCATAGCTAAAGAAGCTACGCTATGTTTTGTATCAATAAAATAGAAGCCAACTAGTGTAATAACCAGCAAACTGTTCTTAAGGCCCAACAAGCTATACATTCAACTTCAGTAGACATGTCAAGCAAGCTACAAGATAAAGCTTATCTAAGTATGCAAAGAAGTTGCAAAGTTTATTTTGAAACTTGAAAGCTTTCAATTTCTTGCCAACTATTTGCCATTACTGGATACTAATAAAGAAGAAGTACTTCTTAATCTTCCAAGTTCTTTCACATGTATTATCTGGAAACATCCAGTCTTACTAGATGTGCAGAACTTTTGCAGACAGTATTCAAATCTCACCTCCTCATCAGAATATGGAACTGTACCTTACCCTGGATTGCTGCCATTTTATTCTGTTTGAAAAAAACTGGAACCCAAAAGGTGCAGAATCATGCGTATGATCCTTGCCCGCAGCAGAATCAGTGATCACAAGGTTCCTTAGCATGGGGGTAACAAAAGACTCCTGAGCAAAAAAAAAAGTTGCATTGCATTAAGCAGCGATTGGGAAAGAACAGTGTTTACCTGCAATGAAGCCTTTCAGATTTTGGCTGCAAGTTTAGGAAAATCATGTTCACTTGTCAGAATAAGAGCACCTAATTGGCATTGTACCATAAATTTTATGGTACATGTGTCGCCACTATAGCAGCATTACTTTATTTAATGGTCACAATATTCACTTAAGCTAATTTTATGAATGTGCCCACATGCTTAAATAGATTAGATTGATATATTGATATATAGAAATATATAATTTGCATTACAATAAATTTTATATCTTAGTCATCTTACAATCAAGTATGTCTGGGAAAGCATTTAATGACAGTTGGATGAGTTCATGACTTCTAGCTGCACTTTAGAGTATTTTGACAGAAAAATGTTTGACAGATTTATGATTAATCGAGAAAACCACAGAGAACATACTGTACTTGCCTAAACATATTATGTCCTGTATTCAAAAACAAATATAAATCAATTATCACAGCAAGGGAGTGGGAAGTAAATGTTTAAATGTTTCTCTAGAAACAGTTCAATGCATGAGAAAATGAGAATGTGTCGATAGTTAAACAAATTGCCTTTTACATTCCTCAGAGTTACAGCATAGTTTCAAACAATATTGTAAATGGGTCATTTAGTAAATGTCATGGATGATTTCCTCCAGTATGATGGAATACTAAGATTAATGCTTTTCATCTTTATGTTATAGATCAGTCAATATTAATAAGTTGGTACTTCAAATACAAATGGAACAAGGCAATTATTAAAGGAAACTATCATTTCTGACAATTAATGTTGTTTTGAAGTAATATTTGATGCCTGCTCCCACAAATTCTGATTTTCAATAGGCTTATTATGATGGGAAGGATTTAATTATGATCCTATGAAATTAATTGGATGGATCATATAATCATAAATGCTATAACATGGCAAAAATGGATAACATCATAGTTCTGGTTAGAAGACGGCCATTCTATCCATCCAGTCTCCACGAGCTCTCAGGAGGCCCACATGTCAGTTTAATTTCTCCATTCCATTCCCAAAGTTTTACAAATGATTCTACCTCAAACACCTATCCAAGTTGAGCAAATATATTTCCAACATCTTTCTTTTCCTTGGCTCAGTTTCTGGCTTGGTAATTAATGCTGAAGTCATTTACATGTGCTGAAGAATCTTGCCTTTGGAATTTTCTAGCTGAGATGCAGGGTTTGGTGGAGTAAGCAAGCTTTTCTAACTGGAAGTCTGTGACTAGTGACGTACTGCAGGGCTCAGGTTGAAATCCTTTTTTTGTGATATATATTAAAAATTCAAATGCAAAAGTAGGACGTATGATTGGTAACTTTGCAGATTATATGAGCAAACAACAGGAATTCTGCAGATGTTGGAAATTCAAGATTATATGAGAGTTGGCAGTGTTGTGCTCAGTGAGGGAGGTCATCTAAGGCTATAATAGGACATACTGTAAACCAGATGGAAAGTTGGACAGAGAATTTGTGGATGGAATTTAGTTCCCATAGGTGCTTGTGATAGATTTTGAGAAGATAAATAGGGAGAGGACACACACAGGAAATAGTAGGGCACTCGGAATTTTGATGAGTAGATAGACATTGAGGTTTCAACTCATGAAGTTCATGAGTTAGACCACAGTTGGAGAATTGCGTGTGGTTTCTGGTCACTACAATATAGGAAGATGTGGTTGCACTGGAGAGAGGGCAGAAAGAAAGAAAATGGTAGAAGGAAAACAATGGCTTAAGGTGAAAGGAAGATTTAAAGATTTGAATAGGAATTTTTTTACATAGAAATTTGTTGATACCTGGAACTTGTTGCCAGAAGAGAAGCGGAGTCAGGTGCATTTACTAATTTTCAGAGACATTCGGACAACTATTCATATTGACAAGGCATAAACGGACATGGGTCTAATACAGATAAATGGGGTTAGAGTAGATGATAAAAAGGTGCAAAAGGACCTACCCATGAAAAGATTAACTCTATGACTTAACAAATTGCATCTGTGTCAGTAAGAATTAAAAAAATACATTTGGTTCATCAAAATGGCATCAAACATTGAAGGTAAATGTGGCTGCGGAATTTGAGAAATAATCCAAAGATTTTCATTTAGGGTGAGATTAAAACAATACAGGACAGGAACAAGTACTTCAGCCCATAGCAGATTGATTCTCACAACTACAAAAGGATAAAACCAGGCACAGACCATCATGCAAACAGCAAAAATTTGGATTTTTTCAGCCTTTTTAATGTTAATTAAATTATCCCATAGCACTGCATAGTGTCAGGCCTGCATAGACAAGCAACTCGCAGTCTCCACCCTGCTAATAGGGATCACTTGACAATCTTTTCCAACTCGTCACCTGTAGCCTATTTAAGCCTAGCTCTCATCCACAGTCCTTGTTCAACCTCAGCCAGCAGCTCTGAGCCTTCAGCTACCTTGTTGTGTTAATTATCTTCCTTGTCTTGTGACACACTTGTGGCTTGTTACTTTGCAGTTTATTGGTAAGTACTGCTTACTGCTGAATTATTTCTGCTGTAACACACACAAAATGCTGGAGGATCTCAGCAGGCCAGGCAGCATCTATGGAAAAGAGTACAGTTGACATTCTGGTCTCAGCCCTCCAGCATTTTAAGTGTATTACTTTGATTTCGCCTGTTTGAAATTATCTCGGCTGCTAAATTTGGGTCAAGCCTCCTCTACATTTGCTGACACAGAGGACTATATTAGTAAGAACTGAGTTGCAATATAAAATGTTCCAATACAGTTGACTAAACACCTTGTCAAAGAGTTAAAGCAGGATTACATTAGAAGAGTGTGGTGGAGAAGAAAGGAAATTCCACAGAATGACAACAAAATTCCTCTAATTCTTAGAGTATTGTGGTGCTGAAAGTATGTGCACTAACCAGATATATCATGGCAATTTGAAAGTGCAGCAACATATGAAACCCCAGAGAGTGGGGAACTCTGCCTAATATACCATAGGCACATCCTTTTCCAACATTGATAGTGTTTACACGGGACACCATCATCAATGGTCTCCACCATCCAGACCATGCCATCTTCTCTCAGCTACCATTTGGCAGGAGTTTACAGAAGTCTGAAGTCTCATACCTCTAGGTTCAAGAACAGATACTTCCCTGAAACCATTTGGTTCTTGAAACAACTTGCACAATCCTAATCATTACCTCAGTATAGTAACATTATAACACCTTTGCACTACAATGGGCTTTGTTTTTTTAAATTATAATTGTTTTCTCTTGTATGATTTATGTTTGTTTTTTCTTGAATGTTATACCCCATAATTGTGATGCGCCTGTGATACTGATGAAGTACAGTATGTTTCTCAATGCACCTGTGCATACATATACTTTTGTATATGACAGTAAACTAAACTTTGACCTCTCATTCCAGTGGTTGGAATCAAACCTCGCACAATAGAAGATCCAGCCCCAAGGTATCATAGCAGGAGTACCCCAAGGCAGCATCTAAGCCACAACCATTTTAAACTGTTACTTTGACCTTTTTTTCCACCGTAACATCAAAACTGGATATGATTACCAATAATTATGCAATATTCAATTCCATTCCCAGCTCTGCAGCAAATTAAGTAGCTCATGCCAACATACGCCAAGACCTGGATGGCAATCATGCAGAGGTTGATACGGGTGGACACGTAATATCCATGTGGCTGTTTGTAACATCCATGCCAGGAGAGTGGCTATTTGATGCCCATATCTCAAAAATGAATGAAAACAGATCAAAGAAATTGTAATGACTAAAATGGAAGCCAAGAGGTTTGCAGAAGCTTGTGTTTAATAAATTAGAACATAGAACAATACAAGAACAGGAACATGCACTTTGGACCACAATGTTTGTGCTGACCAAGATGTAAATTCAAACTGAATATCTGCAGCTCGTGCCTCATATTACTCAATTTCCAACCTGTTCATATGCCTGTCTAAATGGCTCTCAAAAGGTACTGCTGTAATTGCTTTCAGCATCTCCCCTGACAGAATGTTTGAGGCACCTACCACTCAAGAATTTCCTTCATAAATCTCCTTTACATTTCCCTTCTCTTTCCTTAAGAGCTATGCTGTCCAGTATCTGACATTTCCATCCCGGGGAAAAGGCCTTAACTTCATCTCCTCTTTACCCTTCTCATATTTTATATACTTCAACCAGGATAAAACCCCCCACCCCCCTCAGCCTCTGATGTTCCACAGAAAATAATCCAAGTTTGTCCAACCTCTCCTGACTGCTAATGCTACCTAATCCAGGCAACGTCCTGGTGAAAAGCTTCCACATCCTTCCTGTAATGGGGCAATCAGAACTACGCACAATAGTCCAAATAATGTCTGACTGAAGCTTTATGCAGCTGCAGCAGGATTTGCCAACTTTTATGCTCAATACCCTGACCAACTGAGGTAAGTACAGGCATACCACATGTTTCTTTATCACTCACCATACACACACACACTGGAGAAAATCCCTCTGTTTTACATGGGGAGAGACAGTTGTACCTAACACACAATGGAGATCTGTACTTAAAATTTGCTCATAGCCTGGAGAGTCAACCCCTAAAACATTTTATAACTATTGGTGACATAGTTCAAAAATATTTTTGAATCAGCTTGCATTAATCTGTAGGCATGAATTCCTGGAAGTGGATTCAATCACCTGGCTGCAAAGTTTAAGTTCAAAACACAAAGAAAGAGATAAAATTCTGAAAACTATTGTATAAATGGGCATAGTGAGTAAAACAAGTATAAAAAGATCCTAACATCTTTTAACAACAGGAATTCTGCAGATGCTGGAAATTCAAGCATGTCCTGACGAAGGGTCTCGGCCTGAAACGTCAACTGTACCTCTTCCTAGAGATGCTGCCTGTCCTGCTGCGTTCACCAACAACTTTGATGTGTGTTGCTAAAATCTTTTAACCCAGTTGCTGGCTTTTTTTAAACTCACAAATCAGTGTTAATGGTGAGGAATTTAGTGAAAGGAAAACAGTCAGTGATATTACCCAGTGATAATACCCAGCGGTTGTTTTGGTTATTCCACTAGATGAAAAGTCATTAATAAATTAAACACAACTATCTTCCTTTGAGCTTGAACCAGTTTTCATTTTGCTTGGCTTCAGTTTTGCTTGAACCCCTGGGTGACATGGACCAAACCTTGCCGTTGAGAATAACTGATTTCTCCTATCTCTGGTGTTCAATCTAACATCTCCTAAATCTAATTTATTAGACGCTGTTGAATGAAATTCAAGGATTGGCTCATGGAACGCCTTAGTCTTATGCTAAGGAGAACTCCTCAGTGGTAGCTTAGTGGTTAGCTGAATGCTTTACAGTATCAGCGACCCGGGTTCAATTCCCGTCTCTGCCTGTAAGGACATTGTGCGTTCTCCTCGTGACCACGTGAGTTTCCTCCGGGTGCTCTGGTTTCCTCCCACAGTCCAAAGACGCACTGGTTTGTGGGTAATTGGTCATTGTAAATTGTGCTGTGACTAGGCCAGGATTAAATCCGGGGGATTAATGGGTGGTGTGGCTCGAAAGGCTGGAATGGTCTACTCCATGTGTATCTCAATCATAATAAGTAAATCACGCCACAACCTCTGTATGGACTGATGATTACTTAAGCACAGGCAGGTGAGATCCTGGTCCATATATTGAATATTCAGCCTCACCGTATGCATAATCTAAGTGGGTAGAATATTTTGCCTAGCTTTAACTACCTGGTTAGAAAAAGGATATTAAAACTTTGAAAGAAAACACCGTATTATACTGAAGATGAGTGGTGTTATACTGAAGGGAAATAATTGAAATTATGATATAAAAGTGTGCCCTTTCTTGCATCTATTGCAGATGCCTGTTTAATCTGCACTAATGGGGAAAATGCTCATAAGCCGTGAAGTTCTTGCTGGCATGTTAATGAAATTCATTGATAATAATATTAAGGAAAACTGGCCTGGGTCCCATACAGCACCATTTAGCATATGCCTACATGGGTGAATGAATTTCTAGACTATAAGCATTTCCTGGGTAGTTACATTTAAATTGAATTGTAATAGATTTTAAATGAACAACTATATTTATATATGTAATAAAAAGATCAAGTTAACATTGTACAAATCCTCATTTACAACAAATAAATATCATTCTGCTACTATCATAAGCAACTTTGCACAGAAGGATGGAAAAAAATGGATGAACAATTTTCAGCAAAATAGAATTATTGTGGTTTTCAACTGTTTTGTAATGTGTACTCAGGGAGGATTCACAGCTGCAATGTATTTCAGTCAAGGTTTTAAATGTTTTCTTGAAAAACTGGTTTATTTCTGTGACGTTCTCATTTTTTTTCAGATTCATCCTAACTATTCTAAGAAGGAAGGAATCCTCCTTGCACCCAAGCATAATATGAGGTTACTCTGAATCTGAAGAAGTATCGAAGACTGCTAAATCATGAAGAAGTGACCTCAGTCTGGTTCATGGGAAAGTGCAGATATCATCCTGAGCAGAGATTCTAGACAGGCTGATAACAATAAATATCTCTCTTTTTACCATGGAGAAAGACATGAAGACTTGTGAAAACTGGAGATAGTTAATGGGAATATCTTGGGGATAGTTCCCATTAAAGCCGAGATACTGAATGACTTAAAATGTATAAAAATAGGTAAATCTCCAGGCTCTGATCAGGTATATCCAGGAAAACCAAGGAATTTTACAGTGAATGGTAAGGTCCTGGGGAGTGCTGTAGAACAGAGGGACATAAGTCTGCAAGTACATGGTTCCTCCGAAATACTGTCGCAGGTAGACCTTCGTCAGTCAGGGCACTGAGTACAGAAATTGAGATGCTATGTTACAGTTGTGCAAGACATTGGTGAGGCAGTATATGGAATATTGTGTTGTGTTTTGAACACTCTGCTATAAGAAAGGTGCCATTAAACCAGCAAGATTGCAGAGGAGATTTATGAGGATGTTGAGGGACAGAGCTATGGATAGACGTTGAGCAAACTGGGACATTATTCATTGTATTGTACAAGAATGAAGGGCGATCTTATGGAGATGTATAAAATTATGAGGGGGATACCCTACTGCGCCACCCCATCTGTAAATATAAAAGCTCCTCTCTGGATGTCAGCAACTCTAAATAAAGAGAAAGATGAAAATTAATTTCAACATAGAACAAGATCAGGATAAACTAATTGGGCCAAACTTCTTCAAGGTAAATATTCTGAAATAAAATGGAAATATCAGACAACCTACTGGTTGTACAGTACATTATAATATCTCTGTATAACTAGATCCTTGATACTCAATACATGCAAGGCACATGGCAATATCATATTCAGCTGTTTTGATTTTGCCTCATCAGAACATATCACCATCAGTTATTGAATTGTTCATAATCCACTCAATGTATCCAAGTTAGTCAATTTTTGAAGTATCTTTCCATCAATGAAGTTTTAATTTCTCATCTGTTTGCCTGATGTAGGTTTACCTGCTCCATTGTGCTACACAAGTGCGTTGGAGGCAAATGAATGATTTTGGGAAGCAGAGTGCAATACATTGGCTCTACTATTCAGCAAACTGAGTACTCCCGACTGAGGATACACTTCTTGTCAACTCAATACATCTACAAACCTACTAAATACCTTCTTCAGGAAAACAACAGATGAACAAATTCAAAATACTACGTCAAGTTCTGCTTTGCATTGCTGAATTGCTGAATCAGATACCCTGAATTCTTTGGACGTATTACCCATAGCCATTTATTTCTACAATATCTTCTCATCTTTAATTGAACTTCTCCCCCAGTTCTATTTTATCAATTATCTGTTGAAAATCTAGGGATATGCATGTCCTTGTTCCGCCATCTTTGAACAGGTTGTTACATCCAAGAAACACAATTAGATTAGTCAAACACTACTTACCATCCACAAAACTATGCAGACTCTACACAAGCACACAGGGTAAGAATTCACTGTCATTTACAGACTTTACAAATAACTTTACACTTACTGCAGGCAGTGTTTGCAGCAGCAACTTTGGAGGTCACCAGGGAGCATCCTGCGCAGTGGGAGGAGGTCCAGTGAACTAGCCACAAAGCCTGCCCCCAGAAAACCCAGACGTCTTAGGCAGGAGGCTAAGTCATTTCCTCTCAATCAGCTGCAAGTGACAAAAATAGTCAGATTCTAAAGTACTTAAAATATAAAAATACAAATAAATCCCAAAATAATTAAGTTAAAGATTAGAATAAAATCAGGAAGAACATAAATTATCTGTATTAAAAATTCTCTGGAGAATTTAACAATGCTGGTTTTATATTTAGTAGCAATTTTAAAACCTATTTTTGCCACTTAAATTGTTTAGTCATGCACTTGAGATTCTTACTGTTGCTCCCTTCCCTCTATACCAAGAGGTAAGTATGAGTTTCATCTTTCAGATTCTCTGGTGGGCATTTCATTCAGGTTCCTATGACTAAGACAACTGCAGTGCTTGATAGAGTGCTATATGAGGTTATTCTTACCCTTGGTCATTAAGCTCTATTAGGAGTCAACCTATAGCGGGGAAGTGATGACCCCATCCTGTTAGACTGTTTAAGGTAACTTATATTTTATTCTTTCTTATTTCTCTTCTAATATTTATATATCTGTGCACTTGTATTGCTACTGTGATAGTGTAACTTCCTTTAGGATCAATAAAGTATCTAACTATCTAAAAATATATCTGTCTATCGACTCCCATGCTAAGCTGAGGAAGTTGACTGTTGGAGTGCAAACTGTTAAAAGCAGCTTCCAGATGTTTTTGTCACACATGTAGAAATGCAGAAGTTGTTGTCACATATACACGGCAACATCTGCTAACATTCACCATATTTCTTTGAAAATTCTGTGCCATTATGGTTTTTTGTTGTCCTGTAACCAATTAATGAATTTTAACATTGTCATGATTAAGTTTCACCTGCAATTGAATACGTATCCTATCTAGCTCTTTCACAATCTTGAAAAGCTCCATCAGCTTCCTCCCTGAAAAATAATGTCAGCCCTCTTTTTTTTAAATCTTTCCTACTGCCTATAATGTCTTGGATCAAGAATTGTTGCTTTAGATCTTTTTAATCACCTACCCCAGCACTCTGTAGCCATAATATAAAGCTGAGACTAGAGCAACTCACAAACTATGTTAAGTCGCTGGACTACATTCTAGGAGTTTGTCTATTGATCTAGTTCAAAATCGAAAATGTCCACCAGGTAATTGAATTCTGGGTAATTAGTACAGTTGAAGTGAAATAAAAACCAGTTATTATCACTGACAACTTCACTCACCTCAACACTGAACTGATTCTACAATCGACAGACTCACTTTCAAGAACTCATGTTCTGGTATTATTGACCTATTTATCTACTTCTTAAAAATTCATCTAT
This sequence comes from Mobula hypostoma, assembly GCF_963921235.1. Lineage (NCBI taxonomy): Eukaryota > Metazoa > Chordata > Chondrichthyes > Myliobatiformes > Myliobatidae > Mobula > Mobula hypostoma. Next base: position 55,619,577 of record NC_086112.1, read on the forward strand.
ATGTTTATTTATTGTTTGTTTGTTAGCTTATTTAATTAATTTGCACAGATTGTCTTCCTTTGCACATTGGTTGTTTGTCAGTCTTTGTTTTAGTGTAGTTTTTCATTGGTTCGATTGTATTTCTCTATTCTACTGGGAATGCCTGCAAGGAAATGAAACTAAAAGTAATATTTTGTGACATATACATACTTTGAACTTTTGATTAAGAAAACTACTGCATCATTTAAAAACCCAGCTTGTTCACTAAGAGAAGAGAAGCTGTGGCCCTAACTTGGCCTGAACATATGTGACTCCAGACTTCTCCCCATTACCAATATTGCTGTCCTCTTTTTTTTTTTTAGCAACATAGAGGTATTCATGAAGAGTGTATGGACTGACTGAGCTCTGAGCTTTCCGGTTTTTGATACGTATAATTACTGTGTATAGTTACTCATAAATTTTGGGCTGTGAAAGAGAATTTTTGGGACTTGTTTTTACTGGCTGCCACAGTTGGCTCTCTGCTGCGACTCAAGCAACCAATTCCAAGGCAGACCCAGTGGCTGCTCATCATGCTGACAAATTTAGCTTCCAAACAGATGTTATATCCTATTTACAGATGTCGGGTGCCTAACATCTGTTCTGGACAGCTGGCTCCAACACCTAAAAAGTAATACTATTTCAATAATCCTTTGGTAAATACCTAGTGCCAGTACATAGTGTACATAAGACATACTGTACATAATCCATGTCTACAGCAAAGATTACTGTCATATATTATCGGCAGGGAAGGAATTAGTGCAGAAATAAACAGAAAATTGTGAAAACTCTACCAGAATCTGCAGAGAGGATAAGCAAATTCATATTTCAACCATTGCTGAAGATAAAATTATATTAAAACTGCATACGGAGAAAGTTAGCATCACCTATACATTTTTAATTTACTAGAGTTTATTAAGCTTCTAAAATGCTGTTAACATTATGAGAGAGGAAGAAACTTGCCGAAACAGTTTCAAGTTTGAGAGGAATTGAAGGGATGGAAGGTAAGAAAAGTGTCAAAGAAAAACTGGCTGACTGCTCACTTCATCAGCTGATGGTTGTTTAGGTAGTAGATCCTCTCCTCAAGCATCAACCAAGCTCCCTTGCAAGAGCATTGACTGCATACCTAAGGACCCCCTTTTTAATAGTTTAGAAAGACATTCACAATCACAGGATGTCTCAAAGAACTGCACAGCCAATAAAACACTTGTGAAATCTAAACAGCTCTGTAATTTAAGACATTTCGCAGCCATTTTACACACACCAAGCATTCACGAACAGCAATGTAACATTGGATGGGACATTTGTTTTAGTTATGATGATTAAAGGACAAATATTGACAAGGACACCAAGAATAGTCTCACTACTTTTCTTACCTGTATTGTCAGTAGATTTTTGATATGCAAATAAAAGGTAAAAAAGGGCTTGACAAAGTCATAAGTTCAGTGTCACACAGCTCAGAAATAGGCCACATACAGTCCAATATGTCAATGCTGGCAATCATGTCCATCTTAAGTAAATCCCATTTGCCAAAGTTAGGTCTTTATCCTTCAAGCAAGTGTGTGCCCAAATATGTTTTAATGTAATGATTGTACCTAATTCAACCACCTCATCTGACAGATTTCTGAAAATCGATGACTTTTGTGCAAATAAAAGGCTTAAATCTCTTTTAAAGCTCCCTCCTCTCATCTTAAACCTATGCTGTTGTTTCACTACACCTACCATGGGAAATATTCTAATTACCCCATCTAACGCCTTATAACTTTACTTACTTTTTTCAGGTCACCCTTCAGCTTCCTTTGCTACTGGAAAAATGAACGAAAAGTGTCTAATCTGTCTCCATCACTAAAGTCTTGCAATCCAGGTAAAACATCCTGATGAATCTCCTCTGCACTCCCTCCAGCACAACCACATCCTTGCTATAGTGTGCCCACCAGAACTTCAAGCCATACTCCACCTGCAGTATAATCAGTATTTCTCTGCCCAAAATGGATCATCTCACACTTGTCAGAATTAAATTCTACTTAGCAAATGCCCTGCCCAAATTCCTGTCTGATCTATGGACCTGATATAACCTTAGTCAACCTGCCCCACCACTGGCAATACCAACAAATTTTGTGTCATCCTCAAGCTTACTAATTGTGCCTCCTGATCATTTAAGTGGTGAAGATGATCTGGCTATACGGGAAGATGTTGAGGACAGGAGGGGGTCCTCTGCTGTGAGGGGAGGGGAAAGGGAGATGATTAAGCATAGCAAGTTACAAAAAGCTAACTGAGTCGAAAACAAGACAAAATCTGCAGATGCTGGAAACCCAAGCAACACACACAGAATGCTGGAGGAACTCAGAAGGCCAGGCGGCATCTGTGAGAAAAAGTAAAGTCGACGTTTCAGACTGAGACACTTACTGAGGACCGCACTCTCATGCCTAATGGCTCAGTTTTAGTTATTTATCCATTTTATTGTCGCCAGAGCTTTTAACCACACGAACCCTAAATCAGTGCTCCCCAGATTCCACCAGAATGCGGACTTTGCAACGAGAGGGGAGAACGCATTGGACCTTGTTTACACAAACACTCCTGATACGTACCAGGTGGAGCCCCACCCCCACCTCGGTAACTCAGACGACATCTCTGTTATGCTAATTCCAGCATACAGACCGCTCGTCAGGTGCTCCAGACCAGTTCTGAAGCAGGTGAACACCTGGCCAGCGGGAGCCATCTCTGCTCTTCACAATGCTTTGATCACACTGACTGGCACTTGTTCAGGGAGGCTGCAACCGATGACGACTCTACCAACTTAGAGGAGTGCACGGCATTAGTGACTAGCTACATCAGCAAGTGCATTGATGATATCACTGTGGCCAAGATCATCACTACACGGGCTAACCAGAAGCCATAGATGTAACCGTGGAGGTGCGTGCGCTGCTGAGGACCCGTGACTCCATCTTCAGAGCAGGTGACAAGACAGCCCTAACAACAGCGAGGGCCAAACTGTCCCGGGCCATCAGAGAGGCAAAGCGTGCACATGCCCAGCGAATCCACAGCCACTTCCAGGACAGCGGTGACACGCGGCACATGTGGAAGGGCATTCAGGACATCACCAACTACAAGACAACACCACCTGCCTGTGACGGTGATGCCTCCCTCCCAGATGCATTGAATAACTTCTACGCTCGTTTTGAGGTGGAAAATGACATGGCGGCGAGGAAGACCACCCCTCCTCCAAACGACCAGGTGCTGTGTCTTACCGTGGCCGATATGAGGAGAACCCTGTGCAGGGTCAACCCATGGAAGACTGCTGGACCAGACAATATTCCTGGCCGAGTGCTTAGAGGATGTGCAGACCAGCTAGCAGATATTCTCACTGATATCTTCAACATCTCCCTGAGCAACACCATTGTTCCTATAAGCTTCAAGGCCACCATCGTCCCCGTGCTGAAGAAGTCTTCAGTGTCCTGCCTCAACGACTACCGTCCCGTTGCACTCACGCCCATCATCATGAAGTGTTTCGAGAGGCTCGTCATGAGGCACATCAAGACCCTGCTGCCCCCCTCACTGGACACCCTGCAGTTTGCGTACCGTCCCAACCGTTCAACAGACGATGCCATTGCCATCACCCTCCACCTGACCCTAACCCACCTGGACAAAAAAGACATGTACGTTTGAATGCTGTTCACAGACTTCAGTTCAGCATTCAACACAATCATTCCTCAGAAACTGATTGGAAATCTGAGCCTACTGGGCCTGAACACCTCCCTCCGCAACTGGATCCTAGACTTCCTGACTGGGAGACCTCAGTCAGTCCGGATTGGAAGCAGCATCTCCAACACCATCACACTGAGCACGGAGGACCCCAAGGGCCGTATGCTCAGTCCACTGCTGTTCACTCTGCTGACCCATGACTGTGCTGCAACACACAGCTCAAACCACATCATCAAGTTCGCCAATGACACGACCGTAGTGGGTCTCATCAGCAAGTATGATGAGTCAGCATACAGAGAGGCGGTGCAGCGGCTAACAGACTGGTGCAGAGCCAACAACCTGTCTCTGAATGTGAACGAAACAAAAGAGATGGTTGTTGACTTCAGGAGGACATGGAATGACCACTCTCCACTGAACATCGATGATTCCTCCATAGAGGTTGTTAAGGACATCAAATTTCTTGGTGTTCACCTGGCGGAGAATCTCACCTGGTTTCTCAACACCAGCTCCATAGCAAAGAAAGCCCAGCAGCGTCTGTACTTTCTGCAAAGGCTGAGAGAAGTCCATTTCCCTCCCCCCATCCTCATCACATTCTACAAAGGTTATATTGAGAGCATCCTGAGCAGCTGCATCACTGCCTGGTTTGGAAATTGTACCATCTTGGATCACAAGACCCTGCAGCGGATAGTGAGGTCAGCTGAGAAGATCATTGGGGTCTCTCTTCCTGCCAGACATTTACATCACACACCGCATCCGTAAAGCAAACAGCATTATGAAGGACCCTGCGCACCCCTCATACAAACTCTTCTCCCTCCTGCCATCTGGTAAAAGGCACCGAGGTATTCGGACTCTCACGACCAGACTATGTAACAGTTTCTTCCCCCAAACCATCAGACTCCTCAATACCCAGAGCCTGGACTGACACCAACCTACTGCCCTCTACTGTACCTATTGTCTTGTTTATTATTTATTGTAATGCCTGCACTGTTTTGTGCACTGTATGCGGTCCTGGGTAGGTCTGTAGTCTAGTGTAGTTTTGTGTTGTTACGTAGTTCAGTGTAGTTAACGTTGTCTCGTTTTTCTGTGTACTGTACCAGCAGTTATGGTCGAAATGACAATAAAATGTGACTTGACTTGACATTAATGTTCCATTTAACACCAATGTATTTAACACTGATTTATTTTACATAATGTGTCTTTAACTTTAACTAAACCTGGATTTTAACAACTCTGGACACCATTCTTCTCCTTTCCTTGGTATTTCTCTCTCTTTATTGCACACTTTTTCTTTCTCGCATTCCTTCTCTCATGCCTTAACATTCTTTCTATCTCTCTCATCTCTCCTTTTCAACTTGCCTTTCTTCTTTCTAGGATGTGCATCTTGTGTAGGTATGTTTAGATCACTGGAGTATTCTCTTATGAATCCTTCCATTGCTCCCCTTGCGATCTGATCTCTTCACCCACATCATCTGACAAATCCTGTTCCATTTTGTATTTCCATTGACACTTTAAACTTTCCTCCAGCTTAAAACCAAGCGGAATTTCACAAGTAACTGCCAGATTAACATATCAAAAACTTTTGCAGATGTGTTACCTACAAATACTGTTGGAGTTGGACCCCTGCTTTTGTCACTTTCATGATTTCTCTGAGCCTTACTTGGTCTAATATGCTTTCCAACCAGAGGCACAGAGGTTGGCACCAAGACTTGTTTGCCCTCTTTTGGGCAGTGGTTCATGGTGTACAGCATGGAGATCATCATAGCATCATCCAGTAGCTTTCTTAAATCACTTTCAGCTGTCTCTGTCGCAAGGAGGTGTAGTATGCAAACTGTGCATAAATCTGCAATCAAGTTACCATTGTCTCAGCCAATCATGCCCCCATAATGCCGACCCTCCTGTTTTTACCACATACAACCTCAACATGGCTTGTTGGTTGTTGTATTTCCCTGTTATAAATCTCATAAAAGGAGCTATCTTTTCTCCAGCGTAAGTTCTTAGTTGGATATCTGCAGGCATCAGTTTAGTATCTTTGAAATGCCATTCAAGCTCATTTTGTGGAATGACTGAAACAGCTGAGCCGGTGTCCAATTCCATTTTAATTAATTTGCCGTTTACTTCTGGTGTAAGCTATATTGCTTGTCTCAAATTCAAATTAAATCAAATTCATGTTTAATTATCATTCAACCATACATGAACACAACTGAATGAAACAGCGTTCCTCTGGGGCCAAGGTGTAAAACACACAGAGCATGTTCAAGATAGCGAGCACAAATACAGTCACAAAAGGAGATATTTAAAATCCCTGAGTGACATGTCCCACAAATTAATGGTGCAGTTCATGGAAGCCCAGACGCACATGCAGTCCAGCTTGTCATTCCACTGATCAGACACTAGGTGAAGCATCGATGGGAGAGGCCAGCCTCCAACCGAGCATGGATGCCACATTGCGCTGCCTCTGGTGTTTCCACTCCTGCACTGCAGTAGCAGGCAAGCCTGCAGCTCGAGGCCTAGTCCTTGATACAACTGAGGCCACATGGCTCCCCTGCCATCTGTCACCCCACCACAGAAGGAAAATAGGCCTGTGGCATCTTACATTATCAAGGTCCAACAAGGTCTTGTGAGCACAAAAAAAAATCAAAGACAACCACCCACAGATACATTGCACACTGCCTTCATGCACCAACTCTAATGCTTTCCTGTAGCAGGCAGCAACATGGTCTGCACCAAATCCATTTCCTTCGCCAATGGAAGCTCAATGATGGGTAGACCAGCTGTACCCTAAGTTCTTGGAGTCCAGCATTGTCTTGTGATCATAAAAAGAATAATTTAAAACAGGAAAAAACACCCTGGGTTGGGTTGGCCTGTGAGAGGCCACTGCATCTGAATATGCTGCCATCTTACTGGAGAACTCCTGTTAGTTTTCAAATTGTACATCTCAAGTCTAGCCAGTCCTGTGTCACTCCCATCATTAACAGAATTTTCTGCAACAGCATGCAAAAGGGAAAGGCTGGCTTTGTTATGGGAGTGAAACTGGACAATTGGTGGCTGTGGTAGAAAAAAGGACCCTATGGAAAATCCTGGCAATTCCGGACAATGTTTCTCACCTTTTGTATGCCATCTCGGCTGAGCAGAGGAGCACTTTTAGTAATAGACTAAGACAACTGCACTGCTCCAAAGAGTGCTATATGAGGCCATTCTTATCCTCAGCCATAGGCCCTTTAATGAGTCAACCTATAGCCGGGTAAGTGATGACCCCCTCCTTTTAGACTATTTGAGGTAACTTATTTTTTATTGTTTCTTACATCTTTTCTAATATTTGTATATCTGTGCACTTGTAATGCTACTGTGACACTAATTTCCTTTGGGATCAATTAAATATCTATCTATCTATTGGAGCTCCTTTCGAAACTGCAACTTGACATTTTATCTTTATCTTTTCTTTGTATAGTCAATTTAGTTTTGTCTGCCTGACATGGTGTTTGTATGTGTCCTTCTTTGTTGCATTTTCTGCAAATTTCATCTTTAAACTTGCCTTGATGTGACGTATGTGAGCCCCTGCCACAATGGTAACAAGATTCGTTCAGCCAGGCTGGTTTCTATTTAGACGTTGCAATTTTGCTCACGTTCATTTTCATTCCTGACTGCAACACACTTTCGTCTCTGACTGCTGTTTCTACCGATACAGCAATTTCAACTGCTCTTTTAAATATAAGCTGTGCTGTTTTTGAATACATTCCTGTTAGACTCCACAAACTAAACAGTCTATCAGTGCATCATTAAGCCCACTATTGTCCTGACAATTCTCAGACAACCTCTTCAATTCAGCCACATACTGTGAAATGGACTGCCCTTCCCTTTGATTCCACTTATGAAACTTAAAGCGTTCTGTAATCAACAATGGTTTCACTTCTAAATGTGCCTGCATTACTTTCACGATATCAGCAAAGCTAATTTCAGATGGTTTGGTTGGAGCAGTTAAACTTTGAAGCAAACTGTATGCCTTTAAACCAGCAAAATTGGTACTTATTTCTCAATGGCCATTCCATTTTTCTTTAAAATACTGTTCAATTTGCTCAGTATATAAAATCCAATTATCTGTTGTGTAATCAAATGAGTCTATCTTTCCAAGGTAGCAGGCAATTTCAACTCTTTTTTTAATAATTATTATCACCCTGTACTCACTGTATTGAATCCATGAATTCTTCCATTTTCTGCCTTTTTAAAAACTTTGATTGCTGCCTTCCCTTCCATGCTGTTTATACGCAGGAGTGGTGAAAATTTGAGGCCACAGCATCTATCATTGTGGCACATTACTTACAGCATTTTGTTAATAAGGGAAGTCCTTTTTATGCCTGCTCTCTGCTTCTTATTAGCCACTCAGTCTTCTATCTTTGCTGACTTGTTACTTCCAACACCGTGAGTTTTTTTTTATTTTCAACAATGAGATTTGATGAAGCACCTAATGAAATGCAGATACTTACTAGAAATCCAAATATAGTACATTCACTGGTTCCCATTTTAACCAAAACATATGTTATTTCTTCAAAAGAGTTTGCTTGCAACAGCTGATGATTGGTTCTGAAGCTAATTATTGGACATTATAGTTACAAGTTGATATACTTCTCAACGAAATCAGCAGGTGAGATTTGCCATACATAAAATTGTCTAATTCAGTGTTTTTGGCAAATACACTCCCCAAAGACAAGCCGTGCAACCTTCATAATTTTGAGAGTGCAGAATGCAATTAATATCCATGACATATTTGCTTTGATAATAACTCTACACAGAGATTTTCTCTAACAGATGTGAAATATTTTTTCTCTGGCTCATTCTCTTGTAAGGATTTATTCAATGCTAGTGAATCAAATATTTTCCGGTTTGTGTAGAGATCATTCTGGGAATCTCCTAGTTCACACTTTATGTTGTCCTGAAAAACCCACAGAGGAGCTTGGCAGTTTCTCAGTCCAATTTAATGCCAACGTTGCTGTAAGAATGTTCTTCAACATTACTGTAACAGAACAAAATTCACATTAATGCAATGTATAAAACCATCACGAGGCTAAAATAGAAATAATACCCTGATATAGTACATCAGTTCAGCAGGAGAAGGTTCTAGCAAAAATTCAGGAGGACTCTGCAAAGCGGACACCATATTACTGTTGCAGCTGAAAGGGCAGACCTTGCTTCATGACGTTGTATCCACATTCTAAACTTTTTCTTCTTGTGCTCTGACAATGTGACCTATGTCAGAAAAAGTGTACAATAAGAAAGTTGAGCAGAAACAGCAGGTGAAATGGACAAGATGAACACAGGACAGTTCCTATATGAGGCAAAATGATTATCTGTTTTTGTAAAGCTGATTGAGAGCAAATATCAACTTGATAAAGAGATAGCTTCTGATGGGAGACCAGAATAGCACCATGATCTTCTTCAATAAAATGCTAAAGCATCTTTAACATACACCCAAAAGACAAGGCATGGATTTTGTTTAATGTTCATCTGAAGGATGGTATCCCTGACAACAGTGGAACTCACCTGGTGCACCATTGATTTAAATAATCAGATGTTCACATTCAATTTCAGTGGACGGGACCTAAACCCAAGCCTTCTGGTTCAGTTATACAACTTCTACCAGCTCAGCTGCAGCTGACTTTTTAGCTGTAGCTTACTCTCAGTGTGAATTATCCATGATTCCATTAATCTTTGCACTATTTATTTTGTAATTTATGGCTGTTTTATGTCTTCGCACCGCACTGTTGCCATAAAAAAATAAATTTCAAAGATGAAATTACATAAGATGATCATTATAAACGTGATTCTGATTCTTTAATTCAGATTGCTGAGATGACTTCATTCTATGCCCTGACATAGCTCTTGTATCAGGCTCTGTATTTTGACAGCAAACCACAAGATGGAGCACAATCAAATTAATTATGATTTTTGATTTCAAATATTTCTAACTTTAATTTAATGTAATGAGTTTGGTGTCGTAACCCTTCTGTTAACTGGGGAAAAGTCTGCAGCAAACAAGACAAGTAAGTTCCTTTAATACTCCCTCAATTCTTTTGAGATAAGGTAAACCATATGCAGTTTTATTTAAAACAAATGATTGTCATCTTGCTTTTCTTCCATGTGAAACAGATGACAGGTAGAAAGTCACAAAGTATTGTTAAAATATTTACATCTATTCAGCAGTGGAAAAGCTTCAAGACTCAGAATGGAATGGGGTGGGGGGGGGAGGGGAAGAATGGAAGTAGCATATCCATCAATCAGTTATTCCAAATCACTCTACAACTATTCTAAAGTGTATGCTAAGCTCAGAACATGTCTGTATTAAAGATACAGGTAGATATTCATTATGTTTTACAACAATGCAGAATAAACACCTGAAAATAATACCCAGATGTTTCACTACACAGAGAAGTATCATTAGCTGGAGCCACCTTCATTATCCTTCATGGTCCAGCACTCCAGACAAATTCCCTGCTTGTCTTTATCACCACTGTCTATCCAGGCTGCACTGGAAAAGCTGAAAATAAGCCGAGGGATTCAATATAAAAATTGAACTGCTCCCTTGGAGGGAAAACTCCATGAAATTGCTTTGACGCCACTCTTTGCCCAATATTTACCTGATGAAAGTTTTAATCTTGTTTCTAACCTTGTTTCCAGCTACTCTAGTGCTGAAGTTCCCAATTCTGGGTGGACGTACGACATTTAATTGTACAATGTTGCTCATGTGTTGCTTCTGATCACATGACAGTTTGTTCTTAGCTCAGTATCTTGGTACCAGTAATACATAATAAAATTTTGAATTTTTTTTCTTTAATGAATGAATTAAATAATACATAGTAAATCAAAGAAATAATGCACAGGAATAGAAATACACCCGATGGACACTTTATTAGGTACACCTCAACACCAGCATATTCATGCAAACGTTTAATCAACCAGGCATGTGGCAGAAACAATGCATTAATGCATGCAGACATGGTCAAAAGATCTAATTGTTGTTCAGACCAAACATCAGAATGGGGAAGGAATATGATCTCAGTGTCTTTGACCATGGAATGATTGTTGTGTCAGACAGGGTGGTTTGAGTATCTCAGAAACTGCTGGTTGTCTGGTATTTTTACGCTCAACAGTCTCCAGTGGGTAGCAATTCTGTGGGTGAAAATGCCTTGTTAATGAGACACGTCAGAGGGGATTGGCCAGACTGGTTCAAGCTGACAGGAAGATGGCAGTAACTCAAATAGCCACTTCTTACAACAGTGATGTGCAGAAGAGCATCTCTGAATGCGCAGCACATCAAACCTTGAAGCAAATGGGTTACAGCAGCAGAAGATCATGAACATACACTCAGTAGCTACTTTATTTGTTACAGGAGTTACCTGATAAAGTAGCCAGTGAGTGTATGCAAGAGTACATAAAATTACATAATTATTGCATAATAAAATAAGAAGTATTTACACTAACAGAGCACCAGTCGAGTTGCAAAGTTAATGAATTACATTTTAAAATGTGGCTGTATTGTATATCTAAAACATGGCAAAAATTGATATATATTAAACTGCTAAAAATTGATGAACAGATGAAAAATTAAGGACAATACTGTACAGAATAGCAATGATATGATCATTCCTCTGGAAAATGGTGTCATGAAACAATTACTTAAAAAGCAGACAAGACTTATTTAAAAAATGGACCCCTTAACAAATTAGCACACTTAGGACAACATAAGAGTATCTACTAATAATTCACAACTTAATTTTCTGGTGTACAACTTAAGCTCAGAACCTTGTTAAAAATAGATAAATCTTCTAACTGAACAGTACCAGGCACCAGTGCAAAAGACCATATAAATCTGGGCGCGCCTAAGCTGCCACACCAGGAGCCCCCCAGGCTTGTCCCCCACTTCCAAATGCTTGTGTCTTAATTTTAAGAGGAGGTTATTTATTTGACTACCCAAGATACAATTGTACTCATACTTAAGCTTCATTATCTTATTATAATCTTCAGAGGATTTCGAAGCCTGGTATGTCACTTCAAGGGTTGGAAGAGGCTTGTATCATAATACAAACTCTTGTCCCAGGCAGCTTCAGATAATTCAATGCCCAACTCCTCTCTCCAGGTGTCTTAATCTTCACAGTAGACGCTAACAGAGCAATCATCGAACAAATGAACAAACTTAGAAACGAGATGCCTGGAGTCAGGAGGGTTCTTTAAAATATCAAAAAATATATGCTTCCCTGGAAGGATTTCAAAATTACAAATCTTAGATTGAATGTAGTGTCTAATTTGTAAATAGCGAAAAAAGTGCGAATGAGGCAGCTCAAATTTCTCTTTCAGCAGACTAAATGTTGCAAACCGTCCCTCTATGTACAGGTCTTCAATAGAAACTAGACCCTTCTCCCTCCAAGCATTGTAGGTTCTATCTGACCATGAGGGTAGAAAGGAGTGATTGAAACAGATTGGTGTTTGTACAGAGGTCTCTGGTAAATTCAGAACACTCCTAATCTGATTTACAATTCTGACGGAATTTTTCAAAACAAAATTCAAACTTTTTGAAATCTCAGGCTTCTCTAACTTAGAGAACAGCATGGCTGGCAGGGAGGAGTTGACAACAGAGTTAGACTCCATACATAGCCCCAAGGGACCCCCAGGGGCTAGGTTATCTGGTGCCCCCGTTGCCAAAACTTTAAAGCCCTAGCATTGACAGCCCAATAATAGTGTCTGAATACAGGTAATCCCAGCCCTCCTTCAGACCTGGGTTTTTGCAATTGAATTTTTGAAATCCTGTAATTCTTATAATTCCAGATTTAAGACAAAATTATGGAGTCCAACTCTTTAAAGAGGCTGATGGAAGGAAAATGGGGAGATTTTGACAAAGATAGAGAAACCTAGTAAGGGAAACTATTTTAATTGAATTTATACGCCCAATCATGGTCAGAGGTAGGGTTTTCCAACTTTCTATATTCTTTTTAAGTTTTGAAATAAACTCCACGAAGTTTAACTTAAATATTAATTTAGGATCTTTGGGGATTGCCAAGCCAAAATAAGTAAAGTGATCTTTAACTACTTTGAACAGGACACTTTCCAAAAACCCCGTGTGTAGGCGTTGGAGAGGGGCACAAAGTCACTTTTTGGCCAATTGATTGAATATCCCAATAGTCTGCCAAAAGAGGTGATTAAATCTAGAAGAAGGGGGAACTGACTTTTCTGAGTTTTGTAAGTAGAGCATCACATCACTGACATATAAACTAATAAGTGTTTCAATACCTCCCATTTTCAAACCCACAATATTTGGGTGACTTTTATTTTTAGGGCAAGGGGCTCTACCGCGACGGCAAAAAGGGCCGGCGAGAGAGGGCACCCCTGCTGGACTGAATGGTGTAGGGGAAACGTAGTTGAATTGTCACCATTGGTTATAATAGAACACATTGGCCTGGCGTATATCAGTTTTACCCAGATATCAGTTATATCAGATATAAATGACTCACCAAACCCAAACCTGTACAGTGACTCAAACATGTAAGGCCACTCAATCTGGTCAAAAGCCTTTTGTGCATCAAGGGATAAAATTGCTGCCCCACTAGCTTTCCCATGATCAGCATATATAGTATTAAGGAGGCATCTGACATTGGAAAAAGAGAACCTACCTGGGATAAATCCTGTCTGATCAGGATGAATGATAGATGACAAATGCTTATTTAGTTGGTTAGCCAGCATTTTAGTAATTACCTTTCTATCGAAATTCTGGAGTGCAATGGGCCTATAGCTGGCCGGGTCTGTTTCCTCTTTACCTTTCTTTAAAATGAGGGAAATGTTAGTCTCGTACAATGTTTCAGGCAAGGCTTTATCTCTCTTAGAGCAAGATATCATTCTGAGGAGAATTGGGGCAAGGATATCACAAGATTTCTTATAAAATTCACAGCTAAATCCATCTGGCCCAGCAGCCTTGCCAGATGGAAATGACTTAATGGCAGAAGTTATTTCTTCCAACGTGAAGCAAAGAGAATCAAAGAAGTCATTCAAATCAGATTGAGTGGCACTGCATTGAGAAGTGTAGAGTTCACTGTAAAATTCTTTAAAACAGTCATTTACCTCCTTGGGGTTAGTTAACAGGGTACCAGGAGCCCCTCAGGCTTGTCCCCCATTTTGAATTGCTTTTGTCTTAATTTTAAGAGGAGGTTATTTATTTGACTACCCAAGATACAACTGTACTCATAATTAAGCTTCATTATCTTATTATAATCTTCAGAGGATTTCGAAGCCTGGTATGTCGCTTCGAGGGTTGGGAGAGTATTCTCAATCTCTAATAATCGCCCTTCTCTCTCCCTCTTAGCTGCGGATTCATATGTAATTATATACCCACGAATTACAACTCTTAATGTCTCCCAGAGTGTGGAATCTGTCACCTTGCTGTTATCGTTAATTTCTATAAAATCTTTTAATCTGGTGGTGATATATTCTATAAATTTCTTATCAGTGAGTAGGGAGGGGTTAAAACACCAGGAATAGATTCATTTGGGAAGGGAGAGATTTAAGGACCTTGTCAAGGGGCTATGGTCAGAAATTAATGTATTATGATATTTTGTATTGGTAAAACGAGAAATTAAATGAGAGCCAACCAAAATGTAGACTACACACACGAAAAATGCTGCTGATCACAGCAGGCCAGGCAGCATCTCTAGGAAGAGGTACAGTCAACGTTTTGGGCTGAGACCCTTCATCAGGACTAACTGAAGGAAGAGCTAGTAAGAGATTTGAAAGTAGGAGGGGGAGGGGGAGATCCGAAATGATAGAAGAAGACAGGAGGGGAGGGGTGGATCTAAGAGCTGGAAAGTTGATTGGCAAAAGGGATACCAGACTGGAGAAGGGAGAGCATCATGGAACGGGAAGCCTGGGGTGTGGACATGAGAATAATAAGAATAGCCCTTGTCGGTGGGATGTTGAACTCACCAGATATCTACTAAATTCCTAGATTTAATCAAATTATTTAGGACCTGCACTGACACGATATTTGAGGGCGGGCAGGAGGGCAATCTATCTAAATATGGATCTAGCAATTTAAGTCACCGCCGATTATTATATTAGAAATACTGGCATCTGGAAGTAAATCAAAAACTTTCCTCAAAAAATTTGGCTCGTCTGTGCTTGGACCGTAAATATTAAGGAAGGTTAGCAGAAACGAATTAATGGTGCCAGAGGTCATGATAAACCTGCGGAGAAGATCTGTGGTCATGGAAGGGAGTTGAAATGGAATATTTTTCCTAAAGAGGAGAGCCACACCACGGGCATGAGAAGTAAATGGTGACTGGTAAACCTGCGATATCCAGCTAGATCTCAATCTGCGTTGCTCAGTTACCTTGATATGGGTTTCCTGTAGAAAAATTACATCTGCAGATAGAGATTTGAGATGTCTATAAACTTTATCCCTCTTAACAACATGACCAAGCCCCTGAACATTCCACGAGACTATTGTAATATCTTTACCCCCAGCTGCATTCTACCACAAGGCCTCTGCATATGAGAATAAAAACGAGATTATTAGAGTTGAGCACAAACACAGTAAACAATTCAAAATGGCTGGCAGCCTCATAAAAACACAACATACACCAAAAAAAACATGTCTGAGCCATAAACAAGAACAACACACACCCTAACCCACCCCCCTTGGTGTCTCCCTAAACCAGACACATAGTTCCCCATTTCCATCCCAAAAGGAGCTGCTGGGCAGGTAACTAACATTACACAATTATCACAAACACCCTCTCCGAGAAAATTTATAACACAAATTATATAATACCGTTAAACAGATGCTATTAGGGCTGGGGAGAGTTATTCAATATCCACACATGAAGCTGGACATTCATGATACCAACTCAAAATTAACTATTATAATAACAGACATATTTAGAACATTCTCTGCAATTAAATCCCAGTGCAGCGTACAGCATTGTAAAACTATATATAACAAGCAGGTCCCTCCCCTTATTCTAACGTGCAAACCGGCAGAAGTATAAGCTGAATAAACAGTGTCAATATATCTACTACCTTTTGCGTGCGTTATTCGTTTCCAAAAATCGTGCTGCTTCTATCAGGTCATTGTATACTATAGGCGCTCCTCCATCCTGATGATAAATATAGATCCTAGCCGAATACCACGGGTGTCCATCACGCAGAGTTTGCAGTACATCACGAAAGGCACGACGTTGAGTCATCACCTCTTTAGTATAATCCGGGAAGATCAAGACCTTGTTTCCCTTGTACTCCATGGATTGTAGTCTGCTGCGGTGCAGGATCAGCTCTTTCACTTGAAAGTGATGGATACATGCCAAGATGGTGCGCGGCTTAGCGCCGGCAGCCGGCTTCAGCTGGAGAGAGCGATGTGCACGATCGACTTCAACCGGGTATAGGAAATGCTCTTCCCCGAGCAACTTGGGAATCAGTCTGGAAATAAATTCAGTAGGTTAACCATCCTCCTCACCCTCTTGTGTCCCTACAATCTTAATATTATGTCTCCGGGAACGAGCCTCTAAGTCATGCACTTCAGCTTGGAGCTGGCTATTTTGTCTCATTAGCTCTGAAAACTTAGCTTCAAGCTCTTGCACGCGTGCTTCAAGATCGCTAGCGGTTAGTTCTTGATTAGCCACACGGGCTTGTAGATCAGCCTGTGAGGCCACAAGCATCTGAAACTTGGTCTCAAAAACCAAAGTGGTCGTTAATGCCGCGCAGAACTGACTCAGAAATCTCCTGACCTAATTCCTTGCACATGGTGTAAGTCTTATCTGGCGGTATCTCGGACGTGGAAAAGTTCTTTACAGACTTGTTGTTAGCACTAACTCCGGTAGTTTGGCAGTTGGCGGTCTTGGCTTTATTTGCCTTCGGCATTGTCAAACTTTTCCAGACACTTAGTTTAGACATATACTGTTGGTCTATGAATGAATAAAACACGGTATAATAGTAATTTTATTGAGAGGAGAGGAGCGCTGACCAAACACGTCTAATCCATATGCATGCGCACTGGTTGAGGAGTAGATTTGAAAGGTGGAGGGAGGGGAGAGAGAGAAACTCCAGGTGATAGGTGAAACTTGGAGGGTCAGGGTTGAAGCAAACAGCTAGGAAGTTGATTGGTGAAAGAGACAGAAGGCCATGGAAGAAAGAAGAAGAAGGGGAAGGAGCACCAGAGGGAGGTGATGGGTGGGCAAGGAGATAACATGAGAGAGGGACAAGGGGATGGGAAATGGTGAACAGCGATGGAGGCATTACTGGAAGTTTGAGAAATCAATGTTCATGCCACCAGGTTGGAGGCTACCCAAACGGAATATAAGGTTTTGTTCCCCCAAACTAAGCGTGGCCTTATCCCGACAGTGCAGGAGGCCATGGATGGACACATCGGAATGGGAATGGGAAGTGGAATTAAAATGGGTGGCCACTGGGAGATTCGCTTGTTCTGGTGGACAGAGCGTAGACGCTCGGCAAAGCGGCCTCACAATCTATGTCAGGTCTCCCTGATGTACAGGAGGCCAGAACAGGAGCACCAGACACAGAATATGACCCCAACAGTCTCACAGATGAAGCACCGCCTCACCCGGAAGGTCTGTTTGGGGCCCTGAATGGTAGTGAGGGAGGAGGTGTAGGGGCAGGTGAATCACTTGTTCTGCTTGCAAGGATAAGTGCCAGGAAGGAGATCAGTGGGGAGGGACGAATGGACAAGGGAGTCACGTAGGGAGCGATCCCTGCAGAAAGCAGAAAATAGAGAGGGAGGGAAGGATATGTTTGTTGGTGGGATCCAATTGGGGGTGGCGGAAGTTATGGAGAATTAATTATGTGCTGGGGACGCGAAGGCTGCTGGGGTGGCAGGTGAGGACAAGAGGAACCCTATCCCTGGGAGTGTGGCAGGAGGATGGGATAAGAGCAGACATACAAGAAATAGAAGAGATGCAGTTGAAGGCAGCATTGATACAGGAGGTGTATTGACTGGTTTACATCTCTCAAAGTCGGTTAGGAAGTTGATTTCAAGTAATTAATTAGGCCGTAATTTTAAAAAAGCAAGTTTCAATAAAGGTGACTTTTGGAAATCTGCCACTTTACCTACTCTTAGCTATTTCTAATATGTTTCTTACCAATTCATACACAGTTGTCATCTGAAAAACCAAGGAAGCCATTCATTTCAGGGGTCAATTAGAGATGGGCAATAGATGTTGATGTTGTCAGTGCATACAACACCCAATGAATGAATGGCATTATTCTTGTGATCTTGCACAGCATTTCTTCTAATATAATTTTCCTTTCTAACTAGCATAATCATTTGGAAATGTAGCAAAATCTTGCTCCCCCTTAACTCTGTAGCTAATAGTCCGTGATATTAGGGTGAAGGCTATTTAGGACAATGGGCCCAAACTGCCCAGACCACCAAAAGAAATTGCAGCATTTTAAGGGAAAGTTGCATCCACTGTAACTAGAATTTCTGAGATCTATTGCAATAATTTTAATTTAGAAGGTGGTCCGGTCATGAAGCTGGTCATTAACGAGATTGAGTTCAACGTCATTCAAAGAAGGTCTTAAAACTACTCAGCTCTTTGGATGTGAGAGCTGTCACAGTTTTCTCTCTGGGTCTGTTGCAAAACAGTAAGTTATTATAGACTACTGTTTATTCAATAGAAAATATTTGTAAATTTGTGACTATGGCAACCTCTCCTGTTGAAACTTTCAAGGACATTTTTCCTTTGGGAGCTGTCAATCCAGTTGAATGTAGTTAAAGTCAGCTTTACTTCATTTATGTATTGCTGTTATATATTCCCATTGTTACTCTTCTAACCTTGTGCAGTCATTTTTTTTGTTTACATGACATTGAAAAAGATTGAAGTCATCAATTTATATTGTGTGAGGTTAAGAAAAAAAACAATATTTACAGGTAAAGATGACTAAAGGGTATGGAGCCAGAAGATAGAAACTTCAAACCAAATTCTTTGAGACTCCAGTAAATAGTGCTTTGGAGTATCTTGCTTCATTTGCTTTTTCTTTATAAAATTGTCATTTGTATTTATGACTTACATGTGTTTATTTGTGATAAAATAGTCTACTGTATGCTTTTAGATGTCTGCGGCATCTAAAGAATTTAGAGAGTTTTGAATTATATTTTATAATTATGTTAATTCTGATGGAGCATTACATTCTGTTGGAATTCAACAGACAGAAGAATACTTGAAAACATACTTTATGGCTACCATTCATCTTTAAATCTCAGGTGCTGTATATTTTAGACTTGAGACTGGATGCATATGTCAAAACTCCATCTGCTAAAGAGTCTGCGATTCCCATATTGACCATATCGCTGATCGGCAAATCAGGAGTGATATGAAATCATCTTCAGACGCGAGGGACTCTTTAAGAAGGAAGAATTCAAACCATGTAACAATGTAGAAATGCAAAAATGCATGTACAGAAGTTTAAATTTCACATTAACAGGATGTTTCAACTCCTTTTCACACGCATTACAGCACTCTATTTTAAAAATAAGGCCTCATGTATACAAATTAAGTACCATATGGCAGAGATGCAGGGATTAAGCCCTCATAAACAAAAACTTTCCTTCCTCAACACCCTCTTTCCCTCTTCTATTTATACCTCCTCTCCTATCATTATTCTGCTCTTCAATGTTCTCCCAATCCATTCCTAATGTCCTTTCCTCTTACGGCTATTCTTCAAAATTTGAAAGCTGGCAAGCTAACACCTGATTTTTTTTTTTTACTTGCTTGTAGCTGCAGGACCAGTAAAAGTTGTCCTTTGACTTACTAAAGTTTGCCCTTCCATACAGGATAAAGAGAGTAGTGGCTCCTAGAGCAGGTCAGAGAACAACAGCCAGTGATTTACTTTCAAATTCCTTGAAGTCAGATTTCAGATTTATTTAGACATACACATCAAAAAATACGGTGAGATGCATCTTTTGCATTAACAGCCAACACACCCAAGCATGTGTTGGGGGCCGACTGTAAGTTTCATCACACATTCCAGTGCCAACCTAGCATACCCACAACGTTCAGCAGAACAGCACAAGCAAAACAAGACAACAACAGCAAAACAAACCCTTTCTCATCCTTCCCACCCACCCATCCACTCACATACACAGACAGGCCTACGATCTTAGGAAAGGCTATCTCCAGGCCTCTACCCTTTGGCCGCAGATTCTCAAACTCACAGGCATCGGGCCTCTAACTTCAAACTTCGCCCCAGGACTCACCGATCACAGGTTGTGATGAGAAGGACACCTTCCAGCAGCTGATTCCATTTGCTGGATTCTGCAAACTGGGGATCTTCTCAGGCAAAGAGCCTGATGCAGTCTTCACAGATGATATAATGTGGGGTGACTCTATCCACAGGGCGTGCATCCCACAGCTAATGCTTCTTCTATATGTAAGCCTCAGACTCGTCCAGATCGCGTTCGTCTAGGGGAATCAGCCTTCAGCCCCGCCAAACTGGGTAATCACGTTTGTGTGGATGCTGTGTAATGTACCCCCAGCTACAAACCCACAACACAAAATATCAGACAGTACACTATATGCAATTAAATGACTGAACTTTATAAATCTTAATATGAATATAGGGTGAGTAATGAAAATTTAAAAAAGGGCACAATTCAAAGAAAAGTCAAAAGTTCACTTTGGAGCTCACCCAGTAGTCATTCTTCCACCATCAGTCTCCTCTGAGTGTTGCCGACCTTTGGACACTCAGATCCCACTCCACTCTGTCCGGTGGTCTACCAGCTCTCTCCACATAAGTCTTCTCTCTTCATCTTTCCTTGACAAAAGACCGTGAGAAACCCGGCTCCCAGACACACAAGAAAGAACAACATTTCTCCCATTGGATAGTTACTGAATTCCAAAGTCCCGTTATCTCTAGTCATAACCCAAACATTGCCGCTACAGAGAAACCATTACCTTAACAGTGGAACATTACATAGAGGCCATTACATTAGCCTTAGCGGTGAAACCTTACACTATGTTATATATGTAATGTCTAAACGTGTGTTGTACAGTACTGAATGCCTCTACACTTGGCTGGGTGCATGTCTTGCATTAACACATCATAAGTATTCAGATCCATAACAGCACTTCCTGGGCAGATGTTTTGCAAAAATTCATATGCAAGAAAAGTGCACTTCCAGCAGATATGAATAATGCATATTAACATAGTTAACAAATCACCATAATTAGCAATCCTTTTGTAGAAATTAGACAGCAATAAGGCGTATGTTTTTCAGGATAATTACATTAGTGTCAGATCAAATCATGTCCTCCTCCCTTTGCTGCTGGCTATGCATGTCCTTCAGGGTGTATTCTCTACACCTATGCTCTCTGTTTTTTTTTAATAATGAAAGATTGAAAGCTACCTGGAGTGTCCTAATACTCCAGTCATTGGAAGTTGACATTCAGGCATGACAAGTAATTCGAAAGGGAAATGGTGTGCTGACCTCTATTACAAGGAGTAAAAGAACGGAAATGCCTTTTTCCAATGATATAGATCTATGGTGCATTTTTACCTTTAATGTAATGCATACCTCCAGCAGCGGCCTGAGCACACAGCCCTGGGGAGCACCTGTACTCAGTGTAATGAGGCTGGCTACTCACTGCCCACACAGACTGACTGTGGCCTTACTGTTAAGAAGTCCAGATTCCAGTTGCGGAGGGATGTGTTGATACCCAGCGAAGATAATCTCCCCACCAGTTTCTGGGGTACGTTGGCAATAAACACCGAATTGAAGTCTATAACAGCAGCCTGGCATATGAGACTTCATTTCACAGGTGGGACAGGACCACTGGCAATAATGTTCCTGCCTTGCTCTGTTGAGGATGAGGCTGCAGCAAGTGGCAGGTTTCAGTGAGGAGGAAAGATGCGTATTCAGGCCGAGAACCTTCTCCTCACTCTTCTCAATGCTTCATCTTTTGTGTCCCTTTTTCTCAGTCTTGATCTACTCCAAAGGACAGGAGAACTAATGTGGTCATATCTAGGACCTACTGGCAAGCTGATGATAAGATTTGACATCAATTTAATTAAAATCCAAAATGCTGTCCAGAAACTAGCAATAGAGCAAAAATGCTTTGTGTATAGTTATCTCCAAAGTCATACTTCCACGGGTCAACGTTCTTCATTACCTATCATATCACTTCCTTTGACTGAGATGTGTGAAGAATAAAGGAGCAGATATTTACTGTATAAGAAAGAAAGGCTCAGGGAAAGCAAAAGAATGGCGAAATGAAAGAAAATGGAACTAAGGGAGTTGAAATGGATATTGAAATGAGTGAGGGTGATGAGTCAATTGGGACAAGATGGGGGCAAAGAGGAAAAAATGCTAGATTGGTGCTGTGAGTGAAAATGACCGCAATATTAAAAGCCGTGTGAGGATGAGTGATAATGAAGTAGTCAAGGAAAGGAAGAAGTAAAGTACGTCAGGAAGAGGCTTGCTAGCCTCACGGGCACTTGCGAAAAGTGTCGCAGGAATAAAAACCAAAATTCTGGAAGTACTCGGCTCATCGGCAGCATTGATGGAAAGAGACATTAGTTCACGCTTTGCGTCAAATACAAGTGAAAGATGGCAAAACCACACAAGAGACAGAAGGGAAATGAAAAGGAATAGGATTTTCTTCCTATAAACTTTTCAGCAAGTGATAAAAAATGTGCTTAAAATTAGTACTGCTTCATTGATACTTATGATACTGCTTGTATATGGAACAGCAATAATAGTGCAGACACTTTGCGTGACTTGGGAATTCACAAGATATAACTGTAGTGCTTCTTAATATATTACAGTGTGGTTAATGTGGAATTCACTGTACGCTTCTCACTTAAAATACAAACACTCTGATGTAAGCATTATCACTATTGTGAAAGTTATTGCTAGTTCAAAGTGTGTGTTGTAGGAAATTATTCACTGTCATTCAGTGATACTGTATTTATATCCTAAACCTATTTATTTATGGTTCAATACCCTCTGTTTATTTCAAATACTTCTCCCTACCCCAACTTTATTTTTAAAACTGCTGTTTCAAAAACAGTAAGGTAACTATTATCAATAACCTCTGGACACTTGTGGAAATATCCTCAGTTTGGAGATAATTATACACAAAACATTTTTGCTCTATTGCTGGTTTCTGGACACCATTTTCGATTTTAATTAAATTGATGTCAAATCTTATCAATAAATAAACTTGCAAAAATATTGATATCATAACTGATGAAAATCAGTGTATCTTACAAAGAATTGACTGCACCATTTTTACAAAACACATACGAAGGAGGTGGAAGAGATGACACACTAAATGGTCGGAAAGTTAAAATTTTTATACAATTTAATTTGAATTCTGCTTCTGACTTTTTACATTTGCAATCAGCTCTGGGGATAGAGTTTTAAATGGAACATTTCATTAATATGATGGTAAATAGTAAGAACTAAAAATGTTCTTTGGTTGTCACATCTAATGGTAAAGTGCATACTCATTGGGAATGGTTGTTTTTAATAAGATGTGCATATGTTGCTGGAAGTTTAACATGAGAGAACTAAAAGCACTAGATGTTTATATTACATACAACTGCACTGCAGTGTTGCAGTAATATTATCCTCTTCAAATCTGCTGGAGTAGTGTATGGTTTACTTATATGACAAACCGCTACATTTTTAATTATACTGTTAAAACGGTTTCAGACTATAAAATATACTTTGTGTGCAGAATGTTGCAGTGGCTGGTTCTGCAAAATCCTCTTCTTGAGACATGACAAATCCATCAAGTTACAGGGTGGTCCAGCAGAGCAGACCATCAATCCAATTCTGCCTATTTAAATAAATCAATCAAAATCACCAAATCATAAAATGATTACACCACAGAATGAAACCATTTAACCCACCATATTTTCACTGGTTCTCTATCAGCACACCTCTAATGACCCTTCCCTGTTGGCTGCATATAAAAAAGATGTCCTTATATTACCCTTAATTTCTTCCCCTCTATTTTATACTGGTGATCTCTAACCTTCAACCACTCCACCAATGGGAACTATGTCCCACAATCCACTCTGTGCAAAGCCCTCATCATCTTTATAGATGTCCATCAGATTTCACCTCAATCTTCTCCAAAGAAGGCTACTCCATCATCATAACTGTAGTTCCTGAGCTGAGGAACCATTTTTATCAGCTATCCTTGTTCTTCCCCGATCATAAGAAGATTCACTGTAGTCAGGTAATAAGTGATGGAATGATAACTGAGAATTTGTAAATCATTAAATAGATTTTATGATCAGGAACAAATTGTGTGTGATAAGGGAAGCTTCAAAGGAGATATGTGGAACAAGTTCTTATTTACATAGAAAGAGATGGGTGCCTGCCCTGCCAGGGGTGGTGTTGGAGGCAGACATGATTAAAGCTCTCAAGAGGCACTTGGAAACATGAGCGTGCACAGAATGGAGGGATATAGATTTTTATATGGACAGAAGGGATTAGGTATTATTAGCTTAATTAGTTCAACACAATGCCATAGACTGAAGGGCCTGTTCCCACACTGCTCTCCTCTGGGTTCCACAGTATGTTCTATGTTCTAAATATATGTGTTTCAAATTAATAAGATTATAAAAAGATTGTGTCAAACATTACCTTTTTAATGAATAAATTCAATTAACCCATTGAACAAATAAAGACAAATAATCTAGTATATCACGTGATAATCCAAATAAACAGTTACCTAAAGTTCAATGGTCATTTAAATATGTTCTGAACTTTTTAATATGTACTAAGTTTACCTTTATTTAATGATCTTACAACATGTTTAACAAGATGACTGTCTTACTTACCCTTTGAATTTTAGGATCAGTCAGTCATAGATTTTACTTAGCCAGTTGATTATAAGGCCAGAAGATCATAAGACATAGGAGCAGAATTAGGCCATCTGGTCCATCGAGTCTGCTCCGCCATTCAATCATGGCTGATCCTTTTTGCTTCTCCTCCTCAACTCCAGTTCCCAGCCTTCTCCCCGTAACCTTTGATACCATGTCCATTCAAGAATCTATCAATCTCTGCCTTAAATACACCCAACGACCTGGCCTCCACAGCTGCATGTGGCAATAAATTCCACAAATTCACTACCCTTTGGTTAAAGAAATATCTCCGCATCTTTGTTTTGAAAGGGTGTCCCTCTATCATGAGGCTGTGCCCTATTGTCCTAGACTCTCCCACCATGGGAAACATCTTTCCATCTATACTACATCATGGCCTTTAAACATTCAAAAGGTTACAATGAGAACCCTCCTCATCCTTCTGAATTCCAGCGAGTTCAGACACAGAGCCATCAAACGATCCTCATATGATAACCCTTTCATTCCTAGAATCATCCTAGTAAACCTTCTCTACACCCTCTCCAATGCCAGGACATCTTTTTGAAGATGAGGGGCCCAAAACTGTTCACAATACTCAAGGTGAAGCCTAACCAGTGTCTAATAAATCCTCAGCATCACATCCTTGCTTTTGCGTTCTAGACCTCTTGAAATAAATGCTAACATGGCATTTGCCTTCCTCTCCACTGACTCAATCTACAAGTTAATCTTTAGGGTGGTCTGCACAAGAATTCTCAAGTCCCTTTGCATCTCAGATTTTTGGATTTTCTCCCCGTTTAGAAAATTTATTTCTACTACCAAAGTGCATGACCATGCATTTTCCAACATTGTATTTCATTTGCCACTTTCTTGCCCATTCTCCTAATCTATTTAAGTTTTTCTGCATCCTACCTGTTTCCTCAACACTACCAGCCCCTCCACCAATCTTCGTATCATCTACAAACTTAGCAACAAAGCCATCTATTCCATCATCTAAATCATTTTGTATACAGCATAAAAAGAAGTGGTCCCAATACCAACCCCTGCGGAACACCACTAGTCACTGGCAGCCAAACAGAAAAGGATCCTTTTACTCACACTTGCTGACTCCTACCAATCACCTAATGTTCTAACTATGTTAGTAACTTTCATGTAATACCATGGGCTCTTAAGTTGGCAAGCAGCTTCATGTGTGGCATCTTGTCAAAGGCCTTCTGAAAGTCCAAATATACAACATCCACTGCATCCCCTTTATCTATCCCTACTTGTAATCTCCTCAAAGAATTCCAACAGGTTCGTTAGGTAGGATTTTCCCTGAAGGAATCCATGCTGACTTTGTACTATCTTGTTCTGTGTCACCAAATACTCCATCACCTCACCCTTAACAATTGACTCTAACATCTTCCCAGCCACTGAGGTCAGGCAAGCTGGTCTATAATTTCCATTCTGCTGCCTTCCTCCTTTCTTAAAGAGTAGAGTGACATTTGCAATTTTCCAGTCCTCTAACAGCACGCCAGAGTCCAATGATTTTTGTAAGATCGTTTCTAATGCTGCCACAGTCTCTACGCTACCTCTGTCAGAACCTGAGGGTGCAACTCATCTAGTCCGAGTGACTTATGTACCTTTATGTCTTTCAGCTTTTTGAGCACCTTCTCTCTTGTAACAGTAACTGCACCCACTTCTCTTCCTTCACACACTACAACATCAGGCAGTATGCAAGTATCTTCCACTGTGAAGACTGATGCAAAATACTCATTTAGTTCATCAGCCATCTCCTTGTCCCCCGTTATTATTTCTCCTGCCTCATTTTCTAGCAGTCCTATATCCACTCTCATTTCTCTTTTATTTTTTACATACTTGAAAAAACCTTTACTATCCACTTTGATATTATTTGCTAGCTTGCTTCCATATTTCATTTTTTCCTTTCTAATGATCTTTTTAGTTGCTCACTGTAGGTTTTTAAAAACTTCCCAATCCTCTATCTTCCCACTAATTTTTGCTTTGTTGTATGCCCTTTCTTTTGCTTTTACAATTGCTTTGACTTCCCTTGTCAGCCATGGTTGTACTACCTTACCATTTGAGTATTTTTTCATTTTTGGAATACACATGTCCTGCACCTTCCTCATTTTTCCCAGAAATGCTTGCCATTGCTGACATCCCTGCCAGCAGCTCCTTCCAATTTACTTTGGCCAACTCCTCTCTCGTACCACTGTAATTTCCCTTACTCCACTGAAACACTGCTACATCAGACTTTACTTTCCAACTATCAAATTTCAAGATGAACTCTATCATACTGTGATCACTGGTTCCAAAGGTTTCTTTTACCTTAAGCTCCCTAATTGTCTCTAGTTCATTACATAACACCCAATCCAGTATAGCTGATCCCCTAGTAGGCTCAATGACAAACTGCTCTAAAAGGCCATCTCTTAGGCATTCAACAAACTCACTCTCTTGAGATCCATTACCAGCCTGATTTTCCCAATCCACCTGCATGTTAAAATCTCCCATGACTACCATAACATTGCCCTTTCAATCAGCCTTTTCTATTTCCTGTTTTAATCTGTAGTCCACCTCCCAGCCACTGTTGGGAGGCCTGTATATGACTGCTGAAAACATCCTTTTACCCTTGCAGTTTCTTAATTCAACCCACAAGGATTCAACGTCTTCTGATCCTATATCACATCTTTTTACTGATTTAATGCCATTCTTTACCAGTAGAGCCACACCAGCCTCTCTGCCTACCCTCCTATCTCTCCGATATAACATGTAACCTTGGACATTCAGCTCCCAACTACAACCATCCTTCAGCCATGATTCAGTGATGGCCACAACATAGCATCTGGCAATCTGTAATATTGTAACAAGATCATCCACCTTATTTCTTATACGACGCGCATTTAGATACAACACCTTGAGTACCGTATTTGCTACCCTTTCTGATTCTGCATCCCTAATGTTTTGATACTCAGCCTGTTGGCTGCAACTAACTTCCATCACCTGCCTGCCCTTCCTGCCAGTCTGACCGCACGTTGACATTATGACTTCCTGACGTTATGCCTGAGGAGTGTACAGTTTATGAATGAGATGATTTGGCCCACTTCAGCTACAGATAGAGCAAGAAGTTTTGCAAGACCACTATTTTGTTTGGTTTAGGCCAGTCATTGAATCAGAATCAGAATCGGAGTAAGATTTTAATATCACCGGCATATGTTGTGAAATTTGTCAACTTTATGGCAGCAGTACAATGAAATACATGATAAATAAATAAGGAGAAAAAAACTGAGTTACTTTATGTATGTCTATTAAGTAGCTAAGTTAAAATAAGTAGTGTAAAAACACAGAAGTAGTGAGATAGTGTTCAAGGGTTCAATGTCCATTTAGGAATCGGATGGCAGAAGGGAAGAAGCTGTTCCTGAATCACTGAGTGTGTGCCTTCAGGCTCTGTACCTCTTTCCTGATGGTAACAATGTGAAGAGGACTCATCCTGGATGGTGAACAATGTTAAATTAGTAGTTATTTATATTAAATTATAATTTCATTGTTTTTGTTGCCAAATTTATACTGTCGCTTACTTGATTAAAAAACTATTCAAGCAGTCTATAGCTATGACAACCTCTACCTGGAATTTTTTCAAGGTTTCCATTTCCTTGAAGGTTTTAATGCCAGTTGAAAGTAACTTTAACTCTTGACTCTGTGTTGTCTTGTCCATTCTTATTTATGCCTGTTTTAACCTTGTGTTCTTGCTTTATTTATACCATATCAAAAAAAGATTGAAAACATCTATTTTTATTGATCAAGGTTAAGAAAAAAAAGGAACAATATTTACAGATGAGGATAATTACTGAGTATGGAGCCAGGAACCAAGGTCTCAAAAGCCAGATGGAAGTGCCTTGTTTGTGGTTCCAGTCAGTTTAACACTGGTGTGTCTGTATTCAGTAAACATACTAATTTTGGAATGGCACGCCCTCATTAAAGTAAAAACAGTGCTGGAACTACCAAGAAGGCTGTATCTGTGGGAAGAGAAACAGAGTTAATTTCCCAGGTTGAAGACTCATCAGCAGAACCTGAACAAAGAGAAAAAAAAGTTCACGAAGCCATGGGGAGGGTGGGAGAGGAGATGTGTTCCTGATAAGGTTAAACTGAGGAGGCCACAGGGATAAGCTGTACGTAAGCTAAAATCATTGGGTCATTGGGAGCAGTTGAAGAGTGAGCACCTGGATGAAAGATCATTGACAAAAGCATGAAGATGAAAGAGACGGAAGATGTTGGAATCTAGAACAAAAACAGGTTCCATAGACAAAGATATAGAGCAGGGAAACATGCCCAGTAGGTCAGCTCCTCCACTTCCAGGGGTAAAAAGAAAAGGAGGGAAAAATATACGGACTAAAACAACGTAATCGACAGATGAATAGTACAGAGAGAAAATCACATTACCTGAAGTGATATAATTCAATAAAAGTCTGTGAGGCACCCAGAAAGATAATGTTTTATTTCTCAAACTTACACTGATTCTCAAAGTAATGTTAACTTAGTTTACCTCACTCCTCAGGCATTGCCTGATCATTCCCCACATTCTGTCCTTCACCACCTCTGTAATTTACAACTAACAACTTTTTTCCCAGTTCTAACAAAAGGTCTTTGACCTGAAACATTACATTTTTTCATTCCCCATGGATGCTGCCTGATCTGCTGACTTTTTCCAGCATTTTCTGTTTTTATATGAAAGGTTTTAAGGTGCTTTAAAACCTTGGCACTTATAATTCACTCTAGAGTAGCCAAGAACATAGTCCCCCTCCATTCCCTCCCCTTCGTTTCTCAGACTGTTTCAAAGCATCATTAGATCAAAATCTTCACCCTTGGCGAGAGTCCACTCTCTGCACTGGATCTTTAAAGCTAGATGCAGTGTTGCTAGGTCATAAGTAAAGCTAATGAGTCATAAAACATGAAGAAAATAATTAACAATCTTGTGGACTGAGCTTCAGTTTTATTCTCTAGCCCCCCCCACCACTTTGGTTTTGTTTAATATCTGATCTTCAGTAGCTGTGCTTTACACTCTATTGTTGTGAAGAAACTCCGCTGCATATAATGCTATCACTTGTCAGAGGACTGTGCCTGTGGGTGCTACAGCTGAGCAGAAGATCGGTGGAAGCCAAAACTGAGATGGAAAATACACAAGATTGAATAACATTTTAGTGTCCTGAAAACATAAGCTTACAAAGTGGATTTTTCCTAAACAAGTCACATTAGCTACGAGACAGCTGTGTTATAGCTACAAACAAAATATAACAAAAGCATAAAGAAATTAAATGGAAACATGGAGGGGAAAGTCAGTCAGCTTTTCTTAACCACTATGATTGCAGCAAACCAGCAGAAATATTTGCGTTAAATTGGGGAACAAGGCTGTCTGTCAGTGGGTGAGATTCCCAGAACTGTGAATGAGGTTCTAATGAATTTAAAAACGCAAACACGAGGAAATCTGCAGATGCTGGAATTTCAAGCAACACACATCAAAGTTGCTGGTGAACGCAGCAGGCCAGGCAGCATCTCTAGGAAGAGGTACAGTCGACGTTTTGGGCCGAGACCCTTCATCAGGACTAACTGAAAGAAGAGCTAGTAAGAGATTTGAAAGTGGGAGGGGGAGGGGTAGATCCAAAATGATAGGAGAAGACAGGAGGGGGAGGGATGGAACCTTATATTCCATCTGGGTAGCCTCCAACCTGATGGCATGATGGCTGGAAATTCAAGCAACACACATCAAAGTTGCTGGTGCTACTAAATCTCTTACTAGCTCTTCCTTCAGTTAGTCCTGACGAAGGGTCTCGGCCCAAAACGTCGACTGTACCTCTTCCTAGAGATGCTCCCTGGCCTGCTGCGTTCACCAGCAACTTTTATGTGTGTTGCTTCTAATGAATTTAACAGCATTGCCTTACTTAGTCAACTTCCAGCCCAGCAGCAACCAGATTAAAACCTGTCTGTCAATCTGATGGGAATGGCTGGACCAGAAAGGACAACACAGGCAGAGAGTCCGTTGATTGGAGTCCTGCAAGCTAATGAAACCCACTATCCGGTTCTCAGTTCCGAATTCTGAAGAGGGTGAACACAGGTTGATGAACAAAGTAGGAATCCCTCACCTGCTCCAGGGGATTTGACAATGCAGGGGAATAAACAAGTGTAGAAATGCAGTAGTCAGAGAGATTTTAACGGTTTGGACCAAATACATATATTCTTATATTAACAAGTACAGTTGTCAATTGGTATGTTGCCACCAGCTAATGTGGTGGTTGAAGTCACTGAGGCTTGTAAAAGATTGAGGGAGAAATTCAGTAAGCCTTCAGCCTTTAAAAGCAGGCAAACAGGCATAGGCAATCAGGTTGGGACAATGGGGAGTGTCGGGAGCCTGCTGGCATATTGGGTCCAGTAAGGTAGTTTGGAAAAGGATTCAGATTCTTTGGGAAATAGGGAAAAATATTTAAAACGGAATATTACTGATAGCAGTTGCAAGGTTGCTCCTGTTGCATAGGAATGGGAAAATGCAAACTGGAAAATAGAGCAGGTGAATGTCGTGGTGCAGAAGTGAAGGTTTCAAACTCTTTGGCTCTGAGAGGAAGGGTAACATGTATATGATGCGTGGGGTTTACCCGAACAGAACTAATGCTACCACTGAAACTTCGCCAGCACCTTTATGGTGGTTTGAAGCTAAACTTGTACACACTGGGATTTAAAAAGATAGCAATAATGAGAGAAGTGAAAGGGAGATATGGACACTAGCAAAATTCCAAAGTAGGGACCAAACTTGAGGAAAACAACAAAACTATTAAATGTAGTATTAAACTGTATGAATACTAAAGCTCACAGTACAAGTTGTAGGTTTGGCAAACAGCAGGCACAATATACTGTGTCAGGTTATCCTGTGATGGCACTAACAAAGAAGGCCCTGGCTGGACAACCTTTCTGTTTACAAAGTGTTTAGGAGTCAAAGTGAAGGAAAAATGATAGATGACAAATGAATATTGAATGAGGATGATGGTAAAGTTCTATATTAAAGGGATATGCTAGGTCAAGTAATAAAATCTGAAAAGAATTGCAAAGAATGAGAGAGTCAGACTGGGATGTGAATGAAATTCTTGCCATCACATCAATTCAAATGTTCTATTCGTATAGATGGGAGCTCTTTATATTTGGACTGTTTTCAGCATCCCTTAGTTATATCCTTATGTCTTGCGTCATGGCTTGCTGTGTGACAAATTAACACTTAAATTAAACCCCCAGGATTAAGATGCAGTAGAACAGGACAAGATGAGAGCCCTTCAGAGGGCAAGAGCCAGCAGTCCTGAAACTCTGTTATGAATAGTGGAATCTGTAAGTGTACCTGATGTGAGTAGCAGCAAAACCTGGTCAGTTCAAGGCCCAGTATGATAAGAGATGCCAGGTTGGTCTTTGCCCACTGGTCTGTGCCTTTCCTTAGTGCTGAGTGGCTGGGACGCAATGAATTGCCAATGTCTGTCCCCAGGCGTTGGCCTTGAAGATCTCAAATGCAAGAAACAGATAGCAATGGCCCAGAAATTCCTGCCAGGGTGACCTCCCACCACCCCACTCTCCAATGATCTCTGCTCACCTTCTTAGAAAAGCTGCCACAATACTTTGACATCCAAAAGCATTCAGAAAATAAAACCGATAATTGAATATTTGAAGTCTGTCAAGTAACTTGTTCTGTTTTCCTGAATGCAGTTGTTTCTTAAATTCAAGCTGCAACAGACCAGAGTACTGAAGGCTTTGAAAATGCTGGGTGAACAAATTTTGCATATGGCTATGGGAGTGTGAGTGTGTGTGTGTGTGTGTGTGTGTGTACACACACATAAAAGAGGCAGAGAGGGATGCAACATAAAAGCTGTTCTCACCTGTTCATCTGGTATGTACGATGACATTACAACAGAAAATGTAACAGGTGAGTGGTGCAAACAAAACATTAAAAATGAAAATTGAGAATATTTTTCAACGTCTTTCACATATTTTGGCATTGCATAAACATTCAGATTTAACACTGTGTTTGGAGTAGCAATATTTCTTTCAGTCTTTTAAGGAATTGATCTTTGTGCCAAGACTGTTAGGCATGTGTGTGAGTGCTTGATTCCTTCCCCTGCTGATGAAATTCAATGGGGAGTGGGGAGAATTTTCCTCTCACAGCTTGCACCTGGAACCAATGTTGTACACTCTTCTCAAGTGACAATATGGAAGTGGTCAGAGGATGTAAGCACCAGAGACCTCCTATTTGCTATGTTTATTTAGTTCTGATGAAAGGTCCCAGACCTGAAATGTTATCTGTTTCTGTCTCCTCGGGTGTTGCCAATTGTTTCCAGCAGTTTACTCAGGATGTGTTATAGAAATGATTGTGGACCTGAAAAGAGACAGAAAGGAACATCTCCTCCAATGGTGGAATGAATTGCATTTTGTAACTTGTTCCTTCCCCTACAAGTTGAGTCCAATTTTTACCCAGAAATTTTAACTGAGAGCTCTGATGCTATATTTAAGATCTTTATCCTCACAATGTTCTCCTTCACCTCTTCTGATACAAGATGAAAAGAATTTGGTGCCTTCGAACTTATGGAGTTTAACTTATTAATACAAATCCTTTAAGGTTCTCACTTTGTACCGAATCAAGGAGAATGATTTAGGGCTGGGGAAGAACAGGACAGGTGAAAGAAACCAGTACATAGTCCCTGCAAATCTTAGTTTAAGCAAAGTTACTTAGCATCAGACATTCACTTTTACAATTTGTAACACTGGCTTTGTGATCTTAATAGGATCACAAACCCAGTTTACCTTCCTTGCATTAGCAATAAGGATAAGGATGTCATTGCTGACTATTTCCTCAATGGTTACCTTAAAATATATATTATTCAGGAATTCCACTGCCATGAACTAGTAGACAACCTTTTTGTATTATAAGTTTATCAATAAACTTTGTCAGTTGAACTAGATGAAAAGCATTTCAGCAGATTCTAATACATATAAAATGAAGATAAAATGCCATACAATTTTATGTAAATATTGCTTTTGTTTATTTTTATGACAATAATGTTCTACAAGATTAGATCTAAATTGGATCTTTAAAGGTGTTCAGAATTAAGATGGTTCTGTGTAATTTTCAAATCTGAGTTAGATTTGATTAGTAAGTGAGAAGGGTAGATGTGAAATGACCAACAAGCCATTTGGTAATTGCGTGCACTAAGTGCAGTTTAGCAGGTGCAGAATGAATGAAGTTAACCATGGACTATTGTGGCTGAGGTTCTTCAAGCTACAATGGTCCATAGCTCATTTGGGATCACTGCTGGTAATAATGGAGTCATTTTGGTGTGAGCCCAGGACAGATACTGGAACAGAATTCAACACTATGGCAGCAGAGGTGGGCACACAAGGAAAGGGCCAGAGCAATCAAGATTCTCCATCAACAAAAGCCTCACCCTGCAAAATGTCAAGATACAAGTCCCATTTCTACCACAGACTAGATTTCATCATGCTCTTCTGTAGCAGACTCCATGGGAGCTTTGGAAATAAATCTAACTTTTAAGCAGTGTTCCTGTAGGCCTGATCCCTTCATTTTAGGCTGTTTTTCTACTCTACTCCATCCATTCCCAAAAATAATGTTGAGAAATGCCAACAGAACTTATGGCAAAACACAGAAAAATCCAATGTATCAAAATGGTACCATTATGTACAAAATATCAATAGGCTTTCATGGGGCCTATAACATGAACTTCCCTCCACTCAGGACATTTACAGAAGTAGGTGCAGAAAGAAGGCCTGGAAGATCATCAGGGACACCAGTCACCCCAAACTGTTTCAGCTGCTTCCATCTGTCAAATAGTACCACAGCATTAAAGCCAGGACCAACAGGCTACAGGACAGCTTCTTTCTACAACCATTAGACTTAAAAATTCACATGTCTGTACATTGCGACAGAATCATAACACAAAGATTTTTACTCCCTCACATGTGGGATGGATGTAAGATTTAAGTAAATTCAATTCAATATATTAAAGAAGTGAATAAACAAGGAAGATGGAAAATTGATGAAGAAAACAAGAATATTGTTTGGTTAAGCCATAAGAAACAGCCTTTTTTCAGTGTTCAGTGGTCCTAATTTTTCCAAGGACTGTCCTATTACAGTCCTGAGTTTCTTGACAATGACCTGTGAAGGGCATAGCTCCAGAAATACAAAAAGTCAGGTAGAAGTGCTTAAATATGCTAAATAGAAAAGCAAAGTCATTGAACCATATAGAAATAAAACAGCTGAGACGAACAATGAAGTTTTGTGTGTGTTGAATGAAGTTTACTGTTCAATTTACCATGCCTCTTCTGTGCAAAGGTTCAGTTCTTTTCTTTTGCTTCTTTCAGAGTAAATAATAGAGCACATTTTCCTACAGTGTAGCTCAGCATTTCAACTCAAGGAATAAATCCAAGAAGAAATTCTGATAAACAGTTCTAAATCATCCCAGATTACAGACTAGAAGGAAGATCTATGCCCTGTATAAATGACATATTATTTTAATTTAATACATGCCAATAAAATATCCTGAGAAGTTGTCTTCACTCATAATTTTTAGGCATTGCACTGGAAATTGCCCTGTGTGTTCAGTTAGGCAAATGTTATATTTGTGTATGTGGAGTGGAAACCACTGATATATGAGGATAAAAGCTGTTCAGTTGAGACCCACATTATGGATATAATAGGGTTTCCAGTAAGATTTTGCCTATCATTGGTACAAAAAACTGCAGATGCAATATATCTCAGATAAAGTATGAAAATGCCAGAACAAACAGCATGTCAGGCAGTGTCAGTAGATAGAAACAATACTGTATTTGGATTATGAGAACACTTAGTCCTCGTTTATTGTCATTCAGAAATGCATGCATGCATTAAGAAATGATACAATGTTCCTCCAGAGTGATATCACAGAAAAACAGGGCAAACCAAAGACTAACACTGACAGAACCACATAATTATAACATATAGTTACAGCAGTGCAAAACAATACCATAATTTGATAAAGAGCAGACCATGGGCACGGTAAAAAAAAAGTCTCAAAGTCCTGATCGACTCCCGAGTCCCTGATAGCAGGCGGCAAAAGGGAGAAACTCCCTGCCGTAAACCTCCAGGCACCAACAACTGCCAATGCATTGGAAGCACCCAGCCACAGCCGACACTGAGTCTGTCCATCCTAAAACATCAAGCCTCCGACCAGCCCCTCCAATACAGCCTCCCAAGCGCCATCCTCTGCTGAGCGCCTTCGACCTTGCCCCAGTCACCAAAACAAGCAAAGCCGAGGAT
The DNA here is from genome assembly GCF_963921235.1 of Mobula hypostoma. NCBI lineage: Eukaryota > Metazoa > Chordata > Chondrichthyes > Myliobatiformes > Myliobatidae > Mobula > Mobula hypostoma. The sequence goes on from NC_086112.1 coordinate 55,655,482, forward strand.
TCCGGGCCTTCTCCTCAGGAGATTCCGAACCACACAGTAGCAGCAGCAGTGAAGCGGGCATTTCAGAAGTTTCTCCAGATGTTCTTCCGTACTCTCACGTCTGTCTCCATCAAATCAGAATTGTGCACGGTATCCTACTTGACACATAACAAATATTATTCACCGGAGGGGCCACATAAAATGCAATATTTCATTTCAATAGGTTCAATAGTTACATTTAATGTCAGAGAAATGTATACAATATACATCCTGAAATTCTTCTTCTTCACAAACATCCACAAAAACAGTGGAGTGCCCCAAAGAATGAATGACAGTTACATGTTGGAACTCCAAGCCCCCCCAGCTCCCCCCTCCCATGCACAAGCAGCAGCAAGGCAACAACCACCCCTCCACCAGCAAATCGGAACCGGCACCCCCTACCAAGCATTCAAGCGTGCAGCAAAGCATCAGACTTGCAGTATCTCAAAGACTATTCATTCGCCTGGTAATTTGACATACCACAAGCTCTCTCTCTCTCTCTCTCACTAATAATGGAAAAAGAGGTGTTTCTGTTTCACAGTGAGAGGGGAGACATAGCAAGCAACTCACTGATTTATGTTGTTAAAAGTCTGTTGCGTTGCTTTTTCCGAGCCCTGCGCCCAGAGAGCATAGGTCTCTCTACACACAGCCAGCAGCTAGCCCACAGCTTCCAATCTTCCGCGTTCTCCCACAACACCTCAGTCAGGGGAACTGGCTTAGAATCTGCCCGTCTCCACAGCCACGAAAATCTGGCACCCCGAAGGCACGCGAGTCTTCCAGGCTGCGTCCTTGGCATATTAAAAAGCAGTTGGTCATGAGGTCCTGAGTGCGGGTCCATTCCCACAAAGAACCGAACTTGCAGAAGTAGCACAACTAATTTTCAAAGATTAACTACTTGACATGATCCATAAAGTGATGTGACCCTCAATGAGCAGAATTACAGAAGTGGGGTAAAAGTGACTGTCCTTGTCTTCAAGGTAGTATTTCACCACACGTGGCTAAAAGGAGCTGCGGTAAATGTGTAATCAGCAGACTCCTATTGGTTGGAGTTACATTTTACGTAAAGCAAGTTAATTGCAGTTGCTGAAGGTCAATATTCTTACCTCTGGAAAACTGCAAACTCCCTCAAGGCAATGTCCTAGGCCCAGTCTCTTTCAGTTGACTTTCCTTCCATCACTATATCAGAAATGTGGGTATTTTCTGATGATTATTCACTTCCATTCTCAAATCGTGTAGTCCACAATTGCAAATGGTGAGACCCAGATAATAATTAGGCATGGGTTATGCTAGTGCTTCTGTTAAATCTACTCTGCATTCCCTCTAGGAAGACAAGAACAGAAAAATATAAATAGAAACAGATACAAGTTATGTGCTTCTCCAGCCAGCTCCACCATTCAATAAGATCATGGATCATCTGATCTAGGCCTAAGATCCAGTTTCCTCCCTGTTTCCTTCATGCATTGAATTTTCCGTAGCGTTTGATTATATTCACTGACTATCCCGCAACAGCCATTTGGGGGATAGCATTCAAAAGTTCACAACCCTCTGGGCACCACAGCAGCAGAGCAGTTAGCACAATGCTATTACAGATCGAGTTCAATTCTGGCAGCCGCTGAAAGGAGCCTGTACCTCCTTCCCGTGGAATGTGTGGGTTTTCTCTGAGTGCTCCGGTTTCCTCCCACATTCCCTAGATATACCAGTTTGGGGGTTAATAGGTCATTGTAAATTGTTCTGTGATTAGGCTAGGGTTAAATTGGGCATTGCTGGGTGGCATGACTCAAAGGGCTGGGAGGCCCTATTCCGCATTGTATCTCGATAAATAAATAAATTAATTAAGTTACTTCCTCTCTTCTCTGCTTTAAATAGGTGATACGCTTATTCTGAAATGAAATTCCTTAATTTTATGTTTCTGCCATGAGAGGAAACATCCTCTCAAAGTCCACTCGACCGAACTGCCTCATTCCATTGATGCTTGATGTTTCAATGAAATCACCTGTTTCTACTAAATACCATTGAGAATTAGCCCAATACTCAAAAGTACTCTATTGGATTTAATATTATTTTTTAAATTTTTTATTATTTTTGCTCCAGTGCAAAACATAAAAGTCCAGCATTATCTGCGTTTTTTCGAGATTTAGTATGTGCTGAAGTTTTTAAAAGTCGTTATGTTTTAAATTGGACAGAGCTGGCTGATTTATAGTTCTCTCAAAGTTTCAATGTAAATTTATTATCAATGTCCATACTACCCTGAGATTCATTTTCTTATGGGCATTCACGGGAAGTAAAAGGAAACTTGATAGAGTCAATGAAAAACTACACACAAAGATGGACAAACAACCAATGTGCAAAAGACAACAAACTGCAATTACAAAAAAAAAACAAAAAAAAAATTACTGAACACATGAGTTGTGGAGGCCTTGAAAGTGAGTCCATAGTTTGTGGAATCAGGTCAGTATTCGGGCAAGTGAAGTTATCCACTCTGGTACAGGAGCCTGATGTTTGGGGGATAATAACTGTCCCTGAACCTACTAGTGTGTGTACCTCCTTCCTGATGGCAGCAGAGAGAAGAGAACATGGCCTGTATGATAGGCGTTCTTGATGATAGCTGCTTCTTTCCTGCGACAGTGTTCCTAGCAGATGTGCTCAGTAGTGGGGAGGACGTTACCTGTGATGCACTGGGCTGTATCCACTACTTTTTGTGGACTATTCCATTCAAGGGCATTGATGTTTCCATATGAAGTTGTGATGCAACCAGTCAGTATATTCTCCACCATGCATTTATAGAAGTGTCCAATTAAAACCACTGAAGAAATTAAGAAAATCTATATCCAGCAAACTGCCCCGCTAAACGTCAGCATCAATGCTTCCATAACCAGGGGAGAATTGTGTTTTTCTAGGCCAAATCATCGACTCAGCTCTACAGCTTCTTTAAGTTAGTTGGACTGAGACAGTTTTTGCTTAGAAATTGAAACTAGATAAACTTGAATTAATGTAGTTTATCAGATTTCACATCCATTCTCACAATCTCACTTGATTTTACATGTGAGTGATTTGCTAATTGTTGTACTGAAGTTGGGCAGAACTACATGTATATGCTTTGTGCGAAGGTCCCAGCCCTGACTAAATATTATAAAACATAAATTTTGAAGAATAACATTACCACAACATTGATTTTTATGGTCTAACCATCCCTGAATTGATAAGATATTAGCTTTAGTGCTATAGAAAAGTATGAGCCAACTCACCTGGATTGAGAAAATGTTCATCTCAGACTTACTTCCTTACTCACTGCCTGTTATGCCTCTGGTGCTTGGGGCAGCAATAAAGTCCTCCATTTCTGTCTGTCTATATCGTCACACACAGATATAGAAGGATTCTTCATTGCTGTGTCCATAACAATTGTGTTTAACCAGTCAGGATTGTTAACCCTGAGCCAAACCCTGGGGTCTGGAGGACTGGTGGACCATTCTTAGTCTGGCCTCTACCCTTTGGCATGGGGAGATCAGGGGAGGATCAAGAGCTGGAGAGGGTCAGCAACTTAAAATTCCTCAGTTTTGTAGTTTCAGAGGACCTGTCTTGGGCCCAGCATGTAAGTGCAATCACAAAGAAAGCACGGCAGTGCCTCTGCTTCGTTAGAAACTTGCGAAGATTCGTCAAGACATCCAAACCTTTCACAAACTTCTATAGATGTGTGATAGAGAGTATACTGACTGGCTGCATTACAGCCTGGTACGGAAACATCAGTGCCGTTGAACTGAAAATCCTTCATAAGGTAGTGGATATGGCCCAGTCCATTACGGCTAAAGCCCTCCCCACCATTGAGCATATCTGTTACGACATGTACCCATCCGCACAAGCATCTGAGGTTTAGACGCTCTAACTCCTAGGAGTATGGTTAGATGGCATGGCCTTTTTAAAGATTCAGGCAATAATGTTTTAGTGGCCAAGGATTGAGCATTTAAGGAGCACCTGAACGACGTTCGGTGCTCAATCTTAAACCTACTCATGATTTTGTCCAGTGTTTGTTTTCAGCTCAGATTCTCGATTCAGTTTCAAACCCTGTCTTGATCCTAACCTTGGACCCTCCAGCATTTGTGTACAAGCCATTCTCGTCAAGGACTCTCACCACAGTACGATTGAGCCAGTATGGGCCCAGCGGGGTATCAGAGTCTTCCGTCCGCTGTGACCAGCCACAGAGAACATATCTCCCAACAAAGCCTGGAGATACATAAGCCCCAGGTAGCCATGGGTCAACTTTTGCAAGCAGGAGGCCAGAGTCGCAAGGGAGAACCAGTTAGTCCCACTCCAGAGCCAGTATATCTTCAAACCCTGGAGAGATTTGATGGTGACTGGGGTTCTTGCCATGGCTTCCACATCCAGTGCCTGCTAGTGTTTGAACTCCAGCCATCCCGGTTCCCTTTGAAGAGTGGAAAGGTGGCCTTCATTATCTTTCTTCTGGCCTTGGAATGCAGGTCAGAGATTTGCTTGGACTCGGAGGAATTTGTGGCCACCATGAGGGAGGTGTTTCATCACCCCCACTGGAGCAAATCAAGGAAGTGCCCAAGCAGTATGGAACTCTAGCTGCTGAGCCAAAGGGCTCCAGTCGCCAGGTCCCGTCTGAGGGAAAAGTTCTAAGATGGATCCTTGGAACCTAGTCCCAGGAGTGGAAGAACCATTTGGCATATCTCACTACCAATGTCTGAGGAGATGGACGAACATCCGGACTGTGATTTTGTTTCTGTTTTCACTAAAGACTTTTGTGGATCTATAGGGGAGTCTGCAGAAGCACCCCTGCCATGGACAGAGTCTCGGAAGTCATCCTCAGTGGAAGGTTCAGGGGTAGTAGCAGCTCCCAAGCCAGAGTTCTCAAGGGAAAGGCCTCAGTTCTTCCACCACACCGACCCTATAACTTGCAATAGATCTACTGCCAGGTACGTGTCCTTCACAGGGTTGATTCTACCCACTCTCAGGCCCAGAAAGAAATGCTATGTAGGAGTTCATAAAGGAGGCTCTTGCCTGGGATTCATTTGGCCCTCCACCTCTCCAGCTGGTGCTGGCTTCTCCTTCGAACAGAAGGGGGATGGGCACTTGCAGCCCTGCATTGCTTATAGAGGGCCGAACCTCATAATGGTCAAGAATCATTACTTTCTTCCACTCATGAACACTGCTTTCAAGATTCTCCAAAGCACAAGAGTATTCTCGAAGCTGGACTTGTAGGGTGCATACAACCTTGTTCGCATAAAGGAGGGTGACGAGTGGAAGATGGCATTCAAAACACGGGAGGGGCACTATGAGTACCTGCCAATGCCCTTCGGCCTTATGAATACACCAGCAATTTTCCCAAGTGATGTGCTCCAGGATGTTCTCCATAAGTTCATCTTAGTCTACTTGGATGACATCCTAATTTTCTTGAAGTCCATGGACAAGTACGTCGCTCGTGTCAGAGATATCCAAAAGAGGCTTCTTGATCATGGACTTTACATCATGCTGGAGAAGTCTGAATTTCTCATAACTACTATTTCTTTCTTGGGTTTCATCATATCTAATAGCAATCTCAAGGTGGACCCTAGTAAGACGCAGGCAGTCAGAGATTGTCCACCACCTTTCAGTGTTAAGTAGGTCCAGTGATTCCTGGGATTTACCAACTTTTATCGAAAGTTTATCAGAAACTTTCGTGTACTGTGTACATTTATTTCCAGGCAACTATCCCCAGAAAAGGTGAATTACATAGGGAATAGAGAGCTGCTTGTGGTCAACATTCCCTGCAGGAATGGTGTCATTGGCTCGAGGGGACCAAGAACCTTTTTACCGTATGGATGGACCACAAGAACCTGGCTTATATTCAGGAGGCAAAAAGACTGAATTCCGGACAGGCCAGGTAGTTTCTTCTCTTTAACCGTTTTAATTTCATCCTGACCTATCAACCAGGATCTAAGAACCAGAAGTCAGATGCCTCGTCCTGTCTGTTTGACAAACCCAAATGAGAAAAGCAGCCTACCACCATTTTGTCCCAAGCCAAGGTGATAGTGCTAATTGATGCAGTTGTTCGCAAGGCCCAGGTGCAAGGAAAGATTCCTCAGACTGGCCCTCTGGATTGGCTGTTCATTCCTGGTCCCATCTGGTCTTAGCCCTTCAATGGAGACATGCATCAAGAATGACCACTCACCCAGCGGTTGCCAGGACCCTCGAGTTCATTAATCGAAAATATTGGTGGCCTGGGATAACGAAGGAGGTCCATCAATAAGTGCAGGCATAAGGAGCCCCACACCCTACCTCAAGGATTCCTTCAACCCTCTGCCTGTTCCGGAAAGACCATGGGAGCACATCTCCATGGACTTTGTCACGGGTCGTCCTCCTTCCAAGAGGAAGACTGTTATCATGGTAAACATGGATCATTTTTCAAAGGCTTGCAAATTCATTACCTTGGACAGACTACCATCTGCAGCAGAGATGGTCAAGATTGTCCTGCAGTAGGTTTTCAGAATCCACGGTTTTCTAGTGGACATGTGTCGAATCATGGTCTGCAATTCACATCATGTTTCTGGAGGGTGTATTGCAAACTGATAGGGGCACCAGTGAGTCTTTCCTCTGGGTTTCACGCAAAGTCCAAAAGCCAGATGGAATGGGTGAACCAAGATATGGAACGTACCCTAAGATACCTGGCCTCTGAAAGACCGAACAAGTAGAGCAACTATTTGACGTGGGCAGAGGTTGCCCACAACACTTTACAGCTGAAAGGTGTTTCTTCTTTTATGTTACTGCGTAGGCTATTAAAATAGCTTTTTTGTTATGTTATAATTAAAATGGCTTCTTTGTTATGTTAACTGCTGAGAAAGCCCTCCAGCTAGCAGTTTGTTTCGATTATGTTATTGATAAGTGAGCGAACAAACCAATTGGGATAGATGTTATTCTTTTTGTGTGTCAGTAAGTTATTGTGATGCACGGGATTTTGGGCAGAAGGCGCAAGAGCGAGACAGAGGATGGACAAGGTGCTGTGAGTCGGCTAACGGGGTCAGACCCCGAGCAGGAGTCCGAGGCCCAGAGTGTTCGGTGAGGAGAGGAGACAGAGACGGACTCGTGTGGAGTGTCTGGTCGACCACTATTGTTGGTCCCAGTGGCAAGTCGAAGTGATCCGCGGGGATCGCAGGGTGAAGAAGGAAGGTACTGAGCTCCAACTGTTTGTGCACGAAGAGATTGAACTTTGATAAGTGTGGCGCCTTTTATTTTCCTTTCATATTTTATCTCTGTTAGTTATACAGTTCCAGTAATATCTATAAACTGTAATTCATTTAATCGTATCCAGTGTATTGTCTGTTATTTGGCAGGGTGGGGTACATCACACAGCATCCACACAAACTAATTACCCATTTTGGCAGGGCCAAGGGTTGTCTCCCTAGATGACAGTGAGCTGAGCGACCATGCGGCTTGCCAGGGGGCTACATTTGGGGGCTTTTATCCGGGATTAGATTCAGTGGTGTGCTGTGTGGTTGCCCTGTTTAAATCAGTAATATTTGTCTCTGTGGGTTATTTGCTGGTTATTGCTGCATGCGTGTTGGGTGAGGTCTTTGTTCGAGTTCAGACTAGCGTTGATGTGTTGATGGTGGGATTCAGGGCTGTTCATACTGTTGGGAGAGAGAGGAAAGAGTGGTCTGATTCCGAGGTAGTGTCTGCGAATAAATTGTCCAGCTCTGGCAGGCTCCGCCTGGCTTTTGGGAGACTATCCACCCCAAGAGGGGTGGAGGCGGGCGAGACGTGGGAGGAGCGGATCTCTCAGTTGTTAGAGGAGTGGCAGTGCTCGGTTGAGGGAGAGTGACAGGAATTGGTTGAAAGTTTGAGTAGGCGGGCTGTTGACAGGGTTAGAACTGTCAGGTTCAATTACACTGAAGTGACAGCTGCCAGTTATCTGAAAGAGGGGGAAAAGTTTTCAGTGTGTCTTCTCTGGCTAGGAGGGCAGCTAAATTGCTTGCAGTGCCAGGGGGATCATTTCAGGGGATCAGCCCCTCCCTAATCAGAGAGGTGTCGGGAAACTTAGTGGAAGCCCAGTGGGGGAAAGGCTTGGGGTCTCTGGGGAAGCACGTTCCCAGCAATGTACCAATGAACTTCCGAAAGGAAAAAACCCTATTCCTGAAGGCTTAGAGGGACCACGCCCCAGGGTGTCGTTACGGATAGAGGGAAGCGATGCTAAAGCCATCCTCGACACCGGGGCGCAGGTCAACTTGTTGTACAGTTCGTTTTACAACTGGTGTCTGAAGCATTTACCCTTGACAACCGCAAGGGCACCAGAGATTTGGGGTGCCAGTGCCAGTAATTATCCAGAAGACGATGACTGGCTAATGACCCTGGAGTTCATGGAGGCAACGTCTGGGCATCCAGCGTGTCGAGTTGCTTCTGACAACGTGTGTAGCAGCCTTGAGCCGGTACCGAATTTAAACGAGACCCGGCGGTGGTACGGCCTGGGGGAAGTAGCTGAGGGTGAGACCCTCTTAGTAGATGCTCCGAACTACCACAAGGGAGGGGAGTTGACCGCTGAAGACACCTCAGTGAGAGAGAGGTCGCGGCAACTGGACCCTGGCGCCGTGGAAGACGTAGGCTGCGTGTGTGCAGATTATGCGATGCGGTTTAATGTGCTGGATCTGAGGAGTGGATGTTGCCAGATCCCAAGGAGTGCGGCTGATGAGCAGGAGATGGCCATTATTGGTTCCCTAGGATTCTTCCGATCTGATAAGATGCCAAAGGGCATATCCGGAGCCCCTGCAACCTTCCCGTAGGGCATGAGGAAGACCATGGGGGAAGTGAAGGTGTGTGGAGTTTTGGTGTATGTGGATGACCACCTAGAGCTTGGATTCGCCTGGGGGGACTATGAGGTGAGGCGAGTGGCTGAGCCTGGCCGACAGATGCAAAGTGTCACATATGGAGAAGCTTTTGGCCAGAGGAGTTTGGTGCAATGTGAGAGATATGGCCCCACATACCAGTTGAACCTCCTGGTGTTGGAACAGATGGTGGAGGACCGGGAGATGGAAACCCAGGTCGTCAATCGGAATGAGACACAGGGGAGAGAGGGGATTTGCACTGCTGAACTGAACACTCAGAAATGCAGGCCGGAGACTGAGTGCCACTCTTGCAGGACGACCATTGCAGACTTGGAATTCACGTTCATCAAAGTGGAGAAGGAGAAATGGAATTCCGAGCCGACACTGCGGTCATGTACTGATGAATTAATCCAGCCAGACGAAACAATGACCCACCTTCGAAGGGATCAGCAGAAACTCAAGACGTCGATCCAGAAAAGATTGGAAGACTTACAAGTTGGGGGAGATCAAGGAAGCTGTCTGACTAAGGCCAACAGAAAACCGAGAGCCCAGAGAGGCGAGTTTTACTACACTCCCGAGGAGATATGGTATAGCAATGGAGGACAGATCTCGGAAAAGGGAGGCAGAGGCTTGAAAGGAACCTGAAGACGACTATCGACAGTTTAAATGAAGTGGAAGAAGTCATCAGGGAGAAAAAGCAGGAGACTGAACATCCTTTAATTGCTGCTTTTCAGGCCAGGGTGGAAGAAGCTGGTGGGGTAACTGCATCCCAGATTGAGGTGACCAAGAAGTGTGAGTCAGAACTGCTGAGACTGTGGCGAGAGTTGAAGGAGTCCCCGAAGAAGCTGATGTCCCGACTGCAGGAGGCTGAAGGGGTAGCCCCGGCTAAATGCTTCAGTTTGGAGAAACTCAAACAGCAGCTACCGATCGAGGGAATGAGGAAGAATACGGATTTGAAGGATGATGTGCTGGACATGTGGTACCTGCTGCCTTTCGTTAACTTCCCCGTGATTGAGGAAGAGACCTTTGGCCCTTCTCCCACTGAGTCAGGTGTAGTGGGGAGGGCTAGCTGTGGGCAGCCTGGGTTACAGCAGGACCGGGAAGGAAAAGATGCAGGGCCCCAGACCCGGGACAGGGGGCTCCGAGTTGCAGTAGAGGCATGAGTGAGAGATTGAGAGAGGAATTGGCAAGCAGACCCGAGGTATTCCCCGTAGGGTCCAAGCCTTAAGGGTTTGGGTGAGGGGGTACGGAGGTGTCGGAGGATTAGGAAACTTCCGGATAGGCTGGCCTATGTAGCATCCGTGGGACCGGGCGTAAGGTCCACTGTTTGGGGAGCAATGTCACTGTGTGTACCTGGATTGGGTTTTTGTGTCTGCAGAACTGGTTGGCGAGTTGTTTAGAAGTCATGAGGACATGACTTTATTTGGTGGGGGCAGAGCGTAAGGGGTTTCTTCTTTTATGTTACTGCGTAGGCAATTAAAATGGCTTCTTTGTTATGTTAGCTACTGAGAAAGTCCTCCCGCTAGCAGTTTGTTTGGATTATGTTATTGATAAGAGAGCGAATGAACCAATTGGGATAGACGTTATTCTTTCCAGTGTGTCTGTAAGTTATTGTGATGCGCAGGTTTTGGGGCAGAAGGCGCAAGAGAGAGAGAGAGGATGGACAAGGTGCTGTGAGTCGGCTAACGGGGTCAGACCCCGAGCAGGAGTCCGAGGTCCAGGGTGTTCGGCGAGGAGAAGAGAGGGAGACGGACTCATGTGGAGCGTCTGGTCGACCATCGTTGTTGGTCCCAGGCGGCAGGTCGAGGTGGTCCGAGGGGATCACAGGGTGAAGAAGGAAGGTCCCAAGCTCCAACTGTTTGTGCACGAAGAGATTGAACTTTGGTAAGTGTGGCGCCTTTTATCTTCCTTTTATATTTTATCTCTATTAATTATATAGTTCCAATAATATCTATAAACTGTAATTCATTTAGTCGTATCTGGTGTATTGTCTGTTATTTGGTGGGGTGGGTACGTCGCCCAGCATCCACACAAACTAATTACCCAGTTTGGCGGGGCCAGCGAGCTGAGCGACCCTGAGGCTTGCCAGGGGGCTACACAGCATTCAGTGCATGGGATGTCTCCTTTCAAATGCCAATTTGGGTATCCTTCACCACTCTTCTCTGAGCAGGAGGCAGAGATTGTGGATCCTGTAGCTGAAGATCTAGTCCGACACTCAAGGAAAGATGAACGAGGGCAAGGGAGGTTTTGTTAGCTTCTACCTGGAATGCTGAAATAAAGTCTAACCACAAGAAAAGATAGGGACCAGTTTTGCAGCCTGGGTAACAGGTCTGATTGTCAACCCAGGATTTGCCTCTGCCAGTGGAGTCCAGGAAAATGGTGCCCAAGTTCATTGGACACTTTAGGATTCTTAGGAAAGTAAACCTGATGGCCTACACCTTGCATCTCCCCAAGACCCTCAAGATCAATCCCACCTTCTACATTTCCAAGTTAAAGCTTGTGAACACCAGCCTGTTAGCCCCACCACCGTCAGCCCCACTCCCACCCAGGTTTGTTGTTGGGGTACACGTTTTCACCGTGAGAAGAATTTTGGACTCATGTACTGTTTGAGGTGCTCGGCGATATCTCATGGACCGGGAAGGATTTGGACCAGAGGGGAGGAACTCACATCATAGTAATGATAAGGCTGCAAAAAAATACCTAATTGATTGTGTGGTATCTGGAATTCCTGGAGGGAATGCAATATGCCGTATAACAAAAATCAAGAAAAAAACTTCTCTTTTATGCTAAAATCCCCATCTATTTCTGATATCCCTTTTTCAGGGAAACCTCATAAGGAAGTTGGTGGCATTTAGAATCATAGAGTGATAAAACAGATCCTTCAGCCTGCCAGCCTGCCATAGCCATGCTGACAATGAAGTAGCCATCTGTCCTATTCCCATTTCCCAGCACCCCCTCCTTCCATGTTTTGGTGATTCAAGTGCTCATTTATATACTTTTTAAATGTTGTGAGTGTACCTACCTCTACCAACATTTCAAGGAGCGTATTCACCCTACAGCCACCCCCTGGATGAAGAAAATTCTTCCTCAGATTCTTTCTCACTCTCTTAATCATATCACCTTGGGTTTTAGGCTTCTTCATTACGTGGGAAAAAAATCTCATTACCTGGCTATCCAATGATAATTTTGAACACCTGTCCATCAACCTTTCTCACTTCAAAGAAATCCAAAACAGCCCATCCATTTTCTCCTCATAATGCAATTTATATTTGCACAATATAAAATAGATTAGTTGGTAACTATTTTAAAAAGGTAGGACAAAATATCTGATGAAGTTCCCCTGTTGACAAGCTGAATCAAAGGCAATGTTAATAAATGTTAATAAGTGTATTTTATACTTGAAATAACTTACATGATGAAATATTAATGGAAGGATTCCCATCTTTTGTAGAAATACTAATAATCACAGTTTTAAAAATAGGACTAAAATTGCGTGCAATGGATTGAAAACCCAGGAAGTAATAATATTCATTGGACTTGAAATGAGAGCCAAAATGAGTTTCTCCTCAACCAGCATTAGTGACCATTTACTCTAAAAGACTGGTGTTTATACCGTATGTCTTGTATACAAAAAGGAATGCAAGAACTAAAATAATTTCAATGTACAATATTAAAGCTTTCAATTATCATTTGTTTAATTTACTTGGCTCAAATTGTAAGTAGTTATTCACCACAAAATGATTTGTTTTTACTGTTTTTGTACAAAGCAAATTGGAGTAGATCCAGTGCAGAAGATATGAATTGAGCTTGTGATCTGTCAGCAGACAGTAGTTCTTTCACTTTATCCATGGTACACTATATATGTAACTGGACACAAAGTAAACAGAAACATCAGCAAAATACAGACCTCTGTTTCTCAGTTTGAAAGGAAAAAGAGAAATTTAGTACCACATTCTCTCTTCTCCTCTAATCCCCAGTTCTTTAAAGGTAATTACATGACATTCAATCTATAGCAGGGAAAACAACAGTGGCCATTTCACTTCCCAGTGCTGAGTGGACAGGCCATCACTTTCTCACTGTTGACCATTCCTGCCAGCCATGTTTTTAGCTTTCATTTCACATTCAGCACTCAAAAGATTTACCAGAACTAAGTAATTTGATAGAATCTGTCTTTACCTGTCTTCTGTTTTTTTTTTCTCTCTGTCTCTTTCTCTCTTTTTCTTTTTCCTCTTCTTGGAAAGTTTAATAGTGGTTGGCAGACCATCTCCTTCACTCTCAATACCAGTCTGACATAAATTAGAAAGTATGTAACAGTTCCCCAATCATTGATAAATTCTGAGCAATGAGACCCTCAAATTCTAAAGTGGAAATTGTCCTGATTAAGATTTTAGTCAAGACTACACAAAATTTTGTTACGTTTCAGTTTTGAAATTGGAATAACTCCTTGGAATATTCTTCCTCCCATAGTTTGATTATCACACCTTATTATTAAAACATGTATAGGTTCAAAAGTTGACTAAAATTCGATGCAGGTAGTTTGTAGCCATCTTATTTTAAGCAAGAACCACTCCTATAAAAGGACAATTGACTCATTCATGCAGACAGAAATTTATCAACGTATTTGCCCAAAAAACAATAATCAAGATGTAATTATAAAGTGATCTGAATTGAACAAAGCCAGGTTTTCCTCGTTGGTAATGTTACCAACTGAAATTAGATTGGAGCTGATTCCCAGCTGACAAACCAATCTTGCAGCTGCCAGGTCAACCCTTTCCTAGGCCTGGGGTATCTAATTTAAGTAGAAAGGGGCCCTAATGTTGCCTTGACTGAAGAGTTTGAGCAAGTGGATGGGATGAACTGTTTTTTCTGCAGTGAAGGAGACTGAAGGGGTGACCTTACAGATATTTAAAAAACTATAGTGCATGAGTAGTCACAGTATTTTACCCAAGGTAGAGGGACCTAAAACTAGAGTGCATCGATTTAAGGTGAAGGGTCAGATTTAAAGGGGAGCTGAGGGCAAGTTTTTCAAACAGAGCGTGGTAGGTGTAAAACCATAAGACCATAAGATACAGGAGCAGAATTAGGCCATTTGGCTCATCGTGTCAGATCCACCATTTATTTCATCATGGTTGATCCGTTTCCCCTCAGCTCCCATTCTGCCTTCGCCTTATATCCCTTCATGCCCTGACTAATCAAGAACCTATCAACCTCTACCCTAAATAAACCCAATGGCCTGGCCTTTACCGGCACCTGTGGCAACAAATTCCCAGATTCACCGCTCTCTGGCTAAAGAAATTCCTCATCACCTCCATTCTAAAAGGACGCCCCTGTATTCTGAGGCCGTGTCTGAGATTCCCCTACCAAAGAAAACATCCTCTCCACATCCACTCTTTCGAGGCCTTGGAATGAGCCACCAGAGAAGCTGGTTAAGGCAGGAACAACTACAATGTTTTAAAGACATTTTGATCTGTTACTAGGAAAGGAAAGATTTGGAGGTATGTAGGCCAGGTGCAGGGATATGGAATGTGCAGATGGGTGTCTGGGTAAGTTTGGATGGGTTGTGTGAAGGGCCTATTTCAGCAGTTGCTGAGTCTATGAATTTCTAAATATATTATACTATGTGAGCCTTGTATTATAGTACTGCAGCAATGTGAGAGGGACATCCTGTAAAACTGTAACATTCCCATGATACAGTTAGATTAAGTGGCTTACACACAACTGCACTAAATTTAAAGCGATAGTTATTTTCCTAACACTCATTCTTCTGCGATGTAAAATCATAATACATACAAACAACAAAGACATTTTCAAAATGCATGGACCACAAGTGGTGCTCAGCTCCCACTACAGTAAATTCTATTTGAAAAGCAACCTGTGTTCTATATGCTCAGCATTCATTGCTTTTTTGGGACATGTTCCTACTTTAGCTAAGCCATGAAATTAAAACTTCTTTATCTTGCATTCAACGCTTCCCTTATGTTACCCATTTTTATCTTTTTACTTCATCCATGGAGGTATCTGCCACTTAGCCCTCTTACATGCAAATTGAGTCTCATCACTAATGGTGACCATGTCTTCATCTCCTAATGTTTTTAATTCTTGAAATATAGCTACCTACATTGCCATAAACAAGCAAATAGCATAATCATAGAATAATAAATTAATAAGGCACAAATAAAATAATAGGCCTGTTGGAATGCACCCTCGGGTTCTGAAGGAAGTAGCTGGAAAGATTGCGGAGGCATTAACAATGATTTTTCAAGAACCGATAGATTCTGGCATTGTACCGGATGACTGGAAAATTGCAAATGTTACTCTGCTATTTAAGAAGGGTGGGAGGCAGCAGGAAGGAAACTATATATCGGTTAGCCTGACATCAGTGGTTGGGAAGTTGTTGGACTTGATTGTTAGGGATGAGATTACAGAATACCTGGAGGCACATGACAAGCTAGGCCAAAAACAGCATGGTTTCCTGAAAGGAAAATCCTGCCTGACAAACCTACTGCAATTCTTTGAGGAAATCACAAGCAGGGTAGACAAAGAAGATGCAGTAGATGTGGTGTACTTGATTTTGAGAAGGCTTTTGACAAGATGCCGCACATGTGGCTACTTAGCAAGATAAGAGCCCATGGAATTACAGGGACGTTACTAGCATGGGTGGAGCATTGGCTGGTTGGCATAAAACTAAGAGTGGGAATAAAGGGATTCTATTCTGGATGGCTGCCAGTTACCAGTGGAGTTCCACAGGGGTCAGTGTTGGGACCGCTGCTTTTTACGACGTATGTCAATGATTTGGACTGTGGTATTTATGGATTTGTGGCTAAATTTGCTGATGATACAAAGATAGGTGGAGGAACAGGTAGTGTTGAGGAAACAGGGAGCCTGCAGAGAGACTTAGATAGTTTAGGGGAATGGGCAAAGAAGTGGCAAATGAAATACAATGTTGGAAAGTATATGGTCATGCACTTTGGTGGAAGAAATAAATGAGTAGACTATTATTTAGATGGGGAGAGAATTCAAAATGCAGAGATGCAAAGGGACTTGGGAGTCCTTGTGCAAGATACCTTCCTGAAGGTTAACCTCCAGGTTGAGTCGGTTGTGAAGAAGGCAAATGCAATGTTGGCATTCATTTCTAGAGGTATAGAATATAAGAGCAGGGATGCAATGTTGAAGCTCTCGTGAGACCACACTTTGTGCAGTTTTGGGCTCCTTATTTTAGAAAGGATATACTGACATTAGAGAGGGTTCAGAGAAAATTCACAAGAATGATTCCAGGAATGAAAGTGTTACCATATGAGAAACGTCTGGCAGCTCTTGGGCTGTATTCCCTGGAGTTCAGGAGAAGGGGGGGTCTCATAGAAACATTCTGAATGTTGAAATGTCTGAACAGATTAGATATGTCAAAGTTATTTCCCATGGTAGGGGATTCTAGAACAAGAGGGCACGACTTCAGGACTGAAGGACATCCATTTAGAACTGAGATGCACAGAAATTACTTTAGTCAGAGGGTGGTAAGTCTGTGGAATTTATTACCATGAGCGGCTGTGGAGCCCAAGTCATTGGGTGTATTTAAAGCAGAGATAGATAGGTTCTTGATTAGCCAGGGCATCAAAGGGTATGGAGTGAAGGCAGGGGAGTGGGGATGACTGGAAGAATTAGATCAACCCATGATTGGATGGTGGAGCAGAATTGATGGGCTGTATGGCCTACTTCTGCTCCGATATCTTATGGTCTTATTATGGTCTAAAAGTAGTTATACAGTATTGAGAATGGTACTGCAATAACCAATTAACCGAACAATGTGCCTATGGAGTTAAGGGGAGATAAGTATGACACACCCATTCATGGAACCATCTGAACTTAAAGGGCAAATTGTCAGGTTTCATTGTCACTTTTTCTCTTTTACTGGAGTATCAACCCAGAAAGGATCTGTTTTGCTCTCATCACAGCCTCCTGTGAAATTTAATTCAATAAATCTTGTTAAATTGTGAACCAGCAATTAAAAGAAATAAAACCTACCTGATTACCTGAAATACTCAAATAGGAAATCTGTTCAACAGACAATACACATGGCAACTGAAAAGAAGTCATTAATAAATTATTTGTGCAATTTAGCCTGTATGGAATTTCAGAAAAGTCAGTATCTGTAGTCAACTCTTAATATTCACTCTGTGATGGGCATAAATAAATATCAGTCATTTGAAAAAGTTCAAAGTAAATTTATTATCAAAGTATGTGTACCAAATACATCCTTAAGATTCATCTTCTTGCAGGCAGCCAGAAAACAAGGCAGACCCAGCAATTATATCAGGACAATGCTTCTCCATAGAGGGGTCTAGCAATACCCCGAATTACGTTATTACTTTTAATACATACATGCAATCCTTATTTATTCAATTCGTGTTTGATGATATTTTGCAAATGTTAAGCTTAAGCAGAGATACGTGATTATTAAAATATGATTAAATAAGTTTAATGTTTTGTATGGAATAGGGCAAACTAAACACTCATTGCGCCCACTAGATAAATAGAAGTTGTTAAAATTACATTTTTGGGTATTACACAAACAAAGATGTCTGTGTTCAAAGTCCTCTTCGTGGGTGTGGGGTTCCTTCAGGATAGGATTTTGGGTGTGAAAGGTTGCTTCCAGTTTCTTTAGAAGTTAAATGATACTCAGTTACACCTTTTAAAAATTCCGGCCTGTGACTTACAAACAAACAATTGCCTTTCTCTAAAATGTATCAAGCAGTTTGCTGTAGTAACTGAATTCTGCTTTGCAGGCCTGCTCGATTTGAAAAATATGACATTCGGAACATAATTGTGGGTAAGCTCGGAAAAAGGAATAGAGACTCTGCTACTGAATATCTGAAGTCACTTGTTCCCACCATGCATATTAACATAGTAGTTTATCTCTGCCAGTGAAGCGGAATGGCTTGTTACATGCTGTATGATAATCCCTATTATCACCACCACAAAACCAACAGTGAAAGATAACCTTGAATGAGAAGAAAAAAACAATTCATTCCTCTTAGTCATACATCACCTACCTTGGCAGGAGATACAGTACCGCAGTCATTACAATATCTCCTTGTGAAACTGGATCTGACTTCTTGCTAAATTCCAATATTAGTCACAGGGCCGTGTTACTATCTCAAGGGTGGGGGTGGGTGGGGAATGCCAAGATACAAGGAAATGTGGAGAGAGAAAAAAGCCATTTGTTTGTCACATATTTCTTAAGCAGGTGACCAGCACAAAACTAACAAAAGAGAGAAAGAATAAAAAAACAACCCTGAAAAATTTGACAGAGGCATATCTCTCAGAATTTAGAACAATGTAGGCAGTGTTACATTGAGTGGGCAACTTTCAACACACCTGACATGACGGACAATATAAATAAAATGTGCCGCAATTGAGTACTTGGAGCCTTGCTCGTAGAATCATGTACAAATGTGGTTGTACAACTTGGCTTGTCGCAGCTTGTTAACACAGAAAAATAGAACCAATTCAGTAAAGATGAAAGGTGAGATAAGTTGACAGTATAAACTGCTACTTCTTTTAAAACCTTCAGGTTTCAGTTAGCACCTGCAGCACCACAATTGTTCAGTATCTGTAAATCTTAAATAACACCAGCATCAGCTTCCTAGTTTTAGTATGTGTGTCAACTACCTGCATTTAATACGAATTATTTTAATTAAAAAATATCCAATAACTGGGGTTACTTATGCAAAGAAAAACTATATTTTATTAAAATATGAATTGACTATTTTTCTTGACTGTTTGAGAAAAATCTACCACATTGAAAACTTGATTCCATGAATAGTCATCGTGTCCCAATTATATAAAGTCAGAGTAACTCCATACCTGGAATATTGTATGCAGGTATGGCCCCCTGTCTTGGAAGAATATACTTGCAATAAAGCGAGTGCACTGAAGGTTCATCGGATTTATCGCTAGGAGAGCAGATTTGTTGTAAGAGGAGTGATTAAGCTGGCAGAGCCTAAACTCTCTGGTATTTGGAATAAAGAGAAATGAGAGATGATTTCACTGAAACATTCAGGATATAGTTGGGAAGAAGATTTCTTTACATAGAGGTTAGTGAATATTTGAGTCATCTACCAAAGAGGGCAGTTGATCAATACAAGTATCAATAGTGTTTTAGGAACCAAGGAATTATGTGTTTATTGTAGGAAAGCCATAGGTTTTAACATTTTGCTAGCTTAATTATCAAACTAGTTTAATGAAAGTATTCTGAGAAAAGAAAGTCATTATTTCAGGCTCATCATGAGGCAGTGCATGTCGGAGAGGCTGGCATGATGAGCCAGCCGTTCTCCTGATGGAGCATTAGTTAAACTCTGCTCTCTCACGTAATCACTGAAGTACATGATGCAATTTGTGGACGTGTATTAGTGTTCTTCTAGTTTCCCTGCCACACTTTGCTATCAATAATCATCACTGATACAAATTGTCAGGTAATGTACTGTAAGAACTTGCAGATCTTGACAATGGGCCATCGGCCCAGGTTATATCATTAAATTAACCTCAGAATCCCCATTCCTCTCTGAGCCCGGACTAAATTTTGTTTTAATCCACTAAACAATTGAAAGGCATCTTAAACATATTGTACAAATAGAAGCTTGGCACTGAGTGTTCAAAGGAGATTCATGAAAATGATTCCAGGGATTGAAAAGCTTATCGTATGAGAAGTGTTTGATGGTTGTAGGCCTGTACTCACTGGAACTCAGAAGAATAAGGGGGGGATCTCATTGAAACCTATCCAAAGTTGAAAGGCCTTGATAGAGTGGATGTGGAGAGGATGATAGGGGATTCTAAAACCAGAGAACACAGCCTCAGAATAGAGGGTCGCCCATTTAGAACAGAGATGAGGAGGAATTGCTTTAACAAGAGTAGTGAATCTGTGGAATTCGTTGACACAGGTGGCGATGGAGGCCAAGTCATTGCATATATTTAAGGCAGAGGTTGACAGATTCTTGGTTAATCAGGGCATGAAGGGAAGGCAGGAGATTGGGACTGAGAGGGAAATGGATCAGCCATGATGAGATGGTGGAGCAGACTCGATGGGCCAAATGGCCTAATTCTTTTCCTAAATCTTATGGTTTTATGGTCTAAAATAACAGCCATGATCATCCCGAATAGCAGAGCAGGAACAAAGAGATAAGGCACAAGGCACCAAATACTTTCCCACTAAGTCTTTTGTATGTCCTTTTCAAATCACAAGAGATTGGACAGCAACCAAAAGAAAAATTAAGGTTATCATTTCATATTAAGCTTCTCATGGAACCAGAGCAGCATGCCTGATAAGTATCTGCTTTTCTCAAACAGTGTGTTTATGTTACCTCTTCCATGCTGTATGATTCTGACTTTGTGAAACAAAACAGGTAGATAACGAGGAACCAGTATGTGTAGTGCATCAGGAATTCCAGAGATATTTGATAAGATAGCATGTAAAAGGTTACTGGAGAAGATATGAGAGCATAGAAATGGGGGAATATATTGCTTATGAATAGACAAGATATTGACTATTAGAGCTTGAAGAGGCACTTTTTTGTAAGTAATCAGAAACCAGTGAAATGGCAAAGTGATCAGTACTGAGACTTTAACTACATGGTATTTATAATAATTACTCAGATGAACGGTCCATGGGTGCTTTAGTTAAATTTGCTAATAATACCCAGAGAGTGTGAGGAGGACACAAAGACCCTGAAAAGGGATAAACCGCCAATAGGTTAAGTAAGTGGGTAAGAAGGTGTCTAATTGGGTATCTTGTGAAGTTAACCACCTGAGAAGGAAGAAAGAGAAAGTAAATTAATATTTAAACAGAATAAGACAACAACATGTTACAATACAAGGAGACCTGTGGATCGTAGTATTTGAAACAGAAACATTAGCATGCAGGTACATGTAATTAGGATAGACAATTACTTGCCATTGTTGCAAGGGAGACAGAAGTGGAGGCGCTTTCATTTAAGTCACTAGTTAAACAGCACTGTATACATTTCTGGTGTCCATATTTAAGTAAGCAATGGAGACAATGCAGAGAAGCTTCACTAGTTTCCTGAGATGATAAGGTTACTGTTAGAGGATGTGCAGGTTCAGCCTCTATTTGTTGATGAGTGATAAATACTCCTAATTAAGACTCTGAGAGGCATTTAGAGAGTGAATGCTGAGAAATAGGAGCAGAATTGGGCCATTCAGTCCATCAAGTCTTCTCTGCCATTCCATCCTGGTTGATTTATTATCCCTCTCAACTCCATTCTCCTGCCTTCTCTCCGTAACCTTTGACGACCTTACTAATCAAGGACCTATCAACCTCCGCTTTAAATATACTCAATGACCCGGCCTTTGGCAATGAATTCCACAGATTCACCACTCTCTGGCTAAAAAATCTCCTCCTCATCTCTGTTGAAAAGGGACACCCTTCCATTCTGAGTCTGTGGCCTCTGGTCCTAGACTCCCCCACCACAGAAAACATCCTCTTCACATCAACTGTATACAGAACTTTAATATTTGATGGGTTTCAGTGATAGACATCCTCATTCTCCTAAACTCCAACAAGTACAGGCCCGGAGCCATCAAACTCGCCTCATACGTTAAACCTTTCATTCCAGGGTTCATTCTCGTGAACCTCCTCTGGAGCCTAGAATATAAAAACTTCTATAGTTGTACTGTGGAGAGCATTCTGACAGGCTGCATCACTGTCAAGTATGGAGGGGCTACTGCACAGGACCGAAAGAAGCTGCAGAAGGTTGTAAATCTAGTCAGCTCCATCTTGGGTACTAGCCTACAAAGTACCCAGGACATCTTCAGGGAGCGGTGTCTCAGAAAAGCAGTGTCCATTATTAAGGACCTCCAGCACCCAGGGCATGCCCTTTCCTCACTGTTACCATCAGGTAGGAGGTACAGAAGCCTGAAGGCACACACTCAGTGATTCAGGAACAGCTTCTTCCCCTCTGCCATCTGATTCCTAAATGGACTTCGAAGTTTTGGACACTACCTCACCTTTTTTTAATGTACAGTATTTCTGTTTTTGTATGTTTTTTAATCTATTCAATATATGTAATTGATTTACTTGTTTATTTATTATTATTATGATTTATTTTATTTTTTTTTCTCTCTGCTAGATTATGTATTGCATTAAACTGCTGCTGCTAAGTTAAATTTCACGTCACATGCCGGTGATAATAAACCTGATTCTGATTCTTTCTTAGAAAACGGGCCCAAAACTATTCACAATACACTGTGTGGTCTGACCAATGCCTTATAATGATTTACAGAATTACACCTTGCTGTTATATTCTTGTTCTCTTGAAATGAATGCTAACATTGCATTTGCCTTCCCACCACCATCAATGGCACCTTTTATTCCCATTCTTTACTTCCTTCCAGTCAGTCAATCTTCTAATCAGCCTCATGTGCGGTACCTTGTCAAAGGATTCTGGAAATCCAGGTGACTCTCTTTTGTCTATCCTGTCTGCTATTTCCTCAAAGAAGTCCAACAGATCCGTCAGGCAAAATTTCCCCCTAAGGAAATCATGTTGACTTTGGCATACTTTTCAAGAGCCTAAAACTACCCTGAAAACCAATCCTGATTAATGGACAGCAACATCTTCTAACCACTGAAGTCAGGCATTCTGGGCCTATAATTTCCTTTCTTCTGTCTCCCTCCCTTCTTAAAGTGTTGAATGACTTTGCAATTTTCCCATCCTCTAGAACCACTCCAGATTCTAGTGATTCTTGAAAGATCACTACGAATGTCTTCACAATCTCTTCAGCCACCTCTTTCACCCTGGAGTGTAATCCATCTGGTCCAGGAGTCTTATATACTTTCAGACCTTTTAGCTTCCCAAGCACCTTCTCCTTATCTAGAGCTATGCGGTATTTTATAAGGGGTCGCTTATTCAGATAGGAAAAATTTCTTCTCTCATACTGTTGCGAATCTTTGGAATTCTCTGTCCCAGATTGCTGTGGATGAAAAGTCAAGGCAGGAACTGTCAAACAATTAAGCTGCAAGGGAATCAAGGGATATGGGGAGAGAGCAGAGTAGTGGTGTTGGGGTTATGAATAGATCAGCTATAATCCTATTGAATGAATGAATAGACCCAATGAGCCAACTGGCCTTTCACCTGAACTGGAAACATTGGCTTTACGTACTTCTCCCTCTATCTAGCATCCAGTCCTGCTCCGTGTTTCCTCTATTCTTTTAACATTCCCGATATACTCTGTGGGAATACTTACAAATACAACTATACCTGTGAGCAATTGATTTGCCTAGAAATCCTGCAATTCTTGTCAAAACCTTTGGGTCTACTGATCATCAGTGCTTCTGTCTGAGCTACTTTCACCCCTTCAAAAGACTCTTACATATATTATACTTACTAAATCAGGTTCCAAAAGCAATTCAGAAAACAGTTGTGAGCATTAAATCACTTTTTAAAATTGTAAACACGGGAGACTCTGCAATGCTGGAAATCTTAAGCAACATACACACAAAATGTTAGAGGAACACAGCAAGTCAGGTAGCATCTATGGAGGAATATAAACAGTTGACTGATGAGTCCTAATGAAGGATATTGGCAAAAATTTTGATTGTTTATTCTGCAATATAAATGGGGGTTTACTTTCTAAGCTGCCCCAACTTTTTAAGTTGTGCCTTTCAGCTCTTAGCTACCATAGCAAAACTGCATTAAATCTGCCCAAAAGGACATCTTTTTCTTAGGCAGTTCCTCAGGGTCAAAGGTGTATAACCTTAATTCCCGTTCGGTTGATCTTTAGAAGATTGCTAAGGTCAAAGTGAAAACTGCAAACTCAGCCACAGGTGGAGCAATAACCATGACGAGGTGAGTTTGAGACATGGTGTGCTCCTTTGTTATTTATATCTGGTCTTCTGTATCCTGAAAAAGGGGCCTCAAAGCTATCAGTGCCATCCAAAATTTTCCTTTTTTGTGAGTGTACAAGACCTAGAGATTAACTCAAGTCATTGTGAACATCACAGCTTTTTAGATAGGTCACCACAGGACACCCAGAACTGAACTCATTCCTGTATTCATGATACTTATGCGGTGGGTCCAATTGAGTTACCTCCCCACCCCCCCAGTGGTGAGCATTAGGCTGTTAATGATGGAGAATTCAACAATGTTAATGCCATTGGATTTCAGAGGTGGTTAGAAACTTTCTTGCTGGAGATAGTCATTGTCCAACACTTCTAATAAAAATAACTTTTCTCCTATTTTAATTAAGAGAACGCTCTGGTATTTTTCCTCTCTTTATTATGATTTTGGTAAAAGTGTTTTAGTACAGTATGAAGAAGGTTTCCAGTCACTTGACAGATAACACTATGTGATATCTGGATACAGTATTTAAATATTGTTGTTGATTCAACGGAGGTTCGTAATCTTCTTCCACCATCTCATTTATTCATCTTGTATTTTCCAAATATTGATAGTATTTGAGTGTTTTGTGGAATGAATCTTTTATGTGATACTCTGCAAACTACTTGATCCTATGATGTTTGGTCTTCTCATGGTGATCACTTCCAATGTTTGCTTGGTAAATGATGTTGGTTACCTGCCCATGTGGTTATTATCTTTCACTGGGACTGTGTCCCTGAGCTTTATCTGACTTTGTTTTCATTTGTTTATATTCATTTGCTGACAAGCTGTTTTGGTCTTGTAGTTTCAGAAGTATCCACCTTGAGTGATATTGTGTGGGTCATGTGTGTCTAGAGGCAGAGTGAACACGATCCTTACCCCATTACAACTACAAGAAAGATTCAGAGAGCAGCATGGCCATCCTTGACCTACTAATGTTTTGAACTCCATCAATCTAGAGAGGCCATGGAACATTCTCCTCAAATTTGGCACTCACAGAAATTCACCTCATCTAACTTCCATCGGATGAGTCAAAAATCTACAACATGGTTTTTCTTATTGAAGGCCAAGATCAAATAAGGTTGCATTATTGCCCCAATACTTTTCCAATTTTTTTCCACTGTAATGTTGCACCTTAACTTCAAGAAATGTCCCATGAAAACGGAGCTTCAAAACTAATGGACAACCATTCAGCCTATGGTGGTGCATTCCAGAATAAAGGTCATCTGGACTTCAATATGCCTGGAGGCTGAGTTACAAGGTATTGCCAAGTCATTCACCAATACCCACTGAAGGCCTTATACACATAACTCTCACATTACAACCATTGGTATAATGGAACTCACACATCACTACTCAAATGTCTGAGACGTGAAATTAAATATACTTTTACAGAATGTATGTGAAAGAAATGCAGAGAAAAACATTTGATTTTTTTCAAGCTTCCTTCAAGAGTGCAACATCCCTAGAAACTCCAAGCATACTTGATCCTCACCCCTCCTTTAAAATGGAGAAGGAACATTCGTCATAGTAATTAAGAACCTAGAAACCAGTATTGGGAGTATACAGAGACCTTGTATAAGCTGCAGAAGTAACTCACTTCCTCAAAATCTTTCCACCCTTCATCCAGTCAGTGACCACCCCCCACCCACCCCCGTCTCATCTTTGGAAGAATCTGAGGTTCCCACATTATCATCATCAGTCACCTCAAAGTTCACAGAACTGGAGTTGGAGCAGGGCACACTTAACGGTCGAGTCTGTCGAAGAAGAACTTCTCTTCAAGAAGAGAAGTCTCTCTTAAAGAGTTATCCACAGTTATTGTGCATATATGAGTGTATTTGACAGCAATTAGGTCATTGAACATACTGTAACTCTTCAGTTTTGTACAAAATTTATGTAATTCCTGCTTCCTTAAAACTGCCATTGACAATGGCAGTGCAATAACTCTCTGTCATTACATAGCTTCTCATGTAATTCTCTCAGTTAGTCTGTGATGCGTGGCCAGCAAGATGTGCTTTTGTGATGTGTGGAAACTAGATAAGTTGCCAGTTTTCCTGAAGTCAGTATTATTGAATTGCAATTTATTATTCACCCTTACTGTTTAAAGAACATCAAAGCCACAGTCAAACTTTGGGCTGGTAGCCTTCACTGATGTGGAAGTAATAACTTCTATAATGAGGGAGCTACTCTAGGCGATCACAGCATCAACAGAATTGATCTTTTAGTAACACTAACTTTTCTACTGGTTCTTACAGATTTGATGTCATGGTTACTCGAAACATCTGGTATATGTTGATTTTGTGACAATCTAGACTAAACCAAACCATACATTTTTCCTTATTAATTGTTTCATTTTCAAGAGCTCTTAATGGTCCATGTGAACTACATTTATGGAGCTTTCAATAAGTGATTGAAGGATGACAGTGCAATTACCTCATTCAACAAGATCCGAGATAGGTGTAATCAAAAGTTCATTGCAAATGTTGCGCAAATTGTGTGGTGTATGTGAAACATCACAAGAGAATATAATTTTCATGATTTGTTTTTAATTTTAGTAATCAAATTGCTTTTATATATTGTAGAAAAGCAACATCTTTATTGCAGTTCAGATTTTGTTCAACATCACCATTTGATGCACTGCATTCACACTAGGATAATCAAGATGTTGTTCCGTGATCTTGCCTTTCCAGTAAGTGTCCTCCCTTGTAGAAAAACACAAAGCTGTTTCTATGAAGTGAAGGACTTAATGCTGTATTGAAGCATATCAAAGAATCAGAGTGATCACAGCTCAGATGGAGGCCTGTACATTTGTAGAAACTCTGTGCAAAGGCACTGCAGATAGTGCCTCTCACCTTCCTTCTCCTATGCCAGTGGGGTTGAATTAGTGACAAAAATGTTCCCAAGACTGTCAGTGGTATAGTAAGGTAGGCATTGAGTTGCAAGGATATAAAAACATTTTTAAAAATCGATTAAGCAATAATTAATTTGTTTGAACAAAAGTAGGCTCTCATGGTAGTGTAGTGGTTAGCACAGCGCTTTGCAGTGCAAGCATTCTGGGTTCAGTTCATGGCCACTGCCTATAAGGAGTTGGTACGTTCTGTCCGTGACTACATGGGTTTCTTCCGGGTGCTCTGATTTCCTCCCACAGTTCAAAGATGTATCGGTTGGTAGGTTAATTGGTCATTGTAAATTTTCCCATGATTAGACTAGTGCTAAATCTGGGGTTGCTGGGCCGTGTGATTCAAAGGGCCGGAAGAACCTATTCCATGATCCATCCCTATAAATAAATAAATGAAATACCCGTCATCAACCTTCTAATTTGAATAAGGATAACTTTGAATCAACGTTAATACAGCTTTGGTACTGATATGCTGGATAACAAGCTGTAATGTATACGAAGATTGGACAGTGCAAAGCAGCATTCTTATTAGTGATCTTACAGGTTTATGCATGTCATGAATAAAATAAAGCATTACACATTTTTCCAGTAGTTCCTGTCAAAGCCACTTTTAAACATTGAGATTAGGTATTCAATGATGTATGAGAAATAAAGCTCTTTGTTTAAAATAATATTTAGTATTTTTTAATTTATAAAGGAGGGATTTATTGCATATCCTTTTCACCTTTGGAAGACTTAACAGTTTTAAAAGTTATCCTTTCCTGCCGGCAATTACATGCCCCCATAGTTAAGGTGAAGGGAAGGTTCTGCACATCTGTGTTTACTGAGACAGATGTTGATTTACCCATTAGAACAAGTTTGAACTGTCAAATTGCATTCATGACATTAGCAAAATAGCTGGCATGATAGTGTCATTCTATGTATGTATTGTTACGAATTAATCGGCACCTTAACACTTCAATTTTCAGGCAGAAGGTGTGTTACTTTGAATTATTAAATAATAAATTGTTATCTGAAAATTGTTTGTGAGGTTTGAAAATCAAAATGGAAAATAATTCCGATCAAAATTGGCAAAGCTTTAACATTCGGAAGATATACATGAATTCTACTCCACCTTTAAGAAAGATTCAGTTACCTCATTCAATTCTTCAGAATTACATTTGGCCACAAAACTGCTTTTGTTATAAGAATCATCCGTGTAGGAAGAGTACAGAATACTCTATGTGTTGATTGTTCTATTAATGGCCACACCATTGATAAAGGTTTTTAGAAGAGAAGGGCACATGTTATCAAGTGTTAACTGTGGATACTTACTGATAGACTTACAATGATTATTTCAGGTTTATTAGCCCAAGTCATGCGCCAATTCTCCAAACACTGGCCTGAAATCACAACCCATATTCTTCCACCCCACCCATACACCATTCCCTCATTTACCTGGCATAGATGCAGAGGCACAGTCTCACTGACTTCAAGATGCCAACAAGACATCTTTTGGTGCACTGTTGCAGCCTAATCCTTGCAATGTCTCTAATCGCCTTTGACAGCTGGCAAAACTGGGCAGCAGGAATTGCAAACTGTCAACAATATAAGTGACATAATCGTTTTATCATGTCTTTGACGTTCTGATATATTTAAAAACTATTGATAATGAAGAAATTTAAATATTTTAAAATTAAAAAGCTATTGATGTTTGCAATATAAAAAATAAATGAAACACAAGTTATTGTGAAATGATTTCAACAAGTATCCATTTTCTTTTCTTCCCAATAATTTGCCAAAAGTCTCCTCTGAAATCATTAGGATCTTGGATCTTTAGCTAGTGTGGGATCTAAGACTCCCATTGTTTTGAAGGATCAATTCATAGTGTTCTGGCTATAGTTATGTGTCAAAAAAGTTAAGCTACATTGTTGTTAGTATGAGTATCACCGAACAACCATTAGGCTCCTGTACCGGCATGGATAACTTCACTCACCATAACTCTGAACTGATTTCACAACCTACAGACTCACTTTCAAGACCTCTGACAACTCATGTTCTCAGCATTTTTAATATATTCGCACAATATGATTTCTTTTGCACATTTTGTCACTCTTTGTTAACTGCACGTATAGTTTTTTTTTTGTATTTCTTTATTTTCCTGTAAATGCTTACAAGAAAATGAATCTCAAGGTAACAATTTCATGGTAACATATACATACTTTGATAATAAATTTTACATTGACTTTGAGCTTGCTATGTTCATGTTGCATGTCATATTTCGTACTTTATGACAGTGATTATATTTCAAAGAACTCCATATGATTTGGGATGAGTGAAGATGACAAAAAAATTACATAGACATAAGCATCTCTTTTTGATAATCAAATTTTTTTTTGTTGTTGGTGCATTTTTAATTACGTACCATTTGTTAGTCTATTAATAAGCAAATCAGGAATTAGTGAATGCTTTGTAATGATGGTAAATGAGCAATCAGCAATGTCAAATTTAATGAATTGGGCCACATAACATTTATAAAGGATTCTTTAGTATAGTAACCCAGACTCTGAGTTAAGGATGCAGATGCACCATACTATCACTGTAACTAATTGTATAACAGCTCACGTTATACACTGGGCTTTCCATGCTTTACAATTGCACTCTGCTGACTGGGGGGATAAAAGCCTACTTGTAAATTTTGCTTTGCAGTTTGCGAGTTCAGATGTAAATGTTCATCATTTGAAATATCAAAAATATTCTGAGCAGTGTAGGAGTCTGAAGGCTCCAACCTGAGCATTTTAAACCCACTCTGGTTCATATTCTGCTTGGTGTCACTTTTGAACACAGATAGAAATCTCTCCAACAGGATCTCACGTTACACACAGCGTATCAAAAACCAAACAATTTATGTTCACGTTGATTGCAATCCACAGCAGAAATCATAGCACAGGGGCATGAAATTGGCTGTATAATGCTCCTTAAATGATTTCTTGAAATAACTTCCCCTCTGTGACATCCATCATTGCTTGTAAGAGAGACAATTTCCATTTTCTTTATCAATAACTAGATGGTAGCAAATTAGATATTTTCAATGCATACCAATTAGGTCTAGAAATTCCATCATGTGATACTGCTTATTTCAGCACTATCCAACTGAAAATGTACTTTGGATGGAGCGAAACATGATAATGATCTTTTAGACATCAATTTTTGTGACTGAGATGCTTCCTAGTCTGAGTTGGATTTGTGTATCAAATAAGCTTCAAATGAGGTAATTCTCCATGTAGTGCTCCCTTTGAACAGTGTCTGGGAAACTAGATCATCTTGGCCTGGCAGCAGCCAATATTGGTCACTCCTCGGACAAGCTTTATTCATTGTGCCGTGCTGGAATGGGACTCCACTAAGGATAATCCCACATTAACCGTTCATCCTCCATGCTCACTGACCCACCACCCCAATCCCACATACACTCCAGGCTCAGAGTATCACTGCTCTGTTCATCAGACCCTGCAGCCTTCTGGTAATCAATAGCCTCGATCATAAGAACCTTTTACCAACCAGCTTCCAACACCCAAATGATTCCAATCCTCCAACTACCCAGTTATCTGTCTTTCTGACTCTCCCATGCCTCAACAGCTTTGATTCCTGATACCACTGCAACCTTCAAGGGCTTTCTGATTACAGACCACCCCACATCCAAAACTCCTGACCTGATTTCTCTGATTTCTACCTCGTCTCCTACTGGTCCAGATCTTCTGAATGTTGGTACCACATACTCTTGGACAAGAGACCACTCGCACTCTGCTCATTCACCAGCCCTCTGGGCATGACCTTGAAGTCACATAGAGCACCTAATTTTGAATAGAAAATGTGCAGTGTTAAGTCAGCTGCTGCAGGAGATATGCTACAATATGTATGCCAATCTGTTTAATCTTTTTCAAGTTGCAAGATTCAAGATTGTTTAAAGTAATTTCATAAGCGTAAAGGAGAAAAAAATAATTGTTTTTCCAGGTCTGTTGTACCACAAAAAAGGCAATAATATAAAGAACGCAATAATAATTATAAAACAACACGATAAACATAAGTACAGAAGATAACTTATATGTGTGGATTGATTGTATGTCAATAAACTGATGCTAGGTCTGTACAATAGACAATAGACAATAGGTGCAGGAGTAGGCCATTCGGCCCTTCGAGCCAGCACCACCATTCACTGTGATCATGACTGATCATCCACTATCAGTATCCAGTTCCTGCCTTATCCCCATAACCTTTGATTCCACTATCTTTAAGAGCTCTATCCATCTCTTTTTTGAAAGCATCCAGAGACTTGGCCTCCACAGCTTTCTGGGGCAGAGCATTCCATATATCCACCACTCTCTGGGTGAAAAAGTTTTTCCTCAACTCCGTTCTAAATGGCATACCCCTAATTCTTAAACTGTGGCCTCTGGTTCTGGACTCACCCATCAGCAGGAACATGCTTCCTGCCTGCAGTGTGTCCAATCCCTTAATAATCTTATATGTTTCAATAAGATCCCCACTCAGCCTTCTAAATTCCAGTGTATACAAGCCCAGTTGCTCCAATCTTTCGACATATGACAGTCCCACCATCCCAGGAATTAACCTTGTGAACCTACACTGCACTCCCTCAATAGCAAGAATATCCTTCCTCAAATTTGGAGGTCAAAACTGCACACAGTACTCCAGGTGTGGTCTCACCAGGGCCCTATACAGCTGCAGAAGGACCTCTTTGCTCTTATACTTAATTCCCCTTGTTATGAAGGCCAGCATGCCATTAGCTTTTTTCACTGCCTGCTGTACTTACATACTTGCTTTCAGTGACTGCTGTACAAGAACACCTAGATCTCGTTGTGCTTCCCCTTTTCCTAACTTGACTCCATTTAGATAATAATCTGCCTTCCCGTTCTTACCACCAAAGTGGATAACCTCACACTTATCCACATTAAACTGCATCTGCCATGCATCTGCCCACTCACCCAGCCTGTCCAAGTCACCCTAATAAAGAAGTGGTGGTGGGGTCATGTGGAGCCAATGGTTAATAGGTGGAGGTATTGATCAGTTTTACTGCTTGGGGAAGGTAACGGTTTTTGAGTCTGGTGGTCCTGGCGTGAATATTACGCAGCTGTCATAGTCCGGTCCGTGAAGACTGTATTCCAGTTCACGGTCCGGTCCATGAAGACTGCTTTCCGGTTCACGGTCCGGTCCATCGACCCTTGCTCCAGGTTTTCCTGTCTACCCTGTTTCTGTTCTTGTTGAGCTCTAATTGAGGCAGCTGATTCTCATTGGGGCTGGCTGCATAAATACCTTCAGAGACCAGGGAGTGGCTGCTGGATTGTTCTTGTCCTTACTCCTTGTATCCCTTCCTCTGCCTTCTGTTTCCTCGCCTGACGCCTCGCCTCGCCTCGCCTCGCCTGACGTTCTCGTCCCGCCTCGCTTTGCCAGAAGCCAAGCCTTGCCTTGCCTCGCCTCGCCTCGCCTCGCCTCGCCTCGCCGGTAACGCTCGCCTCGCCGGTAACGCTCGCCTCGCCTGACGTTCTCGTCCCGCCTCGCTTTGCCAGAAGCCTCGCCTTGCCTTGCCTCGCCTTGCCTTGCCTCGCCGGTAACTCTCGCCTCGCCTGACGTTCTCGTCCCGCCTTGCTTTGCCAGAAGCCTTGCCTTGCCTTGCCTCGCCTTGCCTTGTCTCGCTGGTAACTCTCGCCTTGCCTGACGTTCTCGTCCCGCCTCGCTTTGCCAGAAGCCTTGCCTTGCCTCGCCTTGCCTTGCCTCACTGGTAACTCTCGCCTCGCCGGTAACTCTCGCCTCGCCTGACGTTCTCGTCCCGCCTCGCTTTGCCAGAAGCCTTGCCTTGCCTTGCCTTGCCTTGCCTCGCCGGTAACTCTCGCCTCGCCTGGCGTTCTCGTCCCACCTTGCTTTGCCAGAAGCCTTGCCTTGCCTCGCCGGTAATTCTCGCCTCGCCGGTAACTCTCGCCTCGCCTGACGTTCTCGTCCCGCCTCGCTTTGCCAGAAGCCTTGCCTTGCCTCGCCTCGCCGGTAACTCTCGCCTCGCCTGACATTCTCGTCCCGCCTCGCTTTGCCAGAAGCCTTGCCTTGCCGGTAACTCTCGCCTCGCCTGACGTTCTCGTCCCGCCTCGCTTTGCCAGAAGCCTTGCCTTGTCTTGCCGATAACTCTCGCCTTGTCTCGCCTGTAGTCTTGTCCTGGAGCCACCCTGTACCTAGCTCCCTTCCTGTCCCTTGCCTCCGCCCAGGTAAGCCAGGGCGTCTTGCCGTTACCTGCGGTTGGTTCTGTCCCTTCCTGTCCCTTACCTCCGTTGGGTGGTGATCCGCGCCCTGCCCAGGAGTACCGTGCCCTGCCCAGGTGAACTGCACCCTGCCCAGGAGGACCCTGCCTAGCCTCAAGCCTGAAGACTCCAGCCTCCTGCCTAGCCTCAAGCCTGAAGACCCCAGCCTCCTGTCTCCTGCCAAGACTTGCCTCTAGCCTGAAGTCTCCAGCCTCGTCCTGCTTGCCTGCCAAGCCTTGTCCTTGCCTAGTTCTGGGGTCCAAGCCAGAGGCAAGACCCAGGTACTGGATCCTTGTCCAGTCTCTGGCTCGGAGTCTAAGCCCGGGCTCCTAGCTCTCTTGTCTAGTCCTGTTCTGGGTTCCTGGTTTTCCTGTCCATGTCCTTGCCCTCAGCCTGTATCCTAGTCCTGTCCCTAGTACTTCAGTGTCAGTGTCTTGCACTTGGGTCCATTCCCAGCCACCACCCTATGACAGTAGCCTCTTCCTTGATGGGATTGGGACAAACAATCCATGAGCAGGGTGGGTGGAATCCCTCATGATGTTCCTGGCCCTTTCCCGGCAACATTCTGTAAATATGTCTTTGATGGCAAGTAGGCTGGTGCTGGTAATGCAGTGGGCAGTTTTGACTATCAGTTGTGGAGTCTTCCTGTCCACACAGTGCAACTTCCATTCCATGCAGTGATGCAGCTTGATAGGATGCTCTCTACTGCACATCTGTGGAATGGCAGGAGTATAGATGTGCATACCCAACTCCCTCCAGCCTCCTCAGAAAGTAGAGGCACTGTGAGCTTTCCTGATTGCATGTAATGTGTTCTGGAACCATGAGAGATGTACACTCCCAGGGGTTTGAAACTACTCGTAGTTTCCACTGCCGTGCCACCAACGTAAGGAGGGTTGCGAGTGGCGCAAGTTCTCCTGAAATCAATAAACATCTGCTATGACTTGGAGACATTGAGGAGGAAGCTATTTGCCTGGTACTTAATGAGCATGGATCTAATATTCATGAGAGTTCAAAATAAAATGTTCAAGATTAGAATATTTTAAACTTGGGAAATCATGGTAAATTTTAAAGCACACAACATAGCCAGTTTAACAGTGAAGCACTGGATTAATGCAGAAAGCAGAGAGGGGGCAATGAATCAGCATAC
Organism: Mobula hypostoma; assembly: GCF_963921235.1. NCBI lineage: Eukaryota > Metazoa > Chordata > Chondrichthyes > Myliobatiformes > Myliobatidae > Mobula > Mobula hypostoma. Next base: position 55,689,519 of record NC_086112.1, read on the forward strand.
AGGAGGGAGATTGAAAATTTAGCTGAGTGGTGTAATAACAGTAACCTCTCACTCAGTGTCAACAAACCAAGGAACTTACAGTAGATTTCAGGAGAGGGAAACCAGAGGTCCACAAGTCAGTAATTATCGGAGGATCAGTAACTTTAACTTCCTGGGTGTCACTATCTCAGAGGACCTGTCCTGGACCCATCATATAAATATAATTGCAAAGACAGTGCCCCTGCTTCCTCAGGAGTCTGCGGAGATTCAGCATGTCATCAAAAACCTTGTCAAACTTCTATAGATGTGTGGTGGAGAGTGGAGAGTGTGCTGACTGGCTGCACTAATGCCTGGTATGGGAACACCAATCCTTTTGAGCAGAAAATCCTACAAAAGATTCCGGATTCAGCCCAGTTCTTCCCTCCCAACCATTGAGCACATCGACATGAAACGTTGCCGTAGAAAAGCAGCATCCATCGTCAAAGATCCTCACCACCCAGGCCACGCTCCCATCAGGTAGAAGGTACAGGTGCCTCAGGACTCGCACTGCCAGGTTCAAGAACCGTTGCTACCCCTCAACCATCCGGCTCTTGAATAAAAGTGGGTAATTACACTCACTTAAGGACTTGTTTCTCTAATTATTTCATGTTATTTTATATCTGCATTTGCAGAGTTTGTTGTCCAGTTTTTACAGATCAAGTTCTATAGGTTTGCTAAGTATGCCGACAGTAAAAGAATCTCGGGGTTGTATGTGTTGACATTTATGTACTCTCATAATAAATTTTACTTCAAACTTTGAATTTTACTTTGCCATGCGATATCTGGTGTACCTGGTTGCTTAAGGCTAAGGAAGGGATACATACCTTATCATACTTCAAGTTCAACTTGCAGGAGCTTGTTTATTGAGTCTTTATCAAGTTTAACTCAAATGTTAGATTATATTTGTGGCAGAATTGTTAAGAACTAATTTGAAGTTGATTACAAGGAAACTCAGCAACTTTTATACTATAATGGATCAGACAGCAATTGTAAATCTCTTGGCTGAAGTTTTCTCTCATGGTTCATGACATCTGCTGAACTCTTTTAATCACTCCCAGGTATGAATCATTTTCTATATGTTTAATGATGACTATGCTATTATGCAGGATTGTTGCAGTTTGCTATAGTAAATGATCTATTAACAATCTGACCTATAAAAGACACACTTACATCTGTTTAGATTCAAGATGGAAGAACTGATTGTTATATTACTGATGATATATTACAAACCTTTTACTTTCATAAATTTATAGTAAAAAAACTATTAATGCTCTCTTTATCTTAGACACCTTTATTCTTATCCAAAGCATTAATATATTTAATTGACAACCAACAGAGAAAATGGCAGTGATATCTGCAGCACATCACTGGTCATTGTCCTTTAATCTGAATAAAACTCTAGATCCCATGTAACCTCACCTTCTGAACCAGCCTACCGTGGGAGATTTTGTCAAAAGGCCTTGGTAAAGTCTGTGTAGACAACACCTTCTGCCCTAAACTTGTCAACTACGTTGATTATCTCTTCTGAAAACTCAATCAAGTTCATGAGAGACGATTTCCTGTGCACTTAACCATACTGACTATTTCTATCAACACACATCAAAATTGCTGGTGAACGCAGCAGGCCAGGCAGCATCTCTAGGAAGAGGTGCAGTCGACGTTTCAGGCCGAGACCCTTTGTTAGGACTAACTGAAGGAAGAGTGAGTAAGGGATTTGAAAGTTAGATGGGGAGGGGGAGATCCAAAATGATAGGAGAAGACAGGAGCGGGAGGGATGGAGCCAAGAGCTGGACAGGTGATAGGCAAAAGGGATATGAGAGGATCATGGGACAGGAGGTCCGGGAAGAAAGACGGGGGGGGGGGGAACCAGAGGATGGGCAAGGGGTATATTCAGAGGGAGAAAAAGGAGAGTGAGAGAAAGAATGTGTGTATAAAAATAAGTAACAGATGGGGTACGAGGGGGCGGTGGGGCATTAGCGGAAGTTAGAGAAGTCGATGTTCATGCCATAGGTTGGAGGCTACCCAGACGGAATTTAAGGTGTTGTTCCTCCAACCTGAGTGTGGCTTCATCTTTACAGTAGAGGAGGCCGTGGATAGACATGTCAGAATGGGAATGGGATGTGGAATTAAAATGTGTGGCCACTGGGAGATCCTGCTTTCTCTGGCGGACAGAGCGCAGGTGTTCAGCAAAGCGGTCTCCCAGTCTGCGTCGGGTCTCGCCAATATATAAAAGGCCACATCGGGAGCACCGGACGCAGTATATCACCCCAGCCGACTCACAGGTGAAGTGTTGCCTCACCTGGAAGGACTGTTTGGGGCCCTGAATGGTGGTAAGGGAGGAAGTGTAAGGGCACTCTCTCACTCTCCTTTTTCTCCCTCTGTCCCTCTGAATATACCCCTTGCCCATCCTCTGGTTCCCGCCCCCCTTGTCTTTCTTCCCGGACCTCCTGTCCCATGATCCTCTTGTATCCCTTTTGCCTATCACCTGTCCAGCTCTTGGCTCCATCCCTCCCCCTCCTGTCTTCTCCTATCATTTTGGATCTCCCCCTCCCCCTCTAACTTTCAAATCCCTTACTCACTCTTCCTTCAGTTAGTCCTGACGAAGGGTCTCGGCCTGAAACATCGACTGCACCTCTTCCTAGAGGTGCTGCCTGGCCTGCTGCGTTCACCAGCAACTTTGATGTGTGTTGCTTGAATTTCCAGCATCTGCAGAATTCCTGTTGTTTGACTATTTCTATCCTTTAGTTTTCCAAATGTAGATCAATATGGTCTGTCAGAAATCCTCCAGTAACTTTCTCACCACTGGCATTAGGCTCGCCAGCCTGTAGTTCCTTGACTCGTCTTTGTAGCCCTTATTAAATATAGGCACAACACTGGCCCCCGTGTAGTCTTCTGATACCTCTGCCAGGGTCCCAGCAATTTCTTCCCTTGCTCCCTCAATGTCCCAAGATACACTTGGTCAGGCCCCAGGGATTTATTCACCTTTATGCACCCCAAGACTGCCAACATTTCCTCTTTCATAACATCAATATGCTTCAGAACTTCACTGTTCTCTTTCCTGAATTCCATAGCTTCCATGATATTTTCCGTGGTAAAATACAGATAGGGAATATTAATTTAAGACTCACCCATGCCCTGCGACTCTACGCCTAGACAATCCCACTGATCTCTCCACACAGACCTTTTCTCTCCATTTGCTCTTAATACATTTAAAAAGACTCCCAGGGTTCTCCTTTACTTAATCTGCCAACAGTACCTCGTGTCTCCTTTTTCATCCTTCTGACTTCCTTCTTAAATGTATTCCTACCTACATCTTTTATACTCCTTAAGGGATTCTCTACTTGTCCGTACCTGACATAAAACTCCTTCTTTTTCCCGACAAGAACCTTGCTATTCCTTGTCAGCCAGTGTTCTCTCATCCTGCCAGCTTTGTCCTTGACTCCAGCTGGATGTTGGCCTTGAACTTTCCCTACCGCACTTTTCAATGTCTCCCATTTGCCAGATGTTTACATCCTCTCCCAATCAATCTTTGTAAGTTCTTGTCTATTAAATTCAGAATTAACTTTGACCCAATTTAGGCCTTTAACTTTGAGACCAGTCCTTTCATTTGCCATAACTATTTAAACGTATCAAAAGTGTCCTCCCACTGACACTTCAGTCACTTGCCACAGCCTCATTTCCCAAGATAATGTCAAGTATTTTCCCCTCTCTGGTAGGACCTTCTTCATTTTGCTTGAGAAAGTTTTCCTGGACCCACTTAACAAATTTTGCCCTCTAACTGCTTGTGGGAACATTCTCTCTAGATACTGCAGTGATGTTCCCCCTATTCAAGAATGCAACTTCATCTCCTCCTACCTCTGTCATGCCTGTAGTATCCGTACCCCAGAATATTAAGCTATTAGTCCTGACCGTCCCTCAACCATGTTTTGTAATAGTGATAACGTCCCTGATCTTATCTGCCTTACCAATCAGATGTCCTGCATTACAACACATTCTTGTGTGACCTACTTAAAGTGAATCCAAGGACAATTGATCAAAAAGTAGTGTCATCTGAGTGTCAAATGATCAATAAGAACATAACATAGAAATGTGGCCAGCAGCTGATGTAGTGGCATCTGCACCGGACTCCGAGGCGAATGGTCCTGGGTTTGAATCCGGCCGGCTCCTTGCACGCTTTCCATCCATGCTGGGTAGAGCGCTGAGCTAGCAAACTCGACTTCGTTAAATAGATAACAAAAAATGCTAAAGAAACAGCAAGGTTGCCACCCAATGCGCCACAAGGCGTGGAAAGGAACAACAACAATAGAAATGTATGCAATTCACCAACCTCCACTGTTTATTTGTATTCTGAATTCAATATTACCATTTGCATGCAATGTCAAATCCTCATCTTTACACTTTAATTGGGAAGTCAGATTTTGAAGATCATGACGGGGTAACCTTTAACTTAATCAGAAACAAGTCATACATCCCTGTGAGGAAATTATCATATCATTTCACAACTACCAATGCAACTCAGTCCACTTTTTCTTTTATATGACTGGAAAACCTAACATATCAACACTGACTAAACAATAGCACTGCACGCAAATTGACCAGCTGGATATAGCTGAGAATCTTTTGAACCTTGAGCAATTGTGTGTCTTTCTTCCTTGTTTACTGTGCAACACAGTCTTATGAGTTAATTATCTATATAAAAAAAAAACTGGAGTCTATCTCTCACATTCAAATTTGGCTGAATATTTCAAAGCTAGCAATGGTTTGGAACAAAATCAGACTGAAGACTGCCAGATCTGGGCTTGGCAACCATTGTTTTGGTTAATGTCTCAGGTGCCAACAACCAAATAAGTAAAGAGTATATAATATGAAGCTTTACTAGTTAGTGGTAGATTAAGCAATTTTGGCTTCATTAACAATCACTATGTTAATATTATTCAGTGATTGCAGGAGCTTTGGCATCTATCTGGTAAGAATGGTACAAACACTTAATTGGAAAACACAATGATGTGCTGTTAATAACATCATTTGTAGAAAGACCAAAAATGTTCCTTTAATTTGCTGAAATAAATTGCTTATCGTTTATAAGCAATTTATAAGGTGTGCTATTATTTCTGTAACAGTTACTTGTAGTCCTATTAGAAATACAATGGATTCCAGTTAATTAAAACAAATTGGGACCAATATATGTTGGCCCAATTAAGTGGCTATCCCAGTTAACCACATAATGGAAATAGTTAAAAGACAAACTGAGTAACAAACTACATAGGTAAATGAAATACATAGCACAAAGAACATGACCAAAACTACGACAGTACTATAAAACTGTTTATTAATACCTAATAGTTATCTAGGACACATCATGCAGAAAGATGAACTAGAAAAACTCATACTCTCTGGAAAGATTGAGGGGAGCAATCCTAGAGGAAGACCTCGGCTTATGTACATCAAAAACCTAGTCAGGTGGTTACACATCGAGGAAATGGAAGTCATCCAAAGAACGAAGAATAGATCTATATGGAAAACCATGGTCATCAACGTCCGCATTGGATATGGTACCTAGACAGACAGACAGAATAGTTATCAGTAGAGGAATTCATTCAGTGTATGCAATGAACAAAATTAACACCTATTTCAGATAATGGACTACATTCATACAAAGCTGTGGATGATTACATCCTCCAAATCTTCATGCTCATTGCAACTTTCAAGATGATTGTCAATGCCTTCCAATTCTTCCTCGTTCCTAACTTGATTTCATTTTCACTCCCGGCCATTTCTGGCATCTCCCAGCTTGAATGCTTGAAACTGCAGGGAGCAAAAGAGTTTGGAATTGTCTTATTTCTTGCCAACTATGCATGACAAAAATCACTGCTTTTTGAACACAAACACATGAAATTGACACTATTTAAAAACTGCTCATTTGGAGCATGGTGTAGCATCTGGCAGCCACGCAAGTACACGTGACTGTTCTGCAACTGTCTCCTGCCCCAATTAAGCACCATGGTGTCCCAAATAAATAAATGGAATTCCAGTAATTTTCTCTTTTTTTTCTTTAAGAGTTGTCCAAAATAAGCAGCTGCTCCGACTAACTGATGGCCTAATTAAACGGAATCCACTGTATTTCAGAGAATGATTTAACTAGTCTGCAGATGCTAAGTTGAATAGATGCACAAATATTGACTTGCAGGAACTCAGCCTGACAAGTTTGAAACAAATTTATCATGCTAGCCTGGTACAATCATTTTCATACATCAGACAATTAAGGAGAGGATGGCTGTGTGTGTACTGCTAGTACTGAAATCAGAGAACTCAACTCAAATCCTTTACAGCAGACAGGAACATGTAACCTAGAGGTCAACCTGCCACAGTCAGATTCCTCACTTCGAAAGTAACAGATGTTACACAGGTTGCAATGATCTACAAGAGAGACAATAATACTGAGTGGCAGAGCACCTGCAGAATGCAACTACAAAGAGCTTTACACTGACATAACTTCCTTCATACATGACCTTCCAAGACTTCTGTAACATCTTGGAAAGACATTCTTGGAGCTGAACTTTATTAGTTCTTTTCCCTGGGGATCTCTTCATCCTTCCTTGCAATTTGGGAAATAATGCACAAATTAAATACATATTAAAGTATTTTATAAATTCCTTACTGATTACCTTCTTGGTTTTCTACATTTAATTCTAAAGGATGAACAATTAGTGTAACAAACTATTATACTTGAATGAAGCTATTTAGCTCTAATAACTGTCGCATTGTTTAGTATTGTATCCTTGCATCTTTGTTCAGTATGGTTCTATATCATGACAGCTAGCTTAATTTAAATGTCTTGTTAACCTAGATGGGAAAATTGTCAAGAGAAGGAAGAAATTATATGGAACCACTGAAACTGTTATGAAGTCCAAAAGCACATCCCTTCAAAAAATTTAAGATTCCCTTTCATTTTCTCTACCGTAAGTAACACACCCTTCAGCTATCTCCCTCGTAAATCTTGTAAATCTTCCCTAAACTGCAGCGTTTGCAAACAAAAAGTTCCATTGTTTCAAAAGAGTCTTCAAAATTATGTTTCCTCTGTTACTTTCACCTCTTCCTCCCTCTATTCAATTTTAGTTTTGTTCTACACATTATTGAGTTGTTGTGATGTTTTGTACTTTGCAGTGATGCTGTTTGCTGTTGAACTTAAAAACCACTGCCCACGCAAACTTAATAGTTTTAATGACATTTGTCTCACTTCCTCTAATATTGAGTATTGTCAGGGATCATTTCAAAGGATTACTTCTGTCAGTGACTTTGTTGTCACTTTGAAGAATGTTCACAATTTTAACTACTATTTTGCACGTCAGAAGAATGCAAAATTTGAACAACCTTTAATGAGAAGCTGAAATATCATAAACAATCTCCTTGCAAATAGTAGCATTTATTTTATTTTTATTTACTAAGAAAATTATAAATCCAAATGCACAAAATTAGGTTTGTACAACAATGGAGTTTACTAAACAATAACTATAGTTTAGGATACAATTAAAATTAAATGATACCTCATAACATTTTCAAAGTAAGATTTGTCTCTAAATTCCTGAAAATTTCATATATTCCAGATTGTATTAAAAAGGTAGGCAAATATCAGAAGATGTATTATTGCTCTCCTTCATAAGCAGATCTTTTTTGAACAACACACAAAATGATGGAGGAACTCAGCAGGTTGGATTCTGATACTTTTAATCTAAAGATCTTTCAGAAGTCAGGACAGAGGCACAAAACTTGCTACTTCATGATTGTTTTATTAAGCGTTAATAGAACAGAGAGATTTGAAGAGAACAGTGATAAGAGAAGGGAGATAGAAACAAGAAGATGGCGCCTCTGCATGGGCAGCTCTTTTTATACAACATAGATAAGAAAAAAATCCAATCAACTTCGCAGTTAAGGATCAGCCAGTTAGAAAGCCCTTACTCAAATAATGCAGCACCAGATAAGCTTCCAGAGCTTTCCAGAACTATAAACTAAATAGCTGAAGAGACATACTGTGACCACTAAGAAGCATACCAAGCAGTTATTGATATAAAGTAACTATATAATATAAAAGCAGAGAATTCATTGTTAAACTGCAAAGAAAATAACAGTTAAATCATGTATTTAGAATCATTATATCGGAAAACTCAGAAGCTGAAAAACTTGTGGTATCTATGTTAAGTATAAAGTAACGACCTAAGTTATGAAAATATTAAAGTATTCATAGGATTATGTCATGGGTAGGTAGATTAGCAGACAAACCTACATGAGTTTGAACTATTTATTAATGATTACCCTTATACAAGTAAAAAAGATATAAACTAAGAGCATATTAGCATGAATATTAGTACCCATTTTAAATAGGAGAAATTGGCAAAAATATAACAACAACTAATATCAGAATAAATTTCATAATGTCCAGTAGTTGTTGACTTGCTTGAAGTCTTCTGGCTGGTTAATTATTTGCTCACCATTACTGTAGTCAGACAGTGTAGGCACTAGGTCAAGAGGTTATTAATAGATTAACCACAGTGCTTATTGTCCTTGTCGGATACCGCTTTAGCATGCTTGCATTGGCTAGCATGATTCCACTGACTTTTGCCTTCTGCTTTCATCACCAATTTGGTAATAAACAGCACTTAATAATGGCCTTCCTATCCAGCACCCAGTGGATCCTTATGTGGTTTCTTAATCAAGGCCCACTTACTAGGAATTAAGGTGTGTCCTCCTTCCATTGGATCATTTCCAAGCAGCAGAAACTTGTTGAGAAACAGGCTGAACAGCTTGGGTTAATTTCCCACAATAGTTAACTAAATTGTCTGCCTGATGGGTCTATCAGCCTCTCAGATCGAGAGCTCCCAGCAGATGACATAGGATGCCCTGTTACCACTTCGAATGAATAGTTTAGTTTTCTTGTTTGGGGTTGGCCTGATGCTACATAAGACCATAGAGGGAGCCATAGTCCATGGTATACCTTCCTCATGACACTTCATCAGTCTTTGTTTGATGTTTCCATTCATTTGCTTGACTTCTCCTGATGACTGGGTGATGTGGACAATGAAAGGACCATCAGTCAACATAATTCCTGCAAACACTCCCAGCGTGAAATGTGTTCCTTGGTCAGAGTCAATGTGACATTTCATCCCCATCTTGAAATATAGTTCTTAATCAGAGTTTCTACTCTGTGTGTGGCAGCGGCTGTCCTTGCTAAATTAGCTTCCACCCATCTTGAAATCTTGTCCACTGTTACCAGTATGTCTGAGTATCCCTGACACTTTGGCAAAGAAATGTATTCCACTTGTAAATGTAAAAATGGACCAGGTGGGGCAGGAGCACCTACTCATGGTAGCTTTTCTATTGCTCCAGGATTCATTTCCTGACATGCCGTGCATTTTTCAAACATCCTTTGAATATGTGCCCTGAACCTTGGATTCCACCACTACTAGGAGAATCACCTTTTGCACTCCGGTGTGTCCTAGGGAGCGTATCCGCTGTGCCAGATAAAAAGGCAATGTAGTTGGAGCCACTAGTCTATGACTAGTGTCATGTCTCTTTACTATTCTCCATCCAGAACCACTTTTCCTGGTAAGAGCACTGAGTTTGCATCTCCTGAGTATCTTGTATGTTTGTCTGTAATACAGAGTTCAACTTTGTTCCCATAATTCCGTTTATCGGGTTCACTGCAGATGTTCTTGGCACTTCTTTTATTTCTTTTACTCCTTCCTGTGCTGCCCTTTTCACAATTTCATCTGTGAAGGCGTTTCCATGGCTTTCCCTTGTACTTTGGAGTGGCTTTTACATTTTAATACAACTTCTGATGGCAGTTGTATGAAATCCATGAGTACTTGTACTACCATTCTTGAAATCCCCTTTGACTCCATAAGTTTCCAATATTATGAACAATTCCAAAAGCATATGGAGAATCCGTGTAGATATTAGCTGATCTTCCTTCTGCCAACTTATAGGCTTTAATCAAAGCTTTTGGTCTGCCTCACACGCAAAATGCTGGAGGAACCCAGCAGGCCAGGCAGCAGCTATGGAAAAGAACAAGCAGTTGACGTTTTGGGCTCAAGACTCTTCATCGGGGTCTCAGCCCTGAGTGTTGACCGTACCTTCTTCCATAGATGCTGCCTGGCCTCCCGAGTTCTTCCAGCATTTTGTGTGTGTTGCTTGGATTTCCAGCACCTGCAGATTCTGCTGTGGTTTTAATTCTGCCTGTTCACAGAGGTGCCGTGAACTATGCTTCCTAATGCCAGCTCTTCAGTTCCAGAAACCACAGTCCATCTATCCAGTTAAATCCCCTTCTCAAACACTGAGGACCAGGTCTGTGTTTGATAAAGGCATTTCTTTGTGTTAATCTCTATCTCCATCGTCTTTATTTGCACAGTCATGGTCTGACGATAACACTGGACTCACTTGTTGAATGATGATTTTGGGTTCCTCAGGAACAGTGGACCACCTGGCCCACAGAGCAGCTGTTACTTGAGAGGCCCTATTCACGGACAGTAAAGTGTGTACTGAGTGTGGGCATCAAAAATTTAGAATCTGATCAAGCACGATGCTATAATCAGCCATGACTGCCAGATGGGTTGCCTGCACAGGCTGCAAACATCATCCTAATGATATATATGATGCAATTTGGCAGTGTAATAACCAACAGGACACTGTAGGTCTCCATGCTCTTGAGTTATGACTGCCGGCATGTAGTCATGTTTCTCGTTGACATACAGGGTACATGGTTTACCTGTATCAGGGATTCTTAATGCTTTGGATTCTTAAGGGATTCTTAAAGTTGCCTTTAAAGTTTGAAATGCTTTCATTTGTTCTTCATTAAAAGTCACAGGGTCATCTGAGCACTTACTGCCTTTCAGCAGATTGTTGATTGGTTGAGCAGAAGTTGATGGATCTGCCACTAGCTTGTTAATACATTGATTAGCAATGGTTTCATCTTCAGTCCTACATGTCTTCACTTCCTTAGCTTCTGTTGGAGCAAGCTGTGGCCTAGCTGTCCATCTTGTTGTTTAATCATTGTCATCCTCACTGCAGTCACTAGGGGGTCACTGTAGAGTCCATGTCATGTTGATCCTGTAGTTCCTCGAAGTTCAGGTGGTACTTCTGTCTCAGAGGTCTGTCCAACGTAGGTTAAAATTTTTTGGATTTGGAGTGGTGTGGCTTGTCAGAGGACTGTCCAAGGTAGGCTGTAATTTTTTGGAGTTGGTATGGTGACGCTATCTCAGAGGACTGCCAATACAAGTGGTGTTTCCCAGGATGGAACTTCAGAAGTAGCATCATTGGAAGCATCACCAGAAGTGTCAGTAGAAGGACCGTCCCTTTGAAGCCCCTCCTGTACTTTCTCATATTGTTCCAATTTGCTCCTAAGCTCCGTACCACGTACGTTGATTTTTCCGCTTATTCTGATAATGCAGAGATTTGCTTTTTAGTCTTTTTACTGTCTATATCATATTGTTTTTGCAGTTTATCACAACCTTTGTGTTTCTTTCCCAACCGACCTGTAAAAGTCTTTAACCTTTTCATTCATTCACATATTCAGTCAAACGGACCACACAGTCTTACCTCTACATCACACATTCCAGGATTTCCCTTTCCCTCAAACATTCTCTGGGTCTTAACACATGCCTTCTTAGTCTGAATAAACTTAGCATTGTTGGTATTATTTATCCAGACCTTTTCATTAGCTTTTTCAAATTAAGTTGTTTTATATCAGGTACAAGCTCTGAGTATGCTTCACAACTTTGGCCATTGTTTTGATTTGATATTAATTTGTATGTGGCAACCAATGGATCATCCTGCGACCTGTAGGTCTCCCTACAACTGATAGGTCAATTGGCATCTAAATTATTAATGGATTGTGGCTGATAGATTGAACGACTGAAATTTTACTAGGTACCAAAGGGATTGCTGTGCAACCAAAATTTTAATGGATTTTCCTGCAACTGATATTTTTTACAGGTCTGTTATTTTAAAACTAGCAACGTTGTAGTTTCCTCACTCCTGATTTCCAAATAGTGATATATTGAAGCCAGAACCAAGTTTTCCCTCAGACAAATCAGAACAGAGGAAGTTCTTATCCCCTTTGTTGCACACTGAAAACCCCACTTTATCTGTGATCTTCTAAGTCTCCAAGTCTTTGCAATCATGCTTGCCGACTACATCAAATATTGGATTCTGATATTTTTAATCCAAGGTCCTTTCAGAAGTCAGGAAAGAGGTGCAAAACCTGTTGCTTCATGATTGTTTTATTAAGTGTGAGTAGAACGAAGAGAGTTGAAAACAAACAGTGATAGGGGTCTATTAAGTGAAGGGAGATAGAAGCAGAAAGATTGACCGGGTGCATGGTCGGCTCCTTTTATACCACACAGATAAGAAAAATTCCATTCAAATTTGTAGATAAGATTCAGCCGGTCATAAAGAGCCTACTCAAATAATGCAGCACCAGACAAGCTTCCAGAAATTTCCAGAACCATACAAGTGTGTTATACTAAACAGCTGCATATACATACTGTGACCACTAGGGAACATACTAAGCAGTTACTTGTATATAAGTAATTATATAAAATACAAGCAGATAATTCATTGTTAAGCTGTAAAGAAAATAACAATTAAATAGCCAGATCCGCCACCAGGCAGCATCTGTGGAGGGAAATAGACAGTCAATGTTTATGATGCCTCATATTCCTCTAGCATTTTGTGTGTTGTTCTAGAGTTCCAGAATCTGCAGTTTCTCTTGTGTTTCCACTTAACTCTTATTTGTTTCCTTTTAGAAAACAGTTTGACCATGAAGTAAATCTAATTTATACTACTTCATTTTGATTCTGCAGCTCCAAGATTGGCGAGTGGAATTACTGTGGCAGAAGGAGCCTGGAAAGGCTGTATTTGTGGGGAGAAGGCAGGGAGTATGCTGTGAAGTTGGGAATAGTGGCCATCGAGCTATTAGGTTGTTTCTGAAAATCATTTGGTTCACTTATGTCCTTTAAAGAAACAAACTTCTTTCATATATACCCAGTATGGTTAGTACACGATCCTAGGCACACCATTTTTATTAAGTACAAATGATTCTGCAGATGCTGGTAATATTGAGCAACACACACAAAATGCTGGGGGAGCTCAGCAAGTTAGGCAGTACCTATGGAGGGGAGTAAATGGTTGACTTTTTGGGCTGAGACCTTTTATCAAGAGCCTTCAAGAATTTAATTGATTCTTATCTGCCTTGTGAAAGGTCATTTTGTTCTTTTTCTTTCTTTTTAAATCTTTTTATTGAGTAAGTATACAAAAAAGGTAAGCCATATAAACATTAATACAATGTTAAAGTACAATAAAATTCCAAAAGATAACAATACCAAAAAGAAAATACTACAAACAATGTAATTTAAGCATAAGAAACCAAGATAACATAATAGTATACTAGATTTTATATATATCAATGGAAAAAAAAGAAAAAAAAACCCCCCAAAAAAAAACCCACCGTGCAACTACCTAAAAGCAAAGCAAAGCAATGGGCTAACTTGAAACCAAACAGAGTTAAACTTAAAATCACGTCCTCAATCCCGACCTCCATTAAAACAGTGAAAAAAAAACAAGAAGGGTAAATATTACATTAAATGAAAATATCGAATAAAAGGTCCCCAAATCTGTTCAAATTTAAATGAAGAATCATAAAGGTTACTTCTAATTTTCTCCAGATTCAAACATAAAATCGTCTGAGAAAACCAAAAAAAGGTAGTTGGAGCATTAAGCTCTTTCCAATGTTGTAAAATACATCTTTTCGCCATTAAAGTAAGAAATGCAATCATTCTACGGGCTGAAGGGGAAAGATTACTAGAAATTTTAGGTAGTCCAAAGATAGCAGTAATAGGGTGAGGAGAGATATCTATATTTAATACCTTAGAAATAATATTGAAAATATCTCTCCAAAAAGTTTCCAAAGTAGGGCAAGACCAAAACATATGAGTTAAAGAGGCTATCTGCCCCGAACATCTATCACAGAAAGGATTAATATGCGAGTAAAAACGCGCTAACTTATCTTTGGACATATGTGCTCTATGAACCACTTTAAATTGAATTAGGGAAATGTTCCTGAGTGTGTTATTTCTTTAGATGCCGAGAAAGCTTTTGATAGAGTAGAATGGCCTTATTTATTTAAGGTGCTTGAAATGTTTAATTTTAGCTTGAAATTTATATCCTGGATTAAACTGTTATATCACTCCCCTGTAGCCTCGGTTCGTACTAACTCCTTAAACTCACCTTTTTTTCCTCTCTTTCGTGGTACTCGACAAGGCTGTCCTCTTAGTCCCCTATTATTTGATATTGCATTAGAACCTCTTGCAATTGCTATTCGAGAATCTTCAAATATTACTGGGATAACTCGGGGATTAAAGTCCCATAAATTATCACTCTATGCTGATGATTTACTTTTATATATTTCTAATCCTGAGAGATCCATTCCTGCTGTTTTAGAGTTATTAGCACAATTTGGTCTTTTCTCAGGTTATAAATTAAATCTTAGTAAGAGTGAACTTTTTCCGATTAATAAACATCTTCCCTTATATTATAAATTTCCATTTAAATTGATTAATAATTACTTTTCATATCTTGGGATTAAAATTACTTGTAAACATAAAGATTTATTTAAGACTAACTTTTTACCATTAATAGACCATATTACTCAACTTTCATCTAAATGGTTTCCCTTATATTTAACTTTGATTGGTCGTATTAATGCAGTTAAGATGTTTTTTTTGCCAAAATTTTTATATGTGTTTCAGGCATTACCAATTTTCGTTCCTAAATCTTTTTTTGATAAAGTTGACTCTAAAATTTCTTCATTTATTTGGCAGAATAAGAATCCGAGACTGGGTAAAATACATTTACAGAAAGCTAAGAGAGATGGAGGTTTAGCATTACCTAACTTTAGATTTTATTATTGGGCTATTAATATTCGACATATGAAATTTTGGTTACTTGACCGGGACATACTATCTATTCCTAAATGGGTAGCATTGGAATTACAATCTGTTCAGGGTTATACACTTGGTTCTATTTTAGGTTCCTCTCTTCCTTTTGATTCGAAACGCCTTAAGCAGGTCTCTAACCCGATAGTTAAATATGCTTTGCGCATTTGGTTTCAATTCAGAAAATTTTTTGATCTTAATCAATTCGGGTTAGCGATTCCTATTTTAGGCAACATATTTTTTCCTCCCTCTTTTACGGATCGCGCTTTTCAAACTTGGAAGACTAAGGGTATTTTACGGTTTTTGGATTTATTTTTAGATGGTTCCCTTATGTCTTTTGAACAATTATCTAATAAATATAACTTATCAAGAATACATTTTTTTAGATATTTACAAGTTAGAAATTTCCTAAGTACTATACTTTCTTCCTTTCCAATGCTTCCTCCTATATATATTTTAGATTCGATAATTAACCTTAATCCATGTCAGAAAGGTGCATCGGCTATGATTTATAATATTATTATGAAACTTAGGAAAGCTCCATTTGATAAGATTAGGGTAGATTGGGAACAGGAATTGGGGCTTACCATTTCTGTGGATGATTGGGGGCAGATTTTACAATTAGTTAATACTTCCTCTATTTGTGCTAAACATTCCCTAGGTCATTTTGTTCTAGGGGCAATTAAGGACAGACAATAATTGCTGGCCTTGCCAGTAATATTCACATCTATGAAATAATGTTTTTAAAATCCTAAACCATTACCATGTCATTTGTGAAAGCATTGGACTTTGATAACTGGTCTAATATCTTATTTAGGGTGAGTGTGTTCCCTTTATTGAGAAAACAGAATCTGGTGGAAATTTCAGTGGTTTTCTTTAAAAATGTACACTATTAATCAATACATGCCAACAGTTGGTTGACCAAAAATATATGAGACTGAAGCTGTGAGAGATACTCGGAGAATTAGGTGCTACATTTTTCAGCATTGACTTCCAACAAAACAAGAAATCAGTCCAAATAGTATTTTATAGATTACTTGATATAATTTCTAAATTGAATATATTTCAGCAGGGAAAGAGTAAGCTATAAAAGAAAAACACATAAGCTACTTTTTAGAGGGTAGTTGAAAAAGCCCTGAAAATAAAGCAGCAATTCCACCTTTCCTTTGATTTCATTATGTACGATATTAGCACAGATTGTGCAGTGCTCAGAATTTTGATGACTGTACTCTCAATTTATGACCATAAAATTGGCAAAAGTTTTTGTATAAACAGATCACTACTGATCTTCTATTAATTCATAGCAGTAGATCAAGAGAAGGTGTTCCCTTCTCCAGTTGTGCAAATTGTTAGACTAGGCATTAGCAATCATTTCAGAAAGGCAGTTAGCTCTGGCATCATTACTTGGTCATTCACATTGTCATCTGGGAAGTACCTGTGAATTTGTTCAGATCACTTTGCTTGATCAATATCCCATACTCTTGGAATCATTATCCAAAATTTCTACATTCAGTTCCCATTGGTAGTACTTTCCAGTAATGAGACTTCCACCATCACAACTTATTTCAATAAGAGTTCCGTGACCTTTGCTGCAGGATGGGCAGCAATGTAATGTCATTTCACGTTTTCATCCAGTTCTCATGCCATCCTAACTTGAATGCATATTACCATTCTGTCATCCGAAGGAATCCAATATCTGGGTACTTCCTACGCAGCACAAGAGTTGCAAAGTTTCATGCAGAAGCCAACTATGGATGGGATTCAGCGTAGGCTTCCAGTGTTTACATCTCAAGAATAATTTTAATCAATACAGTACAAGAAGCAATCCAGCTTCTTACAATTAAAGAACATATCATAAACGTTATTTCAGATTTCTATCATCAGCAGTTTTTATTTTGATTGTCATATCTGAAACTCTGTGCTGTTCTTAAAATAATTTCTATAATGGAAAATTCTATGGCAATCAACATTTTGAATAATTAAGCTTAAGGGAGAGAGAAACTAAACAGTGCTTTTTTAAACTGGTAATATTGTGCTTAGCTACTAAATTATCCAGAAAAATGAGGTAATCTGATCTCCACAGTTCACCCTGACATGCATAATCAGTGTGTAGCATTTGGAAAGCACTGTGACATACATGTCGAGTTGTGAGTTGATATCCAATATGGTAAACTCAAGCTTAGCTGTAAGGGTTTGTTTACTGTACCTTCCAGCTTACAATCTGTTCCAGCTGAATTGCAATGCTGTATTAATGCCCTTAGCTTTTCTAATTCTTTTACTAAGATACATCAAACTGCTGATTCCTACAGAGGGAAGAAACACCAACCCTCCTCCACAAACCCAGTAAACATGCAGGTGTACTTTACTGAGAAGCGTCTTCTGCCATCTAGTGGCGGCTACATCAGGTCTTCTTTTCCCACTTCGCCATTCTTAAACCATTGTGGAATCATTGTTATTGTTACCATGGTTCAGTGTAACTGTGTTAATTTGATGCAAACTGTCGGGATATAAATAATTAGCTGGTGATTGGAAATGAAGTCAAGTAACCTTTTCCATTCTGATGGATCTAGTGCCCTGCTTCACCATCTTTGTTCTTTTTTTTGTCAGCAGGATATGGTTTTGAAGATGTAGGATTGCTGAAGTGTTCACATCTATTACTTTCAATCAGAAACATATCTCTTTAGTCCTGTGATATATTGACAGTCACTTTGTGAGAAAAGATTGAAGAAATTGGATTTTTGAGGGGGGCGAGCAATCTGTCGGCTCAGGAGTAGAAGACCCATCCGGAGAGATCAGGCTAAGGGAGGCCCAGCTTTACAATTGGGCCTCATTTGAAGTTTCCAAGCTGCTGCTCAACACAAGGGAGTGCTAATTTAGTCACAGGAAGCCATAGCCAAGAACTCGTGGGAATGGTCATCAACGGGAGCACAAAAACTGGTGCGCAGCGTCAAGAAAGGAGGGGCTGGGGGCAACTTCGACAAGAGTGAAGATGAGTGAATTGGTTACTCCCTCGAGATTCGGGAGTGCAGTTGACTCTGACTTACACAATCACTTTGTAGCATGTGAAAGGCACTGCAGCATGCTCGAAGGTGTGTGAATTAATATTCAGTATAATCTCCCAGGGACTCCTAGCAGGGAGATGATCCTGCTCTGGCTACCCCACAACCAGCAAGAAGGTATGCAATTGATATTAATATATCCTGATTGTCTACTTGGAATGAGGATCTCCCTGCATGGGATCTTGCTAGGTTGCAGGAAGTTTAGGGAAAACACTGCCCTTTAATGTCATAACCACACAGTACAACTCATACTGAAGATTGTCAGCTCTAAATGAACATTTAACTCCTCTTCCTTTCAACAGCCCCTCATTCACGTCACTGGTTACTCAGAATAACCATCCTTTATATGCATTCTCTTTTTACACCAAGTGGAAAGCAAGCAAGTACTCATTTAACTCCAATGTTTAATGCTTTGCTGTTGGCATCATGACCTCTAACCATTTACCATAAGATATAGGAGCAGAATTAGGCCGTTAGGCCCATCAAGTCTGCTCCGCCATTTCATCATGGCTGATCCAATTTTCCTCTCAGCCCCAATTTCCTGCCTTCTCCCTGTATCCCTTCATGCCCTGAGCAGTGAAAAATCTATCTACCTCCGCCTTAAATACATATAAAGACTTGGCCTCCACAGCTGCCTGTGGCAAGAATTCCACAGATTTACCACTCTCTGGCTACAGAAATTTCTCCTCATCTCCATTCTAAAAGGACACCTACCTATTCTGAGGCTATGTCCTCTGGTCTTAGACTCTGCCACCATAGGAAACATCCTCTCCACATCCACTCTATCAAGGTCTTTCACCATTTGATAGGTTTCAATGAGATTACCTCTCATTCTTCTAAATTCTAGTAAATACAGGCCCAGTCCCATCAAACGCCCTTTATGTGACAAGTCATTCAATCCTGGAATCTTTTTTGTGAACTTCCTTTGAACCTTCTCCAGTTTCAGTACATTTTTTCTAAGATAAGGGGCCAAAATCTGCTCACAATGCTCCAAGTGAGGCCTCACCAATGCTTTATGAAACCGCAATATTACATCCTTGCTTTTATATTCTAGTCCTCTTGAAATGATTGTTATCATTGTTTTTGCCTTCCTCACCACAGACTCATCCTGCAAGTTAGCCTTTAGGGAAACACACACAAAATGCTGAAAGAACTCAGCATGGCCAGGAAGCATGTATGGAAAAAAAAGTACAGTTGACGTTTCTGGCTGAAATCCTTTGGCAGGACTCATATTCAGCAGGATTTCCAGCATCTTCAGATTTTCTCTTGTTTGTAACCTTTTATGGAATCCTGCACGAAGTCTCCTGTCCCTCTGCACCATTTTCTCTCCATTTAGAAAATAGTCAACCCTTTCATTTCTTCTACCAAAGTGCATGACCATACACTTCCCAACACTGTATTCCGTCTGCCATTTCTTCACTCATTCTCCTAATCTGTCTAAATCCTTCTGTAGCCTGTCTACTTCACATTGTCTGCAAACTTTGCAACAAAGCCATAAATTCCATCATCCAAATTATTGACGTAAAACTTAAAATGAATTGGCCCCCACACAGACACCTGTGGAACATCACCAGTCATTGGCAGCCAACCAGAAAAGGCTCCCAGTACCTTTGTAAAATAATGACTATTCAAAGAAAGATTCTAAAAATAAAATCATATATTTAATGTTCCTATCACTTTTCTACCTGATTACTTGTTGCAGTGTCCTTTAGATCCACCTGAAGACTACCAGGTCTGTTGGATCAAACCACCTACTGTTTGATTTTGATTTTCCCTATCACCCATTTGTGTGCAGGGATATGGAGCAATAACAAGGCAAATATCATGCAAACTCATCATAATTGAGGTAAAACTATAACAATGAATTTAGTTAACGCACATAAAGTGCTGGAGGAACTCAGCAGGCCAGGCAGTATCAATAAAAAAGAGTACAGTCAATGTTTCGGACCAAAACCCTTCAGCAGGACTAGAGAAAGAAAAGCTGAGGAGCAAATTTAAAAGGTGGGGGGGGGTGTGGAGGGGAGAGAGTAAGATAAGGTGATAGGTGAAATCAGGAGGGGGAGGGATGAAGTAAAGAGCTGGGAAGTTGATTGGTGAAAGAGACAGAAGGCCGTGGAAGAAAGAAAAAGGGGGAGGAGCACCAGAGGGAGGTAATGGGTGGGCAAGGAGATAAGAGGAGAGAGGGAAAAGAGGAATGGGAAATGGTGAGGTGGGGAATCCACTACCAGAAGTTAGAGAAATTGATGTTCATGCCATCAGGTCAGAGGCTACCCAAATAAAATATAAGATGTTGTTCCTCCACCCTAGTGTGGCCTCATACCAACAGTGGAGGAGGCCATGGATAGACATATCGGAATGGAAAGTAGAATTAAAATGGGTGGCCTCTGGGAGATCCCACTTTTCCTGGTTTGTCCGAGTGTAGGTGCTTAGCAGAGCAGTCTCCCAAGCTACATTGGGTCTTCCCGTCCCCTTTTCACTCTCTCACCTTATCTCCTTGCCCACCTATCGCCTCCCTCTGGAGCTCCTCTCCCCTTTTCTTTCTTCCATGGCCTTCTGTCTCTTTCACCAATCAATTTCCGAGTTCTTTACTTCATCGCACCCCCTTCAGGTTTCACCTATCACCTTGTGTTTGTCTCTCCCCTCCACCACCTTTTAAACCTACCCCTCAGCTTTCTTTTCTCCAGTCCTGCTGAAGGGTCTCAGGCCGAAACGTCGACTGTACTTTTTTCCATAGATGCTACCTGGCCTGCTGAGTCCCTCCAGCATTTTGTGTGTGTTGCTTGGATTTCCAGCATCTGCAGATTTTCTCTTGTTTGTGAATGAATTTAGTTGATGATTCTGAACCTGCCTAAATCTTCTCCCTAGTATAAACTTATCAACCCAAAATGTAAACTCTATTTCCCTCTAAATGTTACCAGCATTTTCAATTTTATTTCAGTTTTATGTGTTCACTGTGATTTTGCCTTACCTTGAAAGCTGGAGAGAAACGGAAAGCAGTAAGTCTCCCATTAATTTACATTCTGCCGACTCTTTTAGACTGCCAAATATTAGAAAAACAAGTAAGTAAAAAAGGCAAGCTAACTATTTCAAAGAAGATAATTAACTCAGTTTATATTCAATTCAAATTTCTCAGGAGATGAATCAAATGGAACCTTACACACAACAAAAAGAAGCGAGGGCAAAGAGACAGTTGACTTTTCAGGTTGAGATCCTGGATCAGGGCTGAGAGTGTAGAGCGAAGATAGGCAGTATATAGAAGTGATGGGGAGGAGTGAGATACAGGCTGTGGATAATAGGTGGAAACAGTTCAGGGCTAATGGCGGGGGGGGGTGTTGGGGGGAGATTAAGCAGATGGAATCAGCTGAGGTGGGCGGAGTGTTGAGACAAGTTGATACACAGGTAATAGGTGGGACTAGGTAACGGGGAGTGCCAGGTAGATTGAACCAGGTGACGGAGGGCAATGAGTCTTGATAACAAGATAGAACGTATGAAAAGCTGAACAAAGGGGTGGGCTAAGGGGAAAAGGAAAGGAACAGATGGTGCATTATAAGACAACTGAATGGTTTCCTACCACGATAAGATGGATTCATGGGCATAATACTGCATATGTCATTGTGACCTTGCTCCTGTTTGTCCACCTACATTGCACTTTCTCTGCAGTACTAAAGGTATACTTTACCTTGTACACCTCAGTGCACTGTGTACTGAATTGGTCTGTATGAACAGTACGCAAGACAGGCTTTTCACTGTACTTCAGTAGATGTGACGATAATACACCAATTCCAATTCTAACTCCAAATAGGCAATTTCAGTGATCATACTACATAGGCTAACCAACTGGAGTATGCAATATGGTTAGGTAGCAAGCATCTTACATCCCATTCAGATAGCCCAGTACTTATTATTTTAAATCACAGTTTTGATCTATTCTTGTGCTTCTGATAATGAAGGATTTCAGTCCTGCAAATGCAAGTAAAACTGCTGTATTTGGTGAAAATGAAGATCTTTTATTCACTCTTCAATAGATTCTCACTTGTAAAAATGCACTTGTTCTTACTTGTCATTTGCCTTAATCCAAATCAACTGTACATTTGAAAATTCAGAACGGATTTACGAGGAAGGAGAATAAACATCACAGTTACATGCATAATACTGAAAGGGTTCATTACAGAAGTTCAAATTTTTATAAACAGCCACCATGCAAAAACAAAAATAGGATGCAAATCTGTACAAAACATACATATTGTTCTCATCTCTGACTTCCTTTTGGTGATAAAGCTCACATCATCCAACAGCCCTGACATTTTGCAACCTTAATTTCTCACAGTACACAAGTAGAAAAAAAGTATATACTCTTCACAGAAGAACCACATAAATCAAGTTATTTGAAAATACATCATCAAAAGAAAGGTGATTAAAAAAAAAAGCCAGAATCAGTCTCTGAAGATGAAGTATGTGAAATCCTACATCATTTCAGACTCTGAATGAAGTCTTCATGAACACACAAGACTTTTATTAAAGAATTATTCCATTTTTCATTTTTTTATCTTTCTTGGATTGTGTAAAATCATTATGATATTTTCATTTACTTAACTTCACCATTCCTTAGTCTTATCGTTTTAGTATTAGCTGTATTGGCACAAAACCAAAAGCAATCAGAAACAGTTGAAAATGAGGAAGAATAGATTCTTGGTGATAACAGCTGTCATGTTTTAATTATATTCAGTAGGCAAAAACATGTAGGCTTAATCTTGGTAATCAGCCCACCCTTCTTTAGTGTCTCTTCTTGGTCCTTAAAATCATCACTGTTTTAAGATTTATTTGTTTATTGACTTAGCTGTTGCTAGGTACAGATTTCTTGATTGGAATTGAGTTAATATGAATAATGATGAGTTGAATGTTTACAGGATGCCCTCACTGATTGGAGTCACTTTGATGACCTAAAATAGGTTTTAACTCCCAGTTTATAGATTTAACCAGCAACAGAACATGCATGATTTTTAATATTGTGAGTTGATATTAAGGAAACACAGCCAACAGCAGCAGATGGCAATATCAAAAACTTGGCAGAAACTATCCAAGTGGTAATCTGGTCACATTGAATTATTTGTCAAATTCCATTGCTGCCATGTTAAAGTCATTAGTGAAATTATTTTATCTTACATATTTTATTTTATTTTCCTTCCCTTTGCCCCCCTCGGCTTATATTTCACCCACAGTCATAAAGTAAAAGTTTCCCTTTCAGACTTTCCCTTTATCCACAGCAGATCAATTAATCGCAGGAAGTGTTTATTAATATCTTGCCAATATATTTGTTCCTCATGTTTGTCCTTCAAAGCTATGTGCAATCTCTAAATAATTATTTATAACACATCCTTGTGTCGCAGTTTAAGAAAAGAAATATGTTATGCTCCAAGGAATAATAATTACCTGAGTAGTTTACATTGACAGCAGCAGCTAGATAGCGACCCATGACAAATTGCAAAAGCAAACAGGAATCAAGCATGAGAAAGAAAATAACAGTTTCCTGAGAGTAACACAGATGCAAATGGAGAGGGATTTATTAAAAAGAATAACATGTCATTTGCTGACACTTTACATTTTTGGTTAATAGCATTTACATTTGAAGAATATTTTTCAAGCTTTTCATATTTTCATTACAGTTTTTGTCAAATTCCAAAGAAATCAAAGTTCTGCCCAAAGTTTCTGAAAAACACAAAATATTTAAATTATATATGTTGAAAATGTTTGGTTCTTTGCCCAGATGTTGTCACCTGAAGTATAATTCCAACAATTTTATTTGCATTCCAGCTTTTGAATGTGAGGAAATCAGGAGAGATACTTCTTCAGTAGCACAGGCCAACCCTCAGACATGACCCACTTGCTACCTCACACCTGTTAAACACTGAAATTTCACACATTGTTCTCATGATAATCTTTTCAGATCGTTTCCCATTTCAGTTTACATTTGAGTTTCCCTTACCAGCATTTGTAGAAATAGCACCTTAAACAAATCAGGCAGGAATGCAATATTTTCCACAAGATATAAACAACATAGCAAAATTACATAAACTCAACAATTTTTAAAGCATTTTTATACCCCAAAATTTAATCCTTTATATTTTCCAGTTTATTAAAATTCTCCAACTGTGCATTCCAAGTGATTGCCGATATTACTAGTCTTTAATTAGTTCCTAGGATGTGTGTGTTGTGTGATTTGGGTTACATGCCCTTGCAAATTTTTTTGTTTTCCTCTGCAAAAATTAGCATGCCCTCGTTTTGACTTATCATTCTATTATTGAAAACCATTGAAGTGAATAAGTTAAAAAAATGGATATGATTGAAGTAAAAATAAAATTACGTGGATGTGCTCATTATCAGGGTTTACAGCGAGCTGAAAAAAATAGTAATTTCATAAGAAGAGAGAAGGCTGCAGTAATAAAAGGCTGTTTGGAAGTTTAGCTAATGTAGCCAGATTGGTGCCATAGTTATCCCAGTTTGATTAGCAGTAAATGAGGCACATGACCTCAAGAAGAATCAAATATCACTAATCCAGGTCTACTGGTCAAAAATCAGCCAGTTTGCTTTGTCAGAAATACTGTGAATATGAATCACTTAAGAAGCAACTAAGCCAAAGGTTAACGATTTTTAGCTATGGTATATTTCCCCTTCATCCACATGCCTGAAAATGATAAAGAATGTTGCTACCTAAGGCCATGTCACATTCAGCACCCGCACCACTTGGAGTTAAACAGCACCCATGATGAAACAGAATCAAAAAGAAATTGACACAGGTTTCATGGTGACATAATAAAGCAGTTGTCTAAAAGCTTCACAAAAGTTTACATTTTAATGAGAGCATCAATAAAACAAAAAAAGTATCAGAGATGAAGAAAAGTCTGGGGAGGAAATTCAGAGTCTATGTTTACAAGATTACAGAGTCTATGTAAACCCATGGTTTACAATGATTAAAATGGATTCACATGAAGGGAAAACTACCTGCAGTTCAGCATTTGTTTTAGTGATGTGATAAAGAGCCTGAGATGAAAATCATTGTCTTTTTGCATAATTAGTATTAAATCAAAATTGAGTCATATGTTCAATAACCAGGCTTTTCTTTGGGCACAGTATTCAAGCAGGAAGAAAAGAATTCTTCATTGTTTCATTGTGGATTCATGCGCAATATCCACCAATGTCTAATAAGAGCTACCTACACACTGATTAAATAGAACAGATTAAACAGATTTAGGGCTAAACTAAACAACAAATTAGAAGAATGAGTCAGTTATTGATTAATAAGCTTTACATTGTGAAAATAAATGATTGATTACTTTGGTGATCAAAAATTTGACTTCAAACTCATGAAGAAAGGCAAATGGCATCATACATCAAATCCAACGCTTTTGTAAAACACCCACAAATACTTACTTTAAAGTTATCTGTGAAACACATTTCGCTGATTGACAGTTTATAAAAGGCATTGCTGTTGTGTCAGAAAAGGGAATAACATGCTGATTTATTTTTCACTAACAAATTGCAAGAGGGTTTTTTTTGGTTATACAGTGATATTCAGATTATTTCTCTTTGCTGTTAAAACCTGAGCCCTCCTCCAGAGGGTACTGTTGTCAATTCTACAAAGCTTTAGGCATGGATAAATCCTCCTGAATGCATCAGTGTTGATTACGTTTATTTTGGAAATTCTGGACCAATAAATGTATCTACAAAAGTAAATGCTAACAAGGAACATAAATTAATACATGAATTTTTCTGTAATTAATTAGGCAGTCAGCTTAACAATACGTCACGTTGCTTAATGTTGAAATTCAAAACCCAAGGTTAAAAGAAATGAAAGCATGTGTATAACATACCTCCTACAATCTGCTCTTCAATAAGAGCTTGCATGGTCCTGTACCTCATTTAGTTTCCTCAAATTCATGTATTGTGCAAACACCTATTATCTCAGGTTGATCCACCAAACATTATCAACACCTTGAGGTGAGAATTCCAAGATTTACAAGCCTCCGCAAAAATAATTTTGCCTTTCCAAAAAGGCTGACCTCTTATTTTAAGGCAATATTCATGATTCTGCATGTTTCATTTCAAGGAAGCATCTACACTGTTAATTCTTCTCTATGAGATCAGTCATTTTCTAAACACCAGTATGGATCAATCTTCCTCAGACTATCCGCAGAGTAATATAGTATTATTGGTAAGACTCTTGGCAGTGTGGAGGATCAGCAGGATCTTGAGATCCTTCAGTCTCCAGGTGATCTATCTCACTGACTATTTTATCATGGATGGTATGAAGAATCAGCCAGGGTTTGTAAAATGTACTTATGTGTGTATCAGTGGTATCCTTGAACACTGCTGTGTTTTCATCTAGAACCTTTCTTAGCTTGCTGACTGTATTGCAGGGAATGTGGCATGCAAGTGCTGGATGGATCTCCAATCAAGTTGTAGTTGTCTCAGCCAATCACATGCCCACAACGCTGGCCCTCCTGTTTTTGCCTCACACAAGCCGAATGTGGCTTGTTGGTTGTTGTATTTCACTGTTACGAATGTCATTCCCACAAGAGATAGCTTTTTCCCAATACAAGTTCTTAGTTGGATATCTGCAGGTTTCAGTTCATTATCTTTGAAATGCCATACAAACTCATATTGTGGAGTTACTGAAACAGCCAAGCTAATGTCCAATTCCACTTTAATTAAATTGCTGTTTACTTCTGGTCTAAACCATCTTGCTTGTCTATTGTTAGTTTTCACATGTAAATCTTAAGGTTACTCAGTCCTGTGTCACCCTCATCATTATCAGATTTTTCATAAACACATGCAGATTAGAACTCTTTCTGAAACTGCAGCTTTTATCTTTATCTCTTCCCTGGGCAGTCCATTTATTTTTGTCTGCCTAACATGCTCTTTGTATGTGTCTTGCATTTTCTTCATGTTTCGCCTTTAAACCTGCATTGATCCGGTATATGTGAGCCCCTGCCACAATGGTAACATACCAGCAAAGCTCATTTCGGCTAGTTTGGTTGGAACAATTAAACTTCTCAGCAAATTGTATGCTCTCCCACCCACTACACTCAGCAAAACTGGCATTCGCTTCTCATCAGCTATTTCATTGGCTTTTAGAAACTGCTCAATTTGCTTAGTATACATCAGCTAGTTATCTTTTGTGCAATCAAATATGTATATCTTTCTGATATAGCCAGCCATTTCTATTTTTTTTAAATTATTTATTGTTATCACCCAGTGCTCATTGTTTATGAACCCATGGATTTCATCCATTTTCTGCCTTTTTAGCTCTAATATCTTTGGCCTTTTGTGAAGAAAAAATAAAGTGCTGCATTTTCTTAAAGCTCAAACATCTCACTTTTTCTTCAACAGGTAGGTAGTCGTCTTGCATTCATTTAATACTTCCTCTTTGCCACTGTTATGTTTTGCAATGATAAAACTTAAAACTAGTCAAAAGGAAAAAATATGTGGAGACCAGGAGAATGTATATACTTCATTATTTCTTCAGCGAGACATGTCCATAAGGCGTGGTGGTGTAATGACATATGTCAATCATGAACTTTTACAGATTACCATTAATGAATTATTTAAACAAACAAAGATTGCTTAATCAAAATAACATATTTACAATAATATTCAAATATTATTGAAATATTAAAAACAGAACAGCTATGCCCAATGTATTGACTATTTTAGCTGATGGCAATTTTAGCCACATCCATATGCCTGAAAATAAATATGGAGGATATTAAGGACAGTCCCACAGTGAGCATTCATTTAGACTGGGGTTAAATAACACGCATAATGACATAGAAGTGTTATTTGACACTGATGGTTGATTTTGTGCAGATGCTTAAAAACTTCCCATAAAGAAACATTCTGAACAGGGCATAAATGAAAGAAATAGGTAAGGTGGTAAAGGAATTTTGAGAGAAAATATTGAAGTCCAGAGCTCTGTCTGCTGATGGCATAAAATGATAACAACACGCTCGATTCACATGAAGGTAAATCATCCGAAACTCAGCATTTGTTTCAGTTATGTGACAAAGAACTTGAGATGAAAATAACTGGCTTTGTGTGCAATTGGCACTTGCCTAAATGAGTGCAGCTCCACCACCGATTAAGTAATTTGACACCACCCAGGAAAAAGCAGCCAGTTAGACTGGTGCCCCTTTTGTCACCCTGAACATTCTTTCCTTCCGCCATTACTGCACCAGTTGGCAGCAGTGTATTCCATCCATAAAACACCCAATAGTTACTCACATAACCTTTCCCCACAGCATCCCCAGAATATTTGGCCACTGACGTTAAGAATGATGGAGGCAGTGGGTGCCTGGGGACCTGCACCACACTGGCCTGGAAATATTTTTCAACTCCTTGATTTTGCTGGATCTAAATCCTGGAACTCCTGACTGTAGTATCACTGGAAGCACAGCAGTGATTTAAACAGAATAATAATTAGGACGGCCTTGTCAGCAATACCCACATCCCTAAAAAAAAGTCTTCTGTACATTCTTTTCGGTATTATGACAAAACTTTGCCTTCCTAATTCTTTGCTGTACCTCTACATTTTCTTTTCAAATTTTATGAACCTGTAGACTCTGCACACTCAGATCTAACTGTGCTCTGACATTTACTGCTCTTGCTGAGTCATATTATTAATTTGATTCATACTCCTGTCTGGAATGAAGGAAAGCTTAAATAAAGAGTTGCCTATAAAAAAATCTGAAAGAAAGCCATGAATATAATTCATGCCAAGAGACATCCAATGTGATATTTTTAATGTTGATGATGAGGATCTCAATGTTGATTAAATTATAATATATTATGTATGTAATACATAAATAATGATGTATAATAATTAGAGATATTGCAATGATGATGATAACTATGATTATGCCATTATGAATGGTATTGGTTCTTTATGATGTTTCTGATTCTGATGATAATGAGAATTTGTTCATGGAAATGAAAATGTCAATAATGCTAACAGAGATGCTGATGGTTTTGAAGTTGGGACAATTCCTTCAAATGATGACATGCTTTTTCTTTCAATGGCATATTTCAGGATGTGAAGCAAGGCATAGTACATATAATATAAAGTCATCACTGAAAAATAGCAATAAAGCAAAATAATTAAAAGAATTCAACCATGAGTTTGTAACATTTTAATTCACCCATCTGAATTTCATGCTATTGGATCTTTCCTTTCTCCCTTACTGCAAAATCATAATATCCTTAATTACCCTTTTTACTAGTACAGATGAATGAGTGGCTGAGGAAGTGGTGCAGGAGCAGGGTTTCGGATTTCTGGATCATTAGGATCTCTTCAGGGGAAGATATAATCTGTACAAAAAGGATGGGTTACAACTGAACCCAAGAAGGACCAATATCCTTGTCAGCAGGTTTGCCAGAGCTGTTCGGGAGTGTTTAAGCAAATTTGGCAGGGAGATAGGAACCAGAGTGATAGGGCTGAGGATGAGGCAAATGGTATACAGGTAGATGCAGTGTATAGTGCGACTGTGAGAAAGGATAGGCAGATGGTAGGACAAAATTGCGGTCAGTGGGATGAGTTGAAATGTGACAGGGGGCAGAATTGAAAAAGGTGATAAAGGCAGGACTGAAGATCTTATATTTGAATGCTCACAGTATAAGGAATAAGGTAGGTGATCTTGTAGCTCAGATTGGCAGGTATGGCACTGTGGGTATCACTAACTCCTGGTTGAAAGAAGACTACAGTTGGAAGCTTAACGTCCAAAGATACACATGGTATTGAAAGGACAGTTGGGTAAGCTGAGGGAGTGGGGTGGCTCTGTTGGTAAAAAAAAAAGAAATCAAAACACCTAGAAAAAGATAACGTAGATTCTGAAGATGTAGAATCCTTGTGGGTAGAGTTAAGAAACTGCAAGGACAAAATGACCCTAAATGAAAGTTACATACAGGTCTCAGAACTGTAGCCAGGACGTGGGATATAAATTACCATGGGAGATAGAAAAGGCGAATGTTATGATAGTCATGGGGAATTTCAATATGCAGATAGATTGGGAAGATCAGATTGGTGCTGGATCCCGAGAGAGGGAATGTGTAGACTGTCTATGAGATGGCTTCTCAGAACAGCTATGGTTGAACCTACTAGGGGAAGGACATTTCTGGATTGGGTGTTTTGTCATGAGACAGATTTGATTAGGGAGCTTAAGGTAAAGGAACCCTTAAGAGCAGTGATCATACTATGATAGAATTCACCCTGCAGTTTGAGAGGGAGATGATAAAGTCAGATGTACCAGTATTACAATAGAGTAAGGTGAATTACAGTGCCATGAGAGAGGAGCTGGCCCAAACTGTTTGGAAGGGGACACTATCAGGGATGACGGCAGAACAGCAATGGCTGGAGTTTATGGGAGCAATTCTGAACAGATACATCCCAAAGATGAAGAAGTATCCCTAAGGCAGGATCTGGCAACTGTGGCTGAGAAGGGAAATCAAAGACAGCATAAGAGCAAAAGAAGGGGCGTAAAATATAGCAAGTATTAGTGGGAAGCTGAAGACTTGGGAAGCTTTTAAGAACCAACAGAAGGCAACTAAAAAGGCCATGAGGATAGAAAAGATGAAGATAATGTAGCCAGTAATACCAAAGAGGATACCAAAGGCTTATTCAGATAAATAAAGAGTAAAAGAGAAGCAAGAGAGGATATGGGAGCACTGGGAAATTATGCAAAATAGGTAGTAATGGGGGACAAAGAAATAGCAGATGAACATAATAAGTATTTTGCATCAGTCTTCACTGAGGAAGACAATAGTAGTATGCCAGATATTCGAGTGTATCTGGGGGCAGAAGTGGGTGTAGTTGCTATTACTAAGGACAAGGTACTCTGGAAGCTGAAAGATCTGAAAGTAGATTGGTCACCTGGATCA
The DNA here is from genome assembly GCF_963921235.1 of Mobula hypostoma. Taxonomy (NCBI): domain Eukaryota; kingdom Metazoa; phylum Chordata; class Chondrichthyes; order Myliobatiformes; family Myliobatidae; genus Mobula; species Mobula hypostoma. The sequence continues at coordinate 55,720,507 of NC_086112.1, forward strand.
GATGGACTATACCCCAAGGTCCTGAAAGAGTGTCTGTAGGGATTGTGGAGGCACTAGTAATGATCCTTCAAGAGTTACTAGATTCTGGAATGATTTCAGAGGACTGGAAAATTACAAAGTCACTCTGCTCTTTAAGAAGGGAGGGAGGCAGAAGAGAGGAAATTATAGGCCAGTTAGCCTGACTTCAGTGCTTGGGAAGATGTTGGAGCCTATTCTTAAAGATGAAGTTTCAGGGTACTTCCTTCCTTAAGGGGAAATCTTCCTTGACAAATCTGTTGGAATTCTTTAAGGAACTAGCAGGCAGGATAGACAAATTGAATATTGTTTACTTGGATTTTCAGGAAGCCTTTGACAAGGTGCCACACGTGAGGCTGCTTAACAAGATAAGAAAGACCCATGGCATTACAGGAATGATACCAGCATGGAGAGAACTTTGGTTGACTGGCAGGAGGCAAAGAATGAGAGTAAATGTGTCCTTTTCTGGTTGGCTGCTGATGATTAGTGGTGTTCGGGCATCGGCAGCCAACCTGAAAAGTTGGTATTGGGACAGCTTCTTTTCACTTTACACATCAATGATTTGGATGCTGGCTTTTTGGCCATGTTTGCAGATGATATGAAGATACTAGGTGGAAGGGCAGGTAACACTGAAGAAGCAGGGAGTCTGCAGAAAGACTTCAACAGAATGGGAGAATGGGCAAAGAAGTGGCAGATGGAATGTGGAGCTGGGAATGCATGTTCATGCACTTTGGTAGAAGGAATAAAGGCGTAGACTATGTTCTAAGCAGGAAGAAAATTCAAAAATCAGAAGTGCAAAGCAACTTGAGAGTCCTTGTGCAGGATTCCCTGAAGGTTAACTTGCAGGTTGAGTTGGTGGTAAGGAACGAAAATACAATGTTAGCATTCATTTCGCAGAGACTAGAATATAAGAGCAAGGATGTGTTGCTATGGCTTTATAGGGCATTGTTTAGACCACACTTGGAGAATTGAGAGTAGTTTTGGGCCCTTTATCTAAGAAGGTCAACACTGGTGCACCTCAGGGGTGTATGCTTAGCCCACTACTCTACTCTCTATATACACATGATTATGTGGCTAGACATAGCTCAAAGACCATCTACAAATTTGCTAACAATACAACCATTTTTGGTCGATACTCAGGTGGTGATGAGAGGGCGTACAAGAGTGAGATATGCCAACTAGTGGAATGGTGCCGCAGCAACAACCTGGCACTCAACGTCAGTAAGACAAAAGAGCTGATTGTGGACTTCAGGAAGGGTTAGACGAAGGAACACGTACCAATCCTTATAGAGGGATCAGAAGTGGAGAGAGTGAGCAGCTTTCAGTTCCTGAATGTCAAGATCTCTGAGAATCTCACCTGATCCCAATATATTGATGTAGTCATAAAGAAGGCAAGACAGTGGCTATACTTCATTAGGAGTTCAAAGTGATTTGGCATGTCAACAAATACACTCAAAAACTTCTATAGTTGTACTGTGGAGAGCATTCTGACAGGCTGCATCACTGTCTGGTATGGAGGGGTGACTGCACAGGACTGAAAGAAGCTGCAGAAGGTTGTAAATCTAGTCAGCTCCATCTTGGGCACTAGCTTACAAAGTACCCAGGACATCTTTAGGGAGCAGTGTCTCAGAAAGGCAGCGCCCATTATTAAAGACCTCCAGCACCCAGGGCATGCCCTTTTCTCACTGTTACCATCAGGTAGGAGATACAGAAGCCTGAAGGCACACACTCAGTGATTCAGGAACAGTTTCTTCCCCTCTGCCATCTGATTCCTAAATGGACTTTGAAGCTTTGGACACTACCTCACTTTTTTTAATATACAGTATTTCTGTTTTTGCACATTTTTAATAAGCTATTCAATATACATAATTGATTCACTTGTTTATTTATTATTATGTTTTATTTTATTTATTTTTTTTCTCTCTCTGCTAGATTATGTATTGCATTGGACTGCTGCTGCTAAGTTAACAAATTTCACGTCACATGCCAGTGATAATAAACTTGATTCTGATTCTGAAAAGATGTGGTGGCATTGGAGAGAGTCCAGAGGGGGTTCACAAGAATAATTCAGGGACTGAAAGGATTAACGTACAGTATAAGGAGCATTTAATAGTACTGGGCCTGCACTCACTGGAGTTTAGAAGAATGAGGCAGGATCTGCTTGAAACTTATAAAATATTAAAAGGCTTAGAGAGGGTGAATGTGGAGTGGATGTTTCCTGTAGAGGTTGAATCTAGGCCCAGAGGGCACGGGCTCAGAATACAGGGACATCCATTTAAAACAGAATGAGGAGGAATTTCTTTAGCCAAAGGGTGATAAATCTGTGGAATTCATTGCCATGGACAGCTGTGGAGGCCAAGTCATAGAATATATTTAAAGCAGAAGTTGATAGGTTCTTGAATAGTCGGGGTGTCAAAGGTTACAGAAAGAAGGCAGGTGAATGGGATTGAGAGGGATAATAATCAACCATAATGGAATGGCAGAGCAGACTCAATGGGCCGACTGGCCTAATTCTGCTCCTATGTTTTATGGTCTTATTCTTAAACAATTCAGTTGTACCTGTCTCAACCACTTCCTCTGGCAGCTGACTCCATCTAATCAGCACCCTCTGCATGAAAGAGTTGCCCCTCAGGTCCCTTTTGAATCTTTATTCCCTCACCCTAAACCTATGCCCCCTAGTCTCCAATCATCATCATCATCATCATGTGCTGTGCCCAGTTTGAGCTTTGACTGCCGTGGCCCACACACTTCTGTTTCGGGTCAAGTGGGTCAATTCATTGGTATTCATTTCCAGTTCTCTGGCTGCTGTCTCCATCATCGTTTGTCTTTGCCTTCCTCGTGCTTTCTTCCGTTCAATCTTCCCCATAATTACCGTGCATTCTAACTCCTCTTTCCTAATCACATGTCCAATGAAGTCACTTTGCCTTTTCATGATCTCATACATTTCTCCTTTTGTGCTTGCTCTGTTCATGACATCCTCATTAGATATTCATTTCGTCCATGATATTCCTTGCATCCTCCTCAAAAACTACATCTCTGCTGCTTCAATTTGTTTCCTCATGTTACTAGATATTGTCCAACATTCTGAGCCATATAACATAACTGGATAAACATAACATTTCAGTGCTCTGAGGCGGGTGGTCATGCCTAGTTTAGTGTTGGTCAGTATACTCTTCATTCTCGTAAAGGTGTCTTTTGCCATCCCTATTCTTCTTTTGATGTCCATGTCGCACCTGCCATCTGATATCACCCAGTTTCCTAAGTAGCAAAAGTTTTCTACTTGTTTATGTCTTCCCCGTTTATTCTCAGCCTGCAGATAGGATCCTCCTTCTTTTTGGATATCACCATACATTCTGTCTTTTTGCAATTGATAGATTGACCTATTTTTGCACTTTCTTCAACAACTATATCAATTAAGTTTTGTAGTTCTTCCTCCGTACTTGCAATTAATACAGTGTCATCCGCATATCAAAAATTATTGATGTTTTCACTGCCAACTTTGATTCCCAAGATGTCTCTTATTTTTTGTAATATTGTTTCACTGTACACATTAAACAAATCAGGGGAGAAATCACACCCTTGTCTAACACCCCTCTTGATTTTCGTAAACTGACTCACTTCTCCATCTATTCTTACAGCGGTAGTTTATTCCCAGTACAGATTTCTGATTAGGTGGAGGTCTCTCGAATCTAGATCTAGAGTTTCCTGTAAATATTTCAAATAACTTATTGTGCTTAACATTATCAAATGCTTTTGTGTAGTTGATAAAACAAACAAACAAATCTTTTTGCACTTGAATAGCTCATTCTGATAGTATCCTTAACATGAATATCGCGTTTCTTGTACCTTTGTCTTTCACAAACCACATTTTTCTTTACCTATTTCAGCTTGTATCTTACTTTTAGCTCTTGTCATCAAAATTCTCAGAAGTATTTTGGTGATATGAATCATTAAACTTATGGTCCTATGTAATTCACATTCTATTGCTCCAGGTTTCTTAGGAAGAATAATGAATACTGACTTTTTCATCTCTTCTGGTATTATTCCAGTCTCAAAAATGTCATTGATTAAATCAGTAAGTTTTTTAATTCCATAATAGTCATAGTCATAGTCATACTTTGTTGATCCCGGGGGAAATTGGTTTTCGTTACTGTTGCACTATAAATTATAATTAGTAATAAACCATAAATAGTTAAATAGTAAAAAGTAAATTATGCCAGGGAATAAGTCCAGGACCAGCCTATTGGCTCAGGCTGTCTGACCCTCCAAGGGAGGAGTTGTAAAGTTTGATGGCCACAGGCAGGAATGACTTCCTATGACGCTCTGTGTTGCATCTCGGTGGAATGAGTCTCTGGCTGAATGTACTCCTGTGTCCACCCAGTACATTATGTAGTGGATGGGAGACATTGTCCAAGATGGCATGCAACTTGGACAGCATCCTCTTTTCAGACACCACCATCAGAGAGTCAATCTTCAAGGGCGATAATTTGTTCTATTATTAATTCATCAGAACCTGCTGCCTTTCCTTTCTTCATCTTATTTATTGCATTACGAAATTCAGATTTTAAGATACTTGGACCTTCAATTTTCTTCTTAATTTCTGGTTTTTCACCTCAATCGTCTTCAAATAATTCCTGAATATACTCAGTCCATCTGTTCATAATCTCATCTTTTTCCATGATAATGGTACCATCCTGAAGAACAGAGGAGCTTTTTACCAGTGATATTCTTGATTTGTTGATGTAACCTTTTTGGATCAGTAATAGGGATTCTTTCTAATTTCTCACATTCCTGGTTTAACCATTCTTCATTGGCTTTTTGACATAAACTTTTAAGTTCTTTATCTAAGGACATATTCTATAGGATTTGCTTTGTTCTGTCTCCTTTCTTCCATTAGATTTTTGATTTCATCTGTCATCCATTTATTCTTTGTGCTTTTTTTCTTTTTCAGGAATCACTGACCTTGCTGATTCTACCAAGGCATCCTTTAGAGAGTTAAACTTCATTTCTACATGATTGCTATCATCTTCAACAGATTCTGTTTCTAGACTTTGAAATCTATTCCTTACTTCAATTGTAAATTACTGTCTAAGTTTTCTTCTTTAATTAGTTGCGAGTAGTCAAGGGATTGTTCAGGTTTTTGCTTCTTTAATTTTTAATGTTTTACTTTTACAGTCTGCACCTGGATATGATTTGCATTGAGCCACTGAGTTTCTAAATCTTTGGTTTATAGTAATAAAGTCAATTTGACACCGGAAGGGTTCCTGCTCAGGGTACAAGTGAAGGCCAACAGTGGATCCGGCAGGATCAGTAACTGAACTTATGATAGAGAAGGCAGATGAGCTAGGACCTCAAATGTCAACGGCTATAGTATAGGAGGATGAACATTTGGGAAGAGAAATGGCAATTTCTTTAGTTTGCCCATTGGAAGGCAACAGCCAACCACCATTGCTAGATACTAGGTTTCCTAGAATCTATTTGCTAAGAAAACCATGGTCAAACTCACAAAATGTATCGCACAACAACAGCGTCAAGAGGATCATCAAGACAATCCTGAAGATGCTTCGCTCGGTAGGGTTGATTCTGGGCAGCAGGGGATCCCTGACCGTCATCAAGCTACTGCTCTTAAAATTCAAGTAACACAAAAGAAAATTATTGCCACTTGGAATGTAAGAACCCTATATCAAGCAGGTAGTCTCCTATACTCTGGGGAAAAGACTGTTGTTCACTACATTATCTATGGTTTTCCTAATTTTTAACAGTTCTAAAATATCATCCGTCATTCTCCTGTGTTCCAAGGAATAAAAAGCCAGCTTGGCCAACCTCTTCCTGTAACTTGGGTCCTCTGTTCCTGGCAACATCTGTTCTACACTCTTACCAGTTTAACCACATCTTTCCATAATAGGGTGATCAAAACTCCAAGTGAACCCTCACTAATGACTTAAGTAGCTGCAAAGTAATGTCCCAAGTCCTTTACTCAATCCCCTGACTGATGAAGGCGAATGGGTTAAATGTCTTTTACATCTTCCCTGTCTAACTGTGAAGACATTTTTTAACTAACTATGCACGTATACTCCCAAGTCTCTCTGTCCCACCATTCATAGTGTAAGTTCTACACTGGTTTGACTTTCAAAAACACATCATCTCACACTTATCTGCATTTGCCACTCCTCAACCCAGTTCCCTACTGATCAAGAGCCCCTGTAATTTACCATTACCTTCTTCACTATCAAAAACACCTCAGAATTTCATGTCATTTGCAAATTTACTGATCAAGCCTTGAGCATTTGCATCTAAATCGTTTATATAAATAATAAATAACAAACATCCCAACACCAACCAACACAGTACATTGAGTCTCCATTCTGAGAAATAACCTTCAATCACCAAGCCCTGCTTCCTACCTTCGAGCCTATTTTGAATCTACCTGGATTCCTTGCTACAAGCTCGAAAAGGTTTGTTAAGCTTGACTAACCATACACAAAACCATTATGACCCTTCCTAATCAGGCTCTGTCTATCCAAATGATGTTAGATGCAGTGCCTCAGAATTCCCTTCATTAACTTCCTCACTATTGATTTCCGGTTGAATACCCTGTAGGTCCCTGAGTTGTCTCTGCAACCCTTTTTAAACAATGAAACAATACAGCCACCTTTCAGTCTTTTGGAACTTCTCCAGTAGCTAACAATGCAAGTGCCTTCATAATTTTCTCTCTTGTCTGCCACAAAGTCTGATGATGCACTCTGTCAGACCCTGAGGACTTACCCATCTTAATCTGCTGTAAGCCTGCAAACACCTTCTTCTTGGCAATATGAATGTCCTCCAAAATATCTCCACTTCTTTCCCTTATCTCTTGAACAACCATAATTTTCTCCTCGGTAAATGCCATGGAGAGATATTTGTTAAAAGTCTAGCCAACCTCCTGCAGCAGGTGACCCTACTGATCTCTTAGGGGACGTACTCTGTCCCTAATAACTCTTTTACTCTTAATATAGATGCTGAACCTTAAACTTATCTACTGGATCCATCTCATACCGTATCCTTGCCCTTCTGATTTTTGTCTTAAGAATATCCTTAATCTTCCTTTTATTCTTGGTAATTCCTGCACTACTATCTTACCAGTGTGAACTTGGAAATCTTGTAAATCTTGTAATCCTTGTCTTGTAAATCTTGTACATCTTATTTTTAAGGTAACTTATTTTTATTTTTTCTTACTTCCCCTCTAATATTTGTATATCTGGGCACTTATAAGGCTAGTGTGACACTGTAATTTCCTTTGGGATCAATTAAGTATCTATCTATCTATCTTTTTATAATCATCATGAGATTCACTCAAGCCTGACCTCCTAAATCCAAGGTATGCATCCTTCTGTTTCTTGACCAGAAGCTCAGTATCTCTCATTAGCCAGCATTTCCTAAACTTGCCAGGATTATTCTTCATCGTAACAGGAACATGCTGCCCTTGAATTCTTGCTAATTGACCTGCCAAATTCTTCCAAAATTAGCCCTGCCCCAGTTAAGTGCCTGAACATGTGGACCAACCCTATCCTTTCCGGTCACTTTCTTAAAACCAATAATATTATGGTCACTAAAGCCAAAGCACTCGAGTTTTATTTTATTTTTATTTCCTTTAGAGATACAGCATGCAACAAGCCCTCCAGCACACCGAGCCATGCCACTGGGCAACCCACTGATTTAACCCTAGCCTAATCACAGGACAATTTACAACAACTAATTAGCCAACCAACAGATACGTATTTGGACTGGGGAGGAAACCAGAGTACCTGAAGGAAACCCATGCGCAGACGGGAAGAACGTACGAATATGCTTACAGAGGACACAGGAATTGAACTCTGAACTCCAGTGCCCCAATCTGTAATAGTGTGCCACTAAACGCTACTCTACCATGGCGTCAGTTACTTTGGATCGTTTCCTAGGTGAAGACCAATATTGTACCCTTCCAAGTACAGCCCTCTATTTATTGATTCCAGAAACTTCCCTCAACACATTTTACAAATTGCACCTCATCCAGGCCCATTACATGCTGGGTGGCCCAGTCAAACCAGGGAAATGAAATTCTACCCTTAACACAAGCTGTTCATTCCGACAATTATGATCGTGTCTAACAAGCCTGATAGAGTTCTTTGAGGAGGTGACCAGGCATATAGATGAGGGTAGTGCAGTAGATGTGAGCTATATGGATTTTAGTAAGGCATTTGACAAGGTTCCACACGGTAGGCTTATTCAGAAAGTTAGAAGGCATGGGATCCAGGGAAGTTTGGCCAGGTGGATTCAGAATTGGCTTGCCTGCAGAAGGCAGAGGGGTCGTGGTGGAGGGAGTACATTCAGATTGGAGGATTGTGACTAGTGGTGTCCCACAAGGATCTGTTCTGGGACCTCAACTTTTCGTGATTTTTATTAATGACCTGGATGTGGGGGTAGAAGGGTGGGTTGGCAAGTTTGAAGACGACACAAAGGTTGGTGGTGTTGTAGATAGTGTAGAGAATTGTCAAAGATTGCAGAGAGACATTGATAGGATGCAGAAGTGGGCTGAGAAGTGGCAGATGGAGTTCAACCTGGAGAAGTGTGAGGTGGTACACTTTGGAAGGACAATCTCCAAGGCAGAGTACAAAGTAAATGGCAGGATACTTGGTAGTGTGGAGGAGCAGAGGGATCTCGGGGTACATGTCCACAGATCCCTGAAAGTTGCCTCACAGGTGGAAAGGGTAATTAAGAAAGCTTATGGGGTGTTAGCTTTCATAAGTCGAGGGATAGAGTTTAAGAGTCGCGATGTAATGATGCAGCTCTATAAAACTCTGGTTAGGCCACACTTGGAGTACTGTGTCCAGTTCTGGTCACCTCACTATAGGAAGGATGTGGAAGCATTGGAAAAGGTACAGAGGAGATTTACCAGGATGCTGCCTGGTTTAGAAAGTATGCATTATGATCAGAGATTAAGGGAGCTAGGGCTTTACTCTTTGGAGAGAAGGAGGATGAGAGGAGACATGATAGAGGTGTACAAGATAATAAGAGGAATAGATAGAGTGGATAGCCAGCGCCTCTTCCCCTGGGCACCACTGCTCAATACAAGAGGACATGGCTTTAAGGTAAGGGGAGGGAAGTTCAAGGGGGATATTAGAGGAAGGTTTTTTACTCAGAGAGTGGTTGGTGCGTGGAATGCACTGCCTGAGTCATGGTGGAGGCAGATACACTAGTGAAGTTTAAGAGACTACTAGACAGGTATATGGAGGAATCTAAGGTGAGGGCTTATATGGTAGGCAGGGTTTGAGGGTCGGCACAACATTGTGGGCCGAAGGGCCTGTACTGTGCTGTACTATTCTATGTTCTATGTTCTAATTTCTCTACACTCCTGCTCCTCGAGTTGCCACCATCTATTGGAGGGGTTCCAGCATGGTGACTCTCGCATTCTTGTTTCAATCCATACTCTGATTTTGTCTGCCTTACCTGTTAAACCTTGTAGTACTGAACGAAATGAAGCTTAGCTGAATATTTCTTTCCCTACCTCTATTATCACCCTTTCTACTGTGATTACTAAACTTACTCCCACTGGTTACTGCTTTATCCCATGTCTTCTCCTGCTCAGAGTCCCGTACCCCTGACAATTGAACTTCAACCCTCCTGGGGAGCACTAGCAAATTTCCCTGCAAAGATATTGGTTCCTCCCTGGTTCTAGTGCAACCCATCTCTCTTGTACTGACTGGTCACTTCTACGCAAGAGGAGATCCCAATGATTCAAGAACCTGAATCCCTGCACCCTCCACCAGTTCCTTAGCCACAAATTCATTTGGCTATTCTTTTATTTCTGATTCACTAGAATGTGTCACTGGAAGTAATCCAGAGATCACAAGCCTTGAGGTCCTGCTTCTTAACTTCTTACCTAACTCTATACTCATTCTGTCGGACCTTATCCCTTGTTCTGTCTGTGTCATTTGTACTAACACGTACAATGACCTCTGGCAGCTGCTCAGATACATCCTTCACCTTGGCACCTGGGAAGCAACACATCATCCCGGCACCACAGAATCTCGTGTCTGTCCACTTCACTATCGACTGCATCCTTCCCCTCTCACCCTCAGAGACAGTCGCCGTCCCAAAGACCTGACTACTGCCGCTAGCCCCTGAAGGAACAAGCCCTTCAGCAGTCAGTGAGAGGAATAGCCACAGGGAAATCCTGCACTCTCGGCTACTCCCCTTACTTCTCCTGGCGGTTGTCCATCTCCCTGAAGTCTGTATCTTGGGTGTGACCACCTCAGTAAAAGAACCTTGGATTCCCTTTCTTGTCCATGAAGAATTTTAAAGCTTTCAATAGTCCAACGTCATATGTTCTGTATGAAAGTAAGCTTTAGCTTACAGCTAACCTATCTGCAGCACTAGCAAATATTAAACGTACACTGATAATAACTGAATTACACTATTTAACTATAATATTTTGATTATTTTTATCTGATTGATTTAGGCATGATATAAATATTTGTAAACAATCTGAACACCACTGCAAACACTAACGCATACACACATTGCAAAACTGCAGGAGAAGCAGCAACACTTGGTTAATTCCAGTAAAGCAACATTTCTTCAGTTAGGAGAAATGGAATAAGTTCAGCAAATTTCAGAAAAGGCAATATTTTCTGTCTTCAATTAAAAAATAGCAATTTTTCTAAAGTACTGAGCTCCTATTATGTGGTATTTTTTTCATGAGATATATTTTATATTTTCCCATTGTATTCACCTTATTGGCAATCCAAGAACAATTAATTTCATCTTACTGGTCCACGTAGGAATGATAGCCTAGCAACTAAAATAACCAACCACGTAAAAGGTGAGAATTCAGATCCTACTATGACAGGTTGTTAGATGAATAAATCCTTGAGTTAAGACCAGACAATTAACTTGATAGCTGTCAGACTGTAAAATCCAACTGGCTTGCTTTTCACATTCACCAAGATGTACCAACCACCACATATTATGTGTTTTACTTTTTTTTTTGTTGAGGAGGCCAACATTTCAATTGTAATAGATTGTGATACTAGGAAAATAATGAAGACATATTTACCAACCATGTCAGGACATGACTGAGGTAATCTGCACTTCTGACCCTACAGCAATATGTGGAAAAAGGTTCTCGGTTAAAGTCTCACTCTTGAGACTTGAGCTAGGCTAACTTTGTGGTCCAGTGCAGGAAGCCTGCTGCACTGTCAGAGATGCCATCTTTCAGACAAAGTGTTAATGCCGGGTCTTCACATGTCCTCTCAGTGGATGTAACAGGTCCTGTAATATTTTGTGAAAAACAACATGGAGGTTATTCAAAGTTAACATGGCAATCAGTAGCACAGGGAGAAATGATCTGCTCATTACCAAACTACCTTTTATGGGTGTTTGCTATGTGGACATTGATTACCATTCTCCCGATATAACAATATATTATTTAGTTGCATTGCATGGGAAGCATTTTACTTCTAGTCCTCAGGTTGGGAATTCCAAACTACCGATGAATCATGGCAAGCCCTTTATAATCGTACTTAGAGATTCTGGAGGCTCAGTCAGCAGTGGGAGCAGAATACTTTGAGGAGGTTACTCGCAGATCAGTGTATCAAAGCAGAGCTTCGCGAGTGTTTGGACACTCCAGAGGCCCAATCAGCAGCGGGAGCAGAGCAGTGCAAATTAAATCAAAGTACAGAAGGGACAAGCAGGGCGGCCTTTGTTGGGGCAGCCATTGTTGGGAGTAGGCCAACAGTGAGAATGGGAGCGTCAGGCTTTGACTAAAGGGGCTTTGACGAGAAGAGGCTGAGGCCAAAGAAACAGGTTAGAAGGGTTAGTTTTTCTTTTTGTTATTGCTGAGTTGGTCTTGGTTGCCCATTGTACAGTGCAGGCAGGATGGCAGATATGGCAGTGGAATGCTCCTCCTGTAGGATGTGGGAATTCATGGAATCTGATAGTCTCCCTGATGACTCCACCTGCAGAAAGTGCAGCCAACTGCAGCTCATGAAAGACTTCATTAGTGGCTGGAGCTGGAGTTGGATGAATTTAGGATTATCCAGAAGGCAGGGCAATTGTTTGATACAACTTTTGTGCAGGTGGTTACACCCAGAGTGCAGAATTTGGGGAGTGGATGTGTGAACGCCGAGAGAGGTAAAGGGAGAAGCAAATCAGTGCAGGGTCCCCTTCTGGCCATTCCCCTCAGCAACAGGTATACCCCTTTGAATATTGCTGTGGGGGCTGACCTACTGGGGCAAGGCAGCAGCAGCCGGACCAATAGCACTGTGGTCGGCTCTGTGCCTCAGAAGGGTAGAGTGAAGTCAGGTGGAGCAATAGTCATAGGGGGCTCAATAGTTAGGGGGACAGATAGGAGATTCTACAGCAGCAAAAGAGGTGCCAGGTTAGTATGTTTTCTCCCGGGAGCCTGGGTCCAGGATGTCTCTGAGCGGTTGCAGAATATTCTTGAAGGGGAGGGTGAGCAGCCAGATGTGGTACATGTTGGTACCAATGACATAGGCAGGAGAGGGGTAGAGGTCTTGTGCAGTAAGTTTAGAGATATAGGAAGGAGGCTGAGGAGTAGGACCTCCAAGGTGGTAATGTCCAGATTATTCCTGGTGCCACAAGCTGGGGAAGGTCAGAACAGGAAAGATAGCACAGATGAATGAGTGACTGAGGAGGTGGTGAAGGGGGCAGGGTTTCAAGTTCCTTTGGAACCTTTTCTGGGGAAGGGGTGACCTGTACAAGTGGGACGGTTGCACCTGAACTGGAGGGGAACCAATATCCTGGGAGGGAGGTTTGCTAATGCTGTTGGGGAGGGTATACACTAGATTTGCAGGGGGCTGGGAACCGATGTGGGAAGGCATAGGACGGGGAGGTTGGTGCACAAGTAAAGGCAGTTTGTAGGGAGTTTGTGAGGAAGGATAAGCAGATGATAGAGCAAAGATGCACTCGGCCAGATGGTTTGAGATGTGTCTATTTTAATGCAAGGTGTATCATAAACCAGGCAGATAAATTTAGGGCATGGATTAATACATGGAACTATAATGTTGTGGCTATTACAGAGACGTGGATGACTCAGGGGCAGGAATGGCTACTGAGTGTGCCGGGCTTTAGATGTTTCAAAAATGACAGGAAAGGAGGCAAAAGAGGTGGGGGAGTTGTTTTGCTAATCAGGGATCGTATCAGAAAAGGGGGAAGTCATGGAGGGATTGTCTACTGAGTCATTGTTGATGGAAGTCAGAAACAGGAGGAGACAATAACTCTATTGGGTGTTTTTTTATAGATTCCCACCCCAATAGTAACCGAGACATAGAGGAGCGGATAGGGAGGCAGATTCTGAAATGGTGCAATGAGAATAGGGTTGTTGTGATGGGTGATTTTAACTTTCCTAATATTGATTAGCATCTGCTTAGAGAGAGGGGTTAAGTGGGGTGGAGTTTGTTAGGTGTGTTCAAGAGTGTTTCTTGATGCAATATGTAGATAAGCTAACTAGAAGAGGGGCTGTACTTGATCTGCTGTTGGGAAATGGACCTGGTCAGGTGTCAGATTCTTGGTGGGAGAGCACTTTGGAGGTAGTGATCACAAGTCTGTCTCCTTTACCATAGTGGTCGAGAGGACAATTTGGGAAAACATTTAATTATAGTAGTCCTAGTCATAGTCATAGTCATACTTTATTGATCCCGGGGGAAATTGGTTTTCGTTACAGTTGCACCATAAATAATAAATAGTAATAGAACCATAAATAGTTAAATAGTAATATGTAAGTTATGCCAGTAAATTATGAAGTAAGTCCAGGGCCAGCCTATCGGCTCAGGGTGTCTGACCCTCCAAGGGAGGAGTTGTAAAGTTTGATGGCCACAGGCAGGAATGACTTCCTATGATGCTCCGTGTTGCATCTCGGTGGAATGAGTTTCTGGCTGAATGTACTCCTGTGCCCAACCAGTACATTATGTAGTGGATGGGAGACATTGACCAAGATGGCATGCAACTTAAACAGCGGAGGAAATATGATGCTAATAGGCAGGAACTTCAGAACACAAATTAGGAGCCAATGTTCTCAGGGAAATGCATGGCAGAAGTGTGGCAAGTGTTCAGGGAACAGATGCATGGCATTCTGCATAAGAATGTTCTATCGAGACAGGGAAAGGATGATCAGGTGAAAGAGTAATGGTGTACAAAGGATGTAGAAAATCTAGTTAAGGAGAAAAGAAAAGTTTACAAAAGGTTCAAGAAACTAGGTACTGTTAGAGCTCTAGAAAATTACGAGGGTGCCAGGAAGGGGCTCAAGAATGAAATTAGGAGAGCTAGAAGGGGCCATGAGGAGGCCTTGCCAAGCAGGGTTAGAGAAAACCCAAGGTATTCTGCAAGTATGTGAAGAGCAAGAGGATGAACCGTGTGAGAATAGCACCAATCAGGTACGATAGTGGAAATGTGCATGGAGCCAGAGGGGGTAGCAGAGATACTTAATAAATACTTTGCTTCAGTGAAAAAGGACCTTGGCAAATGTGGGGATGATTTACAGCAGACTGAAACGCTTGAGCGTCTAGACATTAAGGAAGAGGATGTGCTGGAGCTTTTGAAAGGTAGTAAGTTAGCTAAATCACTGGAACCGGATGAGATATACCCCAGGCTACTGTGGAAAGCGAGGGAGGCGATTGCTAAGCCACTGGCAATGATCTTTGCATCATCAATAGGGATGGAGAAGTACCAGAGGATTGGAAGATTGCAAATGTTGTTCCCTTATTCAAGAAAGTGAGTAGAGATAACCCAGGAAATCATAGACTATCGAGTCTTTCTTTAGTGGTAGGTAGGTTGTTTGAGAAGATCCTGAGAGGCAGGATTTATGAGCATTCAGATAGAAATAATCTGATTAGGGATAGTCAGCATGGCTTTGTTGAGGGCAAGTCATGCCTGATTGAATTCTTTGAGGATGTAACAAAAGACACACTGATGAAGGTGGAGCAGTGGATGTAGTGTATATGGATTTCAGTAAGTCATTTGATAAGGCTCCCCATACAAGGCTCATTCAGAAAGTAATAAGGCATAGGATCCAAGGAGACCTTGCTTTGTAGATCCATAATTGGACTGTCCACAGAAGGCAAAGGATGGTTGTAGATGGTTTGTATTCTGCATGGAGGACGGTGACCAGTGGTGTTCCGCAGGAATCTGTTCTGGAACTCCTCCTCCTTGTGATTTTTTTAAATGACCTTGATGAGTAAGTAGAAAGGTGGTTAGTAAGTTTGCTAATGACACAAAAGTTGTGGATAGTCTGGAGGATTGTCAGAGGTTAAAGCGGGACATAGATTGGATGCAGAATTGGGCTGAGAAGTGGCAGATGGGCTTCAACCTGGATAAATGTGAAGTGGTTCATTTTGGTATGTCAAATTTGAAGACAGAATATAATATTAATGGTAAGACTCTTGGCAGTGGAGGAGCAGCGAGAACTTGGAGTCCATGTCTATAGGACACTCGAAGCTGCTGTGTAGGTTGACAGTGTTATTTAAAAGGTAATGTATGTGGCCTTCATCAACTGAGGGATTGAGTTCAAGAGCAGTGAGGAATTTTTTAGCTAGAGGGTAGTAAATCTGTGGGATGTTCTGCTGTGGACTCCCAGTAGAGACCAAGTCAGTGCATATATTTAAGGTGGAATTTGATCTTTTTCTGAATGGTCAGGGCATCAAAGAATGTGGCAAGAAGGCAGGTGCATGGGGTTGAGTGGGATCCAGGATCAACCATGATGGAATGCAGGCTCAATGGGCTGAATGGCCTAATTTTGCTCCTATATCTTATTGTCTTATGGACTAGTGAGGTGCTTTGGCCCCAGCTATTCACAATCTATACCAATGACCAGGATCAAATAATCAAATCCAAGATTTTTCAGTTTGCAAGCAACCCACAGGTATGAGATAATCATAAGAACTCCTGCAGATGCTGGAAACATTGAGGGTCACAGCAGGTCAGGCAGCGTCTATGGAGAGGATATTACAGGCCAAGATCCTTCATCAGCTCTGGAGAGAAAGAAGCCAGAATAAGAAAGCTGGGGGAAGGGAAGGGGTAAATCTGGCAGGTGATGGGTGGAAAGGTGAGTGAGTGGGGAAGGGGCGATGATGTAAGAAGCTGGGAGGTGATAGGTGGAAAAGGTAAACAGCTGGAGAAGGAATCTGATAGGAGAGGACAGTGGACCATGGGAGAAAGGCCCAAAACGTCAACTGTACTTTTATCAATAGATGCTGCCCGGCCTGCTGAGTCCTTCCAGCATTTTGTGTGTGTTGCTCAGATTTCCAGCATCTGCAGATTTTTTCTTGTTTGAGGTGGGCTAAGAGGGGAGTCTGAATGAGGAATGCAGAAAGAGAGAAGAGGGAAAAATTACTGGAAGTTAGAAAATCTATGTTCGTGCCATACAGTTGGATGCCACCCAGATGGAACGTGAGGTGTTGTTCCTCTAACCTGAGAGTAGTTTCATTGTGGCAGTAGAGGAGGCCGTCGACTAACATGTTGGAATGGAAATGGGAGGACTCACTACATCAGGAATCACTGATGGAAAGGAGTATGCACCAGGAACACCAGATACAGTAGATGACCCCAACAGACCCACAGGTGAAGTGTCGCTTCACCTGATGGGACTGTTTGGGGCTCTGATTGGTGGTGAGGCAGGAGATGTAGGGGCAAGTGTAGCACTTGTCTTACTTGCAGGGTTTAGTACCAGGAGGAAGGTAACTAGGGAGGGACGAGTGGGCAAGGGAGTCACGTAGAGAGCAATCTCTGTGGGAAGCAGAGAGTTGGGGGGAGGGATTGAAAATGTGCTTAATATGTAGGATCCTGTTGTAGCTGGTAGAAGTTATGGAGAATTATGTGCTTAATACGGAAGTTCTTGGGATGGTAGGTAAGGGCAAGGGGAACCTATCCTTGTTATGGTGGCAGGAGATGGGATGAGGGTAAAAGTACAGGAAATGGAGGTGACGTGGGTAAGGGCAGCACTGGTGGTACAGGACAGAAAGTCCAATTCTTTGAAGAAGGAAGACATTTCACATGTCCCCCGAATGGAAAACCTCATCCTGAGAACATACAGTATGCTGAGGAGTTGGAGGAAATTAGAAAAGGGAATAGCATTTTTACAAGTGAAATGTGGGAAAAGGTATAGTGTAGATAATTGTGGGCATCAGTAGGTTTATAAAATATGTGAAATTATGAACTGTGAGGAGGATCCAAAGAGGCTTTAGGCAATTTAAACAAGTAAAGTGATGGACAAACACACAGCAAAAGAAAAGCTGTCCGGATGAATGTGAAGATACCCACC
Source organism: Mobula hypostoma (assembly GCF_963921235.1). NCBI lineage: Eukaryota > Metazoa > Chordata > Chondrichthyes > Myliobatiformes > Myliobatidae > Mobula > Mobula hypostoma. The sequence goes on from NC_086112.1 coordinate 55,737,815, forward strand.
TTAGCAGGAAAGGTTGGCTATTAATATAGTGAGAGATTGGGAAATATTTATGTACAAAGTATGGTTGTACACCAGTAACTGAAAACAAACAGGCAGATACCACAAATAGATAAGAAGGCAAATTGTATGGTGGTATGGCATGTCAATCTTCAATGCGGGAGATTTTAGTATTTGCCCATCACCAAATTTATTTAAGAAGTCCTCAAGCTTCTTTGCATTCTCCTCCCAATTTGCAATTTTATCTACTTACATGTTGAGAGCAATCTAAAAATTCTATACTCCCTTAGTCAGGCATAGAGGAAGTGCAACAAAGCTTCATTGGACTGAGTCTTGTGGTTTTGAGACTGGTATGAGGATAGATTGGATCTACTTATCTTGTATTCTCTGAATTTTAGAGCAATGAAAGGAGGTCTAGTGGAAAATACAAATTCTTACAGGATTTAACAGGCAGAGTGGACTTTTCCCCTGGCTGGGGTCTCTAGAAATATGAATTAATATCTCAGCATGTGAGGTAATACTCAGGAGAAAGTTCTTCACTGATGGGGGACCGGTGGATTTCTCCATCACAAACACTGTGGAGGCCAAGTTGCTGAACATATTTAAGTAGATAGGCTTCTGGAGAGACAGAAAAGTATTGGGATGTATTGGGAGGGAATCAAAATACTGTTGTCAAGATAGAAGATCGGTCATAATTATACTGAATGTCAGAGCAGATTCAAATGGCTTCTGCGGCACTGAGAAAACCCCAAATACTTGCTCCTAAGTAGAACTTAGGATCTACAATTAATGCAATGTGCAATCTACTTTAAGAGTAATATGTTATCCAAAAATGTTTTAATGTATATTTTAGCATCAAGATTGATCTTAATTATTTAAGAATCAACTGCCATTATGATATTTGACAAATTAATTCACAAAGGACACGAAAGGAAGATCCTTTACAGTGTCCACCATTGATGCTGCCCTCATTCGTATCTCCTCCATTTCCTGGCATCTGCGCTCACCCCACCTTCCCACCACCTTTACAGGGATAGAGTTCCTTTTATCCTCACCAGCTACTCCATTAGCCTTCACACCCAACACATCATTCTCCACAAGTTCCGCCAACTTTATTAAGATCCTACCACCAAACACATCATTGCTTCCATCCCACTCTACACCTTCCACAGGGATCACTCCCTATATGATTCCCTTGTCCATTCACCCCTCCCTACTAACCTCCCTCCTACCACATGTCCTTGCAAGTGAGACAAATGCTACACCTGTCCATGAACCTCTTCCCCCACCTCTACTCAGACTCACAAACAGTCCTTCCAGTGAGGCAACACTTCACTTGCAAATCTGTTGGGTTTTTGTCTATTGCCTGTGGTGCTCCTGTTGCAGCCTCCTCTACATTGGTGAGACCCGACAGAAATTGAGCAACCACTTTGTCGAGCATCTCCACTCCATCCACCAAAACCAAAATTTCCCGGTGGCCAAACATTTTAATTCCTATCCCCATTCCTATTCGGACATGTTTGTCACAGCCTCCTCTTCTATTTCATTGAGGCTGCTCTCAGGGAGGAGGAGCAACATCTCATATTCCATCTAGGTAGCCTCCAACCTGATAGCATGAATATCGATTTGTCCTTCTGGTAATTTTATTTCTCTTTTGTTCTTTTCCCCTCCCATTCCCTCTTTTTTCATTCCTCACTTGGTCTCCTCCTCAGCTGCCTATCACCTCCCCTGGTGCCCCTCCTTCTTCCCTTTCTCCCACGGTCCACCCTCCTCCCCTATCAAATTCCTTGTCTCCAGCCCTTTTCCTTTCCCACACACCCGGCTTCAGCTATCACCTTCCAGCTTGTCCTCCTCCTCATCCCCACCCCTACCTTTTTATTCTGGTGTCTTCCCCCTTCCTTTGCAGTCCTGATGTAGGATCTCAGCCCAAAATATCCACTGTTTATTTTATTTATTTTCATAGATGCTGCCTTAATGCTGAGTTCCTTCAGCATTTTGAGTGTGTTGCTTTGCACTTACTATAAACATTACCTCTGTTTCTCTCTCCATAACACCACCTAACCGGCTGAGGATTTCTATAATTTTCTGTTCTGACCTTGTTTTTGTATTTTTTTTATTTCGGAGGGATTTTTATTTTGGAATTTGAAGACTCTCAATTATTTCCTGATTTTGACTTCCCTCTAAGTGGTGCCTTCCTTATGGCAGATAATTGGACTCACATTATATTTATGAAAATTGCTCCCTTCAAAATATGTCAGTCGCCGCTGCATCAATGTAAGTAGAATTGAACCAAATTCTCTTCAGCAGTGACACAATGTTAGGTTTATTCTTGTTTATTTCAAATCCTCAGATAACATCAAAGGGGTAAAAGAAGATTCTTTCAAACAAACCCATGGTTTAGTGCCATTAACTGCGTTTCACTTGCACACAGAAATAGTGTTTATTCAGCTCTGCCCACACAGTGTCATTCCTCTCGTCGGTGAACAGAAATTAATATAGGAACCTTAACAGCTAGTATTAATTTAAGGGTGCAACCCTGAGAAATAAAAATAGCACTACTGCATAAAATATTCCATTTAAATTTGAGTGCATGCAGAAACACTATTAATAAGTACCATATTTTCTGTAGCAAAATCCAGTCCCTCTCTACTATAAAAGGTAATTATCCTAAACAAAAATTTAATATACTACTAAAAGAACTAATCAATTTAATTCTGAACTTTAAGCTATGTCAACTGAATGTCTATATGCAGCAAGTTTATGGCCAAAGCATGTATTCACTGTTTGAATTTATTTAAGAGCCAGCTGATTTGACCTATGGCACATTTAAGTTTGCAAACCATTTACCTAACAAGCATGCAAAGGTTTTGTTTAGGACTGTTTATTTCAGAAGCAAGGATGGATATTTTTACCAGTTCAATTTCTAAACGGTATGTGTGGGTAGAATTTTTTCATAGCTATTCATATGAGCTTTTCCTCATAATTATGTTTGAAATCTGAGCCCATTAGTAGCCAGTAAGTAATTTATTGCTGTGCATGCCAAGTCTTCAGTTGTAGCAGTGACCAAGAAGAGTGTGGTAACCTGTCTAAATGACTATCACACAGTGGCACTTCCATCCACAGAGACGAAGTGTTTTGAGAGGCTGGTGTTGAAGCATATCAGCTCCTGTCTGAATGGCGACCTGGATCCGCTCCAATTCATCTAACGAAGCTACAGGTCTACCACAGATGCCATCTCATTGATTCTTCACATAGCCCTGAAACATCTGGACAGCAAAGATGCATACATCAGGATGCTCTTTATCTCAGAGGACCTGTCCTGCACCCAACATATAAATATAATTGCAAAGAAAGCACAACAGCGCCTCTGCTCCCTTAGGAGTCTGCGGAGATTCGGCATGTCATCAAAAACCTATAGATGTGTGGTGGAAAGTGTGCTGACTGGCTGCGTTATGGCCTAGTGTGGGAACGCCAATGCTTTTGAGTGGAAAATCCTACTAAAGGTAGTGGATTTGGCCCAGTAATCATGGGTAAAACCCTCCCATCTATTGAGCACATCTACTTGAAATTTTGCTTTAGAAAAGCAGTATCTATCATCAATGATCCTCACCACCCAGGCCATGCTCTTCTCTTGTTGCTGCCATTGGGTAGAAGGTACAGGTGCCTCAGGACTTACACCACCAGGTTCCAGAACAGTTACCATCAGGTTACCAACAGTTACCAACAGTTACCTCAACCATCAGGCTCTTGATCAAAAGGAGATAACTACACTTATTTAAGAAATCTTTTATCTTGTTATTTCATGCTAGTTCTTTTTTGCTATTTATTTACATCTGCATTTGCACAGTTTGCTGTCCATGGATCCTGCGGTAAAGATTTGCCAACTATGCCGGCAGAAAAGGAATCTTAGGGTTGTATGTGGTGACATGTATGTACTCTGATAATAAATTTTACTTTGAACTGACACCTAAATAATATTGCTTGGAATTCCCACACACAGTACTGTACTTCAAATTGGTGAATTTCATTGTATTCCTTTTGTAGAAAGTATACCCTTTCCTGTGTAGCAAACTAATATTCCAGTTACATTCTCACCAGGGCCTATCTATGTATAATAAGATGTCTTTATTTGTGTTCTCACTTCCTCTTGCAGAAGAAACCTATATAATATTTCCTTTTCAAATTATTTGCTGTTCCTCCACATTACATTTTTTACAGGGTTTCTGTACCAGTACATCTTGGTCCCTCTTAACAACAACACCCTGCATCTCCTTCCACTTAAAAATACTTCCAAAGCTTTTCTATTCGTGCTACTAAAGTGGATGAGATCACATTTTCTATATTATACTCCACCTGTCATGTCCTCGCCATTCAAGCTTCTCTGCAACATTCTCATAAGGCATAACCTCACTCAGCTGAAATCATCAGTACCTTTGTCTATATTGTATATCATGACTTGATGCAAATCATTGATATACGTTATGAATAACATATGACCTCACTTATTATGGCCTTTCAAACCAAAAATAACACATTCTACTCTCTACTTCCTATCCATTCAATTTATCAATATCTTATTGTCTATCATATGGGCTCTAGTTCTGCTTAACAATGTCTTGTGTAATGCCTTATCAAAGGCCTTCTGAAAATCTGAATGTATACATCCACTGGTTCGTTTTTATCTTTTCTGAAAGCAACAACTTCAAAAAAACAGATTTGCCAAGTATGATGTCCTTTCAATAATCTACAGCAGGGGCCCCCAACCTTTTTTGCACCGCGGACCAGTTTAATATTGACAATATTCTTGCAGACCGGCCGACCGGGGATGGGGGGGGTGTTCAAGTGGGCTTAAACTCACCTCAACATGTCTTTTACAGTTAGGATTGCCAACTTTCTCACTCCCAAATAAGGGACAAAAGTAGCAGTCAAATCGCGGGATACTTTACCCCATGACCATGAAGCCTTGCGCGGGCACCTGTGTGTGCTTGCGTGACCGCGGATGTGATGTGCACATGCGCGTATGTGCTGATTTTTTTCCCCACAAATCAGTTTTACCTTCATCTTCCCAACTATACTGTACATACATTATTTCTACTTTATATAGTCTGTGTATTTATCATATCATTCCTGCTTTTACTATATGTTAGTGTTGTTTATTTCCGGTTTTATGTGTTATTTGGTATGATTTGGGAGGTTGTTTTTTGGGTCTGGGAACGCTCAAAAATTTTTCCCATATAAATTAATGGTAATTGCTTCTTCGCTTCACACCATTTTGGCATGAAAGGTTTCATAGGAACGCTCTACCTTAGCAGGGGATATACGGGGCAAGGGCGGTCCCATATGGGACAAACCAATTTAGCCCAATGTACGGGATGTCCCGACAAATACGGGACAGTTGGCAACCCGATATTCAAGTTCAACAGTGCGTGACAGGGAATGAGGAAAGGTGCGGCCCGGTAGCACATGGTTTGCGGCCCGGTGGTTGAGGACCACTGATCTACAAGTATGTTGATTTTGCTAAAGTCAGTTATTGGTTTCTAAATAATCAGTTATTAATTTCTTTGAGCAGACTTTCCTTTGCAATAAAATAGCTTCTCATGTTAACCTCCAATGGGATCCCACCACTAAGCACATCTTTCCCTCCCCCACTCTCTCTGCATTCCGCAGGGATCGCTCCCTACACAACTCCCTTGTCCATTCGTCCCCCCCCCCATCCCTCCCCACTGATCTCCCTCCTGGCACTTATCCGTGTAAGCGGAACAGGTGCTACACATGCCCTTACACTTCCTCCCTTACCACCATTCAGGGCCCCAAACAGTCCTTCCAGCTGAGGCAACACTTCACCTGTGAGTCGACTGGGGTGATATACTGCGTCCGGTGCTCCCGATGTGGCCTTTTATATATTGGCGAGACCCGACGCAGACTGGGAGACCGCTTTGCTGAACACCTACGCTCTGTCCGCCAGAGAAAGCAGGATCTCCCAGTGGCCACACATTTTAATTCCACATCCCATTCCCATTCTGACATGTCTATCCATGGCCTCCTCTACTGTAAAGATGAAGCCACACTCAGGTTGGAGGAACAACGCCTTATATTCCGTCTGGGTAGCCTCCAACCTGATGGCATGAACATCAACTTCTCTAACTTCCGCTAAGGCCCCACCTCCCCCTCGTACCCCATCTGTTACTTATTTTTATGCACACATTCTTTCTCTCACTCTCTTTTTTCTCCCTCTGTCCCTCTGAATATACCTCTTGCCCATCCTCTGGGTACGCCCCCCCCTTGTCTTTCTTCCCGGACCTCCTGTCCCATGATCCTCTCGTATCCCCTTTTGCCTATCACCTGTCCAGCTCTTGGCTCCATCCCTCCCCCTCCTGTCTTCTCCTATCATTTTGGATCTCCCCCTCCAACTTTCAAATCCCTTACTCACTCTTCCTTCTGTTAGTCCTGACGAAGGGTCTCGGCCTGAAACGTCGACTGCACCTCTTCCTACAGATGCTGCCTGGCCTGCTGCGTTCACCAGCAACTTTGATGTGTGTTGCTTGAATTTCCAGCATCTGCAGAATTCCTGTTGTTTGCATTTAAATTCACTATTGCGAAGCCTCTTCCGGTGATGCCTACACCGAAGAAGTTTAGATCCTCTCTTCGACAGGAGTTCAGTGAAACCATCTCTCACTGCTCCCCATCCGTAATTTCTTCAGCTCTTCAACTTTTCGACCACACTTTGACTCAGACTCGCTATCACAGCCATATATCCTTTCTTGGAACGTGCCTCCGTCGCCAACTTACTCCAGTTGGCTTTAGGATTCGTTTCCAAGCCTCTCAATTTGGACCTTCTGAGGATCCCAGGTACTCACATTTTATTGACTCTGCCTCTCGCCGCTTCTCCCGTCAAGCTCTGAAGGCGACTCTCTCCGCCATGAGGAGGTACTTGGTGTCCCTATCCCAGACCCTTCCACACCTTCGGGACACTTTCTTCGCCGTCTGTAATGGTCCTACCCGTTATTTCATCTTCCGTCGGATTCACGCCTGCAATCGCTGTTTTTTTGACTTTGTCATGTTAGGCAAAGATCGCAAGATCCTACATCTACGGACTCCAGAGCCTGCTGGCCCTGAAACTAGCAGGCATGAACTTCAGATTGCGGCTCCTGCCATTGATCTCGCCGGCTCCAACACCTCAGGACATATTCAAAACCCGGACTCCAGCAACGACCATGGACACCTTCACAGCGATTGCGCAACCACCAACTGCGACGGCAGCCTTGAACTCCAGGCCGGGTCTTTATGTGCTGCTATTGTGACTCCCGTCTAGCCTTCCCCCACCACCACTCCACAGTCCCGTCTCCTTCAGATCCCATCGTCAGCTCCTGGGTCCTCAGAGGCTCCAACTTCCTCTCACCCCAACCCTCCCCTCTCCACTGACACCCCCAGCCTCCCCCCTCCCGCCTCTGATCCCAGCTCTCAAGATTCCAGCCTTGAACTCCAGGCCGGGTCTTTATGTGCTGCTGTTGTGACTCCCGTCTACCCTTCCCCCACTACCACTCTGCAACCCCCTCTCCCTCAGATCCCACCGTCAACTCCTGGGCCCTCAGAGGCTCCATCTTCCTCTCACCCCAACGATCCCCTCTCCATTGACACCCCCAGCCTCCCCCCTCCCCCGTCTGATCCCAGCTCTCATCTGTGCCGGGTCTTTACCATCCCCTCCGACCTTCAACTGTCGGAGGCAGAACGCTCTGTTCTCAGTAAGGGCCTCACCTTCGTCCCCCTTCGCCCACACCTCAGCAAGTTCCATGTTCGCCACGATGCGGAACTTTTCTTCCGCCGTCTCTGTCTCCGAGCCTACTTCTTCGGCAAGGACTCTTCCACCCCCACCGATGACCCCTTCTCCCGTCTTCAACCCTCCTCTTCTTCATGGACACCCCGCTCTGGTCTTCTGCCTGCTCTGGATCTCTTTATCGCTAACTGCCGACGGGACATCAACCGTCTCGACTTCACCGCACCTTGTCCCCATTCCAACCTCACTCCTTCGGAACGCTCTGCTCTCCACTCCCTCCGCACTAATCCTAACATTATTAAACCCGCTGATAAGGGGGGTGCTGTTGTAGTCTGGCGTACTGACCTCTACCTTGCCGAGGCACAGCGACAACTCGCGGATACCTCCTCTTATTTACCCCTCGATCGTAACCCCACTAAGGAACACCAGGCCATTGTCTCCCACACCATCACCGACTTTATCTGCTCAGGGGATCTCCCATCCACTGCTACCAACCTTATAGTTCCCACACCCCGCACTTCCCGTTTCTACCTCCTACCCAAGATCCACAAACCTGCCTGTCCTGGCCGACTATCGTCTCAGCTTGCTCCTGCCCCACCGAACTCATTTCTGCATACCTCGACACTGTTTTATCACCCCTTGTTCAATCCCTTCCGACCTATGTTCGTGACACTTCTCACGTTCTTAAACTTTTCAATGATTTTAAGTTCCCTGGCCCCCACCGCTTTATTTTCACCATGGATGTCCAGTCCTTATATACTTCCATCCCCCATCAGGAAGGTCTCAAAGCTCTACGCTTCTTTTTGGATTCCAGACCTAATCAGTTCCCCTCTACCACCACTCTGCTCCGTCTAGCGGAATTAGTCCTTACTCTTAATAATTTCTCCTTTGGCTCCTCCCACTTCCTCCAAACTAAAGGTGTAGCTATGGGCACCCATATGGGTCCTAGCTATGCCTGCCTTTTTGTTGGGTTTGTGGAACAATCTATGTTCCGTGCCTATTCTGGTATCTGTCCCCCACTTTTCCTTCGCTACATCGACGACTGCATTGGCGCTGCTTCCTGCACACATGCAGAACTCGTTGACTTTATTAACTTTGCCTCCAACTTTCACCCTGCCCTCAAGTTTACCTGGTCCATTTCCGACACCTCCCTCCCCTTTCTAGATCTTTCTGTCTCTGTCTCTGGAGACAGCTTATCCACTGATGTCTACTATAAGCCTACTGACTCTCACAGCTATCTGGACTATTCCTCTTCTCACCCTGTCTCTTGCAAAAACGCCATCCCCTTCTCGCATTTCCTCCGTCTCCGCCGCATCTGCTCTCAGGATGAGGCTTTTCATTCTTGGACGAGGGAGATGTCTTCTTTTTTTAAAGAAAGGGGCTTCCCTTCCTCCACTATCAACTCTGCTCTTAAACGCATCTCCCCCATTTCACGTACATCTGCTCTCACTCCATCCTCCCACCACCCCACTAGGAATAGGGTTCCCCTGGCCCTCACCTACCACCCCACCAGCCTCCGGGTCCAACATATTATTCTCCGTAACTTCCGCCACCTCCAACGGAATCCCACCACTAAGCACATCTTTCCCTCCACCCCCTCTCTGCATTCCGCAGGGATCGCTCCCTACACAACTCCCTTGTCCATTCGTCCCCCCCATCCCTCCCCACTGATCTCCCTCCTGGCACTTATCCGTGTAAGCAGAACAAGTGCTACACATGCCCTTACACTTCCTCCCTTACCACCATTCAGGGCCCCAAACAGTCCTTCCAGGTGAGGCAACACTTCACCTGTGAGTCGACTGGGGTGATATACTGCATCCGGTGCTCCCGATGTGGCTTTTTATACATTGGCGAGACCCGACGCAGACTGGGAGACCGCTTTGCTGAACATCTATGCTCTGTCCGCCAGAGAAAGCAGGATCTCCCAGTGGCCACACATTTTAATTCCACATCCCATTCCCATTCTGACATGTCTATCCATGGCCTCCTCTACTGTAAAGATGAGGCCACACTCAGGTTGGAGGAACAACACCTTATATTCCGTCTGGGTAGCCTCCAACCTGATGGCATGAACATCGACTTCTCTAACTTCCGCTAAGGCCCCACCTCCCCCTCGTACCCCATCTGTTACTTATTTTTATGCACACATTCTTTCTCTCACTCTCTTTTTTCTCCCTCTGTCCCTCTGAATATACCTCTTGCCCATCCTCTGGGTACGCCCCCCCCCTTGTCTTTCTTCCCGGACCTCCTGTCCAATGATCCTCTCGTATCCCCTTTTGCCTATCACCTGTCCAGCTCTTGGCTCTATCCCTCCCCCTCCTGTCTTCTCCTATCATTTTGCATCTCTCCCTCCCCCTCCAACTTTCAAATCCCTTACTCACTCTTCCTTCTGTTAGTCCTGACGAAGGGTCTCGGCCTGAAACGTCGACTGCACCTCTTCCTACAGCTGCTGCCTGGCCTGCTGCGTTCACCAGCGACTTTGATGTGTGTTGCTTCTCATGTTGGAGTGTTTTTCCTTTTGGGTATTTGTTTTAGAGGGATATAAATTTGTTGTAAATTATTGACTAATTGTTGAAATATTTATTTGATATATCTAACATTCACTCTGTTGGACGTTTGCACTTGTTCTCTCATGGTTCCTCATTGCTATTCTTCAATAGTCAGGAAAAGATTACAACAGTCAATAGGAAGTGCATTCACTATTATCAGAAGTTTATCCAGCAGATGGTAAATATGCATTTTTGGATTTGGCAGCTATGGAAGAAAAGTTGAGCAAAAGGGTATGTTGCATTTATATATCACCAGTCATCTCAAAGTATTTCCTGTTAAATCTTATCTGGCAAAGGAGAGACAGTGATCAGAAAGGCGGTTCTCCCAGGATGAGGCTATCCCATTGCACTTCGGTGTGCTGACGCCTGTGATGTCTCCAAATACTTGATACTTGACTGCAAAAGTTGTGGTAGTGGGGGACAGCGTTCACGTTCATTTTATTTTATTTCAGCTAGGCATTTGATAAGGTAGCCCATGCAAGGCTTATTGACAAAGTAAGGAGGCATGGGATCCCAGGGGACCTTGCTTTGTGGATCCAGAATTGGCTTGCCCACAGAAGGCAAAGAGTGGTTGCGGACGGGTCATATTCTGCATGGAGGGTGGTGACCAGTGGTGTGCCTCAGGGATCTGTTCTGGGACCCCTTCTCTTTGTGATTTTATAAATAAGCTGGATGAGGAAGTGGAGTGATGGGTTAGTAAATTTGCTGATGACACAAAGATTGGGGGTGTTGTGGATAGTGTGGAGGGCTGTCAGAGGTTACAGCGGGACATTGATAGGATGCAAAACTGGGCTAAGAAGTGGCAGATGGAGTTCAACCCAGATAAGTGTGAGGTGGTTCATTTTGGTAGGTCAAATATGATGGCAGAATATAGTATTAATGGTAAGACACTTGACAGTGTGGAGGATCAGAGGGATCTTGGGGTCTGTGTCCATAGGACACTCAAAGCTGCTGCGCCAGTTGACTCTGTGGTTAAGAAGGCATACGGTGTATTGGCCTTCATCAACCGTGGGATTGAGTTTAAGAGCTGAGAGGTAATTTACAGCTGTATAGTACCCTGGTCAGACCCCACTTGGAGTACTGTGCTCAGTTCTGGTCACCTCACTACAGGAAGGATGTGGAAACTATAGAAAGGGTGCAGAGGAGATTTACAAGGATGTTGCCTGGATTGGAGAGCATACCTTATGAGAATAGGTTGAGTGAACTCGGCCTTTTCTCCTTGGAGTGACGGAGGATGAGAGGTGACCTGATAGAGGTGTATAAGATGATGAGAGGCAAGGATCGTGTAAATAGTCAGAGGCTTTTCCCCAGGGCTGAAATGGCTAACACAAGAGGGCACAATTTTAAGGTGCTTGGAAGTAGGTACAGAGGGGATGTCAGGGGTAAGTTTTTTTACGCAGAGAGTGGTGAGTGCGTGGAATGGGCTTCCGGCGACTGTGATGGAGGAGGATACAACAGGATCTTTTAAGCGGTTCCTTGATAGGTACATGGAGCTTAGAAAAATAGAGGGCTATGGGTAACCCGAGGTAATTTCTACAGTAAGGGCATGTTTGACACAGCATTGTGGGCTGAAGGGCCTGTATTGTGCTGTAGGTTTTCTATGTTCCTATGCTTCTAATCTGTTGATTCAAATATGGACACTATCCAACAATAAAACTTTGATGGTCTAACCTTCTCTCTCCTAAATCAATCATTCAAATATAATCCATGTTATCTCCAACCAGACCTCTGTCAAAGTTCTAATCAGGTATCACTTAAGGTTTAGTATGCAGCAGATAATTAGGAGTTCGCATCAGGGAAGTCATCATAAGTCAAGAAAGAACTTACTGTCATGTAAGCACAGGCACAATGAAAAACTAACGTGCAGGTGGCATCACAGAGACATCATTCACAAGAAAAACATAAATTATACTAAATTATACAAGAACAAGCACAATTAGAACCCAAAAAAATGCTGATGTCCATTGTAGTGCAGCATGATCAAAGTAATCAGAGTTGCTATACTGAGGTAGTAGTTACGGTTGTGCAACGTGGTTCAAGAACAGAATGATTGAAGGGAAGTAACTGTTCTTGAACTTACATTTTGGGTCTTCAGGTTTCTGTGCATACTCCCCAATGATAGCTGCAGGAAAATGACATAGCCCAGGTGGTGGGGATCTTTGATGATACACTGACGTAACCTTCCTGAGTAAAAAGTACTTTCTATGTTTATGTATCTTTACGGTTGTCACCTTAATATTGCTGGGCTTTAACCAAGCTGTCCTGTAGCTTTCCTCATATTCAGAAACATCCTCAAAAATCTTTTGTGTGTAATCAACTGCTTTACTCCAATCAGTTTGTAATGGGGCCTGTTCTTCCAACGACCTCTTAATAGCAACCCAACCATCTTCTGTATCTTTTTTATCATCTCCCATGTTGGCATCAACTCAACTGTCTGGTATGCTGAGAAGACAACATAGTAGCCAAAATTTGGATGTCATCGTATGGCTGCAGTTTGTATATGTTCTTAATATGTTGAAGCTCAGCCTAAGACTTTAAACTTTTTTTAGGATGTGGAATTTCTTTGGACCATTTATAAATATTTTTTGGTTCAGGTGGTTGATGAAAAAACACCTATCTCCTATCATAAGTTCCATCTTCAGTCCTGCGTGTCTTCACTTTCTTGGTCTGTATTGGAACAAACCATGACATGGCTGCTAATCCTATTGTTTCATAACTGTCATCCTCACCTGAGTCCCTAGAGGTCACTGTAGAGTTCGTGTCGTGTCCATGCTGTAGTTCGGCGGTGTTCGGATGATGGCGCTGTCTCGGAGGACTGTCCAATGTAAGGAGTGTTTCCCAAGGAGGAATGTCACTGGCAGGATTGCCCTCTTGAGGTCCCTGCTGTGTTTTCTGATAGTACTTCAGTTTACTTTGCAGTTCTGTACAATGCACTTTGATTCAATTGTGCTTATCATGTATTTTAACGCGTTTGGTTAATGCAAAGATTTGCTCTTTATATTTTTTACTGTCTCTAAAATACTGTTTTTGTAATTTATCACAGCTTTCCCTTTCATTTTCCACTTGTTCAGTTAACTTTTTCACTCGTCCCGCCAAGTCGTAAATTATGTTTTCCAACAGACCAAGTATTCGCTTAAACTCACAGTTCTGATTTTCCAACCTAGCACACTTGTGTTTCCATAACTCTGATAATACTGCTAAAGTCCAGCCAGTCGTTTCCTTTCCTGAAGACATTCTCTGGATCTTATCCCATACCTTTACGATGTTGGGTAAGAGCCACGTTTTCATTAGAATCCAATGAACCAGGATCAACCCTTGCAGCTCTCTGCTCCCTATGCTTGATGCTGCACACTACCATAACTGTGACTAGGAAACCCACATGAGTGTGTACACTACACTGGGATAAGGATGGAACAGAGAGAAAATTGGATTTCAAGTCCAGATCCAAGCTCAAAAGAATTAAAGGGCAGTGCATGATGATGATTACTTTAAGCCTCTTAACTGTTCAAGTGGGAATTTTCAAGGACAGACCAGTTTTAATTGGGATTTTTATGTTTACTATAAATTCTGGTGCAAAGTGGATGGAGATGTTAATGTTATTGTTAAATGAGTGGTTAAAATGAAGAGCAAGACCTCTGAGTATTTGTTCCAATCAAACTACTGTACAAAAGCAATCTGAGAAGCGGAGATAAGCTCCAGTACTCTGGAAGCTCACCAAGCACAACAAAAGACAAAAACTGCTTCATTTGATGGAGTAGAGAACCACTTTAATTTAGTACTTCTGTGGATTGTAAAAAAATTTCAAACTCAAGAGTAGGAACTGAAGGCCAAGTAAGATGTTTATGTAGCAGTGTCAAAAAGTGTGACTTGTCAAATTAATGTGGAGTTTAACAGGGAAGCAAATTCAATTTAAATTATGAAAAGTGTAACATTCAAACATGCATGCAAAATAGGTACGTTGGTGGAGATGATCGTTCTGAAAACACCAAAGGATTTTAGTTGGTGTACAGTGTCAGTGTTAATGCATTATAACGACAACAGCAATCGCAGCAAATGCAAGCCGAAGATGAGTGAGTGAGAGTGTGTACAAAAGGTGAGGCTATAGAAGTGGCTACCACAAATCTCCTGGAAATTATCAATCACAAGTACGCTAGTTTAGAGAAGCAAAATAATTCAGCTATTAAAGAAAAGGATAAAGCATATGAACATTGATTTCTTGAACTTCCTGTAATGACCCCCCCACCTTTCACCATTCCCCATCCCCTTTTCCCTCTCTCACCTTATCGCCTTGCCTACCCATCACCTCCCTCTGGTGCTCCTCCCCCCTTTTCTTCCATGGCCTTCTGTCCTCTCCTATCAGACTTTCCCCTTCTCCAGCCCTGCATCTTTTTCACCAGTCAACTTTCCAGCACTTTACTTCATCCCTTCCCCTCCCGGTTTCACTTATCTCCCTGTGTTTCTCTCTCCCCTCCACCCCCTCCCCACCTTCTAAATCTACTCCTCATCTTTTTTTCTCCAGTCCTGCTGCCAAAACCTCTACTATACTCTTTTCCATAGATGCTACCCGGCCTGCTGAGTTCCTCCAGCATTTAATGTGTGTTGCAAGCATACAGCTAGATCCAAGGTGGAAATCCGGAATTCTGTCAGGCAAGTAGGTTTCTAGTTGAAGAACAAAACTGGAAGCAGAAAGCTACAATGAAAATACTTGTCTGATATTGAAAGTAATGAGAAATATGAATAGCAAAGCCTAAAAAGCATACGTGTGATGACTAGCACAATTGTAAAATTAAAATGAATGTTAGTTATCAGTATGAACAGTGAGACGCAGAGTGACTGTAGGGCCAACAGCAGGAGACTTTATCTTGGCCCCCATCCTTGAGAGGGATACTGATTCGGATGATGTGGACCTGGATGTGTGGTATATGCTGCCTTTTGCTAACTCCCCATTGACTGAGGAAGAGAGTCCCAGCCCTTCTCCTGCTGAGTCAGGTGAAATTGTGGGGGCTATCTGTGGACAGCCTGGGTTGCAGCATGACCGTGTAATGGATGAAGCAGAGCTTGGCCACGGGACAGAGTGGTCCGAGTTGCAGGAGGGCACGAGTGAGAGACTGGGGGAGGCCTCGTCAGGTAGACCAGAAGTATCCCCAGTAGTGTCAGAACGTGAAGAGTTAAGTGAGGGGCAATGGAGGTCTCAGAGAATTATGAGACCACCGGATCGGCTGGCCTATGTAGCACTGGGAGAACAGAGTGTGGTCCCTACTGCTTTGGGGAACTATGTCACTGCCTTTTACACCTGGGTTGAATTTTGTGTTTTACAGGAAGGGTTGGCAGATTATCTCAACATCATGAGGACATGACTAAATTTGGCGGTGGGAAAGTGCAACGCTCTGTAAGGTTTCCCTGTTAATTTAATGGTTTCTCTGTAAGGTTTCCTTCCTAATATAATGATGTCTCTGTAAGGTCTCACTCCTAATGTAATGATTTCTCTGTAAGGTTTCATTCCTAATGTAATGGTTTCTCTGTAAGGTTTCCCTGCTAAAGTAATGGTTTCTCTGTAAGGTTTCACTCCTAATGTAATGGTTTCTCTGTAGCAGCAGTGTCTGGTTTATGACTAGAGATAACAGGGGCTTTGGAATGTGTGCCATTCAATGAGAGGCATGTTGTTTCTTCTTGTGTGTCTGAGAGAAGGTATTCGCGAGCTTTTTGTTGGCTAGAGATGAAGGGAGAGGACTGAATGTCCTGAGGGAAGATGAAAGCAGAGCTAGTTTTCACATCCACTCGGAATACTAAGAGCCATCTGAAGACTGCTGCATTATAGTCTGTCAGTCTTTGAACTATGCCCAACCAATGTACTGAACATTATAAAATAGTTCAGGCTCTGCTGAGCCACTTTGATGGCTAACTTCTACAATACTCTGAAAAGTGAAGAAATCAGATGTAAACTTCTTTTATCACATATCTTCACCTCACACAATAATGACATGAGACTCACATTCATTTATAGAATCATAGGCTAGACATTATCACATAATCTTACCAGCATATGGTTGCAATAATTTAAATGTAAGTATAAGGGAAAATCCAGGGCAGGAGTTTAAGCTGTAATGAATTTTAATGATTGGACTGTGTTAGTTCAGTCCCAAGCTTCAGTCAACTTCAATTTGCCTTGCTTTCTTCAGTAAGAAACTTACATTTTCTAAGTGAGGAAAAAGAATAGGGAGTAACTTGATGCTAGTACTTTAATCAATACCTGACCTTAACATTTGGCACAGCCAGAGAATCAAAGAGATTTGCTGGTCATTGTCTCTGGTGAATATACAAAATAAGTTGCATTTGAGAGTTGAAAAATTGGGTAGAGATCTGTATTTCCTCTGAGTCAGTACCCCCAAACAAGCTAAAGGAGCGTACACAGAAACCTGTTCAGAAATTAATTTTAATGCTATATTGTAATGGAGTATCATGGTAATGAACACACTTCCTGTGATTCTACCGGGGATTGTGTTCAACCTCAAGCTCATGAAATATAAAATCATTTAATACTGTTTATGAAAAAAATTGTCTTCTACCTTATCTCTTATTTCCAGTGCTTTATTGTCTTTGTTTGGCAAGTTTTTGCAATATATATATAATCAAGTCAGCATCTGCTTCTGTTAACTTTGGAAGTGTGGAGCAGGATTAAAAAGGTCAGACTAGATCACTAAATTCATACTCTCGATTAACTTGGATTTTGGAGAACTGGCTTTACAAGTACTGAAACTCTCGAAAAATACAGAATTACCTTTTGCCATCTGGTTCGCAGTCCTACCTGGGAAAGTGCAAGTTACCATATTTCTGTGTAATTATGTACACACTAGAGATTCTACAGATGTGGTAAATCTTGAGCAACACCTACAAAATACTGGAGGAACTCAGCAATTCAAGCAGCATCTATGGAGGAAAATAAACAGTCGACATCTCAGGCCAAGACATTCTATGTGTATATCCTTACCAAGCTGCAACTGGTCCTGTGGGGGAAGATGTCATTCTTCAGCTGAATAGAATGCCAATCACACCCCAGCAAGACTAATACATTCAGTTTTTGAGTTTATATCTCAGGAAGACCATATTGAATTGGGCTCTGCAGAGAAGACTTGCTAGATTACACCAGAGGTAAAAGACCTGGCTTGTTCTCTATGAAGTTCAATATTTTAGAGGTAATCAGATTTAGATTATTGTAAGAAATTGGCTACTGCTTTGCAATACACAGATGCCAGACATTATATTAGATGATGAAAATAGCCCAGTTTCTCTTTCTAAAATGGCCATCGTATTGCAGAAAAGATACCAGCATGGACTGAAGATTAGCTGACTGGCAGTCAACAAAGAGTAAAAATAAAGATGGCCTTTTCTGGTTGGCTGCTGAGTATTCCACAGGGGCAGTGTAGGGTCTACCACCTTTGACTTTATATGTTAATAATTTGGATGATGGAATTGATGGCTTTGTGGCCAAGGTTGTGAATGATATGACGATAGGTGGAGGAATAGGTAAAGTTGTGGAAGCACGGAGTCTGCAGAAGGACTCGCTAGATAAAGAGAATAGGCAAAGAAAAGGCAGATGGAATACATGGATGGAAAGAAAGGGTGTGCTGGCATTGGAGAGTGTCCAGCAGAGGTTTACAATAATGATCTTGCAAATGAAAGGATTAACATATAAGCAACACACATCAAAGTTGCTGGTGAACGCAGCAGGCCAGGCAGCATCTATAGGAAGAAGCGCAGTCGACGTTTCAGGCCCTGTCGACTGCGTTTCTTCCTATAGATGCTGCCTGGCCTGCTGCGTTCACCAGCAACTTTGATGTGTGTTGCTTGAATTTCCAGCATCTGCAGAATTCCTGTTGTTTGGATTAACATATAAGAATCATTTGATGGTTCTGGGCCTGTATTTGCTGGAGTATGGAAGAATGAGTGGGTTAAAGAACCAGCAGAAATGGAAAACACTTTGTAGTCCAGTATTGCCATTAACTAATGGTATTTATTAGTAACTACGCAATACAGTAATATAAATGCAGATAAATCAAACAGGTTAGCAATGATTATATATAAGTAAGTGTGGAAATATATGAAAACCAAGCTCCTTCAAGTCTAGGGGTAAATAGATAGTCTTAGATGATGAGTAAAGTTCAGTTCAGTTCATGGTATTGAGTTGAGTAGTGATGGAGAAAGAGAGAGGGAGAGATTTGAGTCTTCAGGTGAGCTGACGTCGTCGATCTTCCCGCTGTCCTCCAAAATCCTTTAGACGTCACCGACTGTGAACATGACAAAGGGGACTGTTCTTCTGTGGTGGAATTATCAACCCAGGCGAGGGTTGGATACACAAATAACTCCCCACTGGACACGCTGTTTTCACACTGCGAGAGTGACTGATCGATCTGCCTGATGGATCCTCCAAAACCCACTTTTTCTGTAGGCACAACAAAGCTCATTCAGTGTCCAAAACCATGTGTATCCCGGTCTATCATCTGACCTTCTATTTATCTCACCGTGCTGAATACTAGCTGTCCAGCAAACAGCTACCCTCTTCTCTCTCTGTAAGAACTTGGAAATGGCTAGTGTCCTTGTAGAAAGTGTAAACATGCTTTGAGCAGTCTTCGCCCCTCTCTCTCTCTCTTTCTTTCTCTCTCTTTTTAACAAGGTGTCTGTGTTGGGCCCTCTCTCTCTCTCTCTCTCTCTCTCTCTCTGTTCCAAAAGCACAGTTCATAGGGGTAATTCAGGACCCCGTCACACTACCAAATATTGAAAGGCCTGGATGGAGCGGATATGGAGAAGATGTTGCCAATGGTGGGAGAGTCTATGAGGGCATAGCCTCAAAAGAGGACATCTCTTTAGAACAATGATGAGGAGGAATTTCGTCAGCCAGAGGGTGTAAAATCTATGGAGTTCATTGCCACAGAGAGTGTAGAAGCCATGTTATTGGATATATTTAATAAGTTATTGATTAATAAGGCTGTCAAAGGTTATAGGGAGAAGTCAGGAGAATGGGGTTGAGAAGGAAAATAAATCAGCCATGATCAAATGGTGGAGACGACTTGATAGGCCGAATAGCCTCATTCTGTTTCTAAGTCTTATGGCTTTATGGGTGCAAGGAGTAATAAAATTAGTCCCACAGCTGTTCCATCAGACATTTAGATTTGCAAGGATAATGCTGAGTTTCTTCCTAACATGCAGTTCTTGGACTGTAGAAGCAACTTAATCAGAAATTTTACAATTGTAGTCAACTTCCCTTGTACAATTTTCCCATTCGTCTAATTTAGTTTAGTTTTCTTCATTTACTATTCCACCTCTCCCTTGTCACCAAGCTGTGAACTGTTCTCTCGTGGACTATTTCCATATTTTTTATTAGACTCATTCTGTTGCCGCTACTTGGATGTGAGAACTAGTTGAATTATTCATTTTTTAAATTTTGTTTTCAATCCCTCTCTGCCTCTGTCCAAAAATATCAAGATGGATCTTCAATCAAATACTTCGGACCATTTCTACGTCAGCATCGTTTAGGGTCTGGAAGTCAACTTTTTAATTAAAATAATGAAAATGTTGCAGAAACCGGAAGTCAGGCTCACCTTTCTGGACAACGGCAACATTTTGCATCTGTAATGTGCCAGAAAAGTGCAATAGTTTCTTTCTAAGCCACAAAGCAGTACAATCCTAGCTGGATGTAACCATTGAAGAACACCTTTAAAGCAGCCAAATTTTCTTGGATCATGTGTAATTACATCAGATCGAATCCAATACCAGGAATGAACAGGAGGAATTATTAGCCAAGTCTTCAAAACAGTAACGTCGGTCTACAAAAAGCATCCATGACTGCTGAAACGGGAGAAGGAACATTAGGAGTGGTATTAAAAACCTTAGT
This sequence comes from Mobula hypostoma, assembly GCF_963921235.1. Taxonomy (NCBI): domain Eukaryota; kingdom Metazoa; phylum Chordata; class Chondrichthyes; order Myliobatiformes; family Myliobatidae; genus Mobula; species Mobula hypostoma. The sequence goes on from NC_086112.1 coordinate 55,758,024, forward strand.
CCACGCAATGGGACCACATAGATGGTGGGAGTGATTCTCGTCAGAAATTAGCCAAATGTATACCACCACCTGCAACCTCCTATCCCATCTGTGGAAGAGTTTGGAAGATATGATTAATACCTGCAAAGTAAATCCACAAGTGGAAAACAAAAGAATCAGGTCCTTATAAAACATCCACACAGTGGCTACTTTATTAGCTACTTCCTTTACCTAATAAAGTGGCTACTGAGTGTATATTCATGGTCTTTTGCTGGTGTAACCCATCCACTTCAAGGTTTGATGTGTTGTATGTTCAGAGGTGTTCTTCTGCACACCAATGCTGTAAATTGTGGTTCTTTCAGTTGCTGTCACCTTCCCGTCAGCTTGAACCAGTCTGACCATTCTCCTCTGACCTTTCTCATTAACAAGACATTTTCACTCACAGAACTTTGCTCACTGCATGTTTTTATTCATTTTCACACCATTCCCTATAAATTTTAGAGACTGTTGTGTGTAATATTCCCAGGAGACCAGCACCATCTGAGATACTCAAACCACCCCGTCTGGCACCAAAAATCATTCTAGGATCAAAGTCACCTAGATCACATTTCTTCCTCTATTCTAATGTTTGGTCTGGACAACAACTGAACTGCTTGACCATTGAATTGCTGCCACGTGATTGGCTGCTTAGATATTTGCATTAATAGCAGGTGTATGTAATAAGATAGTTATTGAGTACATTCCAGGCAGGTGTGACACGCTAGAGGCAGTACCAACAGATTAGTAATCCAGATATTGGTGTAACAATTCCCAGCATTGCAGTTGAAGAATTTAAATTTAATGAAATAAATATATCAGCATTAAAAATATCAGCTTTGATGAAAATGGAGCTTTTAATTTAATACCAAAACTATCTGGGATCATTAGAAAATAAAATTTGTTGTCCTTATCTGATACAGGCTAGAGCCACAAAGAAGTTTAAACCTAATGGCTATCTAAAATAACAAAATGACGTGGCTGACTCAAAGGAGGTGACTGAGTGCAAGCAAGTGTTCAACACTGAGAGAAAGGATATTGATTTTGGTTCATTTATCCTTCCACTTAGCTAGGAGGTTTTGGCAGAGATAACATTGGTAGTAACTTCTAGTGCCTTGAGGTGCCTGCTATAATAATCCAGGACTCAGAAGGGCATAGGAGTTCATGGCTCAGTGCAGCCAGATACACCATGAGTTTTGTGCCAGTATAGAGGTTTGGATCAAAAATCACATTATATTTCAATCAACCGAAGGCTATGGTAGTGCTTTGAAGACAACGGTGAATTTCATTATCAATGTCTGCACGCAGAAGCCCAGTGCAAATTTGAAGGAAGAGTATCACTTCAATAGATTCAATAAGTTCAATAGGTACATTTAATGTCAGAGAAATGTATACAATATACATCCTGAAATTCTTTTTCTTTGCATTTGAGAACTTCCACGAAAACAGAGGAGTGCCCCAAAGAATGAAGACAGTTAAACATAAGAACCCAAAAGACCCCCCTATCTCCCCCCCCGCACACAAGCAGCAGCAAGGCAACGACCCCTCCCTTCTCCACCAGACCGCCCCCTCCCCCACCAGACCCAAAACTATGCACTTGCTGACCCCATCAGGAACTTCTTGCCTCTTCTGTGGAAGCCTTTTCAGTTCCCACATTGGCCAGTTACCTGAGAGCCCAAAAAAACTGGTGTAGAAGTAAGTCATTCTTAATCCTGTGGCACTGCCTGAGGAGAAGACCTGAAACGACCTATCAGCAGGTATTGGGAATATGCAATAAATGCTATGCTTGTCAGCAATGCCTGCATACATGAATGGCTACCGAAAATGAGGCAATGCAGAGAAAAGACACTTAGGATTTTAAAATTTATCTAATGTAGTGTGAAAATATGGATATTCAACACAGTTTGAAAATTCATGATGTGGTAAACGTCATGGTTTCACTTAGTAAATTGTTTGGATGGATATTCTGAGAATGTTTCTGCAGAACCAATAAAACCTCCAGTCACATTCCCCAGGGCGGAGATGGCTAATACGAGGAGGTTTAACTTTAAGATGTTTGATAGAAAGTATACAGGAGATGTCAGAGGTAGGTTTTTTTTATGCAGAGAGTGGTAGATGCATGGAGTACCCTGCCAGAGGTGGTGGTAGAGGCTGATAGATTAGGGACATTTCAGAGATCATTAGGTAGGCACATGGATGAAAGAAAGATGGATAGCTATGCGGGAGTGAGGAGTTACAGTAGGTTAAAAGGTCAGCACGTCATTATGGACTGAAGGGACTTTACTGTCCTATGTTTTTGATACTCAGCACCACCCTCCTCACCCCATGAACCCTTATCTGATTGTGAGCATGATCCATGGGCCCTTTGTCTTATTGGTGACAGAGCCTCCTGACTCTGATCCTGATTGTCAAACTGACTCACAACCAATCGTCTGGCTCTGACCCTATCCCTGATCCTCCAAACTTCATCTGAGACACACTGCACCACTCAGCATATTCCTTAACAGAGCAGGCCCAAGTTTGATCCCTTACCACCCAATCTCCATGTTTGCTCATGATGAACAGTTTTCTTGCCACCACCATGACCCACTTCCCCACTGCCATTTCTCGGTCATATTCAGCCAGATGTTTTCCTGCAACCGCTTCTTTCTTATATGCCCATCAGCCTCCTGATTCTCATGCCATCCACCTGTTCAAGGGGCAACTTACAATAACAATTAAACTACCAACACAACTTTGAGACACGGGAGGACACCAAGACAACCTTGGGGAAAATAATGAAGTGCATCCTGCAGAAGACAGCACCAAATTGAACCCCTGACACTGGAGCTGTGAGATAGTGGCATTAAATAGGACACCACTGTGCAACTTTCCTTCAGCACACCAAGATGAAAAATTCCTCGTCTGTTTCAGAAGCATCACTTGTATATTCTCATATCTCTCTTTTGTATAGCAGTGCCCTCGGAGTTCCATCACATCCCCTTAGCCACGTGGATGATTCTGATGGGAGCTAGGAGCCTCATTAAAGTACAATGACGTCAGAAATTTGAATCAATTCTAACATATAAATGGCACATGAAGATTAATCCAGGCAGGTGTGAAGTGTTGCATTTGGGGAGGCAGGGGGGTCAAATTTAAGGAAAAATATACAGTTAATGGCATGACCCTTAGGAGCATTAGTGTACGAAGGGACCTCTAGTGCAAGCTCATAGCTCCCTGAAAGTAGCAACGTAAGTGGCTTGGGTGATAAAGAAGACAGATGGCATGCTTGCCTTCATTAATTAGATTCACGATTCAAGATTGTTTAACGTTATTTCCAGTGCACAAGTGTAAAGGAGAACAAAATAATTGTTACTCTGGATCTGATACAACATATTAAAATACACATTAAGATAAAGAAAACAATAATAAAAAAATCCACATTATATATATACAGTACATTGATTATACTGTGCCTATAAAAAGTATTCACCCCCCCCCCCCACCCTTGGAAGTTTTTGTGTTTTATTCTTTCACAACACTGAATCACAGGGATTTACTTTGGCTTTTTTGACACTGATAAACAGAAAAGACTCTTTATGTCAAAATGAAAACTGATCTCAACAAAGTGATCTAAATCAATTACAAATATAAAGTACAAAATAATTGATTGCATAAGTATTCACACTCTTCAATTTGGTATTTAGTAGATGCAACTCTGGCAGCAATTACAGCTTTGAGTCTATGTAGATAGGTCTCTATCAGTTTTGTACATCGGGACACTGCAGTTTTTCCCCATTCTTCTTCAAATCTAGTACAGATCTAGTTGCCACATTACAGGAAGGCTCAGGATTCTTTAGAGAGGTAGAGGGAAACTCTAATCAATTCACAAGGTGAAGGACTTTATATAAATAATTAGTTTGGTACAAATTTCTGCAAAGGTGTCATCCTTTAACTGTATTTATGACACTAGTCATTGTGAAGATGTAGAAAAAATTGGAAATAAAATTATAGTTTTAGCCCTTAGAACCTTTTTCACCATCATCCAGACAATAATAGACGTGCTTCAGTTCAATTTACCCAACATCAATCTATCTCTCTTGATCAATGGAAACTCTGAATAAAATTCTCATTTTTTGAGCATTAAAGCCCTTATCTAACTGTGCATGGAATAGCAATCTGGAAGTCAAGGGGCTAACGGTACATCCAACCTTCCCTACTGCGAGGCCTGAGAACACTTCATCTCTACACCTTATTAGCAAGAAGGTACATCAGTTCCACAGAAAGTCAATTCTGATACATTGCCTGATGTAGACAGGAGACTCAGAAGGGAGCATGGTGGAATTGATTGCAGATATGTCTGACACAATGCTGAAATGCTATAAGTATCTGGGTGATGTCATCAAAACATAAATTCATTATTTAAATGAGGTACTTATTCCTTCAGGATAACAGCCTTCTTTTCTTTGAGTTCAAGCATAAAGATGGAGTTGGGCCGCTATCTAACTGGACTGATAAAATAATCAGGAAACTATTGCCACAGTCCTTGTTCTTTCCCAAACAGGCACATTTTTTTTCAGTATACTCTCTGAGCATTATAAACTTGAGCTCTCCAAACTGGTTGATGGGCTTAGACTAAACTGGCAAACTGGGACCCTATTTAAATAATTAGACATTGATTTCTTTATTGTAAAGAACTTATTGGCTGAAATGGCAAGTTCTTTTAAAAGCCATTTCAAAACTCTGAACTCTATTACAAATGTAATCACAAAAATAATCCAAAAATTGAGAAAAATCATCATGGATTTATACTTGGATAAACATGTTTGATGAATCTATTGAAGTTTATTGAATATGGTCAAGAGAATAGGGTATTTTAAGGGACTCCTGGATAAGTACATGGAGCTTAGAAAAAGAGAGGGCTATGGGTAACCTTAGGTAATTTCTAAGTAAGTACATATTTGGGCACAGCATTGTGGGCCAAAGGGCCTGTATTGTGTTGTAGGTTTTCTATGTTTCAATGTGACTAGTAAGAGAAATAAGAAGTTTGTGGAAATGGTATATAAGATTTTCAAAAGGCTTTTGATGAGGTCCCAATCAATAAGATTTTTGCACATGGATTTAAGAGTGAAGTACTGGCATGGATTAAGAACTAGTTATCATTCCCAAAGCAAGGAGTGGGGTGCCACATGGACCAGTGCTGGCCCTCCAATTACTCACAACTTGTGCAAACAATTTGGCCGAGGGCACTTGGTGCCATATTTGCAAGTTTGCTGATGATACAAAATTAGGCGGGATTATGACGGGGTGGTGAGGAGAATAGAAAGAGGCTTGAAGCAAATATAGATGAGCTGAATGAACGTGTGGGATTACTGCAAATGAAAATATGCGAGCTCAGTCACGTTGCTACACCGAATTGAAAAGCAGAGTATTCGTTCAATAGCAACTCAGAGAAAATGTTGGCATTTGAAAGGGACCTGGGTGATCCAGTAAACATTACTAAAAGTTAAGATGAAAGCATTAGGAAGGCAAATGGTATGTTTGCTTCTAATGTGACAGGATTTGAATACAAGTGGAAAGAGGTTTACTGTTGTTTTATCGGGCCTTGGTGGGGTTGAACCTGAAATATTATGTATTGCTTTGATCTCCTTACCTAGTAAAGGATATCATAGCAACGATTCACTAGACTGGTATCTGGGAAGGCATATAAAGCAGAGCTTAAGTAGCACAGATCTGTAGAATTTTGAAGAATGAGAGACTAACTAACTGAAATTTGCTAAATTTTTACAAGGCCCAAATAGGCTGGAAGTATAGGGGATGTTTCCCCCGATTATGGGTTTAGAAACTAGGCTGAGTCTAAAAACTAAGCTCAGAGTAATAAGAAGGTCATCTGGGACTGAAATGAGGAGAAATTTTCCAGTCAGCCAGTAGAACTCTCTACCTCAAAGAACAGCGACAATTCAGTTCATTCAAAATGAATGTGAGTAGTTTTCTGGATATTCAGGGAATCAATGGACATGGGGCAATGCAGGGAAATGGCACTGAGGTACAAGATCTTATGTGAATGATGAATAACAAACCAGGTTTGAAGACGCAGGTGGCCAACTCCTGTTCTTAATTCTTATGTCCTTATTAGCACATCAAATGGTGGGCTAAGGCTACAAAACTAATTTGAAGCTGTTAAGTCCTGTGAAAATCAAATCCATATTTCCAAATGAAGCAAATTTTTGCCAACATTAAAGATATAATATTAATGGCATTAAAAATATCTTTGCCATTATTTTATAAGCTCTTCATTTTAAGGCAGGACCTGGTTTGACTGAGGAAGGTCACTTATTCCATCTAAGCTGTCCATCCTGGAAATACTCCCAACTTCCATTTGTTTATGCTTCTGTTTCCACTTCACTTTTATAATTCTTTTGCCGTTTCAGTATTTCACATTGAATAGACTTTTGATTTAAAATATTGATCCAGAACAGTTTGTATTCAAGGCTTTGGTTGAAAATTGTAGCAACATTTAAGATGAAACAGTAACAAGAAAATAATAGATTTATCCTGTGCAAAAGCACTAAAATGTAGAATTTATATCATGTAACTCATCATTTCACATTCTGCGCAATTTTCTGCATTGCACTTTATATATTATGTATTATTTTATAAACATATTGTATTATATATACACAGTAGAGTACGTCTCAAGCAGAAAAAGACGTTTGTCTGTCAAGGACTCTATTGCACAGAGTATACAATGTATTTAGGCAGACAATGGTTGTCATGTGATAATTTTCTCTGGTAAGGAGCCATGGCAACAACTCTGTCCATTTCCATATAGGGTAATGTATCCATCTCTTAGATGATTCAGTATTTTACATTGCTTTAAAGCAATAGGTATTTTATCAGTAATGTCTTAACCTACAAGAATGACTCATAGGGTACTAAAAGCATTGACAGATGAATTGTTGAAATGATTCCAGTGTCTATATTTCTCTCATAGAAAATGCTGAACTAAAAATGCCTTTATTATTTTAGATTTATATATTTTTCCAGTTACTTAATGTGACTCATTTTAGGGGAGAGATTTTCCTTTACTATGAAAATTTTTTTCTGATTGAAATGTGTTTCTGTCGTCACGTCATGCAAAGAAAGGATATAGAATAAATTGTAGATGTGAATCAGTCACTGGTTTGAATAATACTGACTGATGTAGTTCAGAACATTAATGAATTTTCTTTAAACAGAGAAGTCAAGAGAATTTTAGGGGGCAGATATATCCTGTTCATTCACTACTGCCTCTCACGCTAAAAAAGCCCCAGACTTCAGGGCAACACTTTTCCTTGGATAATTCAGCTGCCATTTGTTCTGCTGCCTCGCCTGTGTGATGAAATTGGGTTTGCTGACAGTGAAGATCTAAACTCAAACGAAAACCTTAAGCCCTATCCAATATAGGTAGCTGCATGTACACTTGCTAAAGGGAGGTTATACTGGTAACTGCCTACTCTTCAAAAACTAGTTCACGTCCCTGTTTATTCTCCAAGGCAAGTTTTGCTGCCTATACCCACTGTTTGAATCCCTACCAAGGAGGAGATACTTCCAGCTAACAAAGTAGTTAAACACAGTCCGTTTATTTTTAGTAATATACGTTTAAGTTCAGACATAACTCTTAAAATACATTTAAAATGCACAGAGGATTTTCTATCTTTAAAAACATTTCCAAATTTCAATCTCTAAAATGCAAAGGATTTTCCAAAACACAGGTACAATTTCTATAAGCTAAAAAGACATCCCAATGAAGCACACGAGTCTGTCACAGAAACTGAAGCCAGAGGACTATATTCTAATCACCCCATCTTTCTTGCTGTTCTTTAACCATTCCTTATAAGCCTGAACTGGTCTCTACAGATATATGTTTTTTTCTGCTATTTGGGTGACTTCACACATATAAGATATTTCCTCAGATACCCTTTTTACACAAGCACTCTAAAAGCTTCTTGGAGACACAATTCCTGGTATTAATGTTGTGAAGCTAACTTCCCTGAGTACATAAACCTTCCAACTTATTAACAGATCAGTCATTTGATATGCTAAGTGTTATTATCCATCTAGTCTGCAAGCTTCCTTGAACTAAATAACTTAGCCAGTGTTGTCTGTTCAAAACAAGCCAAATTAAATATTCTGTTTACTTCTACAGCACCTCCTAAAGACCAATAAGTCAGGTGCAGTGACCCAACATCCTGCTTTCTATAGGTAATGCATCTGTTTATAGAGCAGCCCTTCAAATTTCAAACTGATTTTTGCTTGCCTTTTACATTAAAAACTGAAGACTGACTTCTATTTACAACAAACAATATAAGTTAGGAGTTTATCTTATTCAAAAACAAAACCTTCAATGTCTAGTGTGTCAGCTGCTGTGTTTAGAAAGCTAAGCTTCACAAAAAACAAGAGGCCCCCTGTCCCAGGAAGCAAATATCCATCACACCTGCAAATGGGGTATTAAGCAGAAGAATAACATTTGCAAAACAAAAATGATTGTGAATTAATGCTTTCTTCCAATTAAATTTTTGGTCATATACAATGTAGTGTTTGGAAAGGAAGGAGCACAATTAACCTCACCTTTCTTCAGGTTCTTTATTTGCACTTGGGTACCCAGCATTTGGTGACCACCCTGACTTGGAAGTTCATCCCCATGTGTAGTTTTATGGAATGTTTTCAAGTAAGGCCACCTCCTGTGAAAGTTCATTTGCAGGAGCAGTTCTAATCCATTTTAATAAGTTCTAATGACTTTTATTTGTGCTTTATAAAGGAGAATAAAACAACACCTGTGAGACTTGCTGTAGTATCTGGTGATCCTGTGATCTCTGTCTCAGAGGACAATATCAGAATATCCTTCAAGAGGGTGAACCTCATAAGGCATCAGGCACCGATGATGTACCTTTTAGGTTACTGAATACCTGTGCCAGCCATCTGGCTGGAGTATTCAAGGACATCTTCAAACTTTCACTTCTGCAGTCAGCAGTTCCCTCCTGCTTCAAAGGGGAAGCAAAAGGGTAGCATTCACATTTACCGTGATGAATTGTCTTGAGAGGTTCTTTCAGCCTTAGCATAGACTTGGACCCACTCCAACATATTTATTGCCACAACAGATCCACAGCGGATGCAATCTCACTAGCTCTCCACTAGGTTTTGAACTACCTGAACAAAAGCAATACCTATGTCAAGCTGCAGTTCATCGATTCCAGCTTCGCATTCAACACCATCATCCCCTGAGTTCGAATCAACAAGCTTCAAAACCTGGGCCTCCGTACTCCCTCTGCAACTGGATTCTGGACTTGCTCATTGGGAGATTACAACCTGTATGGAAAGGTGACAACATCTCTCCTCGCTGACAATCAGCACAGGTACACCTCAGGGGTGCATGCTTAGCCCTTTGCTCTACTCTCTCTACACTCATGGCTATGTGTCTAGGCATGGCTCAAATGCATCTGTAAATTCATTGACGGCACTACAATTGTTGGCAGAATCTCAAATGGTGTGAGGAGGCACACGGAAGTGACATAGATTGGCTGGTCAATTTATTTTGCAACAAAGCCTTTCACTCAACATCAACAAGACCAAGGAATTAATTGTAGACTTCCAAAGGGGAAGTTGGGAGTACACACACGAATCATTGAGGGGGTTGTCAGTGTAATGGGTGAGCAGTTTCGAGTTCCTGGGTGCTATCATCTCTGAGAATCTATCCTGGGCCCAGCACGTGGATGCAATCATGACAAAGGCAGACTGATTGGGAGCCTGAGGAGTTCTAGTGTGTTACCAAAAGCTCTAGCAAATTTCTACAGATACAGTCCGGACTGCATTCTGGCTCATTGCATCACAGTCTGCAAGGAGATGCCAATGGACAGGATTGTCAGGGGCTACGGAGGATTTTAGACTCAGCCAACTCCATCACGGAAACCAGCCTCCCACCATCGAAGACATCTCCCAAAGACAGTGCTTCAATAAGGACCTTCCCCATCCAGGTTATGCTCTCCTCTCATTACTGCCATCAGGCAGGAGGTAGAGTTACAGGTAGTTCAACATTTTAGGAACAGCTTCTTCTCCTCTGCCATTCGATTTCTGAGCAGCCCATGAACCCAAGAACACTATCTCATTATTGTTCTTTTGCAATATTCATTTATTTTTCATTGCAATGTATAGTCATTTGTTATGCCTGTACTGTACTGCTGCCACAAAACATCAAATTCCTTGACTTATGTCAGTAAAATAAACCTAATTCTGATTCTGGTTTGAACTCTTCAGTTCGGGGGGGGGTGGAACATGGTGCTATTGTTTAAATTAAACATCACAAATGTTCTCGTAATCTTGAACTGTAATCCCAAATAGGCATTATCCAGCCAAATGAGAATAGCCTGAATTCACCGGTATCTTCAAATGCAATGGACTACTTAATTGACAGGTTGAGCTTCCCATCAAGTTTAGCAGTAGACACAAAATAATTCTGGCTGGATGAGCTCAAATGTTCCCATAGACATTTTTTTTTATCAGAAAGCAATGCAAATTTTTGCAGTCACACTTTGACAGCCTTGATAGAAACCAACTAGTTGCACATATTGATTTTGCAGACATTTGGGAATCCATAAACTACTTGACACCTTAGTAAGGCCACAGATGAACACATAGGAAACAGGTGACAGAAAATTCCTTTGAAATTATTTAAACAGAAGTAATCCAATTAACCAAAAGTGAAGCCACTTAAAACTAAGGAAGCTCCTCGCAGGTGATGTGCAAATTAGTAAATAAAAAAATCAAAGATGCTTGGAAAAGAATGTGAGAAGTGCTTAAAATGTGTAGTTAGCAGGAATAGTAATGAGTGTATCTACACCAAAACCTTTGGAATATTTTCCTCAGCAATCCCAAGGGAGGAAAAACATATTTTTAAAAATTCATAATGCAATAAATAGATGCAACATATGGAGAGACTGCAAATAAACTCAAAATCAGAAGACCAAAAAGGGAGGTTTTGAGTACAATTCTGATTGGCAGATTTGAGGGAACAGAGATCTAACATTTTCTGATATTCAGCAAGTTAAGAAATCTACATCCTGTAAACAAGTAAAGAACACTTATATCAGTGATAACACAAGACAAAGGGAAAAATCTAAGAAATTAATTATTTTACCAACAAAGCAGAGACATTGGAGATCAGCTGAGAATACAGAGAACAGAATAGTGCCAAACAATAAAATGTCTTCGACATGAAATACTAAATGTTTTGCTCTTCCTCAACAGTGATTAACATACCTTTTAGATGCATATTGCCAGACAAAGCTAAAACTTAAATAAATCACTGTATAAAGCTAAACATGTCATTCTTCCATCATTTAGAGACTAAGCTCCTTTGTGGAAATACTTTCAGAGCATTTAGCTCTGCACATTACAAACAACATTAGTGGATTAATGTAAATATTTTGACCTATAATTTAAAAAGAATCCTTAAATTATTTGCCAGTCCTCCACATGTGTACAGGCATGCACATGGAGGCCATAGGCATGTGCCATGAAGTCTAATATATGATGTGAGGTCTTATTCAATAAACTTTTCATGGCCCAAAAGTAGCACCAAAGCAGCTCCAAACTAGAGCACTGTCATTTTGTTATTAACTTAAAAGATCACAAAATTAACTGGTCCATTTTTTGGCATTCTACCATGTTGGCCTTCGCTTATGCAGTTTTCCTAATGTCTTCTCCCACTTGACTACAGCACGTTCACCCACCCTAATCTTCACCACACCATCAAATTCCTCAGGAATTCCCAATCACCTTTCTGAGCAGTCCAGCATTCCCGATTACCATTCCATCTGATGTCCACTGCAACCCTTGGCAGTCTGTCGGATCCCGAGACTTTGACTCATCTTTCTGCATAATTCCTGGGTCATTTTGGCAATTGCAAATCCACTTACTCCTCAGTAGTACTTCCACCTGACTAACAGTCTGACATCCTTTCCCTGTCACTTAATCCCCAGCCCTAGCTATCACTCTCACAGATGCCCTTCTGATGCATAATCACCTCATCACAGAAACTCAATTTGATCCTCTTGCTGACCAACTCCCACACTTAAACTTTAGGCTCTTGTAAACAATAAAATATAGCCACTGACACATGGCAACAGTTTGAAGCACCATTGCAGTTGAAGTACAATTTCTAGTCTAGTGTCTTTACTCTGATTGGCAAACCTTATTTTCTGTAATGTACTGCTATTTCAATGAAAAAGGCATTGCGGCTTGAGTTTGCAAATTAGGATACATGCAAAGTCGTTCAACAGATGGACGAGATCAATTATGTTATGCTTTTTGTTCACAAGATATGATTTGAATTGAAAATACTTATAATTATGGAAATTATAATTATGATTATGCTTTTGTATGCAACTAACAACAGCATTCAATTAACTATAAAGAACTTTTTCCAGAAGATACAAATATCTGAGTAAAGTCCGGCATACTAATGTTCTTATAATTTTTCAAAAATTGTTTATTTTGTCTTGATATCTAAGCATTACATTAAAGCTGAGTTATTATTTTTATAATCAGTATTAGAGTGGAAATCTTGTGAATTGGACACTTTATTTTATTTCAAATCACATCAGCACATGCTCATGCTCGACCAATTTCAGCGAGATATCGGACCAGATACTTCAGAAGAAAAACTAAATTGTACAATTAACTTCTTCAGTTCAGTTATCTGAAAGTGATGGGCGTGTAACATGGGAATATTAATATTTGTCAAAGTGCTGACAAACTTTAAAAACTGGAAGACAATTCAAATAAATCGCATTATAACCTTTTTATATTCCATAGTAAATTTGCCGTTCTCAAATGAAATTGGTTAAGTATTTGAAAGAGAATAAAAGGATGAGAGCTGGGAATTAGAATGAGTATCTTCAGTTACAGAGCGAGCAAATTGTACCAAATGGTCGCTGTCTATCTGTTGTAACGAGATTAGGAGATGGCAGTCTTGAAAATCTATTACATAGCACTACTTTCTTTCTGTATTACCCAGGTAGGTATGCATATTTTTTGCCTAGAAATAATGTCAATATAATAAAAGTTTATTGTGAAGCACTCAGAATTGCATTTGTGATTTTCATGCTCATTGTGTGCAAACACACACAGATCATTATGCAAACCTCCCATGTACAATTCTGTGTGCTGTACACAGCATATGGTTTTACCATATTAGAGTATGTCAGGATGATGTCAGTCCATGTGCAGCACTTACATTGAACACTCCCTGCTGAAATTTTAACATATTGTCTTATTAAGAAACATTGCTTGCCACCCACAGGGAAACAGCTTTTTCACAGCTCCCTGTTCACAGCAGTGTGTTAGTAAAAGGATTATTCAAGCATTATCCATTAACTTGGGTGAGCTTTCAGCTCTGGGTGAGCTTACAGCCATTTTCCACTTTGCCTACAAAGAGCCATAGAGTTAGACAGCTCAGAGAACAGGCCCTGTGGTCCAACTTGCCCATACCTACCATATTGACTAACTGAGCTAGTCCCAATTGTCCGCATTAACCCGTATCTTTTTAAGTCTTTCCTATCCGTACACCTATCAAAATAACTTCTAAACATAGTGGCGGTGGTGCTACCCGTCTTGTAGGAATTGTTGCTGGGTGAGAAGGGCCATATATGAGGGAGACGTCTTCCTTGATCCAAGTGAAAGACCGTGAGAGGGCATGTCTGCTGATCCTGTCTCCTAAGGAGTCACACTTCTACTTCCAGCTATCTGAGAAGTATTTTATCAGGAGGTTTGGCAGTTGTTACAGGGATCTGCCACACATCCATGTCTGAGTGATGGCCATTGAAATTCTGAGCTTCTTAGCCTCTGCATCTCTCCTTGCAGTGGTACCTTTTCTCTGCTATATATTGCACACGATGCCTCTCAAATTGATCAAATGCTGTCCACTCAGGAAAAATGACTTTTAAAGATTATAAGGTTCAGACAGATAAAGGGATTCATAAACTGAAGTGATAATGCACTTGGAACTCCCTGAATGTGTGCAATACTCCACCTGAATCAAACATCCAATAAAATTTCTTTGGAACAATTCTGCTTCCAGGGAATCCCTTTATTCCCAGAATGATTCTGCCATACGTCTGTTTCCATACTGAAAGGTGGGCCGGCTCTTGAGAACATTGACTGTCCTCTCCTTTTCTGGCTCATCTTAGTGCAATTAAGGATGGATATAATGTTTAGTCCCAAAACCAACAGGATCCTTGAAATGAAACCTGGTCCTAGATCCAGAGAGGTGTTCGATCCTTCAGGATTGCCTGTGCATGCTTCACAATTTGGTGGTACGGAATGAAGAGTAAGCATTGTCTGAAGTCCGTAAATAGGATTCAGCAAAGGAGAAGGATGAGAATGAGATAGTAAAGTAGACAGAGGAGGAGCATGTGGACAAATGTCAGTGGAGAGAAGAATTATCCTTGGAGGGAGGTTTGGCAGAATAATGAACACCTTCAGAATTATGGCCTGAAGTATATTTATTTGAATGCGAGAAGAATAATGCACAAAGCAGACAAGCTTAGAGCCAATATTTATATCCCATAACAAATCACTTATTTCCAATTCTAGCAGTACAGAAACATGGTTGACAGAATGGCAGACTAGCTGCTCAGTGCTCCAAGGAGAGATGCTTTAGCTGTGAGAGACAGGGATTTAAAAGAGGTGAGGGAGTTGTATTTTGGATCTCCCCCTCCCCATCCAACTTTCAAATCCCTTACTCACTCTTCCTTCAGTTAGTCCTGACGAAGTCTCGGCCTGAAACGTCGACTGCACCTCTTCCTAGAGATGCTGCCTGGCCTGCTGCGTTCACCAGCAACTTTTATGTGTGTTGCTTGAATTTCCAGCATCTGCAGAATTCCTGTTGTTTGAGGGAGTTGTATTATTGGTTTGGGAAAACGTCAAAGTTGCACTATGAGAGGACATCTTGAAGGGTTCCTTCAGCGAGCCTTATGGTAAAACATGGGAATAAATAAGGTGCAAAGGGGTTATACTACAGGCATCCCAATAACCAACAGCAGCTAATGGAATAGTATATCCACAGGTTATAAGAAGGTATTAAAACAATAAAATTATTTATAGTGGGTGATTTCAACTTCCACAATATTGATTGGGACTCTTATTTTTGTTTTAGCTCTTTACTTCAGAAGGGATGTGCTGGCATTGAAGAGGGTCCAGAGGAGGTAAATGAAAGGGTTAACATATGTGGAGCATTTGATGGTTCTGGGTCTGTGCTCGCTGGAGTTTAAAAGAAATGTTTGGGGGTGGGGGGGTGGGGAATCTCATTGAATCCTATCAAATGTTGAAAGGCCCAGATAGAGTGGACATGGAGAAGATGTTTCCTCTAGTTGGGGAGTATAGAACCAGAGCGCGTAACCTCAGAGTGCAAGGATGTCAACTTAGAACAGAGGTGAGGAGCAATTTCTTTAGCCAAACAGTGGTGAATCTGTGAAGTTCATTGCCACAAACAGCTGTAGAGGCCAAATCATCAAATATATTTAAAGCAGACATTGATAGCTTATTGATTAGTAAGGGAGTTGAAGTTCATGGGGAGAAGGCGAAATAATGAGGTTGAGAGAGAATCTAATGTTCAAGTTCCTGCTCAGTTTATTGTCATTCAGCCAGTTATGTTTTATAACTCCAAAACACCAAACTAATACACAGTGAAACATGGGAGTCCAAAAATGCAAGTCTAACTTTGTCTTTACTTTAAGCAAGTTGTATCATGTGGTGGTGTGATGATGAATGCAATTAATGTATTTTTACATATAACCCATAATTAACTATTTAAAGAAAAAGAATGCTTAATTAACCTATATATATAAGTTGACTCAAATATAACTGATATATTAAGTATATAACAGTTGTCCCTGCTTAGCTATTAACTTCAACTCAATAGAATGCACCTCAACAATGAAGTACACAATATACTATACAATGTCTACTATATGCAGACATCCACAGCATAGTCAATTTTAAATTATCCCATTCAGGTCTAAAGACTTAATCACTGTGGAAGATTTCTTACTCTTGTGGGATAACGTCCTTCCTGACAAGAGGGGTCATTCTGCTGTGAAACAATGTCAGGTTCTGGGGCCTCCTGGTGGTTGTAGGAGTTGACTCTGAGACTTCAAGAAGTGGTTCTGACAGCTCTGTCCTCCATTCTTCCCCCTTTTCATTCTTCTAGTTTATGCATCTTCATCTCGGAAAGGTGCAATTGGTTCACTGGCGTATTCTCTTTATTAATCCTTCTGTTACTCCCTTTACAATCTGATCTCTCCTCTTAGTTTCCTCGTCCACAACATCACTGAAGAATCCTGTTTTCCTGTCTCCAATTACTCCTTTCTTTTTCCCTTCTATTCATCCAGCTGGGATTTGGTCTTTGCATCTACATTTACAAGCAGCTTTTTGCTCTCCCACTTGAAGTTCATGCAGTAATTTTAATGCACACAGAGTAGATTCTGTTTCTTTATACTCACAAAAACTGAATGTTTGCAACTTTCCTGAAGTTCCTTGAACTATCTTCCTGCTAAAAACCAAGCCATATTTCACAAATAATTGCCTTATTAACATATCAGAAGCTTTTTCAGATATGTTACCTACAAACGCTGTTGTAGTTGGACCACTGCTTTTGTCACTTCCATGATTCTTCTGAGCAGCATAGTCCTTCCTTGGTCCAATATGCTTTCCAACCAGAGGCACAGAGGCTGGTACCAACACCTGTGAGCTTTCTGTTCAGCAACAGCTCATGGTGTACAGTATGGAGACAGTTGTTGCATTCTTCAATTCATTCCTTAATTCACTTTCATTTGACTATTACAGGGGATGTGGCATGCAAGATGTGAATGGATCTCCAATCAAGTTGTAGTTGTCTCAACCGATCATGCCCCCACAAATCTGGTCCTTCTGTTATTACCATACACAAGTTCAGTGTGACTCATTGGTTGTTGTATTTCACAGTTACCAATGTCATTCTCACAGGAATTATCTTTTCTCCAATATAGGTTCTTAGTTGAAGGCATCATTAGTCTTTCAAACTCATTTTGTGGGATGACTGAAACAGTCGAGCCAGT
The DNA here is from genome assembly GCF_963921235.1 of Mobula hypostoma. Classification (NCBI taxonomy): domain Eukaryota; kingdom Metazoa; phylum Chordata; class Chondrichthyes; order Myliobatiformes; family Myliobatidae; genus Mobula; species Mobula hypostoma. The sequence continues at coordinate 55,775,150 of NC_086112.1, forward strand.
GTCTAATTCTATGTTAATTAATTTGTCATTCACTTCTGCATAAACTTGTCTATTGCTAAGTTTCACACTGTAAATCTCAAGGCTACACAACCCTGTGTTACTCATCATTATCAGATTGCTTTATCAACACATGCAGGTTAGTGCCGTTTTTGAAACTGCAACTTGAACTTTTATCTTCTTCTCCTTTCTGTGTAATCCATTTATTTTTGTCTGTCCAATATGCTCTTTGTATAGCTGAGGAATTTGTTTCCACAGGTGGTTGCTGAAGCCAAGTTGTTGGGTATATTTAAGACAGAGGTTGATAGATTCTAGATTAGTCAGGGCATGAAGGGATACGGGGAGAAGGCAGGAGACTGAGGCTGAGAGGGACATGGATCAGCCATGATTGAATGGTGGACCAGTCTTGATTGGCCTCAATAACTGGCCGTGGCAACGAATTACACAGATTCACCACTCTCTGGCTAAAGAAATTCCTCCTCATCTCCGTTCTAAATGGACATCCCTGTATTCTGAAGTTGTGTCCTCTTTCGTCTTGCCACATTGAGACTCATGTTATTGTGCTTTCACCATTCCACCAGCGGCTTTAATGTACCTCCTCTCTGTATGCCATCTTGTCAACATTGTTGATGAGGACAATCACTGTTGTGGCATCAGCTAACTTGATACTTCAGGTTGAAATGGATCTGGCAGTGCAGTCGTGCATCAGCAGAGTGAACAGCGGACTGATCGCGCAGCCCTGGGGAGTGCCAATGCTCAGCGTGTTGGAACTAGAGATGTCAACATGGACTGACAGTTGACTTTCTGTCAAGAAAAGTCCAGGATCTAGTTGCGCACAGAGGTGTTGAGACCCAACGAGGACAGTTTACGCACAGCTTCTGAGGGGTAATCGTATTAAATGCCGAGTTGAAGTTGCTAAACAGCATCTTGGTGCATGAGGCACCATTTTCCAGGTGGGACAGGATGAAGTGGAGTGCAGAGGCTATGGCATCATTAGTGGACCAATTTGAGCAATAAGTGAACTGGAAGGAGTCCAATATAGCAGGAAGATGGGATTTAATGCAATCCATAACCAGCTGCTCAAAGCACTTCATTATTGCTGAGGTCAGTTCCAGTGTACGGTAGTCGTTGAGGTAGGTTACTGTCGTCCTCTTGGCACCAGAATGATGGTGGCCACCTTGAAGCCTAAGGGACCCGTGGAGTATTCCAGAGAGATGTTGAAAATGTCTGTCAGAACCTGTGTTAACTGGGCTGCAACAGATACATTATCAGGCCCTGCAGCTTTATAAGTATTTAATATTAACACTCTGGGAAAAGAACACTGTATTTCGTAATTTATATTGTTACATGCTCAAGGAGATCTGTTTTTTATGAGAATGATGTAATGGCCTCTTGGAGGTCACCTGATGTGATTTTCCCGCCGATGTGAGGTCACGTGATGACATGTGCCCCGTGACTATATAAGGGTCGACTCAGGTGACGCAGTAGGTTTTGAGTTTGTAGATTTCCAGGTAGAACGTGTTGTGCCTCCGTTTCTGTTGTGTTTGTTTTTGTGACGCAGTTTCATTTTTAAAACGATTGTATGTTCTGTTGAAAGATTCCATATTACTTGGACTGGAAATTTGTGGCTGGAAGTGCCAATTTACTCAATTCCAACAGTTTTGAAGGGAGAGTGAAGAATTCATCGAAGTGAAGGATCGAGAGAAGTCGGCATCGTTTGGCAGTTTAATAAAGGATCGACCTTATTGAGTCTTCGTTGAAGAGAAGCTGCATTGAGATAACTCTTGCAATAGCGCAATGAGTTCATGCAAAAAGGTTCTCTCTCTCTAAAGGAATTTAAGGTCAGTCGATTTAAACTGTTTGTTTTCGGCATCGTGAATCCTGTGGACAGAACCAGCAGTAAAGGTGCATCTGTGAAGAAATCCTTCTCCAGAGAAGTCTCTCCCAATTGAATGTGTAAAACTGTTGGACTTTTGAAGTTATCGCTTTAAGAACTGTATCTGACTGTATCGCTTTAAGAACTGTTTTTGCATTTAACGCTTTAAGAACCAGAGCCGAGTGGCGAGTTGGTGAACGGCTGCGTACCTGTTAACCTCTGGTTAAAGTTTTCCTGTTTTTTTTCCCCTTATCATTTATACATGTTTAATAAATGTTTGGCTGTTTTTATAAAACCTGTCTCGATTGATATTCATTGTTGCCAGTTACGTAACAATATACTTCTATCTATGTCTTTCAGAATCATATACTGTATACTTCTTATCAGGTCACCCATCAGTTTCAGATGCTCTACAGAAAACGTTCCAAATTTTTCCAACCTGTCCTTATGGTTTATATGCTAATCCAGGGAAAATTCCAGCAAAGCTCTTCCACACGCTCTCCAAAGCCTCCAAATCCTTCCATGGTTTGGGAACCAGGACTACTTGCAATGTTCCAAATGCAAGCGAAACCAACTTCCATACAGCAGTAACTTTACATGACAACAAGAATCTTCTCCAATAACTTTCCTATCACAGATGTAAGGCTCACTGACTTATAATTTTTTTGGTTTATCCTTCATTAGCAAATGAACAACATTGGCTATCTTTAGTCATAAGGACCTTGCATGTGGCCAAAGAAGAAAAAAAGAGACGCTCATCAATCTCCTCCCTTCTTTCCTTCACTATCCAGGGATAGATCCCATCAGGCCTTCGGATAGATCACATTACGCAAATAGAAAAAGTGACCATATTAGCACAAATATCCATCCAAGTCTTCAGGTTCCCCAGCCACGTATGGAATTGTAACAAGGTAACAATAATGGCATCACATTCCAACCTTTACAGTGTATCTCACTGTGATTTCCCAGAAACTTTCTCCCAGTCTTATCAGTGTAAGGTAGCGTCCAGAGACAACAGATATATGATACTAACCTTTGCATTTTCATCTAATTATCTGGCACATTAATATTGCTATCCATGCTCCTTCTTCTGTTAACGGTGCAATTCTGAAGTTCCATGGAGACCCGTAGAATGATTTCCAAAAGAAATTTTACCGGCCAAGTGACATGTAAAGACTGGAGGCTAGGTATCAATTACCGTAGGGTCAATTGCATTTATATATAGTATGTGTTTACCATCTAGCACCAAAAGTTATCAACCAACAAAAACTTCTATAAATTTAAAATGCACTCACATAGTGGCATGAGTGAAAAGTAGTTGTCAATGGCTCCGTGATAAGCAGATGTATTGTAACCACTAGCATGAGTTAGCCAATGGTATCATGAAAACGATCTTCCCTCAATATCAACAACTGATTGAGGGGAACTTCGACCTGCCACAACATTCCAGACAGCAGTGGTTCCTGTTCTGTTATATGTGTAACATGCTGTAAGGTTTCACTGCTATTGTAATAGTTTCTCTGTAGCAGCAATGTTTGGGTTATGACTAGAGATAACAGGGAATGTTGGGGGCTGTCCAATGAGAGGACTGTTGTTCTTTCTTGTGAGTCTGGAAGAGAGATTTTCTCGGTCTTTTGCTGGGGAGAGATGAGGGGAGAAGACACAAATGGAGAGAGTTGGTAGACTGCCGGACAGAGTGGACTTGGAGCGAGGGTCCGAAGGGCAGCGACGATCGGAGGAGGTTGATGGTGGGCAACCTGCTTATCAGTGAGCTCCGACATTTCGCACTAGACTGCTTCATAAGAATGGGCCCTTCTTTTTTTTTGTTTTCTTTACTAACCATATAGTAGAAATAAGAATTATAAAGCTCAATCGTTTAATCACATATTGTGTACTGTTTGTTATTTTGGGGTACTGATTTGTAACAGGGGACACATTGCACAGCATCCACCCAAACAAGATTTCTTAAGTTTGGCCGGGCCAGGGGCTATCACCCCCTATATTAAGCTGCTAGCTGAAGCGAGAGTTACAATTGTGGGGGCTACGTTCGGGATTGATTTTGTTGGATGCTGTGTGATTACCCTGAGCAATAAACCAGTGGGGTAGACACTTGTACTCCGGATGAGTTGTTAACTCGCCTGTTAAGTACTGTTAAAGTTGCGATTGTGGGCGGAGGTTTGATAAAATGGTGGGTGCAACTCTCATTTTAATGCAGACCAGCGCTGAGGTAGCGGTAGCTGGGGGCGGAGGTTTCAAAGACAGGGTTCTCTCATTTCTGAGGAGTGAGGGGAAAGAGTGGTTGGATTTGAAATGTCTAATTAGTCCGTCTCTGCCGGTGAAGAGTGAGAATTCTGACTTAGTATCCACCCTTACTTCTCTGGCGAATAAATGGAAAAAGCAGATTCAAAATCCCTGCTATGGTAGGCTCCGCCTATTCTCTGGAATAACACCCACCTCTAAAGGGGAGGAGGAGTATGAGACTTGGGCGGAGAGGACCTCTCAGTTGTTAGATGAGTGGCAGTGCTCTGATGACGTAAAGCAACAGAGATTGTTTGAATGGGCGGGCTGCTGACGTTGTGAGAGCTGTCAGGTTGAAATCTGCCGTAGCGACAGCTGACAATTATCTGCAAGCACTGGACAATGCTTTTGGTCCGACTGGAAGCCCAATGGAGCTCATGGTGTGGTTTCAGATCATGCGTCAGGAGAAGGGGGAGAAGCTTTCTGCTTTTATTTTTCGGCTAGAGAGACAGGTAAATTGCTAGCGGTGCAGAGGGGTCATTCAGGTGGCTGAGGTGGATCAGTTCAGAATGGACCAGATAGCCAGGGACGCCCAGTTCCAGGACCTGATTGCTTGGCATCTCCGACAGTCTCGTAAGACGTGCCCCCCTCCGTCTTTTGTTGAGATGATCAAAGAGGTACGGGAAGAGGAAAACGCAGCGGATTCGTGGGAGGACTCCGTCAGCAGGGTACAGTCCTCGATAGTAGTCCCCTGCGGTGAAGTGACCACAGATAGCCTATCCTGGGGAGCAGTAGAGGAGATTGTGGCAGAGTTGAGAACGGAGATATGTCGGCTGTTATCAGTGGGTGTGATCCCCCCCATATGATGGAGCTGATGGAGGCGGCGGATCCCCCAAGGGGACAAACAATGCAGAGGGTTGCTGGCAGCAGGTGTCATGCCAGAAGGAGAGTGAGCCCTCGGGTACCTCAGCAGGGAGAGTTGTTGGGAAAACTTAGAGGAGACCCAGTGAGGGAACGGCCTGGTATCTCTGGGGGAACACGTTCCCAGCAATATACCAAGGAACTCCTGAAAGCAAAAGGCCCAATTCTTGAAGCGGGACCATGCTGCAGTATGTCACTATGAATAGAGGGTATTTATGCTAAAGCAATACTCGACACCAGGTTGCAGGTCACATTGTTGTACCGTTCGGTTTACAACCGGTATCTGAAGCATTTACCATTCACACCATTCAGGGCACTGGAGATCAGGGGGCTTAGTGCTAGTGATTATCCACACGACGGTTATTTGTCAATGAAGTTGGAGTTCTCGGAGGCCAACGTGGGAGCGTCTGAGGTTCTTGATACATTGGTGCTGGTTTGTCCAGACCCTGTTGAGAAGGATGGCGTTTCAATTCTGGTGGGGACCAACACCCCTCTTGTGAGGAGGCTCATGGGGGCCTGGAAGGAGAAGGCTGGCGAGAGCTTTCTGGGAACATTGTCCGTGCACCCGGTGTTTCCAGCTGCTTTTGAGGAAGTGCGTGGCTGCATCAGGCCAGATACCCAATTTAGACGAGGGACTATGTGGTTCACCCAGTCGAAGCCAATGGTGGCATGGCCCGAGGAAGTAGCGAGAGTGATGGGGACCCCCAAATTTGCCAGAGCGCCTGAGGGCAAAGCCCTCTTAGTGGACGCTCTGGAAGACCACGAGCGGGAGTTGGGATTTCCTGCTGGGATACTGGTGAGGACCGAATTGCAGAAGCCCTCGGTTGTACAGGCACACAGGATGGCAGTGATTGTCAGGAACACTACGGAAAGGGGGGTCACCTTCAAGTGGGGGAGGCCCCTGGCGTTCCTGGTGATGGTAATGTCTAGCGTCCCTGTGAGACACGCTGGGGAGAAACTATTGGAAAAAGGGGGAAAGTTGACCGCTGAGTCATTGAACTTTGAGGACTCCCCAGTTCCTGCGGGTTGGAAGAGGAGGTTGGTAGAGAAGATGTTGAAGCTGGAAGGTGTCTTTTCCACTGACGAGTTTGATGTGGGTTGTTCCAAGAGCACGCGTCACACCATCCAGGTGACTGAGGACACCCCGTTCAGATAAAGATCGCAGCGACTGGCCCCTGCAGAAGTGGAAGACGTTCGGCAGCATTTGTGTAAGTTGAAGGAATCTGGGATCATCACCAAGTCCCGAAGCCCCTATACATCCCAAATAGTAGTGGCCCAGAAGAAGAACAAGGAGATACAGATGTGTGTGGACTATAGGACTCTGAACAGGCGCACCATCCCTGACCAGTATACCGTCCCCGAGGATTGAAGACGCGCTGGCCTGTCTGAGTGGTGCGAAATGGTTCAGTGTGCTGAACTTGAGAAGTGGGTATTTCTAGATCCCCATGAGTGAGGCTGACAAAGAGAAAATGGTATTTATATGTCCCCTGGGATTTTTCCAGTTCGAAAGGATGCCCCAGGGCATCTTGGGAGCTCCTGTAATCTACCAGCGGGTCATGGAGAAAACGGTGGGGGATATGAAATTTCTTGAGGTATTGGTGTATCTGGATGACCTCATAGTATTTGGATCCACTTTGGAAGAACATGAAGTGAGGCTACTGAAGGTGCTGGGCCACCTGAAAGCTGAAGGGTTAAAGCTTTCCCTGGACAAGTGCCAGTTCTGCCAAACGTCTGTTAGCTATGTTGGGCACACAGTCTCACAGGATGGGGCAGAGCAGACCCAGCTAAGATCGAGGCAGTTACCACTTGGCCAAGACCCCAGACTGTGAGCGTTCTGCGTTTGTTCCTCAGGTTCTGTGGTTACTATCAGAAGTTTGTAAAAGACTACACGAAAGTGAGTCATCCTTTGAATCAGTTTCTGTGTGGTTACCCTCCCTTGGGGAAGAAAGGGAGGGGGAAAAAAGGACAGGAGAGTGAAGAGTATCTTAGCCCTTTGGAGCCCTCTGGACTGAGGTGGGATGCAAAATGTGAGGAGGCCTTTCAATTGCTGACCCAGGTGCCGGTGCTGGCTTTTGCGGTCCCCCAATTGCCATATGTACTGCACATGGATGCCAGCCGAGAGGATTTAGGGGGCATCCTGTATCAGGATCACGGCTCCGGGTTCAAGCCCGTTGTGTTTGTCAGCCGGAGTCTGTCGCCCTCTGAGAAAAACTATCCCACGCACAAGTTGGAATTTATGGCGTTGAAATGGGCGGTGGTGGATTAGCTGAGTTACATATGCTTTAGAGATGTGAACTACCTACAGGAGCTATCTGAAAACATTAGGACAGTACCACCATGCCTTCTCCACAAAATCTTCCAAAATCACAGGAAGGACAAATAAGCTAATGACAGTGACCTCCCCCTCTCCCAGGTCAACATCCCCTGTATCAAATTTCCAGTTACATCCAGTAGGCTATATTGGGCAGGTCAGGTCAAGTCACATGTACGAATAGCATCAGACTCCCAAAGCATAGACTCAGTTCTGAGCTCTGCCATAGAAACAGATTACCTGGTAGTCAAAGGAAAAGTTTCAAAGATGTGCTCAAAGCCTCCTTGAAGAAATGCAACATCCTCTCTGACTGCTGGAAATCTTTAACCTGGGGCCACACAAAGTCAAGATGGAGCACACGGAATGGTTTGTCCTTTAGCCTGTACATTGGTCGCACAAGCGATTAAAGGAACTGATCACCTCACAAACACCCCACCCAAACTTCCATAAACAACAATCTACCCCATCAGTGGAAGAGCCTGCAGTTTGAAGAGATTTACCAGAATGCTGCCTGGGTTAGAGAACATGTCTTATGAGGAAAGGTTGAGTGGTCTAGGGCTTTTCTCCTTGGAGTGGAGGATGAGAGGAGACTTGATAGAGGTGTATGAGATGATAAAAGGTATAGACAGAGTGGACGGCCAGCGTCCTTTACCCAGGGTGGCAATGGCTAATACAAGAGGTCATACTTTTAAGGGAGGGAAATATAGGAAAGTATTAGAGATAGTTTTTTACAGAGAGTGGAATGCACTGCTGGGGGTACTGGCAGAGGTGGGTACATTTGTGACATTTAAGAGACTCTTAGATAAGCACATGGATGAAAGAAAAATGGAAGGCTACATAGGAGGGAGGGGTTAGATTGACCCTGGAGTAGGTTAGAAGGTCAGCACAACAACATAGGCCAAAGAATCTGCACTGTGATGTACCATTCTATATTCAATGTTCCCCAAGGGACATCATAATATCCCTCAGAGCCCACAAAAGCAAATTGAAATTAGGTCCTCTTTGACTCTGAAAGACTGTCTCAGAAGAACAAAGAGAATACCTTTGTTCTGTAGCAAGTGAATGCTAGTGCTTTCGAACCAATTCATCACCAAGATTAGATTATGGATGGAGAGAAAGCACACATTTCAGTTGACCAAACGGCTACTATTTTTATTGTACTGAGTATTTTCCTGGATGCGTGTAGCCCAAAAAACAGTAAGAAGATCAGCACCATCCAGAGCAAAGCAGCCCAATTGACTGGCGTTTCATCTATCTTCCTAGGAATTCATTCTCTCCACAGTGGCTGAAGTGAAAGGGCACTGTACACGAGAATAACACCACACATAAATTAACTTCCCAATAATGCACCACTCTGATCTGGAAATATATTAGCAGTCCTTCATTCTAGGGTCAAATTTTGTGAAGTCCCCATCCCATAGCTCAGTGGGAGTACTTTCACCAGAAAGACTGCAGAAGTTCAAGATTTCTCACCAGCACCTTCTCAAAGGTAATTAGAGATGCAGAATAAAATGGTCTTGGCTGTGGGGCACTCCTGCAGTGCTTGGAGTTCCTGGGTTTAATCTAAGAAAACCAATTGGAAGAGTTTTAAAAACCTCGTATAGGCTCTAGATGATTCAGAGTTAAAATTCAGGATACAACAATGAATTTGTTCAAAAACATGGATTAGCACAAAGTGGCATGTTTTCTTGCTTGTAAACTACATATAAAATGACAGATGGAAGAGATACAACATCAAAAACAGCAGATTGGGCAGTACTTTGCCTCTCTTGAAGAAAACCTCATCACCTAAAATTGGCTGTACTGCTTTTTATTGTGGAAATGTCACTCATTAAAAAAATACTGAATATCCAATTGTGTCACCATTCTGCATTTTGTTTATGCTTAAGATAAGGAGTTAGATTTGTTGGCTTTTATTTCTTTTATATGCATAATGAGTGGTTTTCCTTTGTTTTCAAATCCCAGAAAATGGCAAACTGATGAGAAAAGAGAAAGGAGAGCAATATGAACAACCTTCATGTATAAAATGCCTTAAATGTACCATCCACGTCGAAACTTCTAAGAAAAGCTACAGCTGCCCAAAAGCCTAGACAACCAGGCTCAAGATCAACTTCGTCCCCACTGCATCACTCTTCTGAACCAATCACCTCTTTCACATCCACTCCCAGTGATGCTGACACATTCTCGGACCATTGGTTTTCCCTCTTCTGTAAATGTCCCCTTAGTATTTCCCTCGTACTGCTTCAGGTCTCACTACTATGCAAAATTCTATCATCTTGCAGTTTCACTGTATGTATTGTGTTTATTGTGGGCACATGGCCAAGCAGTTAAGGTATTGGACTAGCCACCTGAAGGTCGTGGGTTTGAGCCCCAGCCAAGGGAACGTGTTGTGTCCTTGAGCAAGGCACTTAATCACACATTGCTCTGCAACGACACTGGTGCCAAGCTGTGTGGGTCCTAATGCCCTTCCCTTGGACAACATTGGTGTCGTGGAGAGGGGAGACTTGCAGCATGGGCAACTGCCGGTCTTCCATACAACCTTGCCCAGGCCTACACCCTGGTGAGTGAAAACTTGTCAGGCGCAGATCCATGGTCTCGTAAGACTAACGGATGCCTTAATTAATTGTGTTTATTATTACCCTGTACGCTCTTGAACCCTGTGAGCTTCACACGAGCAAGGCATGTCATTGCACTCTGGTGTGCATTTGACAGGAGACTAATCTGAAATGGGAACTGGAAAATATGTTGGGAGCTTTGTCCAGCTGGTGTTTTGATAGCATGATGAGCATTAGTTGTGACGTAAAGTAGCAGCAGATGTGCTGATGGTTTGAGAAAAAAAATACGTGCTCTCATCTTATCACCTTTGGGGCTAGGATTCATTATTCCTATTGATCCCTTTATAAGATCCTCTTCACCCTACTTGTACCTGTGGCTGAATCTCTGTATACATGTCTGATGCTAGACAGCAGATCTACAGAGGCTATTCTACTATTCTAACATGGGAGCTCTCATGCCAAGTTCTGCCTTTATTGGAAATTATTTGTTTGTGGGGAAATAAAATAAATTCTTTATGCAATGTAGAATGTACAAGCAAATAAGAATAGGAACTTCGGACAATTTATTTAATTTTAGCCTGATAATGTCAAAGTAAATTACTGAAGTATGTCTCACTACCCCTGAATTTATTTGAAAATTAAAAATCTGCAGATGCTGGAAACCTGAAATAAAAATAGACCAACACACAAAACACTGGAGGAACTCAGCAGACCAGGTTACATCTATGGAGGGAAGCGGGCTGTCAAAGTTTCTAGGTCAGGGTTCTACATCTGGATGGGAAATCAGTTCCTCCAGCGCTTTGTGTGCTGCTATAGATTCCAGCATCTGCTGACACTTGTGTCTCCATAAAAATTTGATGAGTTTGATTGGTGTCCTCAAACATTAACACTATTTCTTCTCCACCACTCTTACCTGACCTGCTGAGCCTTTCCGACATTTTCTGCCCCTATTCTGTATTCCTTTGTCAGATTACATGAACTTCGCAAAATGTCTTTCAGAAGGCAATTGGGCTGGATTGTCCTGAATCTTGCCTGCCCTCCAAAAGTGTCTTTCACTGTGCCTGCTTCCCTGAGCTAACCTATTCTGCATGTGGAGGGCCAATCTGACTCCCTAAGGGGGAGCAGGGTCTGTACTGTTTCTTAACCCCGCTGTTAAAAGCTTTTAGAATCTTTTTTAATGCTTCTGATAATCAGGTAGATTTAAACAATAAAAATTTGTTAAAATAAAACCAAACATACAGTAGAACCATTAAGTAACACATAGAAAAAATATGAAAATAATGTAAGTAAACTAATTACCCTTTTTAACCAGATAGCCCTTTTTGTAAAACTAAATTGAAATGTATCTCATCCCTTTCTTCAGCATGTCCTGTTCTTCGTGCAGAGTCTAGTACAATGTAAGAGGTGAAATGGATGGAACTTTGAAAAGAGTGGAGCCATCAACTATGGGAAATAGTGTATGGAATTGTCTGCTAAAGGTCAGGTAATTTCAACCATTGTTTATTGATAAGCCAGTCCTATAATGTTATAGAGGCATAGAGCCAAGGAGTAACACAGCACAGAAAGGAGTTCTTCAGCCTATCATGTCCAACTACACTCTTCCTATTTGTCTACATTAGGGCTATACCTATTTAAATGTCTGTTTAAGTACCTTTGTTTAAAAGGTATTGATCTGATACCGTCAACTCCAAAGGCAGCACATTCCAGATATCAACTGCTGTCTGTGTAAACAAACTTACCCCTCAAGTCCCCTTAAGGAATCCTTCCTCTCATCTTAAGCCTATGCCTTTTAATCATTCATCTTAGTCTTGAGAAACGTTAAAATGATGGAAGGAGCTTCCATTAAAATGGACTTTTTAAAAATTTCAATACTTATGACATGAACATTCAGGATTACGCACCATGTTTAAAATAATTTCTGCCCGTTACATATGAATGGGTAGAAAATCTAGTACTTTTCTTTGTGAGTAAAATTTATTTCTTGACATCTTAACAACCCTTTCAGAATAATGTATCTATCCTCAGCACGAATAATTGTTCCATGGGGAAAGAAAATTACAGACTTTTTGATAAGTGAGTGGCTGTCCCTTTTCCTGTTAATGAACAAGAGCCATTAAAAAACCTTTCTGTGAATTCTACAGTTTTGACTCTATTTCCAGTAAAATTTCAATACTGTGCTTTTACTTGAACAGTTGAAGCATTTGACCTTCTTCACTAGGTTTTTTTTGATTATTCAGATTGTTACTAGGAGACTTTTGTGAACTTTATAAATGCTGGCCTTGAACCCCAAAGACACCGAGCCTTCCGCCACCAATTCCACACCAACATCCCCACCAATCCATCTCAATCAACCATTCCATTCTCCAGCGACATCCTAAAGCAACTGGATTTCCTCAATGCCATGGTCCAAGTTTGCAGCTTCCTATTGGTTCCTAATATGCTTAATCATCTTCCAAAGTTGCCAATTTCAGAAATAGTTGGGCGGATCTACAGCAAATGTCTTAAACGTGATATTCCCATTAAGATTAGTGGGACCATCACAACTTTATTCTTGTTATTTCTCCACACTGCTCTGCTTTCCTTTACCATTCTTGTCTGTATCTGAGCTGCAAATCACCAAACATCAGCATTTAGTCCATCTATGCATCTTGAATATTTATTGTCATTGAATTTTGTTTAATGTATTTGTTTGAAAGTAGGGATATATACAGTACAGTATAGTATTTGTACCTTGGCGGCAAAAAGTCATTGTCATTGTATCAACTATAGTGATAACTTCTCAGCAGAAAGGCATTGTGATGAATGAAAATTAATTTTTTTAAAGAAATGGCATCAAACATACATCCTTAATGAGTAGATAGGTATAATATGTCCCAAGATGCGGTCTTTTTATGTTGCTTTCTGCCTTTTTTAGGTCTGCATTGCATTCAAAATTTACTCCTAATGCAACAAGTAATTAAATATATTATTAATTAAACAAATTTAACTCTAAATAATTGTTTTACCCATTGTTTTGTGTTTTTGATTCTAACTGTCCAAATTTGTATTTGTATGCATTTTATTTGTATGCATATTATTCAAATCGTATATGTGAGCATTGCCATATTTCTGAACTGTTACACATATTCAAATTTTTATTACATCAAAACATTGGTTTGCAGCTGTACTAAGTGCTTTAAGAAGATGCGTCTTGAACATTATAGTCCATGTAGGGAAAGTCCTTGCACATTGCTGGTAAATAGAGAGTGAATTACTGATGATGAACTACAAGATATTTTCCAGGTCAAGATGGTGTGTGCTATGGAGAGAGCTTCTGAAGATGGATGCTCCCATGCAAATGTTGACTTTGTCCTTCTAAGAGGTAAAGATCACTAACTTGTGAAGTGCTGTTAAGGTAGGGGTTCCCAACCTGAGGTCCAAAGACCCCTTGGTTAATGGTATGCCTCCATGGTATAAAAAATGTTTTTATGCCATGGAGACTTGATGAACTAATGACACCAGTTTCACTGATGTCAGATGCTAAAGTTATATTGTCCATTGAGGGTGATGAGTGAATACATTATGGGACAACTATATATGAAACATTAGCTACTCCAGAAATGGAATAATAGGATAGGTCGAGTTTTGATTTCTTTGGAGTAGTGAATGTGACAAAGGTAAACACAATTATAAGAGGCACAGACAGGATAGACAGTAAGAAACATTTTCCCATGACATAGGGTATAGGTTTCAGGTAAGGGTAAGAGATATGGAGGGAATTTAAGGAAGAACTTTATTTTACCCAGAGAGTGGTAGGAATCTGGAACATACTGCCTTCACAACATTTAAAGGTTATCTAGATGAGCATTTGAGTTGTCTATGCATAGAAGGCCACAGGTCAAATGATGATAAATGGAGTAACCAGTTACTTGATAATTGGTGTGGGCACATGTCTTTGCTGTATGACTTAATGACTCTGAATGTTTAACATATTCATTGTGTGATGATCAGTGTGTGACGCATATTCCATTCACAGACCTCAAATGCACAGCGCATCTTGTGCAAATGATATTAAAATGAACATTGTCTGCCATTTCACTGTGTGCATATGTAACATATAATATTTTTTTAAGTCTATTACCTAGAGCATGGAAAATGCAAAATGCACAAACCGACATGCCAACATGTGTGTGAAATTGTTGTGAGAGCATTGTCTACATGCAGAATGAAACATGGCCGTTCTTTGATTTGTTGTCATGTTAGTCTTAGAAAAAGCAGTTAAATTAGAGACAGGTATCAGGAAGTATAAATACATGGAACAAAAAAGGGCATTTGCTCTAGTCATGCCTTCTGCAAGGGATTTTATTGTTTTAAATGCAAGTAATGGTAAACACCAGCAAGTACGTAGCAAAGATTTAAGATATAAATTTAATCAAATAGTCCAGAACTTTGAATAGCAACTGGTTTTGTTTAAGAGCCCTACTTTGTGCCATGCATAATACCATTCATAAAGAACTCCGCTAGGACAATAAGACAAGCCATGTGGAATATCAATTAAACCCACAGTAGCTAGATACCCCGCCCAGATGTAGAGGAATGAAGAAACTTGTGCATTGAATGCAAAGACAGCTGCCATATTTATGGAGGATGTTGAGCTGTCTGTATGATAGTGTGAAATTTTATGACCAGGTACAGAATTGGCATGGGGCCAAGACAGCATCAGGACATCAAATGGAGCTGCAATGGTTTAAGATATACTTTGTACAGGTTTAGTGCTACTCAAGTACTCCAGTCACAACTTGGGGCAGCCCTGAGTTTTACTGAGCAGTCTAACGAGCGGTTTGCACAGCTTGCGCACTGCCTCCAGCAGGCTTTGCATTAACCACCAGCAGAAAGCATTCAGACCTCCACAACTGACAGTATGGGGAGTGGCCCAGTGCCATTGCTTTATTGGTTAATAGGCCCGCAGAATTGCACATAATTTGTGAAGGAAACGTTTTCCTCTCTCCGTTTCCTAGAATTGACATCTGCATGATGGAAATGGAGCAATATTATTCCAAATCTTTCTGGTCAATTCTGATAATAGTTAAATTTCAATTCAGATTTTCTTTTTCCTCTATATCTCAAAGGTATTTTCTCTCCACAAGTTCAAAAGCAAAATATGCTATTTGTATTCCTATATTTGATCTACATAAGTTATAATACAACCTTGGAGAGGGCAATGGGGCCTTTCCTTTGGCACAGCTATCATCTTAAAATATTAACAAAAATGTCAGTGTGTGCTACGTGGGAAATATATAGTATTTATGCCTTGGTGGAAATAGTTCATTGTCATTGAACCAGCTTTACTGATAACTTCTCAGCAAAAAGGCAGTATGCTTAACAGTATTGTGATGAATGAAATGTCATCAAACATACATTCTTAATGAGTAAATAGGTCCCAATATGTCCCAAGATGCAGTCTTTTTCTGTTGCTTTCTGCCCTTTTTAGGTATGCATTGCATTCAATATTAATTCCTAAAGCAACAGGTGATTAAATAAATTATCAATTAAATGAATTTAACTAAATAATTGCTTTATCTATTGTTTTGTGTTTTTAATTCCAACTGTCCAAATTTGCATTTGTATACCATTTACTCGATGGCTGTATTATTCAATTCATATAGTAGAGCAGTTGTCATATTTCTGAACTGTTACACATATTCAAAGTTTCATTACCTAAAAATGTTGGTTTGCAGCTGAGGCAAAACTTGTCCTTTTTAGAAGCTTTTCATTATCATCAACTGAAAATGATTACTGCATAATCTATTAGATTTATTTAGCCAACAATGAATAAAAATGACTTACAAAAATATTAATTATTATTGTCAAATACAAACATGGGCATAATATACTGCTAGTGGTTGATAATTGACAGTATTATCGATTTCTTTAATGTCATCACATTCATATTAAAGGACTGTGATTACTAAATTGTCATTCTACCCATTTGTATGTTCCTCCGTGCAGATAATACTAACGGTGTCTTGCAACTGATATGAATTTATTAATAACCTTACTCAATGGCATATGGCGGGCATTTATCTGCCTCAAAACTGATACTACATCAACCCTATATGAACAGCTAAAAGGATTGAACTAGTTGTGGCAGGATTTCTTGACTTGTACTTTCTGCATTTTCATTAATGAGCAGCAGCATGGGAAAATATACACCTAGAGCCAAGAAATGTGGTAGTAAGAGATTAAATGCAAAAATATTTGCTATGCCCGTCTCTTTGGAAGACATTGACGTGCTGGAGAACAGTATATAAATACATCCACCTTATGATAAACTGATTTAAAATTTCATTCAATATTTCCTTCAGTACAAGTATAATGAGAAAATACACAAAACAATTTTAAGGCATTCTTTTTGCAGATATGAGTGACTACAGGGCCTATCGACAATTGGCAGTGATCTAAGCATCTTACTAGCAGCAGATGGTAAGCTGCATGCAAATTCCCATTGAGCATAAAAAAACTATAAACTGCTGTCAATGATTTATCAGATTTTGTGGCAATAATCACCACTCACATGATTTCCTGGATTAAGTCATGAAGCGATATTAAGAGCAGTTTTAATTATAATTCGACATTGCTCCAAGCATTGAAGTTATTTCTATGAATATTTTCCTCTCTCAAGTCCTAGCAAGAAAACAGCTGGAATCATGAACAACCTTCCAGCTATACATTTGCACTATAACATTTTTAAGGACAAAGTACTTGGCAAATTTCTGCATTCACAATTACATGAGCTTAATAATGTACTGTACATTGCATTAAATAAATCAGTATGTGAAGTCACTGTAATGAAACTAGCACAGAAAGATGACTACATTCATACAAAGTTTTTGTCCTTTATGATGGATTTCCTTTAAAATAATAGAAACATGAAAACATAGACAGCCTACAGCACAATACAGGCCCTTCGGCCCACAAAGCTGCGCCAAACATGTCCTTACTTTAGAAATTACCTAGGGTTACCCATAGCCCTCTATTTTTCTGAGCTCCATGTACCTATCCAGGAACCTCTTAAAAGCCCCTATCATATCCGACTCCACCACCATCACCAGCAGCCCATTCCATGCACTCACCACTCTCTGCGTAAAAATCTTACCCCTGAAATCTCCTCTGTATCTGCTTCCAAGCACCTTAAGATTGTGCCCTCTTGTGTTAGCCATTTCAGCCCTGGGAAAAATGTGCTAGCTGATACTTAGACCAAGTAACAGATGCATTTGATACCTTTTACTGGTTGCACACATGTACCCGGTTTGTGTAAGTACATTATTCTGTAGGCTGTGAAGTCATATACGTTATGTGCATGTTTGTGAATGCTCAGTGGGAAATAGAACAGGCAGAAACCCAGCTTAATTTCTCTAAGAATTAAGAATTTACAAAAACAAAATCTATATAACTATGTAGAATTTTTATCATCATAGAATATGCAAAAGTTGTTCATGGCAATATTATCAGACAAAAATGACACTGCAGTATGTAAGATACCCATGACAAAATGTTTAGTCAAAGAGCTAGAAGAAAAGTAGAGATATAAAGGGAGAAAGTAAGACAAAAGAGTACAGCTGCTATGAAAAAAACTTTAGAAGTTAGTGCATAGGCGCCTAAAGGCATGAGTGTTCACAGTGGAACAATGGTCAGGTTCATATAAAAAGGAGGGCTGGAGATATCACAAAAGGTTTTACAACTGGAGGAAGTTACCGGGGCAGGAAACAGGAAGGCCAATTTGAAATTTGAATGGAAATTCTAATATTATAAAAAATTTCAGCTTTCTAATTGGATGTAGGAGCAATAAAAATGTACCATGGTTTTCACATTAAAGGCAAGTTTTGCCAAAAGGCATTAATCACATTAATTATTAGGAGCAAAGTTATTCTTTACCAACTGCTTAAGATAGGTTCTTTACAAATCAGTAACCCATTTCACAAAGCAGTGCAAACTGGGCTTCTGATGTAAAGCAAGCCTGTTTTGTAGGAATTTCACCTACTGGCCCTTTTGGATACTTCAGCTTTTAGAAAGAATTAGCAGTTTTTGAAAAATATACTTATATTTAAATTGGAGGTGGAGATATTACCATCCAAAGGAAAGAAAATGCTTCTACTCTGATCATCATATGAAAATGAATAGCAAGACCTGTTCTTATTCATCAACTTTGAATATTTCAACAGTATTCTCAGGATCAGGTTACACTGAATAGTCCTTCCCTAAGGTTTTCTGGGCTTTCAAAGTTCATTTTAACATTCTGTGAAGACTTTCTTCAGTCCAACTAAGGCACAAGAAGTTCATTTCTATTGCATTGTATGTTATGAAGTGCAGTTTATTCTTTCAAACATATTGAACTTTACTTTTAATCTGTGTAAATATCAGTGGTTATTTCTTTTTCAATTTCACTATTCATTTGTGCCACTGCTATTGTGCATTATTATATGACTTAAAGGATTATCAACAAATTTAATGGTTTGTTCAGGGATCGTCCTCATGTTTTGATCCTCTGTTTTGATCCTCTGTTTTGTTTTTCCTGAGCCTCTACAGCTGCCTTACCTATTAGCTAGGATTTAGCATTCACCTTGTGACAAATCATCAGACCAGATGATAAATTAGTTCACCAACTTGGTATGTTGCTTTTACCTTCTTTTAGAGTAAGAGAAATTAACCAAAAATATTTTTTTTTTACTTTTGAACATCATAGGTAACTAAGTTGGGGATAGCCAAAATGGTAAAATAGCACTTTAGTAATTAAAGAAAGGACTAAGGAATTGGGGTGTAATAGCAAAAAAGAAACATCTTGAATTTCTCAATTTTTCTGGTTGTTTAGCGACATTATGGAGTAGGATTAGATGAAGATTGAATGAGTCAGGAGGAGAAGAGGCAAACCAATCTAACTGCAGTTCCATGGGCACTTACCCTTTCACAACCACAACAATAAATAAGTCATTTGAACCATCAATCTGTTCTCCAGCTCAGGAAGAACATGTAAAATAAAGGGCTCTGGTTGCCTGTCAGGAATCAACTTCCCCAAATTTTTGAAAAATGAGCTATGATCTAGCAAAATGTCAGTGATTCAAGGTAGACGATACTGAGTAGGTGCTGAGAAACTGCTTCCTCTGGCTAGAATGAGGGGGCACAGTCTCGGGGAAGAGGTTCGCTATTTAAACAGGAGAAATTTACATAGAATCGTGGATCTTCGGATTTCTCTATTACAGAAGAGTGTTGTCATCGCTGGTAGACACTTGTAGAGGAAGAGAATGAAAAGGTCAGGAAATTAAACAAGAGGTGGCAAAAAATGTACTGTAAGAGCAAGTTTCTGAGGAAATATGGCCTACCCTTGCTTATATTGATCCGGAAAAATACATTTTCAGTTTTATTAAGCTTATTTTGAAGACCACAAGGAGATGGTTATATATGAAAGATCACTGATCTCAAACGTTAATTCTGTTATCCCTCCACATGTGCATCCTGATCTGTTGAGTATCTCCAGCAGTTCATGGTTTTACATTAGGTTCCCAGCATCTGCTATTTTCTTTCAATTATTCATTAATTTAATGGCATTTCTTTTCTCCTTACTGCAGTGAAGATTCCGCATTTCTCTTTTATCTTGCTCACACTCAATGGGGTTTATTTCCATTCATATTTTCAATGAGATGGTAACTAAAACTCAATGTTCTAATAAAGGGTCATCAACTTAAAACATAAGCTCTTCACAAATACAGCTGCTGAGTATCTTTAGTATTTTCTGTTCTAATTTCACATTAGCTATGTTGCCTAAAACACCTTTTATGATTTTCTTCCACTTGGTCACACCTTCCTCAATTTAGTTCTTTGTTTGGGAATTTCAGAACTTATCACCTAATGAGAAGGTCTTGGCTGCAACTGTCAAATCAACATTGATTCAAATGACACTGAGTGATATCTCTGGAACAGACTTCAGGGCACTGAAGAAGAGTTCCTAATGGTTCAGTGAGATTATAAAGTGAGGAAGAGGACGGCAAATAAATAAACATACCTGACGACATCCTTAGCATCTTCTGGGTTAATTGGCATGACCACAATTGCTCAGTTTCCAAAATAGAAAATGAGGTTAAAAGAAACCTTGCATTTATGTAATGTCTTTCATGTACTCAAGAAGTCACTAGCCTAGGTAAAACAAGTTGTACTCCAGGATAGTATGAGGACAACTTCCAACAATACTGCTTCAAGACTGTAAATAGTTCATCTCATGAGATTCTTCGATACAGTTCAGTGGCTACAGCAAATAGCTTAAAATGTAATTAAAGCTGGATTTAAACTTGCCTTAATAGCTTTTACTCCCATTATTTCTTCCAGATGAAGTAATAATCTTCTAAGATAATTAAAATAGGAGAAGGTTAATCACCATACTATGAAATATTAATATTTGTAGGATGAAAGCTAAAGAGCTTTCCCAACAACTTGGTTTTCATGTATCTTAAAACAGCCCTCATTCTGATATGATTCTTACATTGTTTTTCTCAGCATTGACCTGAATTCAATGGTTGCTTCCCACTTCTATAAAACAAGATGGTACACCATATAATTCTGTCATAAAATATATAGGACTATGCACTAATTGGTTGTTTCTTCAACAATTTGGTTAAATGGACAATTTATCATACCTCAGAATCAATGTTCCCTCTAATTTTTATTGTCAGTGTGCGCAAAAATCTTATGTTGTGCAAATATTTTTCCTGTGACAGAAGTATGTGCGCACTGAATGCACACATGGCACATTTTATGTAGGTTTACAAAATATTTGACATAGAACTGCACAGAATAACAACAAAATAACATACGTATTTAAGTCACTCAGTTATTTTTCTCTCTCCTGTCTTTGGCATTTACCCATTCTTTGTAAACTCTATCTAGACTAATAGACTTCCATCCAATTGATAGCTTTTGATTCTTATTAACATATCCAAATGACATTCACCTAAACAGTTCCTCAGCTTGTTTTAAAAATGATTCATTAAGCTAAAATCTCACGCACAGTCTGCACCAGACGCAAGAAAGGTTCCCCCAGTGTCCATCAACTGGGCAAGGTTGCAAAACTGTTCATTTTGAAGTACAAATGCCACCATTTGAGCAAAGTTTGAAATCAGTTTGGATTTAATTTTTTCTTGCATGGAAAATTTGAAATCATTAAACTGTCTAACTATTACAGTATTTTCAGCTAAAAAATCATGATATTTTAGACACAAGGCATTAACTTGTTCATCGCCAAATGTGAAGTCACAATCTGCAATTGTGGAGCAATCAAAAGCTAACCACGCTTGTACCTCAGCTTTGATCTTCTCTGGGTTTGATCGTTTTCGCTCTCGCTCATCTGCACTCAACCGTAACATGAGTAGCACTCCTGTAACAGGTAATGACGGGTTCTGTTGCCCGAGCTTTCGTACACCGTCCAAATTCGACTTACTTGCCAAATGATGCCTCAAAAAGTCAAGTTTCCAAATATCATCCCACTTCTTTCCACTAGCAGATTCTCCAGCAACTTTCGCATCATGACAATACAAACAGATGACCCCAGTTTCCAAATCACACATAAATATTTCTCTTAGCTGAACGTTCATGACCTCATGAGCTTTTGGTGTAGCAGTTTCTACTATTTTGTTAAGCCATTCAACTTTAAACAAATTTACAATTCTTTTGCGCTTCACGCCCTTCGCTTCTTTTGAATTCGACATAGTGAATCAATATTTTTTCCAATAAAATCTTAGTAAGCTACCTACAGGATTTGAAACAGATCTTTGTAAACTTTATGATATGAACACTGTCCGCCAAACATGGCTGCCGCCATGATGCAGCTGTACAAACCGGAACAGGAAAGGTGAGGTGACGTAAATTAGTGACGTGCATTGTGGTATTTGAAAAACCAACTAACTAGTTAACAGAAACAGATAGCTAAAAGATTACTTTCAATAAGTATAATTATTAATTACTACATTATTTTAAGTAACTAACCTTCTGTGCGCACATTAATTTCCTTTGCGCACTGGTTGAAAAGCGTGTGTGCGCACAGACACATGCACAGCTTAGAGGGAACTATGCTCAGAATGATCCTTTAAAATGAAACTTGAAATATGCTGATACAATATGTAAAATAGGTTGTCTAGAAGCTCCCAGCTACACTTTGGTGAAATACTGACAAATCATCTAAAAGAAATAGTGGAAAAACATCTAAGGAAAAGTCTTTTATTTGGAAGTAGAACATAGAGCATAAAACATTACAGCACAGTATAAGCCCTTCAGACCCGATGTTGTCCTTTATCCTCGATGATAGAAGTCATGTGTTTGGTAGGAATTGTAAGAGTAGGTTTAATAAGTAATTGTTAATCATTACATACTTTCCTCCAATGACCTTAAAATTATGCCTCCTCATATTAGCCATTTACACCCTGGGAAATAAGTCTCTGGTGTCCACCCTATCTATTCCTCTTATCACCCTGAACTCTTCTATCAAGTCACTTCTTACCCTCCTTTGCTCCAAAGCAAAAGGCACGAACTCACTCAACCTATCCTCATGAGGCGTGCTGTCCAATCCAGGCAGCATCCTGATAAATCTCCACTGCACCCTCTCTAAAGCTTCCACATCCTTCCTATAATGAGATGACCAGTACTGAACACAATACTCCAAGTATGGTCGAATCAGAGTTTTATAGACCTGCAACATTATCTTGTGGCTCTTGAACTCAATACCAAGCTAACAAAGGCCTTTATAACCATCCTATCAACTTGTGTGGCAACTGTGAGGGATGTATGGACGTTCACCCCAAGATCCTCTACACTGCTAAGAATCCTGCCGTTGACCATGTATTTTGCTTTCCTGTTAGACCTCCCAAAGGGAAGCACTTCACACTTTTCCCTCTACTGTTTCTCAGCCCAGTTCTGCATCCTAGCAATGTCTCATTATAACTTACTACAACATCACCAACCTTTGTATTATCTGCAAATTTACCAATCCAGCCTTGAACTTTCTCGTTATAGTCATTTTAAAAAATCACAAAGAGCAGGGGGCCCAGAATAGATCCCTGTGGGCCACGACTGGTTCACCAACCACCAGGCAGAATACACTCCACTACTATCACCCTCTTGAGCCAGCTGGTGGTGTAGTGGCATCAGCGCCTGACTTCAGAGCGAAGGCTCCCCAGTTCGAACCCAGCCAGCTCCCCTGGCACGCCTTCCATCCGTGCTGGGTTGAGGGTCGAGCTAGCAACTCGACCTCGTAAAAAAGAAATTGCCTGCTACAGAAACATCAACAAAAAGCTGATGGCCTATGCTCTCTCATGAGTTTAAAGGCAATTTCTCTTCTCTTCTTCACTACCACCCTCTGTTTTCTGTGGGCAAGCCAATTCTGCATCCACACAGCCAAGCTTCCCTGGATCTGATGTGCTGATTCACCTAAACCCAGGAGATAGAACAAAGCCAGAACATGAAATTCAGTAAAACTATGCAACCACAAAAACTAAACAGTGCATCCAGACCACGATCGTTTAAATGGTTTACCCGAGAACATTCGAGATGTTGCCAGGAACAACAACCAATCAGTGAAAGTCGACATGGGATTGGTTGTCAGCCAATCAATGGGCATTGGTTGCATTTGGCTTGCTGTAAAACCTCCCTCTTGAGGACGATTACCTGTGGGATTTGAGACAAGGGTTGTTCTGGGTTGGAACAACAGGTTTTCACTGCCAATTAATTCTTCTTAGTGTTTGCAGGCTGTCACATTCTTGTCCCGATGTTGCTTGTAGCTGTTCTGGCACTGGCAGCTGGTTCAGTCAAGGTAAATTGAACGCTTCAGGAGGAGATGAAGATCCAGCTCTGATTTTGATGATTTGCATGTTGTGCCTTCGGGAGCACTTGGCCGCAATTGGTTGATGCCTGAGGAGGGCCAGTACACACTGTTCTTGTTCCATAAAGTGATTGATGCATGAACATAGCATACCTATGTTTCATTTGCTATAACTCTTTTCCAGGAAGGATAAGAAGTACAGAAAATAATTGGAATTTTAATCAAATTGGCACATTCGTGTTCTCAGAAAAATATTAAGTATTTTTTACAAAGTTTTGAAAATTAAGTTATGTGTTTGTTTGAAACTGTGGGAAAAAAAGGGCTGTTTCCACCCATGTGGCTTGTAGGATTGAAGCGTTAAAGCTGTATGGAGACAGTGCCATCAGCACGTACTGTACTGTTTGAATGCATAGTATTGCTGATGATGGTTTATTGGAGTATTTTTATATTTTGTGTTATATTTTTGATAATTTAAGTTAAAGTGAGTTGTTCCCATGGAACAACAGAAATGATAGTTAAACCAAAAAAGGACAGAATTTTAAATGAATAACAGTATAAATGGAAAAAGGATTTAATGTACATCTCATTGCCTATTGTTGTACAGCTAACTGGATGTATGGTAATTTATCTTGGTTCCATAAAGTGACTGATGCATGAACATAACGTATCTATGTTTCATTTGCCATATCCCTTTTCCAGGGGTACTGCAGTTGCTCGTTGAACTGTGGATGACATGAGGGTGAGTGGATATGGATAGTTCCACTGTGCTGGCAGAATGCAGCAACTGATGTGCACTGACTGCATGCCATTGTCAGATACAAGTGCTTCTGGCATCTTAAATTAGCTGAATATTTGCAGCAACTGTTGAATGATAGCTGGTGGGAGATTTTAATTTCCCCAATATTGATTGGCGTCTCCCTAGAGTGAGAGATTTAGATGGGGTGGAGTTTGTTGGGTGTGTTCAGGAAGGTTTTTTGACACGATAGTGTAGATAAGCCTACAAGAGGAGAGGCTGTACTTGATCTGGTATTGGGAAATGAACCTGATCAGGTGTCAGGTCAGAGGGCATTTTGGAGATAGTGACCATAGTTCTATCTCCTTTACCACAGTATTGGAGGGGGTAGGAATAGACAAGTTAGGAAAGCATTTAATTGGAGTAAGGGGAACTATCAGGCTGTCAGGCAGGAACTTGGAAGCATAAATTGAAAACAGATGTTCTCAGGGAAATGTACAGCAGAAATGTGGCAAATGTTCAGGGGATATTTGCGTGGAGTTCTGCACAGGTACGTTCCAATGAGACAGGGAAAGGATGGTAGGGTACAGGAACCATGGTGTATAAAGGCTGTTGAAAATCTAGTCAAGAAGAAAAGCTTACGAAAGGTCCAAAAAACTAGGTAATGATAGAGATCTAGAAGATTATAAGGCTAGCAGGAAGGAGCTTAAGAAGGAATTTAGGAGAGCCAGAAGGGGCCATGTGAAGGCCTTGGTGGGCAGGATTAAGGAAAACCCCAAGGCATTCTACAAGTATGTGATGAGCAAGAGGATAAGACGTGAGAGAATAGGACTAATGAAGTGTGACAGTGGAAAAGTGTGTATGAAACCAGAGGAGACAGCAGAGGTACTTAATGAATACTTTGCTTCAGTATTCACTACGGAAAAGGATCTTGGCGATTGTAGGGATGACTTGCAGTGGACTGAAAAGCTTGAGCATATAGATATTAGGATAAGGGATGTGCTGGTGTCACAGTGGCAGGGCATTGGGAGCAAGGGTGGACCCAAATGCAAGACACATCTCGTGAGGTTACTTCAATTGAATTTATTGTTCGATACCAGGAGAGAAAAGCAGGAGCAGGAGTAGCAAACTGGACAAGGACTCAGAACTACGACTAGACTGGGACTAGGGGTCTGGGCTTGGACTCAGAATCGGCTCCCAGAACTAGAGGAGACATGAAGAGGCTAGGGTATGGACTCCGAGTCCGAGACTGGGCAAGGACCCAGTACCTGGGTCTTGCCTCAGGCTCGGACCCCAGAACCAGGCAAGGACATGACATGGGCTAGGGAGAGGAGGAACATGGAAAACAGAGCCTCGGTCTCTGGGAGCAGGTACATGGAACAATAGACACATACACAGAACAGAGAGCTGGGACCCCTCCTTGGGTACAGGACGTAGGGCCGGGACTCATGACCCTCCGCAGGGCAACGGCAAGACGGCGTGACCTACTCCACGGAGGCGAGGACAAGACAAGACAAGACATGACTCCCCACGGGGCAACGGCAAGACGACCTGACTTACCCCACGGAGGCGAGGACAAGATAAGATAAGACATGACTCCCCACGGGGCAACGGCAAGACAGCCAGACTTACCCCCACGGAGGTGAGGACCAGACAAGACAAGACATGACCCCCCGTGGGGCAACGACAAGGCGGCCTGACTTACCCCACGGAGGCGAGGACAAGACAAGGCAAGACCAACACGAATGAACACCAGACGGTACCTATCTAGCTCCGGTGATGGAACTGGACCAAAGTGCAGGCGGGAGCTGCAGAGGAGGGCTAGAGGCGAGAGGGGCAGAGAAGGAATTCA
The DNA here is from genome assembly GCF_963921235.1 of Mobula hypostoma. NCBI lineage: Eukaryota > Metazoa > Chordata > Chondrichthyes > Myliobatiformes > Myliobatidae > Mobula > Mobula hypostoma. Next base: position 55,801,470 of record NC_086112.1, read on the forward strand.
GACAAGGGGGTAGGACAAGAATCACAGACCGCCAGGGCCAGAACTTGACTCGGAACTGGGAAGCCGCCAGGGACAGGACTTGACTTGGTGCTTGAATGCCGCCAGGGACAGGACTTGACTTGGTGCTTGAATGCCGCCAGGGCCAGCACTTGACTTAGCGCTTGAGTGCTGCCAGGGCCAGGACTTGACTTGGTGCTAGAATGCCGCCGGGGCCAGCACTTGACTTAGTGCTTGAATGCCGCCAGGGCCAGGACTTGACTTGGTACTTGGATGACCCCGGAGCCAGGACTTGACTTGGAGCCTCCAGGTAGTGGCGAGCTCTCGACTCGACCCAGGAACAGTAGACAACGGCTCTTGATTCCCTCCAGTGGGTTAGCTGATGGACCCACCTCGGTGAGGAAACTTTGCAGGCTCGCTTTGGTGAGGTAACTGGACAGGGTTGCTCCGGTGAGGAGAGGCGAATTATGGGCTCTCGCTTCAGCAGAGACTAGACTTGCTCCGGCCAGATGACATCGGCACACTGTACCTTGGATGACTTTGCAGACGCTCCCGCGCCGAACGGCTGAAAGCCGGAGACTATAAACTACCAGTTCAGCCGAGTGTTAATTGCCTCTAATCACCAAAGTTGAGGGACACGGGAAAACACGGAATCAACGGTCCGTGTAAACAAGGTAAATTTAAAGGGACCCCAATCTGGACCATGACAGCTGGAGCTTCTGGAAAGCATCAAGTTGGATACGTCACCGGGATCTGACGAGATGCACCCCAGGCTACTGTGGGAGGTGAGGGAGGAGATTGCTGAGCCTCTGGCAATGATCTTTGCATCATCAATGGGGACGGGAGAGGTTCCAGAGGATTGGAGGGTTGCGGATTTTGTTCCCTTATTCAAGAAAGGGAGTAGAGATAGCCCAGGAAATTATAAAGCAGTGAGTCTTACTTCAGTGGTTGGTAAGTTGATGGAAAAGATCCTGAGAGGCAGGATTTATGAACATTTGGAGAGGCATAATATGATTAGAAATAATCAGCATGGCTTTGTAAAAGGCAGGTCATGCCTTACTAGCCTGATTGAATTTTTTGAGGATGTGACTAAACACATTGATGAAGGTAGAGCAGTAGATGTAGTATATACGGGTTTCAGCAAGGCATTTGATAAGGTAGCCCAAGCAAGGCTTATTGAGAAAGTAAGGGGACCTAGCTTGGTGGATCCAGAATTGGCTTGCCAACAGAAGGCAAAGAGTGGTTGTAGACAGGTCATATTCTGCATGGAGGTCGGTGACCAGTGGTGTGCCTCAGGGATCTTTTCTGAAACCCCTACTCTTTGTGATTTTTATAAATGACCTGAATGAGGAAGTAGAGGGCTGTGTTAGTAAATTTGCTGATGACACAAAGCTTGGGGGTGTTGAGGATAGTGTGGAGGGCTGTCAGAGGACATTGACAGGATGCAAAACTGGGCTGAGAAGTGGCAAATGGAGTTCAACCCAGATAAGTGTGAGGTGGTTCATTTTGGTCAGTCAAATATGTTGGCAGAGTATAGTATTAATGGTAGGACTCTTGGCAGCGTGGAGGATCAGAGGGATCTTGGGGTCCGAGTCCATAGGACACACAGAGCTGCTATGCAGGTTGACTCTGTGGTTAAGAAGACATATGGTGCATTGGCCTTCATCAACCGTGGGATTGAGTTTAGGAGCCAAGAGGTAATGTTGCAGCTGTATTGGACCCTGGTCTGACCCCACTTGGAGCATTGTGCTCATTTCTGGTCACTTCACTACAGGGAGGATGTGAAAACCACAGAAAGGGTGCAGAAGAGATTTACAAGGATGATGCCTGGATTGGGGAGCATGCCTTATGAAAACAGGCTGAGTTAGCTCGGCCTTTTCTCCTTGGAGCAACGGAAGATGGGAGGTGACCTGATAGAGGTGTACAAGATAATGAGAGTCATTGATCGTGTGGATAGTCAGAAGATTTTTCCCAGGGCTGAAATGATTAACACGAAAGCACACAGTTTTAAGGTGGTTGGAAGTAGGTACAGAGGAGATGTTAGGGGTAAGGTTTTTACGCCGAGAGTGGTGAGTGCGTGGAATGGGCTTCTGGCAATGGTGGAGGCGGATACGATAGGGTCTTTTAAGAGACTCCTGGATAGGCACAGGAGCTTTGAGAAATAGAGGGCTATGGGTAGGTAACCCTAGGTAATTTTTAAAGTAAGTACATGGTCGGCACAACATTGTGGGCCAAAGGGTCTATATAGTGCCGTAGGTTTTCTATATTTCTATTATAGTTCTCTTGTTGACTTCATAGGTAATACCTCTGGCCATTTGGAATAGGCAACAACCAAGACGAGGTAGGCACTCCCGTTAATTGGGCCAATGAAGTCAATATGTACTCGACTCCAAGGTCTGGTAGCCTGAGGCCATGCTTGTGAATCAGCTCCACTTGGATTCTTTGCTACCATAGATCATTCAGTACACTGCTTGAATACAGATGTGACTTCTTCATCTTTGCGTGGCTAGTACACAAAGCTTCTAGCCGGGGCTTTCATTCGATTAAAGCCTGGCTGACCATGGTGGAATTGTTTCAGTACTTTTGGTTGACGTGTCCAGGAATCACTACTCTGTCTCTAAATATTAGGTAGGAGTCCACAATTGACAGTGATGTATGATATCAGTAGAAGGCCATGACATCTTCCTCAACTTTGACTGAGCATCTGTCTTTGAGGTATCTGGAGATACACTGAAGAAGAGGATCTGCAACTGTGTCTGCTCTGATCTTGTCGACATTGACCAGAAGACCTTCAGCAGCATCTGATACAACCCAGTGGACTTTGCGATCAATTAAAATCACAGCCAAAAAATGCTCTTTGTTTTCAATAACATGTTGATTCACAAGTCTGGAGAAGGCTAATAACATTGTTGCCCACCTTTGTAGATGGTTAGCTGTATACACCAGGATGCCTTTCATAGACCCAAAGATGAGCGGTGGCTTGTGATTAGTAAGGAGAGTGAAGCGTTTACTATAATGCACCTTGTGGAATTTCTTTACAGCAAAAATAATTCCCAAGGCTTCCTTTTCGATATGTCTATAGTTCCTCTCTGCTGCAATCTATGATCTGGCTGCATATATGACAGTTTTTTCAGAACTATCAGGGAAGAGATAGAACATGACAGCACTCACCGCGTAATCGGATGCATCCATTACCACAACGACTGGCAGTTCTGGGTTGAAATGTGTCAAGAGACAACAGCATATTCTTCACCTGATCAAAAGCCTCTTACCACAGCTTTCCTCACTTTCTTCGAGGCATTGACCAGAAATGCACTGCCTTCCCCCAGCCAAGTCCTGCATGGACCCTGCCAACAACCTCTTGGTGCTGCAGCCTGCTGATGGCCTGGTCTACTTCAGCCTGGGTCGTCCATTTACAGCCGGTATGGATTGGGGCATTGGCTCTCCTCACCACCAGGTTGATGGACTCCCTCACCCTCAACAACCAGTTGGTTTTCTCCTGCTTATACCTGTTTCTGAACCTGTTGGTGTGGGACCGAGGTCTTCTGTATCTCCTTCACGATGCCAGCAGTGAGAAGAGAGCATAGCAAGGATGATGGGGGTCCTTGATGATGAATGCTGGTTTCTTGTGCCAGTGCTCAGTGTAGGTGTGCTCAATGGTGGTGAGGACTGTGCTGTATCCACCATTTTTTGTAGGCATTTCTATCGTTGGACATCGGTGTCTCCAAATCAGGCCGAGCTGCAACCAGTCAAGAATACTCTCCACTGTGATCTATAGAAGTTTGTCAAAGTTTTAGATGACATATCAAATCTTCGCAAACTTATGTGCTGGTCCCACGCATTATCTCTGAAAAGATACAGCTAACAAATTTAAAGTTACTGACAGTCTCCACCTCTGATACCCCAGTGAAGACTGGCTCATGCTCCTCCAGTTTCTTTTTTCTGTAGTCAATAATCAGTTCTTTGGTTTCACTGATGTTGACTGTGAGGTTTTTGTAGTGGCATCATTCAACCAGGTTTTCCATCCCTCTCCTATATGCCTATTCATCACCACCTTTGATTATGTCAACGACAATGGTGTCATCAACCAACAAATACTGGAGCTGTAGTTAGCCACACAGTCAAAGGCATGAAGTGAGTAGAGCAGGGGGCTAAGCACACAGCCTCGTGGTGCCCCTGTGCTGATGGTGATTGTGGAGGAGATGTTGTTGCCAATCCAAACCGACTGGGGTCTGCAAGTGTACTGGAACTTTGAAAACCACAAGTAGGATACCTAAATCCCAGGGGCCAGATGGGACATGACCCAAGTTATTACCGGAAGTTGGGAAAAAGATTGGCATTGATCTTTGAGTCCTCACTGGTCAGAGGAGTAGTAGCAGAAGATCAGAGGATTGCGAATGTTATTCTTTTGTTCTAGAAAGGTAATGGGGAAAATCTTGAGAATTATAGACCGGTGAATCTTACAAAAGTGCCAAGCAAATTATTGGAGAGGATTCTTAGAGAAAGGATTTACGAATATTTGGAGTAGCCAGGTGCCAGAAGACATGGGATCCTGTTACAGTGAGCCAAAAGCAATCAATGCCTTTTGGTCGGCTGACAACCAATCCCAGGGAGCCAGGTTGACTTTCACTAATTGATCATTGTTCCTGGAGACTGCTTGAATGTTCGTGAGTAATTTGTTCAAATTGTTATGCTCTGGGTGTGCTGTTTAGTTTTTGTGACTGTGTAGTTTTACTGAATAGAGGTTTATTTCGCGTTTCAGCTTTGTTCTATTTCCTGACTTCAGGTCCATCAGTAGCAATAGGTGAGCGAACCCAAAAAAATTGGTGATGAATTGCTATTTCATATCAAGATGGCAATTTCAGCAGACGACTTGCGCGCAATCCCACAACAGCGGCAAGATCAATTGGAGGTGGTCCTACCGAAGTTAATCGAAAACTTGACCAGCAGGTTATCAGTGAGTCCAAAGACATTGGTGTTGACAGAACTCATGTGAGTCTGCTGTTGCTTCTATTACCAACTTCCGGTTCATACCACTTCAGGAATGTCGTTTGAATCCGAAGATATCTTCCAGGTCGAGTTCGCCAGTAAAGACAAGTCGTGGCAGGCACACACCCTGCTTTGATAATTGGGTACTGTGTTATTTCAAGTTCATCCTGCCTAAGAATTCACGTGACCAAGCATCAGATGAAACTGTCCAAAAGCTAACAAGCATTTCTGAAGAGCAGTCATCTCTCTTCAGAGTTTGCTACCACTGAAACAAACTTGTCAAACACAGTTCAAATGTCTGACCGAATCACAGCTCAAATGTCTGATTTTTCTTTGCGAATTTCAGGCATTTGGCAATACAGACATTTGAAAACCGCTCCTGACCAGACTGGAGAAAGACCTTGACATGACACCATAAGCTGTCACTCAAGAATGTCAGCATTTAGCCAATTATGATTTGACCCTGGTTGAACAAGACTGTGTCAACAGAGTTTCCAGTGGTCCAGGTATCATTACTCAGCAGATCTCCAAGCAGCCGACCACACTTGTTGGAACTGTGGTGTGTGGCATTATGCAAGAAAATGCCAATACAAGAACCACATTTGCAGCAAATACCAATGGCATGGTCAAAAAGAAGGCTTTTGCCATCCTTCGCTGTTCTCTAACCCAGTGAAACACAAAGGCACCAAGTTTCAAAAGCCATCAAAATCTACAAGGAGTTTAATGGTCACGTTCAAGGTTGACGTCAGCACCAGGAGACAGTACGTCAATGTATTTATCACCAATCAGTTAATCAAGCTACAACTCGCTCTGGCATCAGGCATTTCCATTATCTCCAAATACATATGGTGGACACTTGGGTCCCCGCCAGTCAACCCAACTCATTACTCTGCCTGCAGCGACTCGAGTGGAACCATGCAGCTGATTGGTGAATTGCACTGCAAGGTGAAACTGAACAATAAACAAGACAGCAGTGTGTGTTAACTCACTGACCAGCCAGACCTGAACGTCCTTTGCATTGACTAGATAGACAAGCTCCAAAACATAAAACTAATGGGAAGGAAAATATGGAGAGTCTATAATGAGAGTTTAACTTTGTTTTTTTAGTTTAAGCATGGCGCGCACGTATTGTGTGGTAGTGTCATACCAGATGCCATTTACGTACTTTTACAGATGGTTCACTATGCATTATGTAAACAACAAAGACTGCTTAATCAAACAATATTAATAAAATATTTCTCAAATTTTAAGACATATTAAATACACAACCCTGCTCAGCTATAAACTCCAACTGAATATAGAATATATCTCAACTACATATGCAGTATACTATACAATATAACTAATATAGTATCCAGAGTAAATTTTTTAATTCAGGCCTGAAGATTTAATCACTGTGTGTGGAGGTTTTCTTACTCTTGTTGGATAATGTCTTTCCTGACAAGGAGTATCACTCTGGTTGGCAGGTGAGATTTGTGGCTGTGAAACAATCTCACCTTCTGGGTCCTCTTCCTTGCTGGTTGTAGGAGTTGACTCTGAGAACGTAAGACGTGGTTCAAACAACTCTGGACACCTTTCTTCTCCTTTTCTCAGCTTTTCTCTCTGAATCTATTTTGATCTTTGCTTCTCTCCCGGTCCCAGCTTCTTTCTCTCTTTCTTTTCCTTGTTTTTCCTTCTAGGATGTGCATCTTGATCTTGGAAAGGGGTATTTAATACAATGGAGTATTATCTTATTAATCCTTTTATTGCTCCTTTTATGAAATGATCTCTCCTCTTGGTTTCCTCATCCACAACATCCTCTGGTGAATCTTCTCCTTCATATATCTCCATTGAGTCCTTTCTTTGTATCAACTTTCACAAACAGGTTTTTGTCTCCCACTTGAAGTTCATGTAATAACCTTAATGCTCACAGAGTAGATTCTGGTTCTTTATACTCACAAAAGCTGATTGCTTGCAATTTTCCGGAAGCTTCTTGAACTCTCTTCCATCTTAAAACCAAGCCACTTTTCACAGGTAACTGCCTGTTTAACATATCAGAAGCCTGTTCAGATATGCTGTCAACAAAAACTATTGCAGTCAGATCACTGCTTTCATCAATTCCACAATCTCTCTGAGCAGTGTGGTCCTTCTTTGGTTCAATATGCTTTCCAACCAGAAGCACAGAGATTGGCACCAACACCTGTTTGCCCTCAGATGGGAAATGGTTCATTGTGTGGAGAATGGTGATAGTTGTGGCATCATCCAGTACCTTTCTTAATTTGCTTTTAGAAGGCTTCATTGCGGGGGATGTGGCATGCAAATTGTAGTTGTCTCAGTCAATCATGCCCCCACAACACTGACCCTCCTGTTTTTCCCACATACAAGCCCAATGTGGCTTGTTGATTGTTGCATTTCATTGTTATGAATGTCATTTCCACAGGAGTTATCTTTTCTCCAGTATAACCTCTTAGTTGGACATCTGATGGTTTCAGTTCAGAATCTTCGAAATGCCATTCATACTCATTTTGTGGAATAGCTCAACCAGTATTCAATTCCATTTTAATTAATTTGCGTTCACTTCTTGTGTAAGCTATAGTATATTGCTTGTCTATCATTAGTTCTCACATTATAAAACCCAAGGCTACTCAGTCCTGTGTCACTCTCATCATTATCAGATTTTTCATCTGCAGCATGCAGATTAGTGCTCTTTTTGAAACTCCAGTTTGACTTATCTTTTCCTCTTCCCTGTGAAGTCCATTTATTTCTGTCTGCCCGACATGTTCTTTGTATATGTCCTACTTTGTTGCAATTTCTGCAAGTTTAACCTTTAAACATGCATTGGTTTGGTGTATGTGAGCCACTGCCGCAATGGTAACGCAATGTGTTCAGCCTTGCCAGTTTCTGTTTAGGTGTTGCAATTTTGCTCACGCTCACTTTCACACCTGACTGCAACTCAATTGCATCTCTGTCAGCTGTCTCCATTGATACGGCTATTTCAATTGCTCATTTAAATGTGAGTTGAGCTTCAGTTTGGAGATGTTTTTGAATGATTTTTTGTAATATTCCACAAACTAAATTATCCCTCTGTGCATTATTAAGCCAGTCTTTGAGCTGACAATTCTCAGTCAACTTCTTCAATTCCGCCACGTATGCTGAAATTGAATCCATTTCCTTTTGATTCCACTTATAAAACCTAAAACAATGGTTTCACTTCTAAATGTTTTGCATTACTTGCACAATATCAGCAAAGCTCACTTCAGCTGGCTTGGTTGGAGCAGTTAGATTTCTAAGCGAACTGTATGCCTTTAAATCCAATGCACTCAGCAAAATTGGTACTCATTTCTCATTGGCTATTTCATTTGCTTTAAAACACTGTCCAATCTGTTCCGTGCCACAATACCCAGTTATCTGCTGTGTAATCAAATGTGTCAATCTTTCCAATGTAGCCAGCAACTTCTGCTCTTTTTTTATGATGATTATCGTCTGCTATTCCTTGTTTATGAACCCGTGAGTTCTCTGACTTTTTTAAACTCAATCATGTTTTCATTCCCAAAGAACACATTCTGCAGTGCCTTTTTTTTTAATTTAACCATTCTCACTGCATTTTTTAAACTTAAATGTCTCACTGCACTTCAACAGGTTGGTAGTTGTCTCAGATTCGTTTAAAGCTTTCTCATCCAAAACATTAAACTAATTGAAAGGAAAACACGGGTGGCTTGGTTTGTTTTATCACTTTCAGCGAGGTACACATGTATTATGTGGTAACATCAAGATGTATGCCATTTACCTACTTCTACAGATAACCCACAATGCATTGTGTAAACAACAAAAATGATTAATAAAACTATACATTTACAATACTACTCCAATATTAGTGAAACATTAAATACACAACACAAAATGCAGCAGAACTCCATCTCTGTCCATATGCAAAGACAGACCTGGCCAAAAGACCAGTACCATATGCAGCCTTCCCAATCGTGGATCAAGAATTGGTTCACCTGCAACAAGCTGGTGTGATCAAAGCTGTCAACTACTCACCTTGTGAATCTCCAGTTATCATAATCAAGAAAACTAATGGTACGGTGAGGTTGTATGTAGAGTCCCCAACTGGTTTTAATGCAGCTGTGGAGTCACACTAGTACCCATTATCAGTACCAGCAGATTTCTGTGCAAAATTGAACAGTGGTCAGCACTTTGTGAAGAAGGGCCTGGCTGAAGCTGACCTCTGCAACAGACCTTTGGGCACTGTTGGAAGTGAGGCAGGTAGCAATGCCAAGAGAAAATGTCTTCCTGGCAATTTCATCTTTTACTTGGACTGTGTTTTCAGGCAGAATTGTTCGGTACCATAAATAAATGAAGTGAAGCAAACTGGATTGACTATGCAACAATGAGCTCCAATGATTATGTGCATACAATAGACTAATATATATGTAATAGACCTTTTTCCTCTATTGTGATTGTTATAGTTTGATTGTATTTTGTCAATACAATCTCAAGTTATGTTTGTACTGGCTAATATTAAATTATTGCTTTCTGGCGAACAGTAAATTGGCATAGAAGTGTCAGTATTCATACAAATAACAGTCCTACTTCCCTTAAAGGAACATCCAAACTTTTATGAGTTGTGTTTACCCAAATCATATTAACTGGAGATGCATTTATTTATTGTACATGGCCATTTCATCGTTATTCCCCAGACACTGTAGAGTTATGGCCCTGTTAGGTTGAATTCACTGCAATAATTAACTCATTACAAACCTACAGAGAGAGAGTTACACATATTTCTAACAAAGGGTATGATCTTGTCAAATATTTTTATATTTTAACAATATTATAAGCACCACTAATGTATGGAGACATACATAGAGCAGCCAGAGTAATGGAATTTCTTCTCAATACGTTTGAGAGTAACTGACCAAGTGAAAGGTGTCGTATGTGCTACATAGTAAACAAGCACTTCTCAGAAATGGAGGACTAGTTCAACTGCTCCTCCACATCTGTAACTGCTTTGCATAGTTTGCTCAGGAACTAGAGGCAGCAAGTTGTGCATTTGTCCATATCCAGGACAACGTGCTCAAATGTTTGTCCTGCTAGAGTATGTATATGTAAAGGGAACCAGGGATACCTGAGACTTATGAATGCAGAGGGACAATATTATGAGGCATTATACTTGAGCTACAACCTTCTACATGGTTGTTGGGCAGTGTTATCCAGGTAGCCTTCTTCAAAGATGGAGGCTATTTTCTACATCACTGATGACCTTGAACACTGTGTACTGGAATCTAAAAAAATCATCTCTCACAAGCACTTTAAACACAATATATACAACTTGCCACCAATCAAGTAAAGGTTCGGCTGCTGTGATACATTTGCTCAAAGTTTTCTCTTGTCTATCCATCAATTTCTGATCAAGGTCACTTCAACTCAATCTTCGTGTCATTGGTATTATTAATTTAACTAATCACAAAATTGGTAAAGGTGCTGAGGAAGAGGATTTCTTGGAATGTATGCGGGATGGTTTTTTGAACCAACATGTCGAGGAACCAACTAGAGAGCAGGCTATTCTGGACTGGGTTTTGAGCAATGAGGAAGGGTTAATTAGCGATCTTGTCGTGAGAGGCCCCTTGGGTAAGAGTGACCATAATATGGTGGAATTCTTCATTAATATGGAGAGTGACATAGTTAATTCAGAAACAAAGGTTCTGAACTTAAAGAGGGGTAACTTTGAAGGTATGAGACGTGAATTAGCTAAGATAGACTGGCAAATGACACTTAAAGGATTGACGGTGGATATGCAATGGCAAGCATTTAAAGGTTGCATGGATGAACTACAACAATTGTTCATCCCAGTTTGGCAAAAGAATAAATCAAGGAAGGTAGTGCACCCGTGGCTGACAAGAGAAATTAGGGATAGTATCAATTCCAAAGAAGTAGCATACAAATTAGCCAGAGAAAGTGGCTCACCTGAGGACTGGGAGAAATTCAGAGTTCAGCAGAGGAGGACAAAGGGCTTAATTAGGAAGGGGAAAAAAGATTATGAGAGAAAACTGGCAGAGAACATAAAAACAGACTGTAAAAGCTTTTATAGATATGTAAAAAGGAAAAGACTGGTAAAGACAAATGTAGGTCCCCTACAGACAGAAACAGGTGAATTGATTATGGGGAGCAAGGACATGGCAGACCAATTGAATAATTACTTTGGTTCTGTCTTCACTAAGGAGGACATAAATAATCTTCCAGAAATAGTAAAGGACAGAGGGCCCAGTGAGATGGAGGAATTGAGTGAAATACATGTTAGTAGGGAAGTGGTGTTAGGTAAATTGAAGGGATTGAAGGCAGATAAATCCCCAGGGCCAGATGGTCTGCATCCTAGAGTCCTTAAGGAAGTAGCCCAAGAAATAGTGGATGCATTAGTGATAATTTTTAAAAACTCATTAGATTCTGGACTAGTTCCTGAGGATTGGAGGGTGGCTAATGTAACCCCAATTTTTAAAAAAGGAGGGAGAGAGAAACCGGGGAATTATAGACCGGTTAGCCTAACGTCGGTGGTGGGGAAACTGCTGGAGTCAGTTATCAAGGATGTGATAACAGCACATTTGGAAAGCGGAGAAATGATCGGACAAAGTCAGCATGGATTTGTGAAAGGAAAATCATGTCTGACGAATCTCATAGAATTTTTTGAGGATGTAACTAGTAGAGTGGATAGGGGAGAACCAGTGGATGTGGTATATTTGGATTTTCAAAAGGCTTTTGACAAGGTCCCACACAGGAGATTAGTGTGCAAACTTAGAGCACACGGTATTGGGGGTAAGGTATTGGTGTGGGTGGAGAATTGGTTAGCAGACAGGAAGCAAAGAGTGGGAATAAACGGGACCTTTTCAGAATGGCAGGCGGTGACTAGTGGGGTACCGCAAGGCCCAGTGCTGGGACCCCAGTTGTTTACAATATATATTAATGACTTGGATGAGGGAATTAAATGCAGCATCTGCAAGTTTGCGGATGACATGAAGCTGGGTGGCAGTGTTAGCAGTGAGGAGGATGCTAAGAGGATGCAGGGTGACTTGGATAGGTTGGGTGAGTGGGCAAACTCATGGCAGATGCAATTTAATGTGGATAAATGTGAAGTTATCCACTTTGGTGGCAAAAATAGGAAAACAGATTATTATCTGAATGGTGGCCGATTAGGAAAAGGGGAGGTGCAACGAGACCTGGGTGTCATTATACACCAGTCATTGAAAGTGGGCATGCAGGTACAGCAGGCGGTGAAAAAGGCGAATGGTATGCTGGCATTTATAGCAAGAGGATTTGAGTACAGGAGCAGGGAGGTACTACTGCAGTTGTACAAGGCCTTGGTGAGACCACACCTGGAGTATTGTGTGCAGTTTTGGTCCCCTAATCTGAGGAAAGACATCTTTGCCATAGAGGGAGTACAAAGAAGGTTCACCAGATTGATTCCTGGGATGGCAGGACTTTCATATGAAGAAAGACTGGATGAACTGGGCTTGTACTCGTTGGAATTTAGAAGATTGAGGGGAGATCTGATTGAAACGTATAAAATCCTAAAGGGATTGGACAGGCTAGATGCAGGAAGATTGTTCCCGATGTTGGGGAAGTCCAGAACGAGGGGTCACAGTTTGAGGATAGAGGGGAAACCTTTTAGGACCGAGATTAGGAAAAACTTCTTCACACAGAGAGTGGTGAATCTGTGGAATTCTCTGCCACAGGAAACTGTTGAGGCCAGTTCATTGGCTATGTTTAAGAGGGAGTTAGATATGGCCCTTGTGGCTACAGGGGTCAGGGGGTATGGAGGGAAGGCTGGGGCGGGGTTCTGAGTTGGATGATCAGCCATGATCATAATAAATGGCGGTGCAGGCTCGAAGGGCCGAATGGCCTACTCCTGCACCTATTTTCTATGTTTCTATGTTTTCAGCTGGGGGTGAAAATCATGTGCTAATGAAGGATTTTATCTTGTACAAAAATAATCCATCCATATTTGGTTTGGTGTTAGTGGCTAAAAACAAGAAAAATGAAAGATGTAGCTCATAAGCTATATACAGTGGCTATATAAAGTACTCACTTCCCCACCCCATCCCCGGAAGTCTTTCATGTTTGATTGTTTTACAACATTGAATCAGAATGGATTTAATTATTTTTTATATACATATCAACAGAAAAAGACCCTTTCATGTCAAAGTGAAAACAAATCTCTACAGTGATCTAAATCAATTATAAATATAAAACACAAAATAATTTATTGCATAAATATTCATCCCCTTTTAATATGACACATCAAATCATCACTGATGCAGCCAATTAGCTTTAAAAATCACATAATTAGTTAAATGAAGATCTGTTTTTAGAGACCTATGTGCAGTCAAGTTGACTCAATTGTCTGTAGTAAAGATACACCTGTATCTGGAATGTCCAAATGCTGGTGAGTCTGTATCCTGGCAAAAACTGTACCATGAAAACAAAAGAATACGCCAAGCAACTCCGCGAAAAGATTATTGAAAAGCACAAGTCAGGAGATGAATGCAAGAACATTTCTAAGTCACTGACTATGCCTTGGAGCACAGTCAAATCAATCATCAAGAAAGGGAAAGAATGTAGCACAGCTGTAAATCTGCCTAGAGCCTCAAAAACTGAGTGACTGTACAAGAATGGGACTAGTGAGGAACGCCACCAAGAGTCCTATGACAATTCTGGAGGAGTTACAAGCTTCAGTTGCGATGATGGGAGAGACTGCGTGTACAACTGTTGCCCGGGTGTTTCACAGCTTTATGGGGGAGTGGCAAAGAGAAAGTCACTGTTGAAAAACTCAGATGAAATGTTGGCTAGAATTTGCCAGAAGGCATGTGGGAGCCTCTGAAGTCGGTTGGAAGAAGTTTCTATGGTCTGATGAAACCAAAATTGAGGTTTTTGGCCATTGGACTAAACGCTATGTTTGGCATAAGCCAAACACCGCACATCATCAAAAGCAGACAATCCTTACCATGAAGCATGGTGGTGGCTGTGTCACACTGTGGTGATGCTTCATTGCAGCAGGCCCTGAAAGACTTGTGAAAGTAGAGGGTAAAACGAATGTAGGAAAATACAGGAAAGTCCTAGAGGAAAACCTGATGCAGTTTGCAAGAGAACTGCAACTTGGGAGAAAATTTGTTTTCCAGCAAGACAATGACCCCAAGCATAAAGCCAAAGCTACACAGGAATATCTTAAAAACAACAACATTAATGTCCTGGAATGGCCAAGTCAAAGTCCAGACCTCAATACAATTGAGAATTTGTGGTTGGACTTGAAAAGATTGTTCACTCACGATTCCCATGCAATCTGACAGATTTATAAAGAAGAATCGGTAGAAGTTGCAGTGTTGAGATGTGCAAAGCCTATAGAGACCTATCCACACATTCTCAAGGCTGTAATTGTTACCAAAGGCGCATCTACTAAATACTGACTTGAAGGGTGGGTGAGTAATTATGCAACCAATTATTCTGTGTTTGATAATCGTAATAAACTTTGTAGAAAACAAATTTGTAGAAATTTGGGTTTACTTTTCTGTTGATCAGTGCCAAAAAAGCCAAATTAAATCCATTGTGATTCAATGTTGTAAAACAATAAAAGATGAAAACTTCCGGGGGGGGAGGGGGAATACGTTTTATCTGCACTGTAAGTAGATTATACGGAAGCCAGTGTGGCCTTAAGCCTAATTTATACTTCTGTGTCAAATGTACACTGTAGGTATAGCGTAGCTGCATAACCTACGCTGAACCCTATGCCATAGCCTAATGCACACCTCTCCCAAAATGTAACTACGCGTCGCGACAACGCAGACTGCAGCAACTGTGATTGGTCCACTTGGTAGCATTGCATTTCCTCCTACGCATTTCCGGTTGCTTCTTCTTCTCCGCCATTTCAGGATTGAGAGAGAAGAAACTCTTGTTCAACATTTATTAGCTCCAACTCCAACATGATGCGCTCAGTTTCAATCACCATTGTTTGAAGTATAGGAAGAAACTCAAAACAGTGGCATAGAAACCCCACCGTCAACTAGCATTTTGGCGCTGAATTGCAGAGCGACGCAGACACACCAACACACAAGTATACATGCTCACAACAGCATAGGCCACTTGCGTAGGCTACAGTGTAGCCCGTACGCACAAGTATAAATCAGCCTTCAGTCCTAATCTACTCATGTATACATCTATATTTATCAATGAGAATTATCAGAAAATACTCTTATGTTATGTTGGTTTTTCTGAGCTTTGATACATTGGACAAAGATTATCTTATGTAAAATCAAAAATAAGAATTTTGACATCATGATTTTAAGTTGAGTCTAAAGTCCAAATCTGCTGTGAAGAGAGATCAGAATCTTAAGCAGAAGGGAGTGAGAAAAATCAGGCTTAATGACTATAATGTGTGATCTTCAACACATCAGAATATGCCTGCTCTTAACAACATTTAACTCTTAACAAACCACAAGCCTTTGATGCTCACATCCACATTATTTTAGCTGGCACACAGATACTGGACTAATCCTTAAGAGTATTTCTGACTCCTGTTTTTTGCTTGCTTGCTTCCACTCTGTATGACTATGATGTAATTTTCCCACTTGCTCCATCTCTCCTTTTCTTTTTGCTTCTTGTGTTTTGCCTTGATCACTTTCTTCATCTCCTGTATAATCACCCTAGTTCAATACTAATAATTCTTAATGTTTAACTTAGAAGCAACTATAAAAGGAAATCAAAGTGAAAAGAAAGTATGCACAGAGGCTCACAACAGGACAAATATCACCTGTGGAAATAAGGGCTTTTGAATGATAGAACATCATGACACAGAAGGGCATTCGGTCAAGTATCAACACTGGTTGAAATACATCTTCCCAGCCTATTCCTACCTTCCAGCACTCGATCTACATGGCTGAAGATCATGCTTTTAAAATACACATTCAATTGCTTTTTAAATGAGCTTCCACCTCTACTATGCTCTCAGAAGGAAATCTCGTCTACCATCCGATAGAAAGAGACGAGAAAAGTAACTTCCTCATCCCTGTTCCATTTATTGTACGGATTAATTTATATCGATTTTTTTACATTTCAGTAACATGAAATAGAGTAAATAGATAGGGCCCAATTAGGCACCGCATAATATTATTCAATAATATCTGCATCCTCTTCTAAAGAAAACAGTCACAACCTTTCTCATCTTCCTTCATGGTGGCAACACCTCTTCTACGCTCTTTCTAGTGCAAACACATTTTTTCCCTATTTGCTTGGAAAGAAATTGCTCAGTGAATATTGGATGAGGACAAGGAAAATTACAAACCTTTTTTCATATGACAGGGCTATCAACAAAAGCTTGTTATTTAAGTTGTTGAACCAGGTTAAGAATTGGCAGGTGTATCAGCTATTGCTCCACTGAAACTGTGAAACAAGTAATCATGGACATTGTGCTCTGTCGTACATTGGTACTCACGTTATTTTTGATGTGACAGCAGAATATTAATGTGTCCTCATAAGATCTGGTCCTGTTCAGGGTAGAGCATCCTTTCCCATTGATTTTAGTTCAGGTGT
Source organism: Mobula hypostoma (assembly GCF_963921235.1). NCBI lineage: Eukaryota > Metazoa > Chordata > Chondrichthyes > Myliobatiformes > Myliobatidae > Mobula > Mobula hypostoma. The sequence continues at coordinate 55,818,009 of NC_086112.1, forward strand.
ATAAGCCTGATGTGGTTTATGTGTTGGCAAGAAAGAATGGTCCAACACTATTCCTTAACAGTATTTGAGGATCTTTAAAATCTTCATCATGGAATGAAGTGGTTTATAACCTAATAGAGCGATGTTCAATGCAGTAAGATCATAACACATTGGAGCAGAATTAGGCTATTCTGCCCATTGAGTCTTTTTCATCATTAGATCATGTCTGATTTATCTTTCCCTCTCAACCCTGCCTTTCACTCATAGCCATGCATGCCCTTACTAATCAACCCAATGGATCAGCTTCCACAGCTGTCTGTGACAATGGATTACACAGATTCACCACTCACTGAAGAAATTCCTCCTCATCCCTGTTCTAAAGGGTTGTCTTTTTATTCTGAGGCTGTGTCCTTTGTGGTAGACTCCTCCACCACTGGAAACATGTTCTGCACATGCACTCTATCCAGCCATTTCAATATTCAATAGACTTTAATGAGATCCCCTTCTTCATTCTTCTACATTCCAGTAAGTATAGTCCAGAGCCATCAAACACTCTCATATGTTGAACATTTCATCTCTAGGATTATTTTTATAAAACTCTTCTGGACCCTCTTCAACACCAACACATCCTTTCTCAGATAAGAGGTCCAAAACTGCTCACAATAGTCCAAATATCATTGACCAATACTTTATAAAGCCTCAGCATTACATCCTTGCTTTTATATTGCAGTCCTCTTGAAAAGAAAGCAATTATTGCATTTGCCTTCTTTACTACCAGCTCGAACTGCAAGTAAACCTTTAGGGAATCATACACTGGGACTCCCAAGTCCCTTTGCACCTGCAATTTTGGAACTCTCCTCATTCAGAGAATAGATCATGCCTTCATTCTTTCTACTAAAGCACATGACTGTACACTTCTCTATGCTATATTGCACCTGCCTCTTCTTTGCCCATTTACCAATCTGTGCAAATCCTTCTGCGGAATGGATGTTTAATGTTTCCCTGTTTCTTCAATACTACCTGCCCCTTCACCTAGCAGACAGGTTCAAAGTAGTAATATACTATATCCATGGTGACTTTGTGTGAGTGACGGTGGATAGCAGCTCAACTGTGTGTTGTTTTTTTAGAAGCAGTAAGATTTAGAATGAGCAAGTATAGAATTTTGCGGCAGTAAAAGTCATTTGGACTGCACTCAACAAAAACAACAAAGGTCATTCCAATAATACTCGGACAGATCCCTGAACAAGACCCCTGCTTATGCCACATATAGTCCCATGCCTCTGTCTTTCCCTAAATCACATTAACATTTGTGAATAGCAAACTGTGGATCAGAATTAAGGCAGAGTCAAGTGTCCACCATAAATAGTGTGATAATTTGAGAATTTGTGACATTGAGATTCAGAAAGAAGGGAAGAAAACAAACTGGGGCCAGAACAATTTCAGAGTGAAGGTAAGAGGGATTACTGTGTCAAGTACCAGTCTGCGGGAGGTTGCAGGGAAATGATTCGTGAAGATGGAGACAGATTGTTTGGAGAAAGGCTCCTTCAAGATTGGGATGCACTTTAACTGGAAGGAACCAATACCCAGGCCAGGATCTAAACCAGTTTCAAAGGAGAATGGGAACCAGAGAACCAGGTCAGAAAATGGAGGGTGTGAGTGCAGCAAGAGCAAATCATAGACACAAAGGGATGAAGTGTATATTTTAATGCTGAGTGTATTATAGGTAAGGTTGATGAATGTAAAGTATGGAACAGTCACGGAACTATGATGTCGTGGCCTTAACAGAGACTTGGTCAAGAGAGGGAAAGGAATGGATGTCTAATGTTCCAGGGTTCTGAAGTTTTATAAAATACAGGGAAGAAGGTAATGGTGTGGAGGGGAGGTTAAATATGGTGGGGTGGAAGAACATGCCAGGGGTGAAGTTGCACTACTAATTACAGCAGCACTCAGAGAGGAAGGGTTCATCTCCTACTCTACGTATAGGGATAGAACTCAAAAATACGAACAGGGCAATCACTCTGATGGGAATATACTACAGACCCCTCTCCACACCCAACAGCTACCAGGATATTGAGGAACAGATATGCAGGCAGATTAAGGAAGGAGATTAGCAAAAGGTGTGGAAGCAATGGAGTTGTTATAGTAAATGGTGTGAAAATAATGGGGTTGTTATAGTGAAAGGTATGAAAATAATGGATGACTTAATCTTCCCTAATATCATCAGGGACATCCTTAGAGGCTTACGTGGGCAGAATTCGTTTGTGCATCCAGGAGGGTTTCTAAAATGAATATATAAAGAGTCCAATAATTAGAGGGGTCATACTGGACCTGGTGTCGGGTAATGAGCTTGTCAAGACCAATTGCATAGAGTACAGGACAGATATGTTCCAGTAAAAACGAAGGTCAAGGATAGCAAAGTAAGGAATCCTTGGATGTTGAGAGAAGTGGTGAATATAGTCAAGAAGAGTATGTAAGGTTTAAGAAGCTAAAATCAAACAGTGCTTTTGATAATTATAAAGAAGCCGGAAAAGAACTCAAGAAGGGAATTGGGAAGGTCATGAAGAGTCCTTGGCAAGTCGGATTAAAGAGAATCCCGTGGCATTATTTTCATATGTCAAGAACTAGTGGGTAACGAGGGAAGAGGTAGGATCACTCAAGGATATAGGACAGAACATGTGCTTGGAGGCAAAGGACGTGGGGGAGATCCTAACTGAGTACTCTGCATCAGTATTAAATGAGGAGAAGGATGTGGAGGATAGGGAAATCAGCATGGAGCATACACATATGATAAAGGTGCACAAAATGACAAGAGGTATAGATTGAGTGAATAGCCAGAGAAGATTTTCCCAGGGCAGAAATGGCTAATACAAGGTGGTGGGGGGAGGGGGTGTAATTTAAGATGATTGGAGGAAAGCATAGGGAGAATATTGGAGATAAGATTTTTACATGGAGAGTGCTGGATACATGTAATGCCTTGCCAGAAGTGGTGCCAGAGCACATACACTAGGGGTATTTAAGTAACTCTTAGATAGGAACAAGGATGGTAGAAAAAAGGAGGGCTGTGTAGAAGGGAAGAATATTAGTTAAAGGCACAACATCATGGACCAGAGGGCAGGGTGGCTCTGTTGGTATAAAATGAAATCAAATCCTCAGAAAGAGGTGACATAGGATCAGAAGATATAGAATCCTTGTGGGTAGAGCTAAGAAACTACAAGGATAAAAAGATCCTGACGAGAGTTATATACAGCCCTCTGAACAGTAACCAGGCTAAGGGGTACAAATTACATTGGAGGATAGAAAAGGCATGTAAAAAGGGCAATGTTACAACAGTCATGGGGGATTTCAATATACAGATAAGTTATTTAGACCAAATGGACAGCACCGCAAGTGGTAGCTGCAGAGATTGTGGAGGCATTAGTTGTGATCTTTCAAGAATAACTAGATTCTGGAATGGTTCCAGAGGACTGGAAGGTTGCAAATGTCACTCCACTCTTTAAGAAGGGAGGCAAAAGTCAGGAAATAACAGTCCAGTTAATCTGACTTCAGTGGTTGGGAAGATGTTGGAGTCCATTATTAAGGATGAGGTTTCAGGGTACTTGGAGGCACATGTTAAAATAGCCCTGTCAGCATGGTTTCCTTCAGGGGATAACAGAGGATAGGTGAATGAGAGTCAGTGGATGTTGTTTACCTGAATTTTCAAAAGGCCTTTGACAAGGTGACACACATGAGATTGCTAAAGAGAATTAGAGCGCAGGGTATTACAGGAAAGATACTAGCATGGGGATTGGCAGACTGGCACGAGACAATGAGTGAGAATAAAAGGAGCATTTTCTGTTTTACTGCCAGTGACATGTAGTGTTCCACAGGAGTCCCTGTTGGGATCGCTTCCTTTCATGTTATTTGTCAATGGTTTGTATGACAGAACTGATGGCTTTATGGCCAAGTTTGCGGACAATATGAAGATCTGTGGAGGGACAGGTAGTGTTGAAGAAGCTGGGAGTCTGTACAAGGGCTTAGACAGATTAGGAGGATAGGCAAAGTGGCAGATGGAATATAGTGTAGGGACGTTTATGGTCATGCACTTGATTGAAGAAATAAAAGCATAGACTATATTCTAAATGGAGAGGAAATTCAGAAATCAATGGTGCAGTGGTTCTTGGAAATCTTTATGCAGTATTCCCTAAAAGGTAACTTGCAGGATGAGTTAGTGGTAAGAAGGCAAATGCAATGTTTGAATTCATTTTGACAAGATAATGTTAGAAAAGCAAAGTTTTAATGCTAAGGCTTTATGAAGTGTTGGTCAGACTGCACTTGAAGTATTGAGAACAGTTTTCGGCCACTTGTTAAAGAAAGGATGTACTGGCATTGGAGAGGTTCCAGAGGAGGTTCACGAGAATAATCCTGGGAATGAAGGGATTAAAGTATGAGGAACATTTGATGGCTCTGGACTGCTACTCACTGGAGTTCAGAAGAATGAGGGGGCATCCCATGGAAACTTAACGAATATTGAAAAGCTTAGAAAGAGTGAATGTAAAAAGGATGTTTCCTCTATTGGGAGAGTCTAGGACCAGAGGGCACAGTTTCAGAATACAAGGACATCTGTCACATACCCCATGACGGGGATAAAGAACCAGCAGAGATGGAAAACACTTTGGAGTCTCGTATTGCTATAAACTACCAATATTTATTAGTAACTACGCAATACAGTAATATAAGAGTAAATAAGTCACACAGGTTAGCAATGATTATATATAAAAGTAAGTGTGGAATATATATGTATGAAAAAAACCAAGCTTCTTTAAGTCTAGGGGTAAAAGATGTAGTCTTATGACGTTGAGTAAAGTTCAGTTCAGTTCGTGGTATGTAGTCGAACAGCAATGGTGCGGGGAGAGAGAGAGAGAGAGAGAGTTGAGTCTTCAGGTGAGCTGATGCCGTCGATCTTCTCGTCGTCCTCCGAAATCCTTTACAAGTCACCGACTGTGACTTTAACCAGGGGACCGGTCTTCTTGTGGTGGAGCTATCACCCCAGCAAGAGTGGACACATAGACAACTCCCCACCAGTCAACCCCTTCCTCTCTGCTGGAATAGCAATTTGGATCGATCCGCCTAATTGATCCTCCAAAACCCACTTTCTCTGCGGGCACAACAATGCTCATTCAGTCTCCAGGTCATGTGTCTGAGGTCTGTAGCATCTGACCTCCCATTTATTTCACCAGGCTGAGTATTACCTGTCATTCAAAGAGTCCCTCCCTCCTTTGTCTGCAAAAAAATGCAAGCAGGCAACAAGTCCTTGAAAGTAACATCAATAATGTCCTGTCGGTCACCATAGCAACTTTCGAGCTGCTCGGTGCTGTCTCTAAACCCAACTCAGTAGAAATCCAAAGTTACTTCCAATGCCTTAAAGTGACAGTCCAACCGTTAATCTTCATCTCTCTCTCTTTCTTCAAAAGCAACATATCGGTGGTAAATAACTCTCTGTCTCTCTTTCTCTTCAAAAGCACAGTTAATAGGGGCATTCCTGGCTCCCCTCACACATCCGTTTAGAGTAGATATGAGGAAGAATTTCTTTAGCCAGAGGGTGGTGAATCTGTGAAATGTATCGCCACAGATGGCTGTGGATGCCGAATCATTGGGAATATTTAAAGTAGAGGTTGATAGATTCTTGACTAGTAAGGGCATCAAAAGTTTCATGGAGAAGGCAGGAGAATGGGGTTGAGAGGGATACTAAACAAGACGTGATGGAATATCAGAGCAGAGTTGACAAGACAAATTGCCTAATTCTGTTCCTGTTCCTTATGGTATACGTTCTATGTACATGCTAATGTGCTAGGGCATTTCAAGATACAGAAGGTAGTTGCGTTGGATCTCCTAAAGAATATTAAGGTAGGCAAGTACTCTGTGTCTTATGGAATATGCCCAAGGTTATTGAGTGAGGCAGAAGAGATGAAATTGCTGGAGATTTGACCAACACCTTCATATCCTCTCTAGCCACAAGCGAGGTCACAAAGGACCGGTAAGTAGCTAATATTGTTCCACTATTCAAAAAAGGAAATAGAGATAATCATGGAAATTATAGATCAGTGAGTCTCACGTCAGTAGTAGGAAAGTTACTAGAGAGGATTCTTAGAGATAGGACTTATGAGCATTTGGAAAACCATGGCCTAATCAGGGCCAGTCAGCATGGCTTTGTGTAGGACAAATCACATTTTACAAAGTGGATTGAGCTTTTTGAGGAGGCAATGAAGGTGATTGTTGAAAGTAGAGCTGTGGATGTTGTCTACATGGATTTTAGTAAGGCTTTTGACAAGGTCTCTCATGGGAGGCTTATCCAGAAGATTAAGATGCAAGTGATTCAGGGTGAATTGGGTGTTAGGATTTAGAATTGGCTTCCCAGAGAACACAGAAGGTAGTGGTTGAAGGGACTTATTCTAACTGGAGGTCCATGATCCGTGGCATTCTGGGATCTCTGTTGTTTATGATGAATATAAATGACTTGGATGAAAATATAGATGCGTGGATTAGAATAGAATCTCCCAGAGCCTACTATGTGACCATGGAATACATGTTAGATACACTTCAGATAGAAAAGCTCTTAATAACATTGTGCCATTCACAAGGTTAGCTAACAAGGGTATACCTTCTACCCCAACCCCTCACACAGACCGCAGAAAAATTGGAAGGGATGGTCAACTCTAAAAATGAATAGTTTCTAATTCAGCATATTATAATTAGAGTGGAGGATGTGAGAGGTAGAGATCTAAAAAACATTCTCTGAAGCAGTGTGCCTCAAAAATGTATTGGTAACTTTGCATTACTATGCCTTCGAAGTTATCTGAGAACTTCAAAAGCTGGGAGGCAGTTAGCAGTTAAGCATTTAGCAGTTGTGCAGGTTACAATTAAGTAGTCATCATTTAATCAACTGCAAATGATTCCCACAGTAGGGGTAATTGCTATAAACTGGAAGCTGACTGAGCAGTTGTAACTTGGATATCACTCAGAAGGTGTATAAAAGTAGGTGTTTGAGAAAGCACAGAGTAAAATACCAGCTGGGAGTGGGAAGGAAGTGTTCCTATTAATTAAATTAAAAGTTTAGAGAAATTTGTGAATATATTACATTAAATTAATTAATTATATAAAAACAAAGTTACAATAAATGGAGTTGTGGGAGGTGCACTGTAAATGCAGCATATGGATACTCATTGACTGTAGCATAATCCTAATTTAGTACTACTACAATTAATTTTTTTAATTCATTTTGAGAACATGATTCAAAATTTATTCAACATCTATAACTGTTACGGGGGGGGGTGCGGAGGAGTGATGGGAGTAGACCCAGATGCAAGACACAGACACTGAAATACTAGGAACAGGACTAGGTTTATCAAGATAGCAAGGTGAGTAAGGAAGAAACGACGCTGGACATTGACACAGGCCCTGGATGAGACCAAGATTCAGGGCCTGGGCTAGGAGTTGAACTAGAAACACGGGACCTGGACGGGGAACTAGGAATGAGAAGCCTGGACTAGGAACACGGAATTCCGGAACCAGACTCTGGACAAGGACCCGGAACCTGGTTCTTGGTTGGGACTCGGAATCTGGGTCTTGACTTGGTTCTGGAACATGAGTCTAGGCTAGGACTCGGGACAAGGATCTTGGCAAGGACAGGACATGGCTACAGGACAGGACGAGGAATCTCCAGCACAGGACAAGGAATCTCCAGCACCGGGCTGGGCGAGGCTCCAGAACTAGATGAGGAAGCGAAGCTCAGATTTGGACAGGGCTGGAACACGGCGCCTAGACTTGGTCTTGGAACACAGGAACACAGAGCCTTGGATGTGGACTGGACACTCAGAGCCTTGGACGTGGACTGGACGAGGTACTCCAGGGCAGGACAAGGTACTCCAGGGCAGGACGAGGCTCTTGGACTAGATTTGGCTCGGCTCTTGGACACGGCTTGGTTAGGCTCTTGGGTAAGAAGCCGGGACTCCTCCTTGGAGAGCAGGGCCGGGACCCTTTCTAGGACTCAGGGCCGGGACCCTTTCTAGGACGCAGGGCCGGGATGACTACTGAGGACACTTGCCGAGGTAAACTGCCAAGGAACTCCTGGACTGGACAAGAACACAAAGTCTTGACTTGGACAGGACTGGAACACGGCGCCTGGAACTTGGAACACAGGAACACAGAATACAGAGCCAGGACCCCTCCATGGGAACAGGACTTAGGGCCGGGGCTTTACACAGAGTCAGGACCCCACCTTGGGAACAGGACCTAGGGCCTGGACTCTTCTTTGACACGGACACTAAACATGGGGACACAAAGAAATAGTTCCAAACTCAATTACAGATAGTTCCTTATCTTGGCGTGGCAAGGCTCCGGTCTCACTCCAGTGGTTGAACTTGACGGGGATGCAGACGAGGCTTCAGAAGGAAGGGGAAGGGAAAAGTCCAGCTGGAAATCCTTGCTTTGAGAGGTATTTATGTGCCAGCCCCAAACAAGAATCAGGTGCCTCAACTAAGGCACCCAATGGAACAAGGGAAAACAGGAAAAAACCGGAATAAGGAATTGGCGGACTGGACTGTGAACCGGAATACAGACTTCACGGACTGGACCATGGCAATAATTGTTCACAAGAAGACAGCAGGAAGCTTCTTTCTTGATTTTGGGGGAAACAAGTGTTAGAACATTTCAGAAACCAGTCAGAGTAGTAGCTAGTTTAAATAAGGCTAATCAGCTAATGTTGTGAATAGACAAGTATTTGACAATGGTAATAGAGTGTTAGTGAAAAGACTACACCAGGGAAAGAAATTAAAATGTTAAAATCAATGGTTTTACTTCAGCACATGAAACACTTGTGACCAGATGAAAGCGTAATGGCAAAAACAGAGATAACTACATTTCATCTGGAAGCCATTTCTTACTAAGATGTGATTGTAGAATGACCAAGGTTGGGAAGAGACTCTTAGAAAAGAGCAGCAATATGGACAAGGAATTGGGATAGGCTTGATTTTAAAATAGTTGAAGGCTTTAGGCAAAATTAATTTAACACACAGGTACCAGATGTAGATCTATATTGACAGAGCTACAACCAACAAAGAGCAGAAAACATGGTGGTGAATAGCTTATAATTTATTAACAGTACTTAAATTGAACAGAATACTACAATTCAAAAATTAAAGAAGTGTGTAAAAAGGAAACTGCAGTTATTGGAGTAATAGATCAAAGGAAAATAACTGTTCTTAATTTCTAATTACAGTGTAGGGATTCTTTGGAGTATGATGGATTTATGTTAATTTTTATAATGATATGATCAAATCTAAAACAAAAGGGTTTTATTGGAGCAAAGCTAATAAAACATATATAAACAATGCGTTGCCGAAAATATAATTGGTTTATTATTGTCACACGAACCAGTGAAAATGTTTTGTTTGCATGCCATCAACACAGATCATTCCATATATGTATGTCAAGGTAGTATAAAAGAGAAAATGCAGAATATAGTGTTACAGTTACAGAGAAAGTACAATGTAGGTAGACAAATATAGTGCAAGGGCTGTTATGAAGTACACTGAGAGATTAAGAGTTCAATTTTAACATAATATGTCTGTTTAAGAGTCTTATAACAGCAGGAGAGAAGCTCTCCTTGAGCCCAGTGATATGCATTTGCAGACTTTTGTATCTGCTGACTGTTGAAAGGGGTAGAAGACAGAATGACTGGGTTGGGAGGGGTTCTTGATTATTTTGGCTGATTTCCCAAACAGCAGGAAGTTTGGACAGAATCACCAGCGCTGAGGCTGATTTTCATGATGGACTCGGCTGCGTTCAAAACTCATAAACCCAAGCGATGCTGCAGATGCTGGAAATCCAGAGCAACGAACACAAAATGCTGGAGGAGCTCAACAGGCCAGGCAGTATCTGTGGAAATGAATAAACAGTTGATGCTTTAGGCTGAGACCCTTCCTCAGGACCGGAAAGGAATGGGGAAGATATCAGAATAAAAAGGTGGAGTAAGGAGAAGGAGAACAAGCTAGAAGGTGAAGCCAGGCTGGTGGGAAAGGTAAAGGGCTGGAGAAGAAGGTATCTGATAGGAGAGGAGAGTGGACCGTGGGAGAAAGGGAAGAAGGAGAGGCAACAGGAGGAGGTGATAGGTGGGTGAGGAAGAGGTAAGAGGCCAAAGTGGGGAACAGAAGAAGAGGGAAAAATTATCAGAAGGAGAAATCAATGTTCATGCCAACGGGTTGGAGGCTACCTGAACAGAATATGAGGCGTTGCTCCTCCATGTTGAGTGTGGCCTCATTATGGCAGAAGAAGGAGTCTGTGGACTGATAGGTCAGAACGCGAATGGGGATAGGAATTAAAACGAATGGGCACCTGGAAATTCCACTTTTGACAGGTGGAGCAGAGGTACTCAACTAAATGATGCCCCGTTTACGTTGGGTCTCACCAATGTAGAGGAGGCTGCATTGTGAGCACTGGATGCAACTGACAACACCAACACGTTCACAGGTGAAGTGCTGCCTCACCTGGAAGGACTGTTTAGGGCCCTGAATGAAGGTAAGAGAGGAGGTGAATGAGCAGGTGTAGCACTTCAGTCACTTGCAGGGATATGCAGCGGGAGGGAGCTTAGTGAGAAGGGACAAAGGGACAAGGGGATCATGGAGGGAGCAATCCCTGTGGAAAGTGGAGAGTGGGGGTTTGGTAAAGATGTGTTTGGTGGTGGAATCCCATTGAAGATGGTGAAGTTGCAGAAACTGATGTGTTGGATGCAGAGACTCATGGGGTGGTAGGTGAGTACAAGAGGAACTCTGTCCCTGGTAAGACAGCAGGATGATGGAGTGAGCACATATGTTGGGAAATGGAAGAGATACGGGTGAGGGCAGCATCAATGTTGGTTACTGTAAATTACCTTCCTTTGGAATCCCTTGGGAATGCATTGGTCAAATTCAACATTTTCCTTCCAGTATCTTTTCTCTCCCCCTTCCTTCTTCTCCTAATCCACACTCTAACCTCTTACCTCTTCTCCTCATCTGCCTATCGCCTCCTCCTGGTGCCCCCACTTCTTCCCTTTCTCCCATGGTCCACTCTTCTCTCCAATCAGATTCCTGCTTCTCCAGCCCTTCACCTTTCCCACCCACCTGGCTTCACCTGTCACCTTCTAGCTAGTCCTCCTTCCCCTTCCCCCACCATTTTATTCTAATGTCCTCTCCCTTCTTTTCCAGTCCTGAAGAAGGGTGTCAGCCCAAAACATAGACTGTTTATTCATTTCCATAGATGCTGCCTGACCTGCTGAGTTCCTCCAGCATTTTGTATATGTTGCATGCAAAACTCTCTGCAATTTCTTGCGCTCCTGAACCGAGCAGTTGTCATATGATGAAATCAGGAGATTCGTAGTCTGCTGAGGGCTAGATCTATGGCACTCCACACCATTGATCCAGAGCTACACAAGAAATCTAGGCACAACCTATAGAAGGCTACTTTAAGATCATAAAAACAATTCTGAATGAGGTTAGAGACAGAATTGGATGCACCAGCCCTGACAAGGTTTGAAGGCCATTACTTCCTACAGATTGAAACCTAACATCATGAATGGCTATGATGCTTCACTCCTAGATATGCTCAATGCTTTTTGTGCATGCTTTGAAAGGAACACTAAAGCTACACCAGTGCAAATCCCTGCAGCATCTGGTGACTCTGTGATCTCTGTCTTGGGAACAGAACAGACCTAGCAGGGGTGGTGGCACAGTGGTTTACAGTAGAGAGGGAGTTGCCCTGGCAACTCACAACATGGACTCTGGACCCCATGAAGTCTCATGGCACCAGGTTAAACAAGGGCAAGGAAACCTCCTGCTGAATACCACGTACTGTTCTCCCTCAGCTGATGAATCAGTACTTCTCCATGTTGAACAGCACTTGGAGGAGGTATTGAGGGTGGCAAGGGTACAGAATGTACTCTGGGTGGGGTCTTCAATGCCCACCATCAGGAGTGGCTTGCTAGTACCACCACAGACCTGGTCGGCTCCTACTGGACTGGGACTACAGCAGGTCATGAGGGAAAAACACACTTGACCTCACTCTCACCAACCTGCCTGCCGCGGAAGCATCTGTCCTTGACAGCGTTGGTAGAAGAGACCACCGCACAGTATTGTGGAGACTAAATCCCATCTGCACATTGAAGAAACCCATTGTGGCACTACCACCGTGCCAATTGGGATAGATTTCAAACAGATCTAGCAGCCCAAGACTGGGCATCTGTGAGACGCTGTGGGCCATCAGCAGCAATCTGTAACTTCATGGCCCAGCATATCCCCCACTTTAACATTACCACCTGGCCAGCGGATCAACCCTGGTTCAATGAAGAGTGCAGGAGGGCATGCTGAGAATACCACCAGGCACCAACATGAGGTGTCCCCCTGGTGAAGCCACTATACAGGACTACTTACATGCCAAACACTCCATAAGCAGCAAGCAATAGGCAGAGCAAAGTGGTCCCACAACCAACGGATCAGATCTAAGCTCTGTTGTCCTGCCACATCCAACTGTGAATGGTTGTGGACAATCAAACAACTCACTGGAGGAGCAGGCTCCACAAGTATCCCCATACTCAATGATAGAGGAGCCCAGCACACCTGTGCAAAAGATAAGGCTGAGGCGTTTGCAACTAGCTTCAGTCAGAAGTGCTGAGTAGATGATCCAGCTCGGCCTCCTCCAGAAGTCCCCAGCATCCCAGATGTCTGTATGCAGCCAATCTGATTCACTCCATGTGATATCAAGAAAAGGCTGAAGGCACTGCATACTGTGAAGGCTACGAGCCCAGACAAAATCCCAGCAATAGTCCTGAAGACTTGTGCTCCAGAACGTGCCACACTGCTAGCCAAGCTGTTCCACTTACAGATGCCCAGTTTAGGTTCCATCAAGGCCACTCAGTTCCTGACCTCATCACCTCTTTGGTCCAAACATGGACCAAAGAGCTAAAAAACAGAGGTGAGGTGAGAGTGATAGCCCTTGGCATCAAGGCAGCATTTGACCAAGCATGGCATCAAGGTACCCCCACTAAAATACAGTCAATGGGAATTAGGGGGGAACCCTTCGCTGGTTGGAATCATACCTGACACAAAGGAAGATGGTTCTGGTGGTTGGCTGTCAATCATCTCATCCTCAGGACGTCACTTCAGGAGTTCCTCAGGGAAGGGTCCTAGGACCAACCATCTTCAGCTGCTTCATCAATGACCTTCCTTCTGTCTTAAGGTCAGAAGTGGGGATGTTCGCAGTTGACTGCACAATGTTCTGCACCATTCATGACTCCTCAGACGGTGAAGCAGTTCATACCCTAATGCAGCAGGAGCTGGACAACATCCAGGCTTGGGCTGACAAGTGGCATGTAACATTCGAGCCACACAAATGTCAGGTGTCACGTACCATAACGTTTTAGAAATAAACCGGCAGCAAGAAATTTCACACTGAGTCGGGTTTTAATGTTAAAACCACTATCTTTATTAGTATCTACAAACGTTTCTACTTATAATGTCATAACTTAACCAAGATAAACAAATGTTAAAAGTGTTATGTGTATATATGTGCGTAATATAGCTCCCAAACTAAGTTAAGCTTGGGGAAACAAAGCTCAGAGTCTTGAGATGGTAAAGTAGGAAAGTTCAGTTCATCCACGGAATAAATGGCAAGAGAGGGATATTTGTAATCCAGGATAAATGTAGATAGAAGGCAAGTACGTCGAATTCCACAGGTTCCACGACGGTAATTAATAAATATCAGTTGTCGAAGATCCTCCGTCGAGCTGTTCCAAATCCACACATGAATTACCACCAGAGTGATCTGTCACAGGGATGTCATCTTCAAAGGGGTTACCACATAACATACTCAGGCAAGGGTTAACTTCAAGTGGTCCCACAGGACATTCCTTAATCCACTCCTATGGATTATACGAAGTGACAGCCACTCATTCGACGTGCACTAGATTGACAATCAACCCACCCTTGTGGGTATAGCAGAGTTCCAAATCCCCAGCTTCGACAAGCTGGAGCTGATACCCTTTTCCAGGTTCGTCTTCATCTTCGTGTCTCTCTCTACCCCTCCCCCTCCCCTCCCCTCTCCCTCTCCCTTCCTCTCCCTCTCTCCCTCCCTCTCCCTCCCTCTCCTTGTTTTAAAGGTAAACAAGTTGCAAGTCAGTCAGTGAACAACATTGTAGTCCTGCCTCATTTAGGCGCTCTTGAAGTGACAGTCCACAGTAAACGAAACCTGTGGGTTTGTAACATAGGCAATGACCATCTCCAACAAGAGAGCCTCTAATCATTGTCCCTTGATATTCAGTGGCATCACCATCACTGAATCCCCTACTATCAACATCTTGGGGGTTACCATTGACAGGAAACTGAACTGGTCTAGCCATATAAACATCATGGCTACCAAAGCAGGTCAAAGGCTAGGAATCCTGCAGCGTGTAACTCACCTCCTGAACCCTAAAGCTTATCCACTGTCTACAAGACTCAGGACAGGAGTGAAATGGAATACTCACCACTCGCCTGAACGAGTGCAGCTCCATCAACACACAAGAAGCCTGACACCATCCAGTACAAGGCAGCCCATTTGATTGGTATCCCTTCCACAAGCATCCAATCCCTTCACCATCGACAAACAGTTGCAGCAGTGTGCAGCATCTACAAGATACACTGTAACAACACACCAAGGTTCCCAAGGCCCACAATCACTATCATCTAGAAGGACGAGAACAGCAGATATGTGGGAACACCACCACTTGGAAATCTCCCACCAAGTCACTCAACATCCTGACTTGGAAACATATCACCATTCCTTCACACAAAATAATCAGCAGGTCGGGATCGGGCAGCATCCGTGGAAATGATCAGTCAACGTTTCGGGCCGGAACCTGACCAGTCCCTATGAAGGGTTCCAGCCTGAAATTTTGCCATTCCTTCATTTCACTGTGTCAAAATCATAGAATTCCCTTCCTAACAGCACTGTGGGTGATCCTACACCCCAGGGACTGCAGCGGTTCAAGAAGGCAGCTCATTGCCAACTTCTCAAGGGTAACTAGGGATGGGCAATAAATGCTGGCTTAGGTGACGACGACCACATCATGAAAATTGGTAAAGGTGATGAGGAAGAGGATTTCTTGGAATGTATGCGGGATGGTTTTTTGAACCAACATGTCGAGGAACCAACTAGAGAGCAGGCTATTCTGGACTGGGTTTTGAGCAATGAGGAAGGGTTAATTAGCAATCTTGTCATGAGAGGCCCCTTGGGTAAGAGTGACCATAATATGGTGGAATTCTTCATTAAGATGGAGGGTGACATAGTTAATTCAGAAACAAAGGTTCTGAACTTAAAGAGGGGTAACTTTGAAGGTATGAGACGTGAATTAGCTAAGATAGACTGGCAAATGACACTTAAAGGATTGACGGTGGATATGCAATGGCAAGCATTTAAAGGTTGCATGGATGAACTACAACAATTGTTCATCCCAGTTTGGCAAAAGAATAAATCAAGGAAGGTAGTGCACCCATGGCTGACAAGAGAAATTAGGGATAGTATCAATTCCAAAGAAGAAGCATACAAATTAGCCAGAGAAAGTGGCTCATCTGAGGACTGGGAGAAATTCAGAGTCCAGCAGAGGAGGACAAAGGGCTTAATTAGGAAGGGGAAAAAAGATTATGAGAGAAAACTGGCAGGAAACATAAAAACTGACTGTAAAAGCTTTTATAGATATGTAAAAAGGAAAAGACTGGTAAAGGCAAATGTAGGTCCCCTGCAGACAGAAACAGGTGAATTGATTATGGGGAGCAAGGACATGGCAGACCAATTGAATAATTACTTTGGTTCTGTCTTCACTAAGGAGGACATAAATAATCTTCCAGAAATAGTAGGGGACAGAGGGTCCAGTGAGATGGAGGAACTGAGCGAAATACATGTTAGTAGGGAAGTGGTGTTAGGTAAATTGAAGGGATTGAAGGCAGATAAATCCCCAGGGCCAGATGGTCTGCATCCTAGAGTGCTTAAGGAAGTAGCCCAAGAAATAGTGGATGCATTAGTGATAATTTTTAAAAACTCATTAGATTCTGGACTAGTTCCTGAGGATTGGAGGGTGGCTAATGTAACCCCACTTTTTAAAAAAGGAGGGAGAAAGAAACCGGGGAATTATAGACCGGTTAGCCTAACGTCGGTGGTGGGGAAACTGCTGGAGTCAGTTATCAAAGATGTGATAACAGCACATTTGGAAAGCGGTGAAATGATCGGACAAAGTCAGCATGGATTTGTGAAAGGAAAATCATGTCTGACGAATCTCATAGAATTTTTTGAGGATGTAACTAGTAGAGTGGATAGGGGAGAACCAGTGGATGTGGTATATTTGGATTTTCAAAAGGCTTTTGACAAGGTCCCACACAGGAGATTAGTGTGCAAACTTAAAGCACATGGTATTGGGGGTAAGGTATTGATGTGGATGGAGAATTGGTTAACAGACAGGAAGCAAAGAGTGGGAATAAACGGGACCTTTTCAGAATGGCAGGCGGTGACTAGTGGGGTACCGCAAGGCTCAGTGCTGGGACCCCAGTTGTTCACAATATATATTAATGACTTGGATGAGGGAATTAAATGCAGCATCTCCAAGTTTGCGGATGACACGAAGCTGGGTGGCAGTGTTAGCTGTGAGGAGGATGCTAAGAGGATGCAGGATGACTTGGATAGGTTGGGTGAGTGGGCAAATTCATGGCAGATGCAATTTAATGTGGATAAATGTGAAGTTATCCACTTTGGTGGCAAAAATAGGAAAACAGATTATTATCTGAATGGTGGCCGATTAGGAAAAGGGGAGGTGCAACGAGACCTGGGTGTCATTATACACCAGTCATTGAAAGTGGGCATGCAGGTACAGCAGGCGGTGAAAAAGGCGAATGGTATGCTGGCATTTATAGCGAGAGGATTCGAGTACAGGAGCAGGGAGGTACTACTGCAGTTGTACAAGGCCTTGGTGAGACCACACCTGGAGTATTGTGTGCAGTTTTGGTCCCCTAATCTGAGGAAAGACATCCTTGCCATAGAGGGAGTACAAAGAAGGTTCACCAGATTGATTCCTGGGATGGCAGGACTTTCATATGAAGAAAGACTGGATGAACTGGGCTTGTACTCGTTGGAATTTAGAAGATTGAGGGGGGATCTGATTGAAACGTATAAAATCCTAAAGGGATTGGACAGGCTAGATGCAGGAAGATTGTTCCCGATGTTGGGGAAGTCCAGAACAAGGGGTCACAGTTTGAGGATAAAGGGGAAGCCTTTTAGGACAGAGATTAGGAAAAACTTCTTCACACAGAGAGTGGTGAATCTGTGGAATTCTCTGCCACAGGAAACAGTTGAGGCCAGTTCATTGGCTATATTTAAGAGGGAGTTAGATATGGCCCTTGTGGCTATGGGGATCAGGGGGTATGGAGGGAAGGCTGGGGCGGGGTTCTGAGTTGGATGATCAGCCATGATCATAATAAATGGCGGTGCAGGCTCGAAGGGCCAAATGGCCTACTCCTGCACCTATTTTCTATGTTTCTATGTTTCTAAAATGAATAAATTTTAAAAAACAACATCAGAACATCTTACAAGAGAGTGAACCCTTGCAAGGCATCAGGCCCTGATGTTGTACCTGGTAGGGCTCTGTGGGAGTGTTCAAGGACATCTTCAAACTCTCACTACTGTAGTCGAAGATTACCACCTGCTTTAAAAGGGCAAAGATCGTTCCAGTGCCCAAGAAGAGCAGAGTGAGCTGCCTCAGTGACTATTACCCAGGGGCATTCACTGTGGTGAAGTGCTTTGAGAGGTTGGTCGTGGCTAGAATCTACTCAAAGGGGAGTTGCTGGGCACAAGAGAAAGGAGAGAAAAGAGATAGAAGCAGACCTAATGGGCAGAATGACAATGTTCTGTGTCATAATCAGAGCCGTGTGGAATGATCCAAAGGCTTGAATGCTCACGTTGGGTGGGACCTTACATGCAAAGCTGTGCAGGATAAGACTTGCAAATTTCTGTCGCTACTTATTTAATAAAGAAGGCCATATGCTCTGGATACATAGTTCTAAAAACCTATAAATGGAGGTAGGAATGTAGTTCAGGAAATATGCTTGGGGTGCATTGCTGTGAATCTGAGCTCTTCTTCCCCTCCTTCCTCAAACTCCACAGGTGCACCTGCCCTGCATCCACTTCCTGTTCTTGTAAAGCAAAAGCGGCAGGTAACAAATACCTGAAAAACAGAAAATGTAGCCTAAATACTCAATATGCAATAATTAACCTTTCTTTAGAATTCACCGATTTAACTACTGTTGAAAGGTCATCAACCTTGAATCTTAACTCTCCACAGATGCTGTCTGACATGTTGAGTATTTCCATTTTCAGTCCCTGTCCTATAACTTCAGCTTCTGCTGCATACTCAGCAGGATCACCACAAGAGCTTTCATGGCAAGGAGATAACAAATGCAGAAATGACCATGTACTGTTTGTTCTGGTCAATAGTAGGAGTTTTCTGAATTAACAACAAGCCTCCAGGGTATTCTGCAGTACATTTTAAACCTAAGTGAGATTATACTACTGCAGTTAATGGAACATTCTGAGAAAGTGCTTAGTAATTAGCTGGGGATTTGTTCAAATCAGAAATACATGACCCAAATTCTCCTGGCAACTTTCTAAACAGGCATTGCACAATGAAATGCATCACTCTATGCATGCGCTAAGCATCAACAATCTGACATACATTGCAACTGAAAGTACCTGGTCCAATTTCCCAGACTTTAAGGCATTCACATAGTTGCACAGAGAAACGTAATTTTTTATTGTGTAGCACTTGAAAAATTAGGACCGTGTGTGTGCACATTTCTAATCCATAATCCTTGCAGAAATAAAACATCCAATGTAAAATTGGCACAGCCATATCCAACCAGAATGATTAGGATGGTTTTAGAATAACAGAGCAAAGCTACAACAATGCCAGAAACATTGATGTATCTGAATGTGGGATTATTTTAATAAAATAATTAGCAAATAATGACCATTCAATGATGAAAGAGAAAATGGAACATAAACTGACAAGAAATGTAAAAGGAGACTGAAGGAACTTTTAAATTAATTTTAAAAGTAAGATATTAGTGAAGATAAATGCAAAAATGAAAGAAATTATAAAGGGCAATAACAAAATGATAGGGTTTCTAAACAATACTTCTATTGGTTTCCTTTATGATAAAGAAGCTAAGATGTATCACAAATTTTGTGAAACTAAGGAACCAATTAGAGTGAGAAACTAAAAGCATTCATGTTAGTGAAAAAGAGTACTGCAAAAATTTGATGCTAATATCGGGCATTCCCTGGAATTTAATGCCCAAGGGATTTTAAAAATAATGTCTGCATAAATGTTCAATTCTGATTTTCCAGAGTTCTCCAGATTCTAGAATAGACCTCTTAGGTTGGAAGGTGGAAAAAGAGAAACAGGGGAACAATAAAGCTGATAACCAGCCATAGATGCATGGAAAATTATGGAATTAGATATTAAAGATATTGCACCAAACAATAATTTGATCTTGCAAGATCAAGAGTTTTATGAAAGGGGAAATTATTTAGCAAATCGTAAGAGTTTCAAGGGTGTAGCTAGTATGAACGTTCAAGGAGTAATAGAAAATGGAGAATATTTGTATTTCTAAATTTCTAGGCAACCACAACCCATTGCAATTTGCCCACCACCAAAGCAGGTCGACAGCAAATGCCAATTCTCTAGCCCTACACTCATCTCTAGAGCATCTGTACAGTAAAGACACCTATGTCAGACTAATGTTTATTGACTACAACTCTGCCTTCAATACTATAGTTCCAAGCAAACTCTGGATTCTGGGAGTCAATACCTCCCTCTGCAATAGGATTCTTAACTTTCTGACCTATAGACTGCTATCAATATGGATAGGCAGCAACACATCAACTGCAATTATTCTCAGTACTGATGCTGATCAAGGTTGTGTCTTCAGCCCCTAATCTACTTTATTCCTGGTACACTCATGACAGTGTGGCCAGATTCTTCTCTAACTACATCATCAAGTTTGCAGATACCACCACAGCAGGCCATATCTCAAATAATGATGAGTCAAAGTACAAGAAGGAGATAGCTGACTAACAGTGTCATGGCAACAACCTTTCCTTCAATGTCAGCAAAACAAAATAGCTGCTCTTTGATTTCAGAAGGCAGATGGAGCATACGCTCCTTTCTACATCAATAGCATTGAGGTTGAAAGGGTTTAGAGTTTCATGTTCCTAGGGGTGAACATCAGCAATACCCTGTCCAGTTCTAATCATAAAGATGCCACAGCCAGGAAAGCTCACCAATGCCTCCACTTCTCCTGGAAGCTAAAGAAACTTGCAAGTCCCTGTCGCTCCCGACCATTATTTTTATTGATGAACCACAGAAAACTTCTATCTGGATGCATACAGCTTGGTATAGTAACTATTCTTCATGTGACCGCTAGACAATGCAGGGAGTTGTGGACACAGCTCAGAACATCACAGAAACCAGCTTCCCCTCTATGGACTTTGTCATACTTCTCACTGCCTAGTAAAGCAGCCAGCGTGATCAGACCCCACCTAACTCAAGCATTCCCTCTTCTCACTTTTTCCACTGGGCAGAAGATACAAAACCCTGAAAGCATGTTCCATCGGGCTCGAGAACAGCTTCTACCCTGCTGTTAGAATTCTACTGAATGGTTCCCTAGTATGTAAAAATGGACTCTTGACCTCACAGTCTCCTCCTTATGATCTTGCTCTTCATTGTTTGCCTCCAACCTGATGGCATGAACATCGACTTCTCTAACTTCCACTGATGCCCCACCTCCCCCTCGTACCCCATCTGTTACTTATTTTTATACACACTTGCTTTCTCTCACTCTCCTTTTTCTCCCTCTGTCCCTCTGAATATACCCCTTGCCCATCCTCTGGGTCCCCCTCCCCACCCTTGTCTTTCTTCCCGGACCTCCTGTCCCATGATCCTCTCGTATCCCTTTTGCCTATCACCTGTTCAGCTCTTGGCTCCATCCCTCCCCCTCCTGTCTTCTCCTATCATTTTGGATCTCCCCCTCCCCCTCCAACTTTCAAATCCCTTACTCACTCTTCCTTCAGTTAGTCCTGACGAAGGGTCTCAGCCTGAAACATCGACTGCACCTCTTCCTAGAGACGCTGCCTGGCCTGCTGCGTTCACAAGCAACTTTTATGTGTGTTGCTTGAATTTCCAGCATCTTCAGAATTCCTGTTGATTGCACTTCTCAGTTGCCAGCCAGAAGAGTCCAGTGTGATATAACCTTGTTTATTATCTACTGAATTCCTAGCAAACTTCTAGACACAGCATAATGTTTCTTCTTAATTTGGTTCTACCTCCAATTTTTAAAATTGTAGTTAGGAAAACCACAGAATTGTAAATCAATTCAACAAATAAAACTTGGACTAGCATACCATTTTATTTAAAAAGCTGGACTACATAATGATATTATACCCACAGCTGATGCTAATATTCCTTTCCTTGATCCCACATAAACAATTTTCACCTAAGAAAATCACAAGCTTCTAAGGATATTTCCATGTAAATCTGACTCTATTTGCAAACAAATTCTATCCTACAAATCACTGCAATAGGAGAAAGTGAATTAAATCAGCTTTATGTAGTGCAATAAAGTTGTCAAAAATGCAAATGAAGTTCGTAACTTCTGATGTTTATAGGATTTGCAGGTCATGATATTCCACAAATGTGGAGGAAATCATTTAATAATGTTTTATTCATGTTATTAACACTGTTCCAATTTTCTTCACTATTCTTTAGGAATGACATATGTTACTAATCTTCAGTATGTGATTAATAGTATGTAATACTATTCCTGTAATTGTGTAGGCGCCGCTAATGGTCTGTAAAAATTATGTGGAATGATCTAACTTTGAGATGATATTTTGTAAAAATACTGTGTGCTTATAATCCTTGTGTGTCTGTATGGAATACCAAATAAAAACACATTAATGCTAGAATAAGGTTGCTCATTGAAAACTAATTTTTTTGGCTTCACTCGAATGCATTTTCAGATGTACAGTTTCCTACTTCAAAGTTCAAAGCAAATATGTTATCGAAGTACATATAGGTCACCATATACAACCCTGGGATTCATTTTCTTGCAGGCATTCACAGTAAATACAAGAAATGCAATAGAATCAAAGGCCACACTGAATAAGACAAAGAATCAATGTGCAAAAAAACAAACTAGGCAAATATAAAAAGAAAAAAATAAATAATATAAATAAATAAGCATTAAATATCGAGAACACGAGATGAAGCGTCCTTGAAAGTTAGTCCATATATTGTGGGGACAGTTTCGTGACGGGGTGTGTAAAAATATCCCCTTTGGTTCAGGAGCCTGATCGTTAAGAGATACAGTGGCTGCTGAGGCTCCTGTACCCTCTTCCTGATGGCAGTAATGAGAAGAGAGGATGACCTGGATGGTGGTGGTCTTGATGATGGATGCTGTTCTCCTGCAACAGCACTCCTTGTAGGTGTGCTCAATGGTGTGGGGTGACATTACCCTTTCTGCACTGGGCTGTATCCATTGCTTTTTATGGTCTATTCTGTTCAGGGTCGTTGGTGTTCCTATACCAGGCCGTGATACAACCAGTCAATGTACTCGTCACCACACATCAATAGAAACACACTCAAAATGCTGGAGGAACACAGCAGGTCAGGCAGCATCCATGGAAAAGCGTAAACAGACAATGTTTCAGGCCAAGACCCTTCTTCAGGACTGGGAAGGAAAGGGGAAGGTGCCAGAATAAAAAGGTGGGGAGAGGGGAAAGAGGCAAGCTGAAAGAGGCAATAGATGAAGCCAGGTGGGTGGGAAAGGTCAAGGGCTAGAGAGGAAGGAATCTGACTGGAGAGGAGAGTGGACCATAGGAGGAAGGAAGGGGTGGGGACCCAGGGGGAAGTAATAGGCAGGTGGGAAGTAAAAGGTCAGAGTGGGGAATGCAGGAAGGGGGTGGGATTTTGTTCACTGGAAGGAGGAGTCGATATTCATGTCATGAGATTGGAGGTTACCCAGAGGGTGGTCTCATCTTAGAACAAGAGGAGGCCATGGATCGACAGGAATGAGAAAGGGAATCCAAATTAAAATGTTTGGCCATCAGGAAGTCCCACTTGTGGCATGGTGTGGAGGTGCTTTACTAACCCATCCCCCAGTTTACGACTGGGTCTCACCAATATAGAGGAGGCTGCGTCGGGAGCACCGGACACAATAGACAATCCCAGCAGATTCGCAGGGGAAGTGTTGCCTCACTAGGAATGACTGTTTGAGGCCCTGAATGGAGGTGAGGGAGGAGGTGTAATGGCAGGTGTAGCACTTAGGCTGCTTGCAGGGGTAAGCGCCGGCTGGGAGATTAGTGGAGAGGGATGAATGGACAAGGGTATCGCAGAGGGAGCGAGCCCTTTGGAAAGCAGAGGGGGGATGTAAAGGTATCTTTATGGTAGGATCTCTTTTGAGAGGGCAGAAGATGTGGAGGATAATATGTTGGATGCAGAGGCTGATGGGGTGTTGGATACAGAGGGACAGATAAGGACAAGAGGGACTCCATCACTATAGTGGTGGCAGGAGGATGAAGTGAGTGCAGATCTATGGGAAATGCAGGAGATCCAGGGAGAGGGAGGGAAACCCCATTCTTTAAAGAAGGATAATATCTCTGATGTCCTGGAATGGAAAGCTGTGTCCTGGGAACAGATGCGGCAGAGCGAAGAAACTGAGAAAAGGGAATAGCATTCTTACAGGAGGTAGTGTGGGAAGAGGTATAGTTGAGATAACTATGGGAATCAGTAGGCTTATAAATAGGTTTCAATAGGTACATTTGATGTCAGAGAAATGTACATATACAATATACATTCTGAAATTCTTTTTCTTCGCTAACATCCATGAAAACAGAGCAGTGCCCCATAGCATAAATGACAATTAAATGCTAAAACCCCAAAGCCCCCCCCAAGCTCCCCCTCCCGCACACAAGCAGCAGCAAGGCAATGACACCACCACCCCCCGCCGACCCCACCAGCAAAAAGCATCAGCACTCTCCACCGAGCACTCAAGCATGCAGCAAAACGTCAATAAAGGCACAGACTTGCGGTACCCCAAAGAATACTCATTCACCTGGTAATTCGACATACCACAGGCTTTCTCTCTCTCCCTAATAAGGGGAAAAGAGGTGTCCCCGTTTCACAGTGAGAAGGAAGACATAACAAACAACTGGCTGATTTACGATGTTAAAAGTCTGTTGTGTTGCTTTTTCCAAGCTCTGCACCCAGAGAGTCAGCACCAGAAAGGTGTAGCTCTACGGACACACAGCCCCCGGCAATTAATCTGCTGCTGCCAATGTTCCGTGTTCTCCTGCGACACTTCAGTCAGGGGCACCGACCTAGAATCAGCTCGCCTCCACAGCCACGAAAATCTGGCACCCTGAAGGCACACTCCCCTTCCAGGTCATGCCCTTAGAATATAAAAAAATGGCTGGTCCTGAGGCCCTGAGAATGGGCCCCATTCTCGCAAGGAACTGAAGTCAGAGCGTAACTCCAGGTCAAGGTCTTCAAAAGAACCTTGAAAAGGAAAAAAAGAGATATCAAGGATAGAAATACAGCTGTTTCCGAAGATGCAAACAAAGGAGTCGTTGTTTAGCGCCATCATAACTTCACTCCATCCCTCCGAATAGACGTCAGTTGGTAGTTTGCCCTCAGAGAGATCAATAAAAGGGAGGGAGGTGTCAGAAATGGACCAAGTGAATTTAAGGGCAGGGTAGAAGTTAAAGATAAAGTTGATAAATTTGACGAGCTCAGCATGGGTGCATGAAGCAGCACCAATGCAGTCGTCAGTGTAGCAGAGGAGGAGTTGGGGAGTAAAACCAGAGATGGCTTCAAACATAGACTGTTCGACACAGCCGATGAAGGGGCAGGCATAGCTGGGGCCCATGCACGTGCCCATGGGCGCCCCTCAAGTTTGGAGAAAGTGGCAGGAGCTGATGGAAAAATTGTTCAGAGTGAGGACCAGTTCTGCCAGACAGAGGAGGGTGGTGGTGGAGGGAGTATTGGTTGGTTCTTTTGTCAGGAAGGAAGTGGAGAGCTTTGAGGCCTTCCTGATGGTGGATAGATGTGTATAGGGACTGAACATCCAGACTGAAGATGAAGCAGTCAGATCCAGGGAATGGAAAATTACTGAGGAGATTGAGGGCATGAGAAGTGTCGCGGATGTGGATGGGATGGGATTGATCTAAGGGGGATAGAATTGAATCAAGGTATGAGGACACGAGCTCACTCGGGCAGAAGCAGTCAGAAACAGTAAGCCTACCTGGAAATCTGGTTTATGGAACTTGGTAGGGGATAGAAATGAGCAGTGCAGGATAAGGGAACTATGAGTTTGGTGGCAGTGGCTGGGAGTTCTCCAGAGTGGGTGAGGTCAGTGATGGTGTCGGAAGCTGTTTCCTGATGGTGTGGAATTGGGTCCTCCCTGAGGGGAGGTGTCTGATAGTAGTCACTTGGCTGTAGCAAGGTAGAGGTCAGTGCACCACACTACAACAGCACATCTATGCATCTATAGATGTACACATCTGGAGATTTTTGTCAAAGTTTTATATAATGTGCCAAATCTTCACAAACCTCTAAGAAAGTAAAGGCGCTGCTGTGCTTTCTTTATAATAACACTTACATGCTGGACCCAGGATAGATCTTTGAAATGATAATACCGAGGAATTTAAAGAGGCTGACCCTCTCTACCTCTGATCTTCTGCTGAGAATTATCTCATGGACCTCTGGCTTTCATCTCCTTGGTTTTTCTGACATTGAGTGAGAGGTTGTTGTTGTGGCACCACTCAGCCTCCTATATGCAGATTTGTCACCACCTTTGATTCGGTCAATGACACTGGTGTCAGCAAATTTAAATATCATTCGAACTGTGTTTCACTTCACAGTCATCAGTATAAAGCAAGTAGAGCAGGGGACCAAGCACATAGCCTGATGTTGCAATTGTGCTGATGGAGATTGTGGAGGAGATGTTGTTGCCAATCCGAACTAATTGGAGACTGCAAGTGAGTAAATCGAGAATCCAATTGCATAATGAAGTATTGAGGCCAAGATCTTGAAGCTTATTGATTATTTTTGAGTGGATGATGGCATTGAATGCCGTGTTGTAGTGGATAAAGAGCATCCTGATGTATGCACCTTTGTTGTCAGGATATTCCAGAGTTGAGTGAAGTGCCAATGAAATGGCATCTGCTTTTCACCTGTTGTGACAGTAGGCAAATTGGTGTGGATCCAAGTCACTTCTCAGGCAGGAGTTGATATGTTTCATCACCAACCTCTCAAAGCACTCCATGACAGTGGATGTAAGAGTTACTGGACAATAGTCACTGAGGCAGATTACCACGGATGCTTTCTGTAGATTCACCCTCATAAAGCATGCTCTTACAATGGCCTGGGAGACTGAAATCATGAAGGCGCCTCCATGTTTTGATGGTAAAAGTGAACATAAAAGGCATTGACCTAATCTGGGAGCAAAGCCTAGTTGTTAACTGTGTTGCTAGTTTTCACTTTGTAGGAGATAGTAGCATTCAAGCCCTGCTACAGCTGTCGAGCACCTTTCAACGATTCAAGTTTGGTCTGGAAGTTTTGCCACTTTGTACATGAAGATACATATATATTCCTTTGCTGCTCATCTTCAGTCTAGATACTCTGTATGCTTAATTATTCCCATGGCATTTTTGAAGCAGGATTCCTGTTTAGAAAATGTTACTACCCAATGATGTTCCTGCTGAGAAATCAGTCAGTTGTGTAAAATGGTAGACAGATAGAGTCCACTATAATTTTATCTTAAACCATAGTTTTGCAGAATTTCTCAAGTGGATTGTTCATTTATTTTTATGTGAAAAACCCCATTCTCAATGCAAACTCAAACCAATATAAAATTATATTTAGAAGGCTACGGTGGATTCAATTTTTTTTTCCCTGTGGCTATGCTGATAAAATTCTTCGGCTGTTTTCAGCAAAATAATGAAATTCAATGTGTTTTGTTGAAAGCATTGTCATGGTGTGGCAAAAGTATTTCATGGAGTCAGGGTCATACAGCAGAGAAGCAGACCCTTCAGCCCATCCAGATCACTACAAACCCATTTGCACTAAATCCTCTTACCAGCACTTGTTCCACAGCTGTCTATTTTTAGCTAAACTACAGTAGATACTTCTTAAATTTTGAGAGAGTCTCTGCCTCCTTCAGCCTCTCAGGCAATGCTTTCCAAAGTCCAGCTGTGTGAAAAATTCTTCCTTGCATCCCGATATTACTCTTTATCTTAAGTCGCCACTCTTTATTTTTAGACATCTGTGCTACAAAGCATACTGCTGTCTAACTGATCTATGCTCCTCATGATTTTTCCAATTGGCAGCCTTCTCCACTCAAAAGAAAATGTCCATTTAGATTGCACAGAATTTACCCTTCTGTCTCGCCAATGTGTGATAGATGCCAAGGGACGGAAGCCACATTGTCACACACCTTTTGGTTTTGCCCATTACTGACTGGATTTTGGTCCAAAATATTCGACTGATCTTAAAGGCCTATAAAAGATCCTTCCCCTTGGAAGCTGGTCTCGCTATATTTGGCTGCTCGCAATCTACTAGTTGTTTCCCTACAGCCATACAACAGTCTCTGATGCTGGGGATGATTGTTGCCAAAAGACTTATCTTGATGGAATGGAAATCACCTTCTCCCCCTTCCTTTCAGGGATGGATGGCTGATATGATCTCAGTCATACAGATGGAGAAACTTAGGTTCTTGAGAACCAATTCAATTAAAAAATTTTCAGCTCTCTGGGATCCATTTCTTGCCTACCTGGACAAGGCCGGGGGTGGATGAGCAATTTCCCCCCCAGCTGATTTCTCACGGCCCTCATTTGAGATTTAATGTTTAGTATTTTTGAGCACTTTGTACAATAGGCATCCCTCTAGTGTTATGTCTTTTTTTTGCTTATTTCTTTTTTATACATGTCTGAGCTGGTATGTTTTTGTTGCTCTCATTGTTTTTTTTTGAAATTTCTGAAAATAAAGTATTTAAAAAAAAGAAAACGTCCATTGTATTCACTCTTTGCTGATATTGAAACATTCCATCCCAAGCAGTCTGTTGAGTGTCCTCGGCATCCTTTTCAGAGCAACCTGTCCTTTTTATACAGTGACAATTAAAACTGCACAAATATTCCAGAATTCTCTTACCAAAGTTTCATAAAGTCATAGCACAATTTTTCTGCTCTAATATTCTATGCCCCTACTGATAAATAGTGGCATACTAAGCCTTCTTTACCACCCTAAATATCTGTGCAGCCACTTCCAGGGATATTTGAACTTGCACACCAAGGTCCCTCTGTTCCTCAACACTTCCAAGGATCCTAACATTCTTTATGTATGCTCTACACTTATTTAACTTCCCAAACTATATCACTTCATACTCATCAAGATCAAATTCCACTTGCCATCAGTTCTGCCCAATTTACTTACTGATCAAGATCCTTCTGTAGACTGAGACTCTCACTATCCATAAAACCACTAATTGTGGTGACATCTGTAGATTTACAAATCATACCTCCTAAATTAACATCCAAGTCATTCAAGTATAGTGATAAAAAGGAAAATGAATTGTAATGGGAGCAAAGAGCAAAAGCACTTTGCTGCTGGCCATAGAGAAAAGAAGCAATGTAAATAACATGACTGGGTACATTTGCAATCAGTAGACAATGATAAGGTAAAAATAATGCTTGCAATAGACATATCCATACACAGTGAGAAAGTGAATGACATGTACAGGACAATAGAACACCTTATCAAAATGCAGTTAATTGTAGACTAAACATCAAAGAGGAAGTGCAGCTGAAGAACCTTGGAATATTGAGACCTCACAAGTAGGACTATAATCACACATTCTTGACAAATTTGCCAATAGTTTCCTATACTTTCAACTGCAGCTACTAGCTACTTCTGAAAACGAAAGTTGTTATATGTACAAAACTGAAAGAACTGAGGGTGTAGTGGAATGGCAAAAACTGTTATGGATGCTGAAAAAATCTCAAGGTTATCAAACATTAGTTACTTGGCTATGGATTTAAATAATGCTCAATATGTCCAAAAATGTAAAGACTGAATTCAAAGTTCAAAGCTCAAATTATGTTTATCATCAAGGTACATACATGTAGCCATATATAACCCTGAGAGTCACTTATTTGCAGTCATTCACAGTAACATAATGGAATTAATGAAAGTAACACAAACAAAATGCTGGTGGAACTCAGCAGGGCAGGCAGCAACTATGGAAAAAGGTACAGCTGACGTTGCCCTGCCGAAGGGTTTCGGCCCCAAACATCAACTGTACTTTTTTCCATAGATGCTGCCTGGACTCCTGAGTTCCTCCAGCATTTTGTTTGTGTTGCTCGGATTTCTAGCATCTTCAGATTTTGTCTTGTTTGAGAATCAATGAAAGACTACACTTAACATGGTGAACAAACAAACCAATGTGAAAAAGACAACAAACTGTGCAAATACAAAAATTTTAAAAATAGTAAGGAAATAAGCAGTAAATATTGAGAACATGAGATGTAAAGTCCTTGAAAGTGAGTCCATAGGTTGTTGGAACAGTTCACTGATGGGGCACATATTGAGTGAAGTTATTCTCTGGGTCAAGAGCTGAGGTCAATAATCAGCTCTTTGGTCTTGCTGAGATTGTGAGAAGTTGTTGTTGTGGTGGCACCTAGCTAAATTTTCAATCTTCCTCCTATATGCTGATTACGTTTGATTCAGCCAATGACAGTGGTGTCATCAGCAAATTTAAATGTGGTATTGAAGCTGTGCTTAGCCTCACAGTCATAAGTACAAAGCAAGCGGAAAAGAGGGCTAATCACATAGCTTTGTGGTGTACCTGTGCTGATGGATATCATGGAGGAGATGTTATTGCCAATCCGAACAGACTGGGGTCTGCAAGTGAAGAATTTGAAGATCCATTTGCACAAGAAGATATTGAGGCCTAAGTATTGAAGCTTACCGATTAGTTTTTAGGGGATGATAGCATTGAGTGTCAAGCTCCAGTCAATGAATAGCATCCTGATATATGCATCTTCATCATTCAGATGTTCCAGGGTTGAGTGAAGAGCCAATGAAATGGCACCTGCTGTTGACCTGTTGTGATGGTAGGCAAATTGGATGCAAGATGCTTCTTTGGTGAGAGTTGATATATTTCCTCATCAATTTCTCAAAGCACTACATCACAGTCGATGTAAGTGCTACTGGATGATGGTCATTGATGCAGATTACCACATTTTTCTTAGGCACTGGAGTAACTGAGCCCACTTTATCAACTGCTATGATTATCATTTATTGATAAAGCACAAAGGTTCAATATCTTTTGTCCTTGGAGGCAAACAGTAACAATCAGCAGAAATCCAAATAGCTTCCACCCATATTTTGGTACAGACTTAGAACTCAACGTTTCACAGACAGCTTCTTCCCCTCCACCATCAAATTTCTGAATGGACAATGAATCCATGTACACTGCCTCACTATTTTTTCCCTTTTTGCTCTGTTTTTGCACTACTTAATTTATATATATTATAGTTTTTTTATTATTATGCATTGCAATGTACAGCTGCCACAAAACAACAAATTTCACAACATATGCCTGTGATATTAATCATGATTCTGATTCTGAACATATTGGCATACACCAATTCTAAGCTTCTATTGTAATAGATAGTTTACTTACAGTAGAAAATACACCGTGGTGCAATAAGGATGGGAGTGGATAAATAAAATGAGAATATGGAACTGTGGGTCAGTATCCATCAATGTCATTTAATTTCCCTTCTGTAACCTCCATAAGATCGTTGTTAAAGCACATTGTGCAATCAATCAAATCAACCTTTATTAAGCAACATACTGTAGATGAGCTTTGATCAAATGTTAAAGATAATTATATTGCTTGTATTCCATACCTAAATCTATAGTTTGGTCCAAAATAAGGGTGCAATATTTAACAAGAAATTGACATGTGAAAATGTTGCTTCTACGTTGACACCATAAGGTTGAGAGCTCCAATATCTTGGACCAGGAAGTAGAACCATCAATAAATTGCAACCTAAGAAGAAGAAAACAGACTAGGTTGATATGATGAGACCATTCTTGGGTTAGCCAAAATCAGGAATAGAATGTGAACAAATGTATTGTGAGCATAGAAAGAAAATGAATACTTTTCCCTTGAAACTCACGTTGATAAAAATCAAGATGCTCATAAGCACAATAAAACCAAGATGTATATATACATGAAGAAACATCCCACGTTGTCCACTGCTTTTATGCTATGCCTGGCTCCATGATGACCCACTCTTTTCACAACTACCATATAAAAACCACATCGCTATTGAAAGAATACTATTCGTCATTAATCATATGCAACAATAAATAAATAAATTCATGTAAAACCATCAGAGAAAGCTGTAAGACTGACATTGCAGTGCCTTCTCAACCATAAGGTAAGCTGCAGATGTAGTTGTCATTGTACTGCGGGGAGCATTCTAACCCGTTGCATCACTGTCTGGTATGGAGGCACCAATGCGCAGCATCAGAGGGGTGTAGGCTCAGCAAACTTGATCATGGGCATTAGACTCCTCACCATTAAGGACATCTTCTAAAGATGATGCCTCAAAAAGGCAGCATCCATCATGAAGGACCATCACCATCCAGGACATGCTCTCTTCTCTTCACTACCGTCTGAAGGAGGTACAGGATGCACACTCAGTGTTTTAGGAATAGTTTCTTACCCTCCGCCATCAGATTTCTGAACAGTCCGTGAATGTATGAATACTACCTCACTATAAGGCTATCTTTTTGTATTATTTATTTATTTTTAATACATTCTTATTAGTAATATGTTCTTCTTAGAGTAAATGTATGCGTTGCACTGTACTGCTGCCTTAAGACAACAAATTTCATGACATATGTTGGTGATAATAAACCTGATTCTGATTCTAAAGTACTTTCTAAATTTGCAAAATGTTAAATATAAAATAAATGTCACCAGATGAAATTCAGCTTTACAGGCTCAATTTACTTTCATTAGAAATCTAACCTCCAATATATCATATTAATGTATATAATGTTACATTTTCAGTTCCAGTCTTAAATTAGTTCACCCTGCAGTTAAAAGTTACATTTGCAGTTAAATATTACATTTAAAAGATCATAAACATGAGTAAGCCTGCAGATGTTGGAAATCCAAAGCAACACACACACAACACTAGAGGAACTCAGCAGGTCAGGCAGCATCTGTGGAAAGAATAAACAGTCAGTGTTTCATGCCAAGTCCTGAAGAAAGGACTCAGCCTGAAACATCAACTTTTTATTCTTTTCCATAGATGATGCTGAGCTACTGAGTTCCTTTTAAAGATCATGCCTATCCTTGACTGAGGAAGTGAAACACAGACAGGAAAATAATCCAAACTGAGGAGAAGCTGACTTAGTTACCAATTTAATGAAATTTGATTTTAATTAGTTATAGGAAAGACAATGGCGAATCAATATTATTGAAACAGAAATGTCAGAGGATATTAATAATCTTCCTCACAATGATGCCAAACCAAAAATGTAAGTTGGATGCAAAAGCTTACAGGCAAAATGAAGGGAAATTATAATCTTCAAGAAGTTTCATAGAAGTTAGACTTTAGTGCAACATTCAGCAAGGCCAGGTTTTGATTAAGGTTTATATTAAAAACTTGATCAGGTTTGATGTGAGCTAAATTTTGTTCCCAAATCTCCTCCTATTATAAGGCAACTTATTTTTAGACCATAAGATATAGGAACAGAATTCAGCCATTTGACCCATTGGGTCTGTTCCATCATTTTATTATGACTGATCCAATTTTCCTTTCGGTCCCAGACTCCTTTGCTTTCCTGTCTTACAAATTCTGCCACACATCCCAATTTGCATTATTACTGGTGTTTATTGACATACATTAGTTTCAACTTCATCCTTGCATTTCAAGCGCTGGCTTTGTAAACCTCTCTAAGCCTTTCAGAGCTCTACATTCATCAGAAATAGGAGTAGCAGGAAACCTAGTCCACAATTCATCAAGATCATTGCCAATATTGCATCTCAGTGCCACTTTACTGAACCACCTGCATATCCATTGATTTCCTTAATGCCCAGGAATCTATTGAGCTCTGTTTTAATTGAACATAATGAATGAGCTTCCATGGCTGTTAAAGAGTAAGGAATTCCAAAGGTTCATCACCTTTCTCAGTCTTAAAAGGCCTACCCCCTTATTCTCAAACAGTGCTCCTAGACTCCTCGTTCAGGGAGGACTCCTCTTTGCATATGCCTCTTTAAGAGCTTTGTAAATTTAAACAAGATCTTTTCTCGTCCTTCTGAACTCTAGAAAATATGGTTCTAATCTACCAAATCTACTTTATTGTCATATGGCAAACCTACCATTCATTCGATTCTTGCCTTATGAACATTAAATTATTGTCATCCCTTTAATTAGTGCCTGGTCTTCCATGTATCTAGAACCTAAGATCAAAGATTTCCTCTCTACTTCACTGTCCTCCATTAAGACATAAATCTTGTCTGGCTCAGCATCAATTATGACTAATGTTTTCCTGAAAAGTATATTGGAATATTTTGTTATGTTGGAGATATATGCAGTAGAAATGCAGTAGAAATAAATTTAATTGTCCGCTGTATACCTGATGGCATGTACATTGACTTCTCTAACTTCCGTTAATGTCCCACCTCCCCCTTCGTACACCATCCATTATTTATTTATTATTATTAATTTTTTTCTCTCTCTCCTTTTTTTCCCTCTGTCCCTCTCACTATACACCTTACCCATCCTCTGGGCATCCCCCATCCCCCTTTCTTTCTCCCTAGGCCTCCCATCCCATGATCCTCTCATATCCTTTTTGCCAATCAACTTTCCAGCTCTTAGCTCCATCCCTCCCACTCCTGTCTTCTCCTATCATTTCAGATCTCCCCCTCCCCCTCCCACTTTCAAATCTCTTACTATCTCTTCTTTCAGTTAGTCCTGACAAAGGGTTTCGGCCCGAAATGTCGACTGTACCTCTTCCTATAGATGCTGCCTGGCCTGCTGCATTCACCAGCAATTTTTGTGTGTGTTGCTTGATGTTAAGTTATCAGTCAGAACTGAATCAATCATTTTGTCATTGAATCATTTCATACTTTTCATTCTTGGTGGATGGTGCTCTATATGATGTATGAAGTGGACTGCCTCTAGTTTTTTTTCCACTGTAGCAAGAGAAATAATCACAATGCATAAACCTAACAGAAAATAGTTTTGAAAGTTATGAAATGCAGTTGTTCGCAATAATCTTCTTCTTTTTACATCGTTCACATTTAGGGCAGTAATGAAGGTCCTCCATCTCTGGCGACACTCACGGCTTCCTTCATTGTGTCAGTAGCTTCCTCTTGGTTTACTGTCAGTCATGCAAGTCCCAGGTGGAGACTCTAAAATACCGTTGCACGCACATGTAGAAGGATTCTTCATTGCTGTTTCTGTAATAGTGTTGGCTGACTAGTCAAGGTTGTTAACCCTGAGCTGAACCCCCCAACCTGGAGGATTGCAATAATCCATCTGCAAATAAATCAAAAAATCTATAGGACAAACCTTGATGATTTATGGCAAAAACATCTTTGTAGGAGCCATGCATCTGTTCTCTATCTGCTTTGTACTCTGTATTGTGCACTTATTATGTCACATGAGTAAATGCAAAGGGAATAAGTTACGTATTCTTGCTTATTTTGTGGCAGCTTGTAGTTTGGGACTTGCAGAGGTTGTATCTTTTGCTGACTGCTTAATATCACTGAATAAAGTTAGCTTACACTTGGATCCACTTAAGTTAGTCACCTCAAATTTGTATGGTTGCTAATTGATGATAAAGGATCAAATGCAAGATTTGACTTTTGGAGCAATCATTGGAGCTGGGGACGCATCATGCAAGTATAACAACTCTGTAGCAGTCACAGGCAAATTGTTCTGGTTTAGATTTGCCCCTACAATCTTACTGACAAAGTAAATACAAATACTGTAAATATAACAAAAATATAAGGAAATGAACATAACATGAGAACATAAGTAGGAACAACGGATTATTTGGCCCTCCATGTACCCTCCTCCATTCAATATCAGGACTGAATTCTACCTTACCTCCAAAATCCCTGATTCCCATTGACATCCAGAAAGCTGTTCACCTCTGCTTTTACAAAATTCAGGGATTGACCCTTCACTGCTCTCCAGGTTATACAATTCTATCGATTTCTTATCTGATGAATGAATAAATATTTCTTCAGTCCTTAACAACTTATTGAAAGACTGTGGCTCCTGGTTGCAGATCGCTACTATATTTAACCAGTAAGAATCTTGTAAGTTTCAATGAGATCTCCTCTCATTTGTCCAAATTCTAAAGAATCGAGGCCAAGTCTACTCAACCTCCCCTCTTTCAGCAAAGCTACCATCCTTTGAACCAATCTAGTCAATCTTAGCTGCATTCCTCTATCACTGCATTCTTAATGATTCTTTTTCTGGGCCTCTGCAAGGATCAGTGCTTATCACCACCTATTCAAAATATATGTCAATGATATAGACAAGAAAACTAGATGCAACACTTCAAAGAGAAGTAAAGATTCTGGAATACTCAGATCAGGTTACATTTCTAAAAAGCTGAATTACTTTTGGTGACATTCATTTTATACCTAAAATGATTAATAATGTGTTTCTTGCCTTGAAAGGTTGTATGACATTAGTTTATAATTCTGGAAAATACCTGAAATTAAGCATTAAGGAACACTTACAGATGAGAGACAAGAAAAGGTGGTAATGGTGTTGGTGCTTATATTATTCCTTACACTTTACTATAAAATAGTAATGCAAGCATTTAGGAAAAATTACGTTGGTTTCATTGTGAGTGATTTTAAGTACAAAGTTGAGTTTTAATGGTTGAACAGCACTTTGATGAGATCTTATCAGTAGTTTATTGTGCAGTCTTGACCACCTTATCTGAAGAAGGTCCAACAATAATTTACTAGGCTGATCCTAGGGATGACTGGATTGACAAATAAGGAGCGATTGCATTGATTAGTCAATATTCATTAGAATTTAAAAGAATGAGAGGGTTTCTCATAGTCACCTATAAAAATCTAATAGGACAATATACAGTAAATTAGATCCAGGGAGGATGGTTTCAACATTTGGGGTGTCCCAAAACAGGGATCACAGGTTCAGCATATGAGATATGCTATTTAGAAATATGTTCAGGATAATCTCTTCACCACATGGTGGTGAACCTATCACATTCTCTATAACAGAGAGCAATGGAGGCCAAACCATTAAATGTGTTTGTAAATGAGGTAAGTATACAGCATGTCTTAGCAGTAAAAGAAAAGAAAATATTTCACGTTTTGTATACTTTTTCTAGCTGCGTCCAATTCCAGCGGCGCAGTAACAAAGGCTATATGTGCAGGAACATTTCAGTTACTGCACGGTTGAGGAAACAGTGAGTAAGACTTAGTAAGATCATTTAAAGAAATACATTTGATAAGACCATAATACACAGGAGCAGAATTAGGCTGCCCTTTGAGTCTGTTCTGCCCTTGATCGAGGCTGATTTAATTTCGCTCTCAATTCGATTTTCCTGCTTTCTCCCCATAACCTTTGACTCCTTTACTAATCAAGAACCTATCAACTTCTACTTTAAATAAATCCAATGACCTGGCCTCCACAGTCATCTGTGGCAATGAACTTCACAGATTCACCACCATCTGGCTAAAGAAACTCCTCACATCTCTGTTCAAAAGGGACCTCCTTGTATTCTGAGGCTGTGCCCTCTGGTCCTGGGTTCTTCCAATATTGGAAACATGCTCCCCAAGTCCACTCTATTAGGCCCTACTATATTCAGTAGGTTTCAATGAGATTCCCCAGTATTCTTCTAAACACCAGCAAGCACAGAACCAAAGCCATCAAATGCTTCTCATACATTACATGGGGTGGCACTGTAGTGTAGCAGTTAGTGTGATGCCATTAAAGCTTGGGGTGTCGGAGTTTGGAGTTTAATTTCGGCATCCTCTATAAGAGGTTTGTACATTCTTTACATGAGTGCATGATTTTCCTCCAGGTGCTCCAGTTTCCTCCCATGGTCCAAAGACGTACTGGTTAGTTGGTTAACTGGTCATTGTAAATTGTCCTGTGATTAGGCCAGGGTTAAGTAGGTGGGCTGTGGGTGGTGCAGCTCATTGGGCTGGAAGGGCCTGTTCCACTCTGTATCTCTCAATAAAAATAAATAAAATAAATTTAAAGTAAAAATTTCCACAATCATTCATGTAAACCTCCTCTGAACCCTCTCCAATGCCAGCCCATCCTTTCTTACATATGAGGCCCCACACTACTCACAACAGTCCTATAGTAGTCTGACCAATGCCTTATGAAGCCTCTGCATTACTTTCTTGCTTTTATATTCTCGTCTTCTCAAATAACTTTGAACATTCCAGATGCCTTCCTTAATACGGACTCAACATGCAAGGAAATTCTGCACTTGGACTTCCAACTCCCTTTGAACATCTGATTTCTGAATTCATTCCTGATTTAGAAAATAGTCTACATCTTTATTCCTTCTACCAAAGTGCATGAACGTATTCTTCTCCATGCTGTATTACATCTGCCACTTCTTTGCCCATTCTCCTAATCTGTTCCAGTCCCTCTGCAGACTTCCAGCTTCCTCAACACTACCTGCCCCTCCAACTATCTTTGTATCATGCACAATCTCGGCCACAAAGCTATTAATTCTGTCATCCAGCTCATTAACATATAATGTGAAAGGTAGCACACCCAACACCAATCCCTGCAGACCACCAACAGACATAGGCAGCCACCCAGAAAAAGCCCCCTTTATTCCCAATTTTTGCCTTCTGTCAGTCAGGGCCAGTTTACGATGGCGCTGGCAAAGCACAGACTACTTTCCGGTAGCAAACAAACTACTAACTACTTTATTAATTATACTTTTGTGGTAAATGATCACTGCAATCAATGTAAGTTCCCTTTTGCAGTTGAGCTTTTGAACTACTTGGCATTTTTGTGGGATGAAGTCTCAAAGTGCAGTGCCGTCTGTATGGGCCAAATGGAGGGGGTGGGGCCTGGGCACAAGATCGGCGAATGAGCTTGGCCATTGCTAGAGCAGACTTGGAGGTGATTCGATGCAGCAGAAACAAGGTGAGAAGATTGGGGCCCGGGAGCAAGGAAGGACACAAGGTTTGATTAAGCACGGGCCAAATTGGAAAGGTCAGGTTCAGGCTGAGTCAAGGTGGTGGGGCCTGGGCCCAGGAGCGAGGGATGACCCTAAGCTTGGACGATTTAAGTGCTGGGCAAGATTGAGAAGGTCAGGATGTCAGGGCCGAAGGCGAGGGACTTTCTGGTTCAGCTCACTGCTCTCTGAAGTTTACACTTCTCTGCACTGAACTGAGGCTGTGGCCTGCAACTAATGAGCTCCTGATTTGACTGCAGTGTGAACTCACTTTCATCAACTTCAGTTCTGAATGTTATTTGCTTACTTTTACTACTTCCACAATTTGCTTTACCTCTCGGTTTTTTTGCACTACCTTACTTTCCCTTTTCTGTTTATGATTTATAATTTAAATTTTTAATAATTACTATCAATTTGTACTCTAGGGAGCATGAAGAGCAGAATCAAGTATCGCTGTGATGATTGTATGCTCTAGTATCAATTGTTTAGCAACAATAAAGTATAAAGTATTTGACTGTCTTTTTTTTAATGAGTTCCTTTGGGTTTCTCTGTTTTGTGGCTGCCTGTAAGGAGATAGAACTTAAGGTTATATATAGCATACACATTTTAATAATAAATGCACTTTGTACTTTAGCAGCCAACCTCTAAACTTGCTTGTATCTTTCCTGTAATACGATAGGCTCCTATCTTGTACAACAGCCTCATGTAAGGCATCTTATCAAAGGCTTTCTGAAAATTCAGGTAAAAAATGTCCACTAACTCTCCTTTGTATATCCTCACCTGCAGACACACTGTCTTGTCCCTGGCCACAAACCAAATTTGAAGTGGTCAATCTAATGGGTGTAACTGCCTCCTGAAATACAGTGCCCATGTAACTCCCCTGTCCCAGATACATTGTAGTGTTTGAGGCAGATTCTGTGTCACCAACTTTTTGCCCAAGTTCCTCAAGCAACCAACACTTGCTGCAGATGTGATCACCACGAACCACAATGGGGTCCACCAGTTCTCACATCATTCAGCCCCAACTCATCACCTTATCCTGCATCCCTACTTAACTTGATGATTGTAATTTGGTGTTTTTATTTTAGAAATATATTATAAGTTCTTACCTTTTACTCACCAGTTCCTCCTCACTGAAGCCTCTCAAGTCAAAGCCTCAGATTCCTACTCCTACCCAGGTCCACTTGCATATGGATGTTCCTCTTTACCCTGCCTTCCTTTAGTTGTCTAAGTTGCCGTACACTTAGCCAATTACAGACTTTTTAAAAAAGCTGCTCAGGCTGCTACTGCAACTGGAGAAAAGCAAGCTCCCAAGTGTAAAAAGCAACTTTTTAAAAGCTACCAGCTCCTCTCCTCTGCTTATCTGGCTGCTGCAACTGAAGAAACGTGGATAACTTCTTTGATAGTCAACTCATCCACAATCTTCAGTTCTTCTGTTCATAAAACTGGAGAAAGTAATCTCCCAATTGACACTGTTCAATCTACTTCTGATAGCTTTAAGCCCTGCCTTTTAAATGACCTGATTTATTCTAACACTATTCCCCAGGCTCAAATTCTGTCTTTAACCAATCTGGGTTTGACACCCTCCAGTGTCTACTTATTTCTGATTGAATTGGTTGATTTTGATAATAACCACCCAGTGGAAAAAAAAGCTCATTTTTCTTGTGAAACTAATAAGTTGACAAATGGGTTGAAGCTTGTCTATCATTGCAATACTAGCAAAAACCTATAAATAGCTTTCAAAAGTCTTGAACATTTACGGAATTTATTTAAAAGTGTCCACTAAAGGAACATATATATTGTGAATCATTTTAACAGTAACTGCATATAATGTTTTGAAAAATTCAAGCTTTTGTTAAAGTTTGACACATCAACACTTAATACACTTATTAGGGTAACAAATGGTAACAAAAGTTGCAGGTTCATGAATTTAAATCAGCAGTAAATGGAACACAGTCATAAAGATAATCCAAGGAAATTTTGTGTTAACAGGCTAACTAAAAAAAGTTGATATTAGCAGTCTCGCTTTACTGGAAATGGAAGTTAAAATGAAATGTATTTTGAGATTCAACAGTCCAGACAGCATTTATTGATAGGAAATTGGAATTTACAGTTGAAGTCAGAAGTT
Organism: Mobula hypostoma; assembly: GCF_963921235.1. Lineage (NCBI taxonomy): Eukaryota > Metazoa > Chordata > Chondrichthyes > Myliobatiformes > Myliobatidae > Mobula > Mobula hypostoma. The sequence goes on from NC_086112.1 coordinate 55,858,481, forward strand.
TACATACACCTTAGCCAAATACATTTAAACTCAGTTTTTCACAATTCCTGACATTTAATCCTAGAAAACATTCCCTGTCTTAGGTCAGTTAGGATCACTGCTTTTTTTTAAGAATGTGAAATGTCAGAATAATAGTAGAGAGAATGATTTATTTCAGCTTTTATTTCTTTCATCACATTCCCAGTGGGTTAGAAGTTTACATACACTTTGTAGTATTTGGTAGCGTTGTCTTTAAATTGTTTAACTTGGGTCAAACATTTTGGGTTGCCTTCCACAAGCTTCTCACAATAAGTTGCTGGAATTTTGTTCCATTCCTCCAGACAGAACTGGTGTAACTGAGTCAGGTCTGTAGGCCTCCTTGCTCGCACACGCTTTTTCAGTTCTGCCCACAAATTTTCTATCGGTTTGAGGTCAGGGCTTTGTGATGGCCACTCCAATACCTTGACTTTGTTGTCCTTAAGCAATTTTGCCACAACTTTGGAGGTATGCTTGGGGTCATTGTCCATTTGGAAGACCCATTTACGACCGAGCTTTAACTTCCTGGCTGATGTCTTGAGATGTTGCTTCAATATATCTGCATAATTTTCCTTCCTCATGATGCCATCTATTTTGTGAAGTGTACCAGTCCCTCCTGCAGCAAAGCACCCCCACAACATGATGCTGCCACCCCCATGCTTCACGGTTGGGACGGTGTTCTTCGGTTTGCAAGCCTCACCCTTTTTCCTCCAAACATAACAATGGTCATTATGGCCAAAACAGTTCGATTTTTGTTTCCTCAGATCAGAGTACATTTCTCCAAAAAGTAAGATCTTTGTCCCCATGTGCATTTGAAAACTGTAGTCTGGCTTTTTTATGGCGGTTTTGGAGCAGTGGCTTCTTCCTTGCTGAACAGCCTTTCAGGTTATGTTGACATAGGACTCGTTTTACTGTGGATATAGATACTGTTTCCTCCAGCATCTTCACAAGGCCCTTTGCTGTTGTTCTGGGATTGATTTGCACTTTTCACGCCAAAGTACATTCATCTCTGGGAGACAGAATGCGTCTCCTTCCTGAGCGGTATGACGGCTGCGTAGTCCCATGGTGTTTATACTTGCGTACTATTGTTTGTACAGATGAACATGGTACCTTCAGGCATTTGGAAATTGCTCCCAAGGATGAACCAGACTTGCGGAGGTCCACAATTTTTTTTTCTGAGGTCTTGGCTGATTTCTTTTGATTTTGTTTGTAAACTTCTGACCCACTGGAATTGTGATATAGTCAATTAAAAGTGAAATAATTTGTCTGTAAACAATTGTTAGAAAAATTACTCATGTCATGCACGAAGTAGATGTCCTCAATGTCTTGCCAAAACTACAGTTTGCTAATATGAAATCTGTGGAGTGGTTAAACGATGAGTTTTAATGACTTCAACCTAAGTGTATGTAAACTTCTGACTTCAACTGTATATTTCAATTTTATAATGAAAGGTTACTATGTAGATTCCACAGTATCTGCTCATTTTTTCTTATATTTTATATCAAGTTTCCCACATGGTCTCTGTGGGTACTTATGGTCTGTTCAAACCTCCTCCTACTCTATTGCATTCAACATCACTGTATCCAATTAATCCTTTCTCTGTTGTGTGTTTACCAGATTTTCCCATAAATATATCAGTGAATAAGTGGTAATCATTTTAGCTTCTGCGAATAATAGTAAATTCCGCATTCCTACGACTATTGGGCTCAGTAGATTTCATCTGATTTTTTAACGTTAAGCTTATTGAAGGCCATCTTATAATTATGAACTCTAGCTTTTGACCACTAGAGTTTCTCCAATTGGTCTTTTATTAGCTTAAAGACTTCGATCATGTTAACTTCCACCACCACCCTCCCCTTCAATTTTCTTTTTTCTAGAATTTAAACATTAGCCTTGTAAATCATTTCCCTGATCTTTTACCAATTTTTATATCTATTCATAAAGATCAGAATTTAAGCTTCTGCAATTTTTTCTTCCATTTACTGTAAATTTTCCTGTAACTTAGTGTGTTCAAGTACTTATCTTGCTTATTTAAAAACAAAATCCCTATAAAAACCTCATTACATAATATCTCTAATAGAAGGGGCTCCCAAGCTTTGCTATGCTATGGACCCCTGCCATTAACTGAAGAGTCTGTGGACCCCCAGGTTAGGAACCCCAGTGCCACAGTGATGAATGTTGTTTAATGTTCCGCTTAGTTTTAAAATTGTTAAATGGTGTAGTGAAAGGTTAGGCAAAACTGATTACCTGCTCCAGTCATACCACCAAATCGTAGCTCAGTATACAGGAAATATAGTGTAAGGCAACATGCTGAATGAAATGGTCTCTTCTGATGATCAACATACACTGTAATTGAGAAGCTGAGCAGGTCAGGCAGCATCTGTGGAAAAGATCGGTCGACGTTTCGGGCCGGAACCCTTCGTCAGGACTGTAGGGCGAAGAGGCAGAGGCCCTATAAAGAAGGTGGGGGGAGGGTGGGAAGGAGAAGACTGGTAGGTTCCAGGTGAAAAACCAGTAAGGGGAAAGATAAAGGGGGGGGGGGAAGGGAAGCAGGGAGTGATAGGCAGGAAAGGTGAAGAAGGAATAGGGGAAAACACAATGGGTAGTAGAAGGAGGCGGAACCATGAGGGAGGTGATAGGCAGCTGGGGGAGGGGGCAGAGTGACATAGGGATAGGGGAAGGGAGGGGGAGGGAATTACCGGAAGTTGGAGAAGTCAATGTTCATGCCATCAGGTTGGAGGCTACCCAGATGGAATATAAAGTGTTGTTCCTCCAACCTGAGTGTGGCTTCATCTTTACAGTAGAGGAGACCGTGGATAGACATATCAGAATGGGAATGGGATGTGGAATTAAAATGCGTGGCCACTGGGAGATCCTGCTTTCTCTGGCAGACAGAGCGTAGGTGTTCAGCAAAACGATCTCCCAGTCTGCGTCAGGTCTTGCCAATTGTTGTTTCTCCAACCTGAGTGTGGATTCATCTTTACAGTAGAGGAGGCCATGGATCTGTTATTTATTTATATACACACATTCTTTCTCTCTCTCTCTCCTTCTTCTCCCTCTGTCCCTCTGACTATACCCCTTGCCCATCCTCTGGGCTTTCCCCCCTCCCCCCTTTCCTTCTCCCTGGGCCTCCTGTCCCATGATCCTCTCATATCCCTTTTGCCAATCACCTGTCCAGCTCTTGGCTCCATCCCTCCCCCTCCCATCTTCTCCTATCATTTTGGATCTCCCCTTCCCCCTCCCACTTTCAAATCTCTTACTCTCCTACTAGCTCTTCCTTCATTTAGTCCTGACGAAGGAACTCGGCCCGAAATGTCGACTGTACCTCTTCCTAGCGATGCTGCCTGGCCTGCTGCGTTCACCAGCAACTTTGATGTGTGTTGCTTGTTATAACCCCAATTAGCCTAGTTGAGTTTCTGCGCATGCTGTTTGGGCTGAAAAATGCGGTACAAACTTTCCAGTGACCGATGCACTCTGTGTTAAAAGACTTAGGTTTTCTTTTTGTTTACCTAGACAACATACTTGTCACAGGCGCATCTATAACCGACACATCACATCTCCACACACTTTTCAAGTGCTTAAGCCAACACGGGCTGTTTATTAACCCTGCTAAATGCCACTCTGGGTTGTTTAGTATTGACTTTCTTGGCCACAGCATCTCTGAGGAACATGTGACACCCCAGCCATCAAAAGTCACCGCTATTATGGACTTTCCACTGCCCCGCACTACCGAAGCTCTGCAAGAGTTTTTAGGTATGGTGAATTTCTATCATTGTTTCATTCCGCGAGCTGCTAAACTTATGCTCCTCTTGTGTAGTGCCCCTAATCGCATGCTTGAGTGGTCTGGCCATCCGCCATTTTTGTTTTCTGCTGGAGGGTCTCCCATTCGTTGACCACAAACCTCTCGTGCATGTGATGGCCAAAGCAGCAGACCCTTGGTCTGCATGGCAGCAACACCACCTGGCCCACATTTCAGATTCACGACTGATATACAACACATAAAAGGGAAAAAGAATGCTGTAACTGATTGCCTGTCACGCACTACTGAAAATGCCATACATATTGGGGTTGACTATGCTGACTAAGCTACTGACCCAGAGGTCCAGGCTTACAGGGCAGTAGTCACAGACCCATGGTTAGCTGACATCAAGTTTGGAGGCGCAGGACTTTCTGTCCTGTGAGATGTCTCAACTGCTCATCCTCACCCAACAGTACTGGCAAACAGGAGGCATACTGTTTTTAGCTCCATTCATAGCCCCTCACATCCAGGCAAGAAGGCAAGAAATTGTGATGTTTATGTAACACAGCCTTAAGAAGGATGAGCGAGACTGGAGTGCAGCCTGTGTTGTGTGTCAGCAAGCGAAAATTTACTGTCACACTCGGGCACCTTTCGAGTGCCTGAGCAACGGTTTGACCACTTGAATGTGGACCTGGTTAGTCCTCTCTCCCCCCACCCTGCTCTTGCAGGTTTCACACATCTCCTTGCCATGGTGGAAGCTAGAGGTCGTCTCTCTAGCATCAACAATGGCTGCGGACATGGCAAGGGTGTTCATCAACACCTGTGTTGCTCGGTTTGGCATCCCATCTGATATTTTCCCAGACCATGGACCGAATTCATGTCAAACCTCTGGTCTTCAAAGGCCTAGAGTTTTGGTGTTAAACTGCATTGCGCCAGTGCGTGTCACCCACATTTCAATGGCCTGTGCGAGTGGTTTCACCATTCCATAAAGGCTGTTCGGAGGGCCTCCCCAACGGATGAGTGTTGGCACCATCATCTCACGTAGGTTCTGTTGTGGCTCAGAATGGCTCCAAAAGAGGACCTGCAGTCCTCCACAGCTGAGTTGGTGTACGGGCAGCCGCTATGGGGGCCGGGTGATTTTATTCCTGATGCCACGACTGCCTGGTCAGCACTTCAACAGCATTCTGCCCTCCTCAGTAGTCTCAATTCTCTTACACCTATTCCTACCCCCCCCCCATCATGGTGTACAGCAGCCTTGGGTTCCAGTTGACCTACATTCCACCTGGTTTGTTTTTGTCCACCATGATGCAAATCCACACCCCTTTAAGCCCCTTTACAATGGCCCGTTACTTGTTTTGAAATGGGGTAAAAAGACCTTTTTTTGCGGATAGGAAGGGTAAACCTGAAGGTATTTCTGCTGGTTCCACTATCATAACCTGCCTCATCACGACATGACCATGTAGGTGTCAGCACAGCCCTGGATGAGCCCAAACCACTTGCTGTTACTCCAACCTAGGCAAATAGGACCCAAGTTAAGAGGTTCATATGAGCTCCAGACAGACTCACAATGCCGGTTTTGGTGAGTTCTGGAGGGGGCGGGCAGGGGTAGGCCTGTGTAGGGTAATGTAATGGGTGACGGTGACACATATTGTTCATAAAAGAAAGTATCTACATAATTCACAAACACTGTTATTGAGTTGTTGTGATCACTTTAAGAGACAGTATCTGATGTAATGATAACAGTGTAAGTTGATTGCTTTTGGTTTATCCTTAATAGAAGTAAAGTACTGCGGCTTTTGTTAAGCACATTTACAAGTGAAATACATTTCTTTGCCAAAATGTCAAGAATACTTGGACATAAGGGTAATAGTGGACAGGATTTCAGGATAGGTGGAAGCTAATCTAGCAAGGAGAGCAACAGCCACACATACAGTAAAAACTCTGATCAAGGACTATATTTCCAGATGGCAATTGCCATTTCACATTGACTCTGACCAAGGAACACATTTCAATGGAAGTGTTTGTCAGGAATTATGTCCACTAATGAACATTGAATGGTCTTTTCATTGTCCACTTCACCGAGAGACAAGACAAGCCGAACAAATGAACAGAACTGTCAAACAATGACTAAGTATCATAAGGAAGGTGGGCCATGGCTTACACTCGTCCTATGATCTTGTGTAGCATCAGAGCAACCTCAAACAAGAAAACAAAACCAAGTAGGTTTTGAGGTAGTAACAGGACTTCCTATGTTACTGTCGGGAGCCCTCAATCTCAGAGAGGTTGATATACATAATATGCAGACAGTTTAGTTATCTATTGTGTGAAATTAAGTCAAATTGTCCAGCCTTCTCAACAGGTTTCTGCCACTTGGAATGATTCAACAGAAGGAGGACACACCCTGATTTCTGGTGCGTGGGTCCTGATTAGAAAAACACATTAGGACCCACTGGAAGCTCGATAGGTCCTTATCAAGTGTTGTTATTACCATCTCGGTGGTGAAAGTAGAAGGTAAAAGTTAAGTGGATACACACCAGGCATTGCAAGTGAGGTAAAGTGGTACCTAATGTGGACAACTAGCGCTGTGCTAGTAAACTCTTGCTCACAGTGCCAACATTGCTGAGCTACAGTGAGCAAGTCACTAACCAGCCAGAAGACTTCAAGCAAGTCAACAACTACTGGATATTATGAAGTTTATTCTAAGATTATTTCTTGTTGTTATATTTTTGCCTATTTTCCCTACTCGTAATGTGCCAGTTCAGATGACTCATAATGTACACTTGAAAGTATCACATGAATTTTCTAATGCTGTTAACAACTATACCTATTGGGTATTTGAATATATTCCACACACATCAAAATAGTCACCAATGTTAGGCATTTCTGCAAGTCCAGAGAAACATGCACCCCCTTTATTAAACATCCCAGCAATGGCAATGTTGACATTGTGCCTATGATTCATTAAGCTCAAGAGACAAATATACAATGATCATGCCCCCCACATATCACCTTAAACTGGAACATTTATTTAAATATAATCAGTATAACTTAAGGAATATCATATCTGACACTATTCATGTCCTGAGTCTAGAAGTAAATGAGACATTTCAGAAGGAGATCATTTTACATCAATTTTATTCCCATTTTATGATGTTGCAAAGAGTGCAAGAGAGATTAAAAATATTGCCACAGCCTTAGAAAGAGCAAGCAATGATACTGCTGAAGCCTTGGGAAAAGTAACATATAGAAATGGTCACCATACATAAGATGGTTCTTCTAAATCGCATGGCATGATATCTCCTCTTAGCATTTAAAGGGGAACATGTGCGGTTATGGGCAATGAGTGTCACACCTACATACCTGATGAGTCTTAAGACATAACTAAATTGGCTGATCATATTCATAAAGAAGTAGCTGAAATACATCAATCTGATGAATGGGATTTCTTTCATTAGATTCATTTAAGTCTTGGAAGCTGGGGATTCTCAATATTACAAGTCATACTATCCTTACTAATATGCCTATCATAATTTACATTTTTTTACTTGTTTAAAGGTGATCAGTAATAGAATAGTTCAAAGTCGCTTAAGTGTGCCTATTAATCTGCCTAACCATGACATAATCTTATGAATGTATTGAAGAATATATACCTTTGATAATTCATGACCTAAGTAGTTATTGATTATTTTATACTTAATGTAGGTACCACAAGTTTTCTTGCCTCTGAATTTTCAGATGTAATGATTCTAAACATATGATTTAGAATCAAAGGGGAGGTTGTTGGATCTGACTGTTTAATTCTTGCATTGGACTGTTTAGTTGTTACTATCTTTGCAGTTTAACAATTAATTGTTTGTATTTTAAATAGTTTTTATATGCATATAATAGTTTAATATGCCTTTAGTGACTGTACAAAGTATAATTCTGGGAAGCTCTGGAAGTTTCTTTGTTCTGCATTTCTTGAGAATGTGCCTTCTCATTGGTTAACTTGGTACTGCAGTACTGAACATCTAATTTCTAATTGTTTAATTTGCTGTGTCTGTGCACAACTACATGTTAATTAAGTAAAAGCACTCACATTGCAGCAAGAACGAGAAAGAACAATGCACATGTGCAGACAACAGATCAATACATAGTGCTAAGGGGGGGCAGGGTCATTGTTTTAAAAGAAATACGTAGATCCATATATTACACTTCCTCCTCTTTTAGATAAATGCAACATAGAACTGTAAATGTAAAAAACATTCAATTTCCCTTTCAAAAATAAAACATGTTCAAAATAAATATGCTTTCACAATAACAGTCCATAACTAACTTCACAGTTCTAAAGGTTCAGTCTTTTGGGTGGCGCTCTGTTTCTTTCAGGGTAGTGCCTCTAGACCACATCTTGTCAACAATAACATTTTGATCACACCTCTGGACCTACGGAGTGGCATCAGGCTTGGTAGGTGTCTTGTCTAGGACAACGCTCTTGGATTCCGGTGTCATGTTACTGTCAATGACATCATCACTGAGAGGTGACTGTAATGTGTCCATCTTGTTGGATGTATTTGACTCAGGTGTGTTCCTCAGTTGAGCTTCCAGTATCTGGTCCACATGATGTCTATGTCTGATCTCCAACATCCACTGCGTACATCAGCAGTCCAGTTCTTGTAGCTATCTTACCGGGTGTCCACTTGTCTTCTCAGTAATCATGCGCAAGGACGTCCCGTCCAATCCCAAAGCTCCTTGCTGCTTCACTTGACAACTAGCTGAATTGTTTATTCTGCACTTCCCTCCGGAGATCTGGTTTCAGGAGGTCTATGTGAAATCTCAGATTCCAGTTCATGAACAGCATTGCAGCTGTTTGATTTGTCATCACATGAACAGAGTTCCGATGCACAAAAAGGAAGCTGTCCACCATATGGTGTAGAGAAATGTCCTCCTTGTCCATCACTTCAATGAACTTCTTGAAAGTTTGGATAAACCTTTCAGCTAACCCATTTGTTGCTGGGTGGTGAGGCACTGACTTGAAATGTCTGATGCCATTTTTCTTCATGAACAGTCTGAATTCTTCTGACATGTATTGTGGTCTGTTGTCACTCACAATTTGTTCTGGTAAGCCACTTCTTGCGAAGATAGTTCTCAGAGCAGAGAGTCTTTGTTGAGGTGATTGACTTCATTGGTATAACCTCTGTCCACTTTGAATGAGCATACACAGCAATCAAAAACATGGAGTCCATGAATGGCCCCACAAAGTCAATATGGACTCTTTTCCATGGTAACGAGGGCCATTCCCACAGGTGTAATGGTGCCTGTGGGGTGGGGGGGTGCATTTTGAACTTTTTGGCACCCCGAACAGTTTGTGGCCAAGTCTTCAATCTGTTTATCTATTCCCGGCCACCATATGTAACTCGCGGTGGGACTCTTCATCTTGACGGTACCCAGGTGTCCTTCATGCAGATTGTCTAACACTCTGGTGCACAGTTTAGAGGGAACCACAACACAAGATTCGCACATCAGTGTTCCTTGACGTACCGGCAGTTGGTCTCATCTCACTGAGAACTCTGGAGACATAGAGTTACCATAAGCTGGCCATCCTTGCATGGTGATTTCATAGACTTTTACAATGTCAAGTCATTACTTGTTTCCCTTTGATTTTCGGAATTTGTTATCGGCAACTGGTCTACCAATGCGGTGTGGAACACTTCTACTGGGTCACAGTATGAAGACTTTTCTTCTTCAGTGGAAGATGTGACAAGATATCAGCAATGCTGTGTTGTTTGGTGCCCTTGAACTCTATATCATAAGAGAGGGCTTCTAGGAATAGTGCCCATTGTTGTAACTGGATAGCAGTCATCACTGGAATCTCTTCCTGGGATTGAAAGTGGACACAAGGGGCTGGTGGTCTGTCACTAGTGTAAACTTTTGTCTGTAGAGGTAGTGGTGGAACTTCTTTATTCCCCATACTAGACTAAGGGTCTCTCAGTTGATCTGTGCATAGTTGCATTCTATGTTTGTTAGTGATCTTGAAGCAAATGCAAACGGGCATTCAGCTCCATCTTTTATAATGTGTGACAAAACGGCTTTAAAGCCATAAGGGTACACAACACACACCAGTCTGATGGGCAGAGATGGGTCATAATGGGTGAGCAGTTCAACAGATTTTATTAGCCTCTTTGTTTCCATGAATGCTTTTTCACATCATTCTGATCATTCCCACTTTGCTCCTGTCTGCAACAGTGCAGTCAATTGGTGCATAACTGTAACAATGTTTGGGAGAAACTGGTGGTACAACAGTAGTTTACAAGGCCCAAGTATGACCTGAGTTGTGACACATTTTCCGGTTTGGTGTCTGTAGCACTGCTTCAATCTTCTCTTGTGACTTATGTAGGCCATGCTTGTCAATGACATGTCCACAATAAGAGATTCAATTCTTGAAAAACTCACATTTCTCTTTCTTTGCATGCAGACTATACTCATTTAGCCTGGTAAGCACTTTAGCAAAGTTCTGGAGGTGCTATTCATCACTCCTGCCAGTCATGATGATGTCATCAAGGTAACATTGTGTTCCTGGGATATCTTGGGGCACCTGGTCCATTGCTCTTTGTCAAATTGCTGGAGCTGAGGTGATGCCAAAGATGAGACAATTATACTGGAACTGCCCCTTGTGAGTGTTGATTGTGAGGAAATTCCTGCTTGACTCCTCAATCTCTATTTGCAGATAGGCTTGTGACAAGTCAATCTTTGAAAACCTCTCCCCGCCTGCCAAAGATGCAAATGTCTTCTGTTCATGGCAGGGGATACTGCACAGTACGCAGCACCGGGTTGATGCTCACCTTGAAATCCCCACATATGCAAACGGTTCCAGCCTTCCTTTTCTTGATCTCTGGGCCAATCTCTCCACTCAACCTTGGAGAGAATTCCAAACAACTCCAAGCTCTGTAGTTCTGCATCCACTTTAGGACATAGTGCATAAGCATCAGATGTGCTTTATGAAATCTTGCTGTTGCTGTTTCATCCAGTTCGCTTCTGGCCTTCATGCCTTTGAGTTTACCAATACCCTTCTCAAACACTTTCTTATTAGCATTAGGCAGCTGTGACAGTCTCTGGTTAGTGCCACTATTTAGGCTGCAGTTGCCTGTTGATGCCAGATTGAGAGCTTTGATTGAGTGCCAGTCTAGCCGGATTTTTCTCAACCATTCACGTCTGAAAAGTGCTAGCCCTCCACTTTTCAATACATAATGGTCTAATTGTTGTGTTTGGCCTCGGTACATCACATTTACTTTCAGTTTGTCTTTAGGAGACACTTCTTTGCCTGTATAGGTCTTTAACATCACTGAGGTCTTCTCTAATGGTATCTTAGAAAACAGCCTGATGTAGTCAGCTTGTGGAATTATAGACAAAGCTGACCCTGTATCCATCTCCATTTTCAGTTTTACACCAGACACATCTATTGTGATCCAGGTGATCCTGTGATCTGCTTCAGTAACACTGTGCAGTTCCAGGCATGACAGTTTACCTTTGCCAGACTCTATGTTGTCTGATTCTGCTTTACATTTGGTAACTTTATGCATTTGCTTAGTTTTGTGTTTGAGACTTTTCACTTGGTTGAGCTTTTTGTCTGCTTTGTTCACTCACTGTATGTGACCTAGTCTGTGAAACTTTCTGCAGACTTTTTCTTTGAACCAACAGTTACTTGCACGATTGGAGGATATGCCACATCGATAAAGCTTTTATTTTTTTTGCACCATTCCAGGACATTTTGTGTATGTCCCATTCGAGTCTCTTTTTCTGTAGTTCTGCTGCATCCTTTGTTGTATTCTCTAATGATATTGCAATGGTCAATACCCATTCTAAGGTTAGGTCTTTTTCTGCTAGTAGTCTTGTTTGAGTGCTTTGACTATGCATGCCACATACAAGCCTGTCCCTTAATGCATCAGAGAGTCCACCTCTAAAGTCACACTGGAAAGTTTGAACAGTTCTGCAATGTATTCAGAAAGGCTTTTATCTTTTGACTAGTTCCTCTTGTACCCAAATCTAAGTCTCTCAGCTATTAATGGTAGTTTAGGACTCAAGTGATTCCGTAAACTTGTAACAGTTTCGTCCAACATCTTGCTTGCTGGCTTTTCAGGGGATGCTAGGTTACATAAGAGTTTACGTCCTTGTGCCCATTAAGCTAAGAAGTGTAAGGGCGTTCATTTGCTCTTCCATGTTGTTCACGTTACAATACAGTTCTACCCTTTCGATATACGACTCCTGGCCTTCATTAGTGCTACCAAATTCATCAACATTCTCGACTGAAGCCATTGCCATGTCATTTTCACTTTAAATTCAGAGCGTCTTTCACTGTTATTCATGGGTCCTTCTGCTTTCTTGTGCTGCTTAGCTCTTGCTGTTTCGTCCCGTAACTGTCGGTGCAGTTTGTGATATTTTCTGGCATTCAAGTTTGTATTTGTCGCCACTGAAGATGGCTTTAAGCACACAGGAAATGGCTTTAACTGGTGTACTCACATTGCAGTGACAGCAAGAGAGAACAATACGTATACAGACGACAGCGCCTGCGCAGATCACAGATCAATACGTAGTGCTAAGGGGAGGGAGATTGCTCTAAAAAAATAGATCCATACATTACATAATTCTTATCTATAAATCTGAACGTAATTTTTCCTTTCCTCTGTGGTATACAATAGCTGTTCTGTGCTTGGCTCCATTTTTGTTTCTTTGTCTCTTTCTTCAACTAGTAGGGAACTGGAGCTGCAGCTCGATGACCTTCATCTGGTCAGGGAGAGTGAGGAGTTGATAGAGAGGAGTTACAGGCAGGTGGTCACACCAGGGCCACGGGAGGCAGACAAGTGGGTCACGGTTAAGAGGGGGAAGGGGAAGAGTCAGGTAATAGAGAGTACCCCGGTGGCTGTGCCCCTTGACAATAGGTACTCCTGTTTGGGTACTGTTGGGGGGGACAGCTTGCCTGGGGGAAGCGACAGTGGCCATGCCTCCAGCACAGTCCAGCCCGGTAGCTCAGGAGGGTAGGGAAAGGAAGAGGAGGGCAGTTGTAATAGGGGACTCGATAGTAAGGGGGTCAGATAGGCGATTCTGTGGACGCAGTCCAGAGACCCAGATGGTACGTTGCCTCCCTGGTACCAGGGTCCGGGATATTTCTGATCGCGTCCAAGATATCCTGAAGTGGGAGGGTGAGGAGCCAGAGGTCGTGGTACATATAGGTACCAATGACATAGGTAGGAAAAGGGAAGAGGTCCTGAAAGGAGAATATAGGGAGTTAGGAAGGGAGTTGAGAAAAAGGACGCAAGGGTAGTAATCTCGGGATTACTGCCTGTGCCACGTAACAGTGAGAGTAGGAATGCAATGAGGTGGAGGATAAATGCGTGGCTGAGGGATTGGAGCAGGGGGCAGGGATAAAAGTTTTTGGATCATTGGGACCTCTTTTGGCGCAGGTGTGACCTGTACAAAAAGGATGGGTTACACTTGAATCCTAGCGAGACCAATATCCTGGCGGGGAGATTTGCGAGAGCTACTGAGGTGACTTTAAACTAGAATGGTTGGGGGGTGGGAATCAAATTAAAGAGACTAGGACAGAGGAGGTTAGTTCACAACAGGGGGATAGGAACAAGTGCAAAGAGACAGAGGGGTGTAAAATGAGGGTAGAAGCAAAAAGTGGTAAAGTGAAAAGTAAAAGTGGCAGGCCGGCAAATTCAGGGCAAAAATCAAAAAGGGCCATTTTTCAACATAATTGTATAAGGGCTAAGAGTGTTGTAAAAGCGAGCCTGAAGGCTTTGTGTGTCAATGCAAGGAGCATTCGTAACAAGGTGGATGAATTAAAAGTGCAGATTGTTATTAATGAATATGATATAGTTGGGATCACAGAGACATGGCTCCAGGGTGACCAGGGATGGGAGCTCAACGTTCAGGGATATTCAATATTCAGGAGGGATAGACATGAAAGAAAAGGAGGTGGGGTAGCATTGCTGGTTAGAGAGGAGATTAACGCAATAGAAAGGAGGGACATTAGCCTGGAGGATGTGGAATCGATATGGGTAGAGCTGCATAACACTAAGGGGCAGAAAACGCTGGTGGGAGTTGTGTACAGGCCACCTAACAGTAGTAGTGAGGTTGGGGATGGTATTAAACAGGAAATTAGAAATGCGTGCAATAAGGGAACAGCAGTTATAATGGGTGACTTCAATCTACATATAGATTGGGTGAACCAAATTGCTAAGGGTGCTGAGGAAGAGGATTTCTTGGAATGTATGCAGGATGGTTTTTTGAACCAACATGTCGAAGAACCAACTAGAGAGCAGACTATTCTAGCTGGGTATTGAGCAATGAGGAAGGGTTAATTAGCAAACTTGTCATGAGAGGCCCCTTGAGTAAGAGTGATGACAATATGGTGGAATTCTTCATTAAGATGGAGAGTGACATAATTGATTCAGAAACAAAGGTTCTGAACTTAAAGAAGGGTAACTTTGAAGGTATGAGACGTGAATTAGCTAAGATAGACTGGCAAATGACACTTAAAGGGTTGACGGTGGATATGCAATGGCAAGCATTTAAAGATTGCATGGATGAACGACAACAATTGTTCATCCCAGTTTGGCAAAAGAATAAATCAGGGAAGGTAGTGCACCCATGGCTGACAAGGGAAATTAGGGATAGTATCAATTCCAAAGAAGAAGCATACAAATTAGCCAGAAAAAGTGGCTCACCTGAGGACTGGGAGAAATTCAGAGTCCAGCAGAGGAGGACAAAGGGCTTAATTAGGAAAGGGAAAAAAAGATTATGAGAGAAAACTGGCAGGGAACATAAAAACTGACTGTAAAAGCTTTTATAGATATGTGAAAAGAAAAAGATTGGTTAAGACAAATGTAGGTCCCCTACAGACAGAAACAGGTGAATTGATTATGGGGAGCAAGGACATGGCAGACCAATTGAATAACTACTTTGGTTCTGCCTTCACTAAGGAGGACATAAGTAATCTTTCGGAAATAGTAGAGGACAGAGGGTCCAGTGAGATGGAGGAACTGAGGGAAATACATGTTAGTAGGGAAGTGGTGTTAGGTAAATTGAAGGGATTAAAGGCAGGTAGGTCCCCAGGGCCGATGGTCTGCATCCCAGAGTGCTTAAGGAAGTAGCCCAAGAAATAGTGGATGCATTAGTGATAATTTTTAAAAACTCGTTAGATTCTGGACTAGTTCCTGAGGGTTGGAGGGTGGCTAATGTAACCCCACTTTTTAAAAAAGGAGGGAGAGAGAATCCGAGGAATTATAGACCGGTTAGCCTGACATCGGTGGTGGGGAAAATGCTAGAGTCAGTTATCAAAGATGTGATAACAGCACATTTGGAAAGCGGTGAAATCATCGGACAAAGTCAGCATGGATTTGTGAAAGGAAAATCATGTCTGACAAATATCATAGAATTTTTTGAGGATGTAACTAGTAGAGTGGATAGGGGAGAACCAGTGGATGTGATATATTTGGATTTTCAAAAGGCTTTTGACAAGGTCCCACATGGGAGATAAGTGTGGTATTGATGTGGATAGAGAATTCGTTGGCAGACAGGAAGCAAAGAGTGGGAATAAACGGGACCTTTTCAGAATGGCATGCAGTGACAAGTGGGGTACCGCAAGGCTCAGTGCTGGGACCCCAGTTGTTCACAATATATATTAATGATTTAGACGAGGGAATTAAATGCAGCATCTCCAAGTTTGCGGATGACACGAAGCTGGGCGGCAGTGTTAGCTGTGAGGAGGATGCTAAGAGGATGCAGGATGACTTGGATAGGTTAGGTGAGTGGGCAAATTCATGGCAGATGCAATTTAATGTGGATAAATGTGAGGTTATCCACTTTGGTGGCAAAAACAGGAAAACAGATTATTATCTGAATGGTGGCTGATTAGGAAAAGGGGAGGTGTAACGAGACCTGGGTGTCATTATACACCAGTCATTGAAAGTGGGCATGCAGGTACAGCAGGCGGTGAAAAAGGCAAATGGTATGCTGGCATTCATAGCGAGAGGATTCGAGTACAGGAGCAGGGAGGTACTACTGCAGTTGTACAAGGCCTTGGTGAGACCACACCTGGAGTATTGTGTGCAGTTTTCATCCCCTAATCTGAGGAAAGACATCCTTGCCATAGAGGGAGTACAAAGAAGGTTCACCGGATTGATTCCTGGGATGGCAGGACTTTCATATGATGAAAGACTGGATTGACTAGGCTTATACCCGTTGGAATTTAGAAGATTGAGGGGGGATCTTATTGAAACATATAAAATCCTAAAGGGATTGGACAGGCTAGATGCAAGAAGATTGCTCCCGATGTTGGGGAAGTCCAGAATGAGGGGTCACAGTTTGAGGATAAAGGGGAAACCTTTTAGGACCGAGATTAGGAAAAACTTCTTCACACAGAGAGTGGTGAGTCTGTGGAATTCTCTGCCACAGGAAACAGTTGAGGCCAGTTCATTGGCTATATTTAAGAGGGAGTTAGATATGGCCCTTGTGGCTAAAGGGATCAGGGGGTATGGAGGGAAAGCTAGTACAGGGTTCTGAGTTGGATGATCAGCCATGATCATACTGAATGGCGGTGCAGGCTCAAAGGGCCGAATGGCCTATTCCTGTACCAATTTTCTATGTTTCTATGTAGTAGACCTCTATCACTGTTCTGTTCAACTTCCCTTTCTACCAAGTTTTAATAAAACGATCATGAAGCAACAAGTTTTGTAGCTCTTTATTGACTTCTGAAAGAATCTTGGATTAAAACACTAGAATCCAACATATGTAAATTGTTGTTACATGCTTCACACCAGAGTATTTCATTGTCTATTCTTTATACTACTCATTAATTAGAGAGCTGTTCAGCCCACGTCACTCTCCAACCGCGCTGTCTATTTGACCCATGGCCATGTTGTTTCTCTTCTTACTAAAGATTCAATCCTCCTTTGAAAGCTATTGAATTTGCTTCCACCACCCTTGAATTATCGTGGATTTATCTCTATATATGTCTACTCTTTAAAATTTGCATAAATATCCTACTAATCTTGAAGAATATTGTGAAAATTGGATCAATAACCAATTTCATAATTGTCATTTTTAGTTGAAAAATGTCCTGCAGTTTATTCCAATTTCATATATGTTACTCCTGTCCTTGATTGATTGATAGATTTATCATTGTAACTGGATATCTTCCCATCCAGTATTGAAATGAATAGAATATTCATGAACACTTTTTTCTAGGAAGATTGTTGTGACAGGTTTAGGCTATTCAGCCACTTGAAACTGCTCCATCATTTATTTAAGTTATGGCTGAGTTCTACCAATTGCTTCTATGCATCTTCATTCTATAACATCTGTAACTCTTCCAGAAAGCTTTGCAAAACATATACATTATTTTATAGCCAATAAATTAAAGCATTCCCAGAAATAAACCCAAAGAACGTTTTTCAGAGCTTCTGTGAATGCTCTCTGTAATAGTTCGTCAGCGTTCTGGAGATTACCACTGAAACCAGACCAATTCTGGAAGATCAGCACCCCAGGTTGAACATAGAGTAGCTTCAACTCATGTTTTGACATAACGGAGAAGGTTCATTCACAGTGTTTCTCCGCTGATTAGGACAGCTTCCCTCCATGTCTGCAAACATCCCTTAATCCTCAATGCACATAACTATAGTGCACATAACCACCATGTGACCTACTGATAAATCTATTTAATTCGTTATTCTTTCGGAGATAGAAATAAAAATAGGCATGAGAAATGGGTGCAAGAAGAAAATGCAGTTAAGAGGGAGGGAATAGAACATTGATATTTTGGCACGTTTATTTTTAAATATAAAACTTATTTTCTGCACAAACGCTTGGTTTGTATTGCTTGCTGAAATTACGGGCGTTGTGAGTACAGTACCCAATGAATTTGCAGCGTAGAGGCGGGATTTCCTGCCAAGCGAGTTGTTGTTGAGCTAGCGAACATAGCGAAATAAAAGAAGGAAGAGGATTGCAGGAAAAGGGAAGTTGATGGCTGTCACTTCACCAATGAGATCACCTCTTGGCCACTCAATTAAAAAACTCCTCAAAAAAGGTTACAATATATAAAATAATAAATATATAAGTAAAAGCGCCCCCAACTGTTTTCACAAATTCCGATGCCCTGGAGTGAGTCAGTGAATGAATGAATGCGAGATTGAAGGGTAAGATTTCCATGCTAGCCGTAGTTTATTTTTAAGTGCATGTTTAAGCTGGAACTGTTGCAGTTCGAATCTTTATGTACTTTATGGAGTGGAGTGGAGGACGGAGAGGTGTTGAACGCCTGTGAAGATGGGGGAGTTCTTACCTCTGGCGACTCGGACCTGCTTTCGAAACGGCGGGGTCTCCGGGAGGTTGGGGGGGAGGAATGAGCGCGAGGCCGCCGGGGAGCCGGCTCGAACCGCCCGGGCACGGGGCGGGCGGAGGCTTCACCTCGCGCCTGGGCTTGGCTTCGCGCCGCGCCGCGCCGCGCCGCCTGCTTCCCCGACGGCGTCTCACCCGCCCGCGGTCCGGCTCCAGGCGCCTCGCTTCGCCCGGACCCTTTCTGATTAATGTCGCAGGTTTGTGGAGCCGCCTCCCACGCAGGGCACATCGGCCCGAGCCCGGGGATTTGATTTGGTATTTTAGCTGCGCGGCGCTGGCGCCTGCTCGCGAGTATTTTCATTCTCGGGGGAGGTTTTTTTTTAAAAAAAAGGCCTAACAAACCGCAGAAAGACTCCGCGGCCCAGCCGTGGCTTAGATCCGGGTTTGTGGCCTGCTGAGGCCCAAGTAGCGCGGGTCGCCGCTTCCAGCTCGGTGTTATCCGGCCTCCGCCATTCCGTCGCCTTTTTGTTGCTTGAGGCCTGACTGTGCTGATCAATTTCTCCTCGAGCCTAGAGCTTGAAGCAAAACGGGGTGAAGTTATGTTAAACATGCACCGAACTCCCCGAGGCCAAGCCGTGAGGATTGCTGCAGGTTTGCTTTTCCTCTCTCTTTGAAGATTACCCGCTTCGGTTCAAGTGTGTGCTTTTCAAGTACAGCAGAAGGAAAAGCACTTTGACTTTCATTCTAAAAATAAGCTTTTAAACCTGATACAAAAGATGTCGCCAGCAAGCATAATTTAGGTAGTGACCGATGACCTAACCGCTCTACGTCTAAAAAAAAAGACAGTCCAAGGAAAAAGTCAATGCAAAAGTTTTGAGGAAAATGTAGCAGTGCGTAATGTAATACCTATTAGGCTGCGAAATGGACTGATGCAATGTGGTGATAGAACAGCTGAAGGAATTGTGTCGTGTAACTTAGCCTTGCATTTTTATTTCCATTTTAAGCTATGTATAGTGTGGCTCCTTTTTACGCGAACATATGCTAATAACATATTGGGAGTAAAATCTAAAAACTGGATTTCAAAAATGTGTTGTATTGATTTCTGCTGTTTTATGCAATAAAAATGTCTGAGCTTAAATTTCTTTTTTCAGTAGCGTTGATCATAAATCATTTGAGTTTTTTTTTGTAGCAAACATGTGTTGTGCTGCTGAAGATTTTAAGTTGATGGATCAGAAGGAAATACAGATGAAGTAACCCTTCTGTTAAATCATTCTGGAGTCTGCTTACTTTGTCTTGATAAATTCTTTACTCTCAAATCTTTTTTGGGGGGAGAGAGGACTAAATATTAAGTTGTGATCCTAATTCTCATTAGATTCCATGCTAATGCAAGGTTCTTGTGTTCTGATTAAATTTGAGTAAATACTCGAGGATGACACTTGAAAACAAAAGTCTGTAAGGTTGCAGTTAGCATGTACAAATAACGTTGAGCATCCTAAATTTCATGCCTGAAACTCAAGATTTTGGAAATAATGGTGTAATGTTGATTTTAAAACTGCTAGTTTTGTTAGAAGCAGAACCTGTTTTGAGCACCAAAAAAAACTATCGGATATTATAGCCTGCTTTTTTTTTATTACTGGTGTTGAGGCTGATCTACCAATAAAATTTAAATATCACAGCTCTTACTGGTATTTGCAGTAAGTTTTATTTTTAGTTGTTATTACTTGTGAATGGGATGCATACAGAATCATGTCATATCCATAACCAATTTGTTCGTTGAAATTGAGTATAGAATATTTCAGTGATTTTTAGTACTAACTGGCAGGCTACAAATATGCTTAATTTTTTTTAACTCTAATGTACAGCATTAGTAGTTTAAACAAAAGTATCTGCTGTGTTTATTCAGGAATTATAGAAACCATTGCACTATCTGGGCTGTCAGTAGTGCAGCTGATTTCTCATAACTCCACCATCTTGACTTCTGGTGCTGTCTGTGTGGAGTTTGCTTATTCTGTTGACTGCATGTGTTTCTTTCCAAATTCCAGTCGTAATCGTCAGTAGTTAAATCGTGTAGGTGAGTTGCCAAAGCTGGGGAAATTAGTGAGAAATAAAGGGAATAAAGTATGATTGGTGTAATTGCATTTTTGACGATTGAGTTGGACAGTGAGTAAAAGGGCCTCTTTCTGTGTTATGTGACTATGTATCTCTACTGCCTCATGTACTTACTGCCTGGTGATCTGTTTGTACTTTCCCATATTTTTAGCAGTTCAATTGAAGTAATAACAGAAAGGTTAAGTCTGTCCCAGGATTTCTTTGAACGTATGAATAAACAGACAATTTGGCCATATTGTATATAACCTAAGAGAACTACTATTTAAGCATGCAAGCTGTTGATTCCTAATTTTGTATGTTGCAACACTTAGCATTTGATTAAATCGTCTCCTGGCCTTTGTTCGATCCCCAGCTCAGACACAGGTTTTCATCATAATTAAAATGCTGCAATCTTGGGAACATACTCCTGAAATCTCCTCTCCATCCATTGTTGGGCTATTCTTTTGCTGTGTTGACCAGTACTGGATGTTGTCTCTAGTTGTGGTTAAATAACCATAGCTTTTAAAGTTCCGGTACAACTTTCCATCTGGAGAATTTAATGAAAGGAAATACTGTGTGCCTTAGCTATCCTTTTGAGCATAGTTGTAAATCAACTGAACTATGTAAATTGGTAGAAAAACTTTACTGTTTTGGAGGATAATTAAAGTGGTAAGCTGTGGCAATTTTGTTTTAAAATCTAGGTTGCAAATAATGAAATGCTGTATGAGGAAAGTCAAGTTTAAAAGCAATGTTAGAGACCATGTGTGAAGTTTTGTTCAAAGCTTTAGAAATTTCAGTAATAACTTGACATCTGATGCCTAATTTCAAATTGAAAAGGGAAAAATATCCCTGTTGGCAATGTGGGTACTTAAATAAGTTTGTAAACTGAAAACTTCTGACTGGAAAATAATTACTTTGGAAACTTGTCAATCCAAAACATAGGTACATTTTTGGCTTAAAAATCACATTCGGAAAGCAAAATAAAAGATGCTGGATATCAGAAAATCTAAGGAAATGCAGCTAGTCATCTAGCATCTGTAGAGAGAGAAACTGTTAATAACTTTTTATCGGAAGTGTTAGTAGAAGTGTTTTAAAGATTCAACACCTACCCTTTTGCCTCTTGCATCTTTACCTTCTGGGGCACCAAACATGCTTTCCAGCTGAAACAACATTTCAATTTACCTCCCTCTAGTTCCCCATCTCCTTCCTTTTTTATTCCTTCCAAGTGTACTTCCTCTCCAATTGGATTCTTCCTCCTGTCCTTTACCTCTTCTATCTATCAGCTTACTTCTCTCATTGTTCCCTTTTGTTCAGCTTCTTCTCACCAGGAATTTCCTATTTCCAGCAGTTTGTGCTCCCCCCCGCACCTACTTTTTTTTAATTCGGGCTTCTGGCATGTTCCATCCTGATGAAGGGTCTTGGCTTGAAACATCGACTGAACTCTTTTTCAGTAGTTGCTGCCTGGCCTGCTGAGTTCTTCTATGTGTGTGTGTGTTTTCCAGCATCTGCAGATTTTTTTTCTTGTTTCTGCTATGTTCCTTTCCAGAACTGATGAAATGTCAACTGTAAATTTCCCTACATAGATGCTGCCTGGCTTGCTAAGTTCCTCCAGCATTTTGAGTGTGTAGTTCAATTTGCCTTTTACAATTTTAGCATACTGCATTTGGTGATATAATATTGAGATAACTAAATGAAGATTAGGTGACTGCTTTAGAGAAACCTGTTTTGTTCAGTCCTTGGGTGATTCTAAGCTTCCTGGTTCCTGTCATTTTAATTCTTCATGCTGTACTGAGCACTTTGGCTTCTTGTTTATTCTGATGAAGCCCAAACTAAGCTTGTGGATCAGCGTTTCTTCGACTTGGACAGTGTACAGATGTCAGGACTTGCAATTTGGCCATATGCAATTGTTATCAAAATGGGCCAGTTTTGGTGAAAGATCTTCAGTCTGTTACCTTTAACAAGTTCTTTTTCTCTAGACAACACTTCAACTGCTGAATATTTTGAGTATTCTATTCCAGATTTCAAAGGGTCTGCAAAGTCCTTATCTCACAGTTTCAGCATTGTACTTTTTCTTTATACTCTTTGAGTTATCTAACTTTTATCAGTACCCATAGAAGTTCATTAACCTGAAACGTTAACTTAGTTTCTTGTCATACAGCTATTACGGGACCTTTTTCTTTTGACAAACTGGAACTCTAATTCCGTCTTTTGTCTAACTGTATAATACCTTTGCCCATCCTTTTTCCAACACTCCTAACCAAACAATACTGGAAGCATGTTTACTAGGTAGTGACAAAAATGCTATGTCGTCTTCATTAATCACTTTGTTTTAATAACTGAAGCAGTAGTGATGGAAGATGTAGATCTGTGAAAACTGGCCTCTTACTGCTACTAACTCCACTTTTTCCACACAGGACTACAAATTCCTTTTGTTCATTGCTCATCTCTCTGGGGCTGTCTTTATCAAGTTCTGCTCGTGTGTTTTGGTCGTAGTTCTAATATCTATAGCAGTTGTACTTGTAGGAATGCACCTGTCCACTGTTTGAGCACTGTGGTCTATCCTTTATCCAGTTTATAATCCAAATACTAGCTTTCATTTGCACACCAATGACACCCAACTGCAGTTTTCTTCTAACTCTTCATTTACCAGTTTTATTACTTGATATTTTAGTTGAATCATCTTTTGTTCAAGATGGTACTGGTGAACTACAGTGATGTGTTAATGGGCTGCTTCCAAAACTTCTGTGTATACTTCTGAATTACTCTCAATGCAATCTGTAGTCTGTAATTTCCCTTTAAGTAAACAACAGGAATTCTGCAGATGCTGGAAATTCAAGCAACACACATCAAAGTTGCTCGTGAACGCAGCAGGCCAAGCAGCATCTGTAGGAAGAAGTGCAGTCGACGTTTCAGGCCGAGACCCTTCGTCAGAACCTTTATGTTCCCTTTAAGTAACATATCTTTGAACCATCTTAATGAACTAGCGATTTCATGATCTGCTGAAGGACTTGGCGGACTTGACTCCCAGGCATGCAGGTACAGCGCCTTTAAGCTTGAAGCTACATTGCTGTGGCCAAAAGAGGGAGAAGGGCAGGACTCCAAGCTAGTCTGAAACACTGGGGAATGAAACTTCCCAGCATCTTGTTAGCAAATGTACAGTTGCTGGTTAACAAGGGCAGCATGGTAGCATTGCATTTAGCGTGACGCTGTTACAGCTCAAGCTGTCCTGGAGCATAGAGTTCAATTCTGGTGCTGTTCTGCAAGGAGTTTCTGTATGTATTCCGCATGGAATGTATGGGTTTTCCCAGGTGCTCCAATTTCCTCATGCAGTCCCAAGACGTACCGGGTAGGTTAATCGGTCGTTGTAAATTGTCCTGTGATTATGTTTGGGTTAATTGGGGTTGCTGGGGCAGAGTGGCTAGAGGAGCCAGAAGGGCTGTATCACTAAATAAATAAGATTGCTGTTTCCGAGGGAAATGAGTGGCTGTGTCAGAGATGGATCACTTTGGGCATGCCAGTTACATTGGTAAGACACGAGGGCTTCTCGATACACCAGATGGACTGGACTGCTGATTTGGAGAAGGGAAAAGGTGGGGGGTCTGTTTCATGATAAACTCTTGGTGCTCAGACACAGCAGTCTTGTCGTACTCTTGTTTCCCCAGACTGGAACAGCTGATGATTGTGCTGACTGTTCTACCTACCAAGAGAGTTCTCATACCGCCAAAGGCAGATGTATAAGCGCTTGATGTATTGAGTACCATGATTGGCAAACAAACAGCCTACCCCGACCCCTCTCAAATCATTGTCGGAAACTTCAATCAGGCTTGTTTGAAGAAATCTGTCCAGTTATCATATCTGCAGCACCAGGGATCCCTACACACTTGACCACTACACTTAGGAATGTCTGTCATTCCATGCCTAGGTCACTTAGCTGTCCTACCTGCATTCAGGCAGACGCTAAAGAACAAAGTTTCAAAGATAAGCACACAGGTGGTTGCAGGAGGCTGAAGAGCGGCTACAGGATTGCTGTGAGTCGTTAGACCTGTCAGTATTCAAGGAATCATTAGGGAATCTGAATGAATACATCATTGTTGTCACAGACTTTATAAACAAAAATAGTCATAGACAAGCAAACAACAGGAATTCTGCAGATGCTGGAAATTCAAGCAACACACATCAAAGTTGCTGGTGAACGCAGCAGGCCAGGCAGCATCTCTAGGAAGAGGTGCAGTCGACGTTTCAGGCCGAGACCCTTCGTCAGGACTAACTGAAGGAAGAGTGAAACGTCGACTGCACTTCTTCCTAGAGATGCTGCCTGGCCTGCTGCGTTCACCAGCAACTTTGATGTGTGTTGCTAGTCACAGACAAGTGTGTCCCCACAAAATCATTCAGTCTTCCCTAACCAGCAGCTCGGGTTCCGCAATTTGCTGAGGGCCAGGTCAGTGGCATTCAAGTCTTGTGACCAAGTTAAATACACAAGGTTCAGTAGTGATCTCCAGAAAGCCATCTCACCTGTGAAGTGGCAATTCCGGACCAAACTTGAATCGCTGAAGGATGCTGGACAGCTATAACAGGCTATCACATCCTGCAAAGTGAAGCAGGCAATGTAGGTGGCAGCAAGGCTTCACACCCTGCTGAGCTCAATGTCTGTTGTACTGGCTTTGACTATCGAAACATGGAAGGATCTTCACGAACTCCCAGAGCCCTTGATTTCAGTTTCTGAGGCCAATGGGAGTGTATCCTTCAGGAGGGTGAACCCGCAAAATCATTCGGCTCAGTCAGGATACCTGGCTGAGTACTGAAGACCTGTGCTGGTCAACTGACTGGAGTGTTCACTGATATCTTTAACCTCTTGGTTCAGCAGTCTGAGGTACCCACCTGCTTTAAGCAGACTTCAATTATACCAGTGCCTAAGAAGAATGTGGTGACCTGCGTCAATGACTATCATCCGGTAGCACTGACAGTACTGTACAAGAGTCTTCGACACGTATATAGAGCTGGGAAGCTTAAGGTTTTTGTGCAGTACTTTATTTGTCAACATGGAGTGGAGCGCAAGTTTGTAAATCTGACAGGAGCAAAGGATGTTGGGAATGGTGAGGATGAAGTACCATGGGAGGTGTGGGTCAGGCAGCAGAGAAGGTGTCGAGTGGAGGTGGTGTGGGAGCAGACATACGCAGCCCTGAGACACTAGGCAAGGTCATTTGTTTCCAAACAATTTGGTTTATTGATCATTATACGGTATCTCTCTGGTGCTTCCTGCTGCCTCCCCTCTTCCTCTTTTTTCCCCCAACCATGCTTTCCCCCCACCCTCCGCTCCCTTCCCACTGTCAGTCCACACAATAGAGACCCATACCTGAATTAGGTTTATTATTCATATGTCATTAAATTTGTTTTTCTTTGTAGCAGCACTACAGTGTAATACATAAAATTGCTACAGTACTGTGCAAAAGTCTTGGGATATATATTTATATTTAACTTTTGAACAGTACTGTACTTCCCATGAAGTGCTTTGAGAGGTTGGTAATGAAACATGTCAATTCTTGTCTGAGAAGCCATTTCGATCCATTCCAAATTGCATAATGTCACAAGTCAACAGCAGATGCCACTTCAATGGCTCTTCACTCAATCCTGGAACATCTGGACAGTGAAGATCCATACATCAGGATGCTCCTCATTGACTACAGCTCAGCATTCAATGCTATCCTCCTCTCAACATACGCTTTATACTTAGGATTGTGAGGCTAAGCACAGCTCCATTGCCATATGTAAGTTTGCCGATAACACCACTGTTGTTGGCCAAATCAAAGGTGGTGATCAGTGAGCACATAAGAGGAAGATTGAAAATCTAACTGAATGGTGCCACAACAACAATCTTGCACTCAATAGCAGCAAGACCAAGGAGCTGATTATTGACCAGGAGGAGGTAACCAAAGGTCCACTAGCCAGCGCTCATCAGCGGTGAGAGGTAGTGAGGGTCAGCAACATTAAATTAATGCTGTTTACGTGTTAGAGGATCTGTCCTGGGCATAACTTGTAAGTGCTGTTGCGTAGAAAGCACGGCAGCGCCTTTACTTCCTTAGGAGTTTGCGATGATTCAGCATGACATCTAAAATGTTGACAAACTTCTGTAGATATGTGGTGGAAAGTTTATTGGCTGGTTACATCATATCCTGGTATGGAAACACCCAGTAATATTGAGTAGAAAATCCTATAAAAAGTAGTGGATATAGCCCAGTCCATCAGAGGTAATGCCTGTCCCAGCATTGAGCACATCTACACAGAGCACTGTTGCAGGAAAGTGGCATCCATCATCAAGGACCCCCAACACCCAGGCCATGCTTTCTTCTCACTGCTGCCATCAGAAAGAAGATGCGGGACCCTCAGGACCCACACCACCAAGTTCAGGAACAGTTATTACCTCTCAGCCATCAGGCTCTTGAACCAGAAGGTCTAACTTCACTCACCCCATTCCCATAACATATGGACTAACTTTCAAGGACTTCTCCTCTCTCATTCTCAAGCTTACTTTATTTTATTTATTTATTATTCTTTATTTGATTTGATCTTCTAGTTACGCAGATCCAAAATGCTTATTCTCTTGATTTATTCTGTAACGTCTTGTGTGTCTCTTGCCCTAACATTCCTTATTTGTATGATAATGCTTTCAGGAATTTGTTCACTTTTCATCCATTCTATTCAAACCCTGTGAGAAACCCTATATCTTACCTACTTTTGTTTTGGCATCTCTTTATGCTTCTTCTGAGGTTTTTATCATTCTATGTAAATGAAATTATAATGGCATAATAAACTCCTGTGTTAATGATCATAGTGTTGTAGTACTGATTACCAAGCCTCTCATTAGAAAGTTCCTTGCCACCAGCATACTTAATATGTGTAGCATTTACTGCTTTCTTTTGTTCTGTTCTTAGTTTTGTGGTTGCATCCCTCTTAATCAGCATTTCATTGATTTGAACCCTTTTCTGATCTAGCCTGGCAATCCAGAACTGATGGATGCTAAACCAGTTTCCTGTTTCTATTTGCATAGATACAAATAATAATTAGAGCAGGGCCTTTTTATTTTAATTTCATAACCCCTTATCAAGCAGTAGTTGTCTGTTTATTAAATTGTTCATTGAACTTTGCTTCTGAATGTCATGGTTATAAAATACTCTTGTGACCATTGTGGTAGGTGTAATATACAGTTGTAAAAAAAAGTTTGTGAACCCTTTGCAATTACCTGGTTTTCTGCATTAATTAATCATAAGATGTGGTTTGATCTTCATCTAAGTCACAATAATAACACAGCCTGCCTAAATTAATAACACAGTTGTACTTCAATATTGAGTGCACTATTGAAACAATCACAGTCTAGGTTCAGAAAAGTACGTGAACCTCCTGGGGTAATGCTTTCTACAAAAGCTCTTTGGAGTCAGGTGATCCAATCATTGAGATGAGATTGGAGGTGTGGGTTGTAGAGGAGCCCTGCCCTATAAAAATGACCAAGTCAGGTTACTGACAGAGCCTGCTCTTCTCAAGGAAGAGTTGTTTATGTGCATCATGCCTCAATCAGAACAACTTTCATAGGACCTTAGGCAAAGAGTTGTAGAGATGCATGAAGCTGGAAAAAGCTGCAAAAACATTTGTAAAGGCAAGTGTTCATCAGTCCACAGTAAGAGAGGTTGTCTACAAATGGAGGAAATTCAGAACTGTTGCTACTCTCCCTAGGATTGGGCGTCCTACAAAGATCATACCAAGTGCACAATGTGCCGGGCTGAAGGAGGTAAAAAAGATCCAAAGGGTAACAGCAAAAGACCTGCAGAAATCTCTGGAACTTGCTAATGTCTTTGTTCATGTGTCCAATATAAGGAAAACACTTAACAAGAATGGTGTTCATAGAAGGACACCAGTGCACATCTCAAGTTTGCAAAAGACCACCTGGATGTTCTCCACACTTCTGGGACAATGTTCTGTGGACAGATGAGGCAATGTATAGTGGTTAGCACAATGTTTTACGATATCAGTGACCTGGGTTCAATTCCCACCGCTGCCTGTAAGGAGTTTGTAGGTACAGAGGAGATGTCAGAGGTAACTTTTTTACACAAAGAGTTTGGTGAGTGCATGGAATGGGCTGCCGGCGGCGGTGGTGGAGGCGGAAACGGGTCTTTCAAGAGACCCCTGGATGGCTACATGGAGCTTAGAAAAATAGAGGGCTATGGGTAAAGCCTAGGTAGTTCTAAGAAAGGGACATGTTCGGCACAGCTTTGTGGGCTGAAAGGCCTGTATAGTGCTATATGTTTTTCTATGTTTCTAAAAAGTTTAACTTTCTGGCAGAATGCACACCAACACCAAAACCTCATCCCATTTGTGAGGCATGATGAAAGGAACATCATGGTTTGGGGCTGCTTTGCTGCCTTGGGGACTGGACAGTTGTAAACATTGAGGGAACAATGAATTCAAAAAATATTTTACAGGAGAGTGTCAAGGTAGCAGTCCATCACTTGAAGCTTAATAAAAGTTGGATGATGCAAATGACAATAATCTGAAACACAAAAGTAAATCAACAACAGAGTGGTTTAAAAAGAAGAAAAATTTGTTTAAGAATAGCCAAGTCAGTCCAGACCTTAACCCAATTGAGATGCTGTGGCATGACCTGACAAAGACTGTTCATGCCAGGTATCCCAGAAATATTGATGAACTGGAACAGTTTTGTATGGAGGAATGGTCTAAAGTTCCTTCTTGCCATTGTGCAAGTCTGATTAGTAGCTACAGGAAATTTTGTTGCAGGTTATTGCTGCTGAAGAAGGTTCTACTGGTTATTAAATACACAGGTTCACATATGTTTTCCAGCCTGGACTGTAAATGATTAAACAATGTGTTCAATAAAGAAATGAAAAGTACAATTCTTTGTGTGCTATTAGTTTAGGAAGATTGTGCTTGTCTATTATTGTCATTTAAGTGAAGATCAGACCACATCTTATGAGTAATTAATCCAGAAAACTGGATAAGTGTAAGGGGTTCACAAACTTTTTCTTACAACTGTAACTCGGGGTTTTCGAAAGTATAAATTTCTGTGAAAGTTTAATTTTTAACGAAAATGAAGTTGGAAATTTAGAGCTTCCATTGTGACTGTAAAACCGATAAATGTTTTGATAAATTTCTTGGATTTGTACATTCCTGGATATCATGTTTAGAATATTCTTCAATAGCTACAACAGTTGCTTATTTGAGGTGCACCAGTGATTACCACTCAAATTGATCAATTGCGCACAAGGCATTTCCCATCAGCATAGCTGGCATTCTATATTGGGTGTTGGGGGGTGGGATTTGGTCACTGGTGGTATCAGTTTGATAATGTTGAGAATTTTGTGGAGAAAAGTAAACTAGCACATCCATTTATTTCACTACAGGAAGTAGTCTTCTTGCTAGTGGAATTACTGAGTGAAGATAAGGGATCAAAACAGTTTGTTCTACCTGCTCCTTGATGCATGTAATTTGTTTTTGTGGTGTTCATTTAGGTTGGCTTTAATTTCATGTGATCTGCTTTCTCTGAAAGAATAACCATTGTTCCTACTGGCAGATGAGCTAAAGGATAGAAATGTAAAATTGAACATTTTATGACAAACAATTTGTCATTCTATTTGGGGAAAAATAATACTCTGTGTTCCATCGATGTAGCTAATCCTTGAGGACGAGTTAATTGCAGAAAAGTAACTTCTCACTTCATGTTGTAACATTGTTTACTGTTTATGACTGTTGGTAAAAATTAATATTTCCTGTGTTTTCATGAATGAATTTGTATCTGGAAGAAGGTTCCTCCATTTCACAAATATTGTTTTTTTAATAGACGCAAAAGTAGGCTGTGTATTGCTAAATTTTATCACAGCAGGCTTGCCTTTGAATTTTTTCCCTCCATTATTATTTTTGACTTTAAGACCAAGAATTCAACCAAAAATTCAGGATTGTTAATAATTTGGCAGATGCTGATTTCAGTTGAAAAGATTGCATTCTCTTTATTTGTTCCATTTTTTTTTGCTGATATTTCACTGTATTAACTTAACAGCAAGCTGGAACTGTCAAAATGATATTGCCTCTCCAAGCAATTGCTAGGATACTGTAATGAGGGGGTTGTTTTCATTCCATATATCTACTGTAGAAAATATTACATATTGTAGATGAGCAAACAAAATCTATGTCAGTCTTTGGTTCTGTTTTGCAAGCATTTTTATTATTTCATTCTGTAGAATTTTGTTAATCAAATGTACAATTTTGCATTTTCCTTGGAAGTATCATAAGAGCCTTGGGGCTCTAGTAGTAATTAGGAATAAAATAGATAATTTCTAGGTCTGCTTTAGAGCTTGCCGAAGGAAAAAAAAAATCATTTCAAAAATGACAGTACTCATGTCTTATGCATATTTTTGCTGGCAATACTATTTTTCTGTTTTCCCTAATATGAAATTGTGGGTAGTCTAGCATGAAAGCACAGATGTTGGTATGCATAATATAGATAAAACTGCAGTCTTCTATACTCTGCAATTCATGCAGAGGAAATGATCGCATTTGTAAACACAATTTCGTAGTTTTATTGTAAAATGGCCCTTGGTTTTGTCAATTTGCCACCCATTTTTCACAAACAGATTTCTTGTGACAAAATCTGAAGTTGTGTATTAATTGTTATTCAGTTGAGTACTTTGGGCACATAAAGAACTATGAATAGTTTTTAAAGTTTTATGTTCTTTTGCATGTATGAACATCTTTGTTTACCTTTTGGATTTCCATGTAGAATTTCTTCAAGTCAACAAGCAACACTGGCATAGATGTCGACACCTACAGATCCCACTGGTGGGATGCCTCATCCTGGACCATCTCCAGGACCAGGTCCATCTCCTGGACCAATTCTAGGCCCGAGTCCTGGACCAGGACCATCACCAGGCTCTGTACATAGTATGATGGGTCCGGGTCCAAGTCCAGGACCATCAAATGTAACTCATTCAATGCCATCCCAAGCTCCAGGCGAGTTCCAGCAGGATAGCATGCATCAGATGCATAAGGTAATGATCTTACCTTAACGTATTACTCATAAGTCTTACTCATAACGTATGTAATGCAAGCAAACTTAAAATTTGCTGAGATTTTTTAAGTAGTGCAATTCTTGCCATAGATTGGACCTGTGTATTTCTTGAAAGAGTTTGACCTTTATTGATTCTGACGGACCTATGGATTTATCTTCTTTAAAAATTCTCCTTTTATTTTGGATTTGCAGCATTTGTTTTCCTCATCAATTGAGTTTTACTTTTTTTGTGTTGTATATAGCAAAATACAGCACAAGATCCACTGTTAAATGTATGATGATATCCCAGCCAGTGCATTTAAAAGTAAAAGAAATATTTCATTTGAGCCTGGAGTTAATGCTTTGTTCTGCTGTATTGTCATTGAAAATTCCTGACAATTAACATGAAATCAATAGGAATTTAAAAAGCTGATTTCATTCAGCATTGGATCAGGATCTCGGATTTTTTTTTACACAAAAAATTGACAGCCACAAAATAATGTGAAAATATGAGGAGTGGTCACTAATGATTACACATGGTAATACCAAGCTGTTTCTAACAAAATGGCAAAATAATAAATAATTACTTGGCTTCAGATTTAAAAATTAATGTGGATGTCGTTTACAGTGGAAATTGGAAAATAAGCCTAGGCAAGATGCATTGAAACAGCATGTATAAAAACAAGGTGGGGGGAGTTAGCAGAAGCAACGTTATATATGTATTAAAAAAATCATTAGCAAAGAGAATAAGCAGACAGCTAGTGTGATTCTCTGTGTATAAGGAAAGAAACAAATCCAGCAAACCAAGAACCCAATCAGTTTAGAGTCAGTTGTGGGTTTTCTATGAACAAGGACAGTAATATATGTTTTAAAGAAAAACATCTAGAAACTGAGCACAAAACAGCAGCTTGGAATTCTAAAGAGAAAGCCATGGTTACCAACCTTGTTGAAATACTTTGAGAAGTTAGGCAAATGGGTAAGTAAGGCCAATGCATTTGGATTTTCACAAATAATATGGTATTGCATAAGAGTTGTGATGCAGGTCAAAGTAGCATAGAGCCATGAAGCAAGTAGCAGAATATATTGCAAGTTTTGAAGCAGGAGAATGAATGGTCCAGCAAAAGTCCTGAGGTGGTATTGGGTAAGGATTAGTGATTCGACTGCAATTACTGTCTGTAATTAAGAAGGGTAACGAATTAATTTTTTTTTCAATTTTATAATGGATGAAGGGAAGCAGCTTGCACTATCATACCATTACTTTTTGGCTGGTGGATGTGAATCACTCCTACATTCTGAGAGGCACGATTTTGAATATCTATCCTCAACCGACATTGTACTAGATAAATTTAGTTTTTAAATTGGATTTTCATAGATCTTCTTAAATCAAATTTATTAGGGGATATGAGCAAAGAAGACTTAATGTCACAAATCAGCCATTATCTCAACGTTAAAATAGATTCCATGGGTATAAATAAGCTCCAGTTACATATTTGTTCACCATTTATATAAACCATATGGATTCTGGATTCAAAATTGCAGTTTTAAAATTTGTTGATGTCTCTACATTGGGTGTTTTATTTGTGTTTATAGAGATTTAGATTGTAACAAACTATAGGAAGTCTTTAATAAGCATGTAGGATGACTGTCTAAATGATGGATACCAAAGTAGATAAATGAGATGGCAGATTTTGATAGGGAAAAATAAGGTGGCATGTGTGTTTTTTTTTTGAAAAAGTGAGTACCTACATAGGGTGGAGGATTTGAGGAAATGAATAACAAGTGAAGCACTGCACAATGAAAGGGAACAGAGCTGAGATTCATTTATTGAATGACAGAACTGAAAAATGAAAGTGGTATTTTAAGACTTTGGTTGGAGCACATTCGAAATGCTGTGAACAGTTCAAGTCTTTAAGTTGTAAGTCTGAGCCGCTAGAAATGTATAATATTTACTAGAATGTTAGCAGAACCGAGAGCTTTGAGCTGTCATGATATACTGAGTTTCCATTCATTTCTTCTGGGAAAAGATGAAGAACTACTTGCTATGATTATATAAAAATGCGGAGGCAAACAGAGTATATGAACTCATGGAAGCTGTGGGTCTTCAGTATGAGTTGGCAAATTGAGAAATTGGAGGAGTGGGAAGGTGTCATTCGGGCAATAATTACAGATGCTTTAAGGAAGGCTATATAAATACATTGTTGTCAGAGAAAAATATGAGAATGTGATGAGGATAGTACAACAATAGTTGGAGTTTGTTTGGAACATAATTACTGTGGCAAACTATTGACCAATTTAAGATTGATAATGAGTAATTGGAAGCCTGTTTCACCACAATCACTTGCACATCATCAAATTAATTCCCATCCTATTTTGATTAATAATGCCTTTTGGGTCCTTGTGTTAACCATTTTTGTGTGTTATTACCACAAATAAATTAACAAATAATGCAATATATTCTGGATGATTGGCATTTAGCATAAGGTGAATTTACAACACAAGTTTAAAAAGTAAATGGTATACTGCTACTGGTGTTACGTAAACGGCAACAATGAATATCAATCGAGACAGGTTATATAAAAACAACCAAACATTTATTAAACACGTATAAACGATAAGGGGAAAAAAAAACAAAGAAAAACTTTAACCGGAAGCTAACAGATATGCAGCCGTTCACCAACTCGCCACTCGGCTCTGGTTCTTAAAGCGTTAAATGCGAAAACAGTTCTTAAAGCGATACAGTCAGATATAGTTCTTAAAGTGATAACTTCAAAAGACCAACAGTTTTACGCATTCAATTGGGAGAGACTTCTCTGGAGAAGGATTTCTTCACAGACGCACCTTTACTGCTGGTTCTGTCCACAGGATTCATGATGCCGAAAATAAATAGTTTAAATCAACTGACCTTAAATTCCTTTAGAGTGAGAGAGGGAGCATCTTTTTGCATGAACTCCTTGCTCCCTCTGGCAAGAGTTATCTCGATGCAGGTACTCCTCCAACGAAGACTCAATAAAGTCGATTCTTTATTAAACTGCCAAACGATGCTGACTTCTCTTGATCCTTCGATAAATTCTGCACTCTCCCTTCAACTGTTGGAATTGAGTAAATTGGCACATCCAGCCACAAATTTCCAGTCCAAATAATATGGAATCTTTCAACAGAACGCACAACTGTTTTAAAAATGAAACTGCGTCACAAAAACAAACGCAACAGAAACAGAGGCACAGCACGTTCTACCTGGAAACCTACAAACTTAAAAACCCTCCTGCGTCACCCGAGTCGACCCTTATATAGTCACGGGGCACATGTCATCACGTGACCTCATCGGCGGGAAAATCGCATCAGGTGACCTCCAAAAGACCATTACATCATTCTCACTAAAGTAAAAACAGATCTCCTTGAGCATGTAACACCTCCCTCCAAAAAAAAAATTCGGTGTCTTGAAGAACAAAATTTTAACAATTTATACAAAAAAAATACAAACATATAAAATTTACAAAATACACAATATATCTTATCTTTCAGCCCTTTACAAACTACTGCACAGTAGGAGTGTTACAAATGATAAAATATCACTCCAAAAAAAAACAAGTTTTCATTATACATTTAACATCTAGACAAACAATCAGCAATCACGTTATCTTTACCCTTAATATGAGTGATCAAAATATTGTACTCCTGTAACATTAAACTGTGGTATTAAATTGGAGTCTAATTTCCTTAATGGTCACAGTGGCATGACCAAATTTACTTTCGGCTAAATTAATAGTTAAGTTAGCTTTTGAAAGTCTCTCAAATAATTTCTCCACCGCCGTAATATGTGCTTTCCACGTACTATTCCTCGTAACCAAATCATCAATATAGGCATCTGTATCTTTTAATCCCTGAATCATGTCATTAATCGTCCTCTGAAAAGTACTTGGTGCATTCTTCATCCCAAATGGAAGAACATTATATTCGTATAACCCAGATGGGGTTACAAATGCTGAAATCCCTCTACCTCTATTCGTCAATGGAACACACCAATAACCTTTTAACAAATCAATTTTTGTAAGGAATTTGACCTGTCCAACTTTATCCACACAATCATCTCTAGGGATTGGATATGCATCGGTCTTTGTCACAGCATTCACCTTTCTGTAATCCGTACAAAACCTAATACTATTGTCTGGCTTAGGCACCATAACACACGGTGAACTCCAATTCGAATTAGAATGTCTAATAATATCATTCTCTAACATATACTTAATTTCTTGTTCAGCAAGTTCACATTTTTCCCTGTTCATTTGATATGGATGTTGTTTTAGGGGTTTTGCATCTTCAGCATCTAGATCATGTGTAGCTACAGTGGTTCTTCTAGGGAAGTCTGGAAATAAATCTCTATACTTAAAAATTAACTGTTTCATCTGCTCTTTCTGCTCTGGCTGTAAATGAGCTAATTTTTCATCAATATTTTCCAGAATTTTTGAATTTGGTAACCTGGCTGAAATAATGTTGGGTTTAAAATGAGTTTCGGATGAATCCTCCAGTAAGTTTTCATCAAGATCAGACTCATTATTGATCACAACAGTCATAGTAGCAACTTCTCTCTCATAATACGGTTTTATCATATTTATATGACACAGCTGTGTTGTCTTCCTCCGTTCTGGGTTTTTTCACCACATAATCCACCTCATTCACCTTAGATTTAATCTCATAAGGACCATGGAATTTGGCTTGTAATGGGTTGGTATGCTGGCATTTATAGCGAGAGGATTCGAGTACAGGAGCAGGGAGGTACTACTGCAGTTGTACAAGGCCTTGGTGAGACCACACCTGGAGTATTGTGTGCGGTTTTGGTCCCCTAATCTGAGGAAAGACATCTTTGCCATAGAGGGAGTACAAAGAAGGTTCACCAGATTGATTCCTGGGGGATGGCAGGACTTTCATATGAAGAAAGACTGGATGAATTGGGCTTGTACTCGTTGGAATTTAGAAGATTGAGGGGGGATCTGATTGAAACGTATAAGATCCTAAAGGGATTGGACAGGCTAGATGCAGGAAGATTGTTCCCGATGTTGGGGAAGTCCAGAACGAGGGGTCACAGTTTGAGGATAAAGGGGAAGCCTTTTAGGACCGAGATTAGGAAAAACTTCTTCACACAGAGAGTGGTGAATCTGTGGAATTCTCTGCCACAGGAAACTGTTGAGGCCAGTTCATTGGCTATATTTAAGAGGGAGTTAGATATGGCCCTTGTGGCTACAGGGGTCAGGGGGTATGGAGGGAAGGCTGGGGCTGGGTTCTGAGTTGGATGATCAGCCATGATCATAATAAATGGCGGTGCAGGCTCGAAGGGCCGAATGGCCTACTCCTGCACCTATTTTCTATGTTTCTATACCACGTCTTCATCTTCTCTTGAGCTAACTTTAAATTTTCCTTGGCCAAACTACAAGCTTTGTACAATCTGTCTTTAAATTTCAAAACATAATCTAGCAAACTAGTGTGTACTACTTTATTAATCCACTGTACCTTCAACAAAGCCAGAGGTCCTCGAACTCTATGTCCAAACACAAGTTCAAAAGGACTAAAACCTAATGAAGCCTGTACTGCCTCCCTTACTGCAAAAAGTAGGAAATGTATACCTTCATCCCAGTCCTTTTCATTTTCCACACAATATGTCCTAATCATAGTTTTTAGTGTAGAATGAAATCTCTTCAAGGCTCCATGTGATTCTGGATGATAGGCTGAGGAAATAATCTGCTTTGCTCCCAGTTTATAAACTATCTGCTGAAACAACCCAGACATAAAATTACTACCTTGATCTGATTGTATTTCCTTAGGCAACCCAAAATAAGTGACGAATTTTATAAGAGCCTTTGTCACAGTTTTGGCTGTTATATTCCTAAGAGGTACTGCCTCTGGAAACCTAGACGCTGTGCACATTATAGTTAATAAATATTGATGTCCAGTTTTAGTTTTTGGCAAAGGACCTACACAGTCTACAATGATTTTTGAGAACGGCTCACCAAATACTGGAATTGATTGCAGTGGGGCCACTGGAATAACCTGATTAGGTTTACCAACAATTTGACATGTATGACACGTTCTACAAAATGTCGCAACATCTTGTCTTAAACTAGGCCAATAAAAATGTTTAGAAACTTTGTTCATAGTTTTCTTTACCCCTAAATGACCACCCAAAGGAATACTATGAGCTATTGTCAAAATCTCATTTTGGTAAATTTTAGGAACAACAACCTGATGATTAACGTCCCATTCCTCACTAGCAGGAATTGTAGGTGATCTCCACTTTCTCATTAATACCCCCTTCTCAAAATAATTTCCAACTGGTACTTTTTCAATTTCACTACCTGGAAGAGCTTGTTCTTTTAATTAAACTATCTCAGGATCCCTACCCTGCTCTGCTATCATCTCCTTCCGAGATAAAGACAAATCTTCCTGATCAGACTTAACCACCAAAATCCTGATCAAATAAGGTAGGTAAGAAAGTTTCTGATTCATCCTCAAAATTCAAATCTTGATTTGAACTGTCATGGGTAACAACCTCATCCTTTACATCAGTCTTTTTAGCCATAGCTCTTGTTACAACACAGGAAGAATCTGTGTTAGAATCCCTCTGTGGTTCCTCAGAATTTGAATTTATTGTCAAATGCACTTCAGGAAAAAGTTGTCCACCTGCTAAATCATTCTCTAACAAAAGAGAAACATCATTCACAGGTAAACTGGATTGTAGTCCTACTTTAACAACCCCTGTAACTAACCTGACCTTAATTTACTCTATGTAAATGAACTGGCATAAGGGCACTCCCTACTCCTCTTATATAATTTACCTCACCAATGTCAGACTCATCACTAAACCTTAGCACACTGTCTAATATTAGTGATTGCGAAGCTCCAGTATCTCTAAGTATCCTTATCGGTACTGCATTGGATCCTTCTTTCAAGGATACAAATCATTCTGTTATAAAAGCCTCATATCCCTTCTTAACTTGGTCAAACTCTGACACATCTTCATTAATATTTTCTAAACCCTGTGCTTTTACAGGTTTTCCAATATGCTGCACGCAAGCATCTGGGGCCACTTCTTTCTCTTTCCGTTTCAATCTGAAGCAATTAGCCACTACATGTCCGGGTTTCTTACAATAATTACAAATAATACCAAAATGTCTTTCCTTCACAGGTCTCCCTTCATCCTTACTTTTCTCACTAACTTCAGATTTAATGTCTGATTTAACTTGACTCTCCGGGCTAGTTTTCCTTTTAAAAGTTTTACCTGGAGAAAATTTATTCTTGTGAATTAAAACATACTCATCAGCCAATTTAGCAATCTCCTGCAATGTAGCACTGTCTGGTTCATTTAAGTATGGTCTCACTTCAACAGGAATGCTTCTTTTAAATTCCTCCTGCAAAATCAGCTCTTATAATTTATTATACTCCCCATTCACATTTTTAGAGGAAACCCATCTCTCAAAACACACAGATTTCTCATAGGCAAATTCTGCATAAGTTTTTTCCACCGATTTCTTCAAACTTCTAAATCTTTCTTAAATACGCTTCCGGAACCATCTCATATGCCTTTAATATTTGCTGTTTAACAATAATAATCCAGTGCTTGCTCAGCATTTAAAGCTGTATAAACTTGTTGTGCCTTGCCTTTAATTACACTTTGTAACATCACTGGTCATTGGTCTTTCGGCCACTTTAAACTCAGAGCAACTGTTTCGAAATGTTGGGAATATGCATCCATAACAGCTTCATTAATTGGAGGAGCTAAAACAACCTCACGACTAGCAATAAATTGTTTCGTAGAACCAGAAGACTGATTCCCAGACCTTATTTTCTCCATCTCTAGCTCAAATTTCCTCTGGTTTTCAGCTTCTCTTTCTTTCATTTCCACTTTAAATCTTTCAAACTTTAACTGTTCAAGATGCAACTGCATTTCCAGATTACTCATTGAAAACTTATCTAACACCTCCTCATCAAAATATTCCAAATTAATATAATGTTCAGCAATTTTCTTTTGTATGAAAGCCTTGGTGGAATTTCTCGTAATTCCTTTAATATCCAATTTCCTAGCAATCTCCAATACCACACGTTTTCTCGCAGTCTCTAAAAATCCCGAGTCAGGCGCCTTCAAAAAATTGTCAATATCCATTGTTGCCAAATACAACACACACACCAATCAAACCAAAAAAAAATTGGATAATTCCCTTTTCCAAAACCAAAATGGCAATTACCAGTACATGAACTCAAAATCGGAACATCTCCTGGCCGAGCCCCCACAAATTATGTTACGTAAACGGCAACAATGAATATCTATCGAGACAGGTTATGTAAAAACAACCAAACATTTATTAAACACATATAAACGATAAGGGAAGAAAAAACAAAGAAAAACTTTAACCGGAAGCTAACAGATATGCAGCCGTTCACCAACTCGCCACTCGGCTCTGGTTCTTAAAGCGTTAAATGCGAAAACAGTTCTTAAAGCGATAACTTCAAAAGTCCAACAGTTTTATACATTCAATTGGGAGAGACTTCTCTGGAGAAGGATTTCTTCACAGACGCACCTTTACTGCTGGTTCTGTCCACAGGATTCACGATGCCGAAAATTAACAGTTTAAATCAACTGACCTTAAATTCCTTTAGAGTGAGAGAGGGAGCACCTTTTTGCATGAACTCCTTGCTCTCTCTGGCAAGAGTTATCTCGATGCAGGTACTCCTCCAACGAAGACTCAATAAAGTCGATTCTATATTAAACTGCCAAACGATGCCGACTTCTCTCAATCCTTCGATAAATTCTTCTCTCTCCCTTCAACTGTTGGAATTGAGTAAATTGGCACATCCAGCCACAAATTTTCAGTCCAAATAATATGGAATCTTTCAACAGAACGCACAACCGTTTTAAAAATGAAACTGTGTCACAAAAACAAACACAACAGAAATGGAGGCACAGCACATTCTACCTGGAAACCTACAAACTCAAAAACCCTCCTGTGTCACCCGAGTCGACCCTTATATAGTCACAGGGCATGTGTCATCACGTGACCTCACATCGGCGGGAAAATCACATCAGGTGACCTCCAAAAGACCATTACATCATTCTCATAAAAAACAGATCTCCTTGAGCATGTGACACTGGCACTTCGTAAGTGATGAGACCTTGGTGGTGTAGTTCAGTGGTCTTGTGGCCTAGGGGATGAAGCTATTTCTCATTCTAACAGTCCTTGTCTTAATGCTGCGGTACCTCCTGCCTGTTGGTGGGGGCTCATAGATTGTTGGACAAATGGGAAGGATCCTTGACAATGCTGTACTGCTGATAAATATCTCTGATGGGTGGAAAAGAGACCTAGAGCCTTTGGCTTTAGCAAATTGTACAGAAAATACATAGAATCTGCAGAGAGATTGGTTAAGTGAGTGAGCAAGGGTCTGGCAGATGGAATACAATGTTGGTAAATGTGAGGTCATCCAGTTTGGAAGGAAAAATGGAAGATCAGATCATTTAAATAGTAGAAAATTGCAGCATGCTGCTATGCCTAGGGACTTGGGATTGCTTGCGCATGAGTCGCAAAAGGTTTATTTGCAGGTGCAGCAGGCTATCAAGAAGGCAAATGGAATATTGACCTTCATTGCTAGAGGGATTGAATTTAAGAGCAGGGAGGTTATGCTGCAATTGTACAGGGTACTGGTGAGGTTGCATGGGGAATACTGCGTACAGTTCTGATCTCCTTACTTCAAGACGGATATACTGGCTTTGGAGGTGGTGCAGAGGTGGTTCACCAAGTTGATTTTAGAGATGAGGGGGTTAGACTATGAAGAGAGGTTGAGTCGCCTGGGACTGTACTTGCTGGAATTCAGAAGAATGAGAGGAGATCTTGTAGAAACATAAAATTATAAGAGGCAGAAAAGTTGTTTCCACTGGTAGATGAGTCTAGAACTATGGGACATAAGATTCAGGGGAGTGCATTTAGGACGGAGATGAGGAGAAATTGCTTTTCCCAGAGAGTGGTGAATCTGTGGAATTCTCTGCCCAATGAAGCAGTGGAACTACCTCAGTAAATATATTTAAGACAAGATTGGATAGATTTTTGCATAGTAGGGGAAGTAAGGGCTATGGGGAAAAGGCGGGTAGGTGGAGATGAGTCCATAGCCAGATCAGCCATGATCTTACTGAATGGTGGAGCAGGCTCAATGGGCCAGATGGCCCATTCTTGCTCCTATTTCTTATGTTCTTTGTGTCATCTTCAGGCATGGAAATGTAATACAGTGGATTCCAGTTAATCAGGTCAACCACTTATTTGGTGCAACTTTTACAGAGCAGAAACTAATTGAGAAAGTTGCTGGGATTCCTTTTTCTTAAATTAGGAAACTGCTGCTTATTTGGGACCAGAGACTGTTGCTGAACAGGTTCTAACCAGCATCAGTCGTGAGTAATTGTGTGACTGGTAGACTTGCACTGTGCTTCAAGTGAACACAAACAGACACAACTGATGCTAAGTGGAGTACTTGAAGTATCAATATAGCTTAGAGATTTGGGATTGCACCTTGTACACAAGTCTCTAACTTGCTGAGTAGAGACTGCCAAACCTGATTCCCTAGTGAAGTGTGAATATTCCTGTTTGAAGTGTATTGCAAGTCTTAAAATGTTTATTGCAGTCTGAAGATTGGTGTATTTCCAAGCCAGTGGGATAAAACATGATTATATTAGCTGCTTACCAGCAGTTGTTGGATATAATCTTTCAAATGATTTAAAAAAAGTTTCTGTGGGAATGTTGTCTCATTTAATTAAAAAATTCTGGTAGTGTAAAGACAAGGGATTTAAATGGATGTTTTCGGAAAAGAATAAATACAAAAAAAACTGAAAAATATTTTGATTGGCTGAATTGTGGCATATTGAATGGGAGAAGACTCGTGATGTAAACATTAACATAATCTAGTTGGCTTGATGATTGCCTTCTGTGCTATATTTTATAACTTTGTAGATTTGTACTTCCAAATGTCCTGACAACTGTATCATCTTTTTCTCTGGAATATTGAGAGTGAGATAAGTGACACAGTGTATTTGACTATAGTACTTTCATTGGTAAGATGATGAACATTCAAATTAAATATATAATTAAGATGCAAAACACTTGCTAGCATACACCAAACCAACAATAGAAAGCAAGAAATTAAAGTTGTGAAATCCTTCATTACTCCTAGCATTTAACATGGGGGTTGTTTGCTTATCCTCCCAATCTTGGAGTTTGTTCATACATGATTTGCTAATGGGGTAGTTAAATTAGAGAGGGTGTCAAGAATGGGCAAGAGGGGAGTGGAAGAAAACTTTGGCAGATTAGTAAATTTTAGTTTTCTAACTAGTTTTGATTGTATTTTTTTCACTTCATTAAATGTAGACTACAGAGTAATCACAATCCTATTAATTTAAATTAGCATGATGCTCTTGTACGGTAGGTGGGTTTGCCCAAGATGTTTCTGATATTTTTGGTTTGTAAGTATCTCATAGTGGTCCTCTCTCCACCGGAAAACCTGAGCAAGTGTTCAGATTTTTTTTTAAACTTGAAAAAACTATGGATTGTTAACGTATTTTAATTTTACATTTACCCTAACGGCTTTCTACTACAAAACTTTTGTGGTGCTGACCTCTGTGTCAAACATACAAATATTTCTCCACATCAAGGGTGAAACGCAAACAAGAGGAATTCTGCAGATGCTGGAAATTCAAGCAACACACATCAAAGTTGCTGGTGAACGCAGCAGGCCAGGCAGCATCTCTAGGAAGAGGTACAGTCAACGTTTCAGGCCGAGACCCTTCGTCAGGATTAACTGAAGGAAGAGTTAGTAAGAGATTTGAAAGTGGGAGGGGGAGGGGAGATCCAAAATGATAGGAGAAGACAAGAGGGGGAGGGATGGAGCCAAAAGCTGGACAGGTGATTGGCAAAGGGGATATGAGAGGATCATGGGACAGGAGGCCCAGGGAGAAGGAAGGGGGGGTGGACCCAGAGGATGGGCAAGGGGTATAGTCAGAGGGACAGATGGAGAAAAAGGAGTGAGAGAAAGAATGTGTGTATAAAAATAAATAACGGATGGGATATGAGGGGGAGGTGGGGCATTAGCGGAAGTTAGAGAAGTCAATGTTCATGCCATCAGGTTGGAGGCTACCCAGACGGAATATAAGGTGTTGTTCCTCCAACCTGAGTGTGGCTTCATCTTTACAGTAGAGGAGGCCGTGGATAGACATGTCAGAATGGGAATGGGATGTGGAATTAAAATGTGTGGCCACTGGGAGATCCTGCTTTCTCTGGCGGACAGAGCGTAGGTGTTCAGCGAAATGATCTCGCAGTCTGCGTCGGGTCTCGCCAATATATAGAAGGCCACATTGGGAGCACCGGACGCAGTATATCACCCCAGCTGACTCACAGGTGAAGTGTCGCCTCACCTAGAAGGACCCATACGGGTGCCCATAGCTACACCTTTAGTTTGGAGGAAGTGGGAGGAGCCAAAAGAGAAATTACTAAGAGTAAGGACTAATTCCGCTAGACGGAGCAGAGTGGTGGTAGAGGGGAACTGTTTAGATCTGGAATCCAAAAAGAAGTGGAAAGCTTTGAGACCTTCCTGATGGGGGATGGAAGTATATAGGGACTGGACATTCGTAGTGAAAATAAAGCGGTGGGGGCCAGGGAACTTAAAATCATTGAAAAGTTTAAGAGTGTGAGAAGTGTCACGAATATAGGT
Organism: Mobula hypostoma; assembly: GCF_963921235.1. Lineage (NCBI taxonomy): Eukaryota > Metazoa > Chordata > Chondrichthyes > Myliobatiformes > Myliobatidae > Mobula > Mobula hypostoma. The sequence goes on from NC_086112.1 coordinate 55,902,412, forward strand.
AGGAAGGGATTGAACAAGGGGGGATAAAACTGTGTTGAGGTATGCAGAAACGAGTTCGGTGGGGCAGGAGCAAGCTGAGACAATAGGTCTGCCAGGACAGGCAGGTTTGTGGATCTTGGGTAGAAGGTAGAAACGGGAAGTGTGAGGTGTGGGAGCTATAAAGTTGGTAGCAGTGTATGGGAGATCCCCTGAGCGGATAAAGTCGGTGATGGTATGGGAGACAATGGCCTGGTGCTCCTTAGTGGGGTCACGCTCGAGGGGTAAAAAGAGGAGGTATCCGTGAGTTGTCGCTGTGCCTCAGCAAGGTAGAGGTGAGTACGCCAGATGACAACAGCACCCCCCTTTTCGACGGGTTTAATAGTAAGATTGGGATTAGTGCGGAGGGAGTGGAGGGCAGAGCGTTCGGAAGGAGTAAGGTTGGAATGGAAACAAGGTATGGTGAAGTTGAGACAGTTGATGTCAAGGTGGGTAGCCTCCAACCTGATGGCAGGAACATTGACTTCTCTAACTTCTGCTAATGCCCCACCTTCCCCTCGTACCCCATCCGTTATTTATTTTTATACACACATTCTTTCTCTCACTCTCCTTTTTCTCCCTCTGTCTATACCCCTTGCCCATCCTCTGGGTTCCCCCCCCCCCTTTGTCTTTCTCCCTGGGCCTCCTGTCCCATGATCCTCTCATATATCCCCTTTGCCAATCACCTGTCCAGCTCTTGGCTCCATCCCTCCCCCTCCTGTCTTCTCCTATAATTTTGGATCTCCCCCTCCCCTTCCCACTTTCAAATCTCTTACTAACTCTTCCTTCAGTTAGTCCTGACGAAGGGTCTCGGCCTGAAACGTGGACTGTGCCTCTCCTTAGAGATGCTGCCTGGCCTGCTGCGTTCACCAGCAACTTTGATGTGTGTTGCTCAAGGGTGAAATGTTGTTTTGGGTATGTGCACTTCAGTGTAAAACATTAAAAGTGAATGCTATTGCAGTAATTTCTAAATCTAATTTTACTTGAAGGCACATTGCTGAAAACTACCAATTGGTATAACCTGTTTATTGACAGAGGATAAACGTGTGTCATTTGGTTTATTTTCCTCCTTAGTCCATGGAAGCAATGCATGACAAGAGTATGGCTGATGAAATACATTATAGTCAGATGAAAAGTATGGGAATGAGGCCTTCTCATACTGGAATGGGCCCTCCTCAGAGTCCAATGGATCAACATTCTCAAGGTATGCTTGAAAAATATTCTGTGAAGTTGTATTTCTTCATATCTTTTCATTTTTAGTATTTTTCCAACTAATCTATTTCTAGCTTTGCATTTGGTAACTTGGCATTTGATTCTTCTTTGATTAGTCTATAGTGTCTTGCATCCATCATAAATTTCCTCTCATGGCACTACTGATAAATTTTTGTCTCACAATAAGATAGCAAATTGGATCTGGAGGAAAGAAACTATAAATAAAAATGTGAAAAATGGCTAGATATCTTGAGCAAGTTCAATCAATTGTAAATGAGTGCCAAAGTCAATTGAATTACTGAATCTGATCACCCATAATCTTGAATATATTTTTCTGTCCTTTTCGCTCTCAGTGACTGAAATTGACCTTCAAATAAAACCTCTTTCTTGTATTTCATTGCCTTTTAAAAGCAAACTTAATAGCCTTACATTTTTTTAATGCAGTGGAATGGGACTGAGCAGATGCTGGTTGCATGATTATTTTCATACAAAAAGAGAGAGTTTTGGACTTTAGATTTGTAGTCTCGAGGCCGAAGTACAGATCAGCCATGATCTTAGAAGGGATCTACGTTGTTGTTATAAATGTGCCCCCCCCTTTTTTTTTAAAGAATCATTTTAGCAATATATCTGTCAATATGGTAAGACAGGCCATGGGAGATTTGTTTTTGTTGTGCTATTAACATGTAGTTGTAATCATATTCTGATGAGTTGTCAGCGTTGGAACTGCCTTGCTTTTAAATGTGTTTACATTTTAGTTCTAGCCTCATGTGTTATTTCTAGATAAGATGATTTTTAAGTATTTAATGGTTTTATTTTTCTCTTTACCCTTTTCCCTCCATGCTGCTGCTGCTCCATTACTGAAGGTATGATAGCATAAAAATTAGCAGTGTAAATTTAAAAAAATGGGCGCAATCAGTGTGCAGCAACTAAAAATAGTCTACAGAGGAATACTTAAAAAGGATGATTAGTTATTCAAAAAGTTTGCATGTGTATGGTGGGCAACTATGTCATAGTCATTATTGGACCAGTTATTCAGAGGCCCAGATTATCAAACCAAAAACAAGTTAAAATTCATATATGTAAGTAATCGGGAATTTAAAAGAAGAAATGATGTTGATAATGGTGAGCTCAAAACTACACTTCATTAATGTCTGTCAAGGGTAGAAATCTGCTGTGCATACCTGTTGCGGCCTGTGTGAATTCTCATCCGCAGTAAAGTGAATGCCTGAAAAGGCCTAGTAAAGTTATCCTCAATATACCCAAGGACTGGCTTTTAATTTGCGAGTTGTCCCACGGACCAAACAAGCGCTTGATGTACTGCTTACAGAGTTGTACCTTGACAGCAATGTGCTGTACTTTTCAATCACAAAATATAGATACATCCTGACCACAAACAGAAGAGTCACCGCAAGTAGTGGTATGATAGTATAAAAGTGAGTGGGTGTTGAGCTCGGAATCATAAACATTGTTATCAGCCTCCATGAAGTCTAATGGTATTTGGTCATGTATGGGTTAGGAAGCCTACTTTTTAATTGCTATCCAAGATCCACACTCATCTGATGAATCAATGCACCACCATGTTGAAAAAATACCTGAAAGAATGACAGGGTAACAAGGGCTCTGATTTATATTCTGAGTGTAGGAACTTCAAAGGCCACCATCAAGAGTTCCTCGGTATTACCACAACTGACTTAGCTAGTCAAGTCCTGAAAGACACAACTGACAAACCTTCTGTGACAGGTAGTGAGTGAACCAATAAGAAGGGGGAAAAACTTTCAACTGATCCTTGTAACTCCACTTATCTTGATATATCTGCATTTGACAGTTGGTAGAAATGCCACTGTACAGTCTATATGGAGGCAAAATCTTGTCTTCATTCCTCGAACTTCATGCCACTGAGTTAAATAGCAGTTTAAAAGTGGGAACCCATGAAACATTGGCCCAACAGCAGCAGTAGAAATTTACTCCTTTACACTCTTAACTTTGGGGCCCTATAATATCCTTCATTCTATTTTTGTAATTAGCATGTTGGGACCAACATCACATTTATCTGAATATGAGTTGTCAATCTAGTGAAGCTGCAATCCAGGACTAGATGCGTGCTAAACAGCTAAGAAACAAGAAGTCCGAGACAAACAGTGATCCCAGTACTGGCAGATGGGAATCTGGTCACATGTAACTGACAATAAAGCTGCTAAGAGGAAGAAAGGAAGATCTAGATGCAATAATAGGGTGAATGACTGTCTTTCTTTCCAGAATAGATAAATCTAAAACTAGCAGGCATAGACTTAAGATGTTACGGGAAAATTGTAAAAGGGGCATGAGGGTGGTGGGGTATGTGGAAAGGGCTGCTAAAGGAATTGAGAAGCTGGTACAATTGCAACAATGGATAGGAAAGGTTTAGGGGGATATGAGCCAAGTAGAGGCAAATGTGATTAGCTCAGATAAGCAACAGGGTTGGCATGGATGAATTAGGCTGAAGGGTTTGTTTTCGTTAACTCAGTAGTGGTGTGGTCCAGCTTGAGTGCCAATCACAAGGCTGAAGACTTAGTTCCGGGATCCATCTCAGCTTCTTCCTTGGATCTCTGCCTTTACAAAAGTTACGTCTTGAGCAAATTAGGTTTATTCCCTGTATCAAGAAATAGGTGAGCACTGGAAATAGCAAAGCATGGGATCAGATAACACTTGGTTGTTGTGTTTTGCGCTGCGGAACCAGCTATGCAAAACAAAACCAGCCATGGCTGAAACAAAAGTGGTGAATTCTAAAAGTTTATGGGCACATACATACCACACAGTTTTAAAGGGTAGTGTTTTTGATGTTGGAAAGAAGTTATTCCAGTCCCAGGACATCACTGCAGGAATTATTCAGGTAGTACTTTATGCCCAAGCATGTTCAACTACAAACGTACCTTGACATCTCAGAACATAATAACTTGCTTGTTTGGTACTCTATACATTATGATGTGTGATCACTGCCTCCATCATTTGTGTGTTGTAGCAATAGTGTATATCATCTACTGTGACAACACCTCCATATCTGCAACCTTTATCATCAGGGAGAGGGAAGAAACAGAAATGGAATGCTACCATCTGCAAGTTCCATATCAAGTTGCACGCCATACTCAAAAGTATATTGTCATTCCATCTTTATCACTGCTTCTAAATCAGATATTCACTTTCAGCAGCACCATTGGGATGGAAAACTGCCAGTAAAAGGACCATAGGTATTCATGGGATTCATGAAAGAGGCACACCGCTATTTGAGGAACAATTAGAGATGAACACTAAATGCTGGCTTTGTTGGCCATTCCTGCATTCTGAGCAGTTGATGGGGGAGGGAGGGAGAGGGGAGGAAAAAACATTAATACCCATTCCCCCAGCTGTATCAGAACCTAGCGCTTTCCAAGAGCTCTTTAAGAATTGCAGCTTTAATTTAACATCCATATCAAGATACGGTTCATTCAGCTTTTGCTTGATTAACAGGTTAACTTCTGGCTCCATTGGAGTCAGTGTTGATCTTTTGGGAATTTGAGAAGTTTTTTTTTGTTCTGTACATTGTGCTGTTTGATCATCTGCAATTGTAAACTGAGTTGAAAGCTGCCAAGTTATCTTCAATATCACAAATGTTGTGTCATAGTCACAATAATTCCACATTCACGTATTCCAAGTTGGTTCCCCTGCAATTAACTTATTCACAAAAGAAAACCTTTGCTGCACAAATTTAACTGTCTTATCATCCTTGCTTTCTATATCTTTTCAAAATCACCAATGCAGATTCACTGATGTAAAGAATTATCTCTGCTCTCATTGTCCATGCCAGCTAGATTTAAACCTGATGCCTTAAATCATAGTAACAAATGGTTGGTTAGAAGACAAAAGACTTGTGTGTTGCTAATTTACTCTGCTCAGCCATTCAGCCCAGAGGTAATCCAAACACTGCATGTTCTCTGTTCATCCTTTAACAACAACTCCAGTTGTTACTCGCTCCCTTCAATTTCTTATTCTTTCCAATTCTCACATCTCAGGTTTTAATTTGCCTGGTCATTGGAGGAAGTCTCTGCCACTTGAGTCCTGGAGTTATAAATATTAGATTAGATTAGGTTATGAGGACACGCAGTCCTCTTTTACTGTCATTTAGTTTTGCATACATTAAGAAATGATACAATGTTCCTCCAGTATGATATCACAGAAACACAAGACAAACCAAGCCTAAAAAACTGACAAAAACCACATAATTATAACATATAGTTACAACAGTGCCATAATTTAATAAAGAACAGACCATGCGCATGGTAAAAAAAAAAGGTCTCGAAGTCTCTGGAAAGTCCCATCATCTCATGCAGACGGTAGAAGGGAGAAACTCTCCCTGCCATGAACCTCCAGCGCCACAAACTTGCTCATGCAGCACCCTGGAAGCACCCGACCATAGCCGTCTCTTGAGTCCATCCGAAAACTTCGAGCCTCCGACCACCGAGCACCATCTCTGCCAAGCGCTTCGACCCCGGCCCCGGCAACAGGCAATAGGCAAGGCTGAGGATTTGGGGCCTTCCCCTCCAGAGATTCTCGATCGCACAGTAGCAGCGGCAGCGAAGCAGGCATTTCAGAAGTTTCTCCAGATGTTCCTCTGTGCTTCTCACGTCTATCTCCATCAAATCAGGACTGTGCACGGTACCTACTTAACAAATACCGATATCATTTCGGAGCGGCTGCATGTGCTGCATCGCACCGCCATCTTCTCCCCTCAATATCTCAATATCAATTAGTAATAACAAACAGTTGTTTATTGTGAAGAATTAGAAGAAAATGGATAGGAACAGTTGAGGGAGAAGGTACCCCAGACATAGTAATGTATTAATAACCAAAAATTACAAGTATAAATTGGTTGCCATCTTGAAAGAAAATATGCAAAAGAGAGAGCAGCATATCTGCTTTACACTGTCCTCTACAATCCCCTTAGCAAAACTTGCAGAATTGTTTCCTGAATATTCCCTTTTATGAAAACACAAAATTGTACTTTCTCTTGCCTAGGGCCCACCTGTAATAGCTAATCTATTCTTTTGGTAGAACTGTATAAATATGTAAACTGTTATTACAGTGTTTTATAATTTCACAGAATTATTTGAATGATCTAAGTGCAATTATTTTGAATCCATTGTCGTGTTTGGAATTTGATTATGGATGTACTTTGTCTCTGCAGGCTACATGTCTCCTCATCCATCTCCTATGAGTGCACCGGAGCATATTCCGAGTCCAATGTCAGCAGGTGGTCCCACTCCTCCTCAGATTCCACCATCCCAGGCCACATCTATATTGCAAGGGGATCCTCAGGTTATGGGTCAGCAAAGCAGAGGTCCTTCACCTTTTAATCCAATTCAGCTTCACCAATTAAGGGCTCAAATCCTGGCTTATAAAATGCTAGCCAGAGGACAACCTCTCCCAGATAACCTGCAGCTTGCTGTTCAAGGGAAGCGGTCACTACCCAGCATGCAACAACAAGTAGCACCTATTGCCTACAACAGACCACCAAGTAAGTATGCAATTTAGTTTTGTTTCCATGTGGGGAAAAAAAATACTGATTCAAAATGCATTTTCTCATTACTCGGGGCAAAAGCAATTTTGAGTTGGTTTGTTTCAGCATTCTGGCAGTAAAATTGATTATGAATTCTGAACAGAGGCAAGTGCAAATAAGCAGTTGCAATCTTGTGCCAATAATTAAGAGATTCAAATATTTTATAATTTGATAACTGGCTATCTTTTGAGTGTGGCGCGTGGCCAAGTGGTTAGGGTGTTGGGTTCACGATCTGAAGTCGTGGGTTCGAGTCTTGGCCAAGGCAGCGTGTTGTGTCTTTGAGCAAGGCACTTAACCACACACTGCTCCAATCCACCCAGCTGAAAATGGGTACCGGCAAATGCTGGAAGTTAACCTCGCGATAGACTGGCGTCCTATCCAGGGGAGGAGTCTCGTACTCTCAGTCGCTTCACGCCACAGAAACCGGCATAAGCACCAGCCTGATGGGCCACAAGGCTTGGGACAGACTTTAACTTTAACTATCTTTTATGCAGTAACTATTCCCATTTATTCAGTCAAGCACAAATTCAAAGGACACTTTTCTTACAGAAAATAATATGGAGTAAAATTTGAATAATTTAAAACATGGGGTTGGATAAGTTGCTGATTTCTCCTTGTGGGTCAATTTATTTCTGGCTTCTTTGCTTGTCTGTTGAAAAGTGGAAGTCAGAACTACAGGTAGATATTGATCTGAAATTATCTGTATGAAGCTATGACAGGTATAAAACCAGACTTCACATGAGTAGTAGATTTTTACCTTAATATTTTAAATTTTCTATTGTGTGCTAATTTTCAACATTATTTGAGCTCTTTTAAATCTCTGATTATCAGATACCTGTTGAAAGATCATTGGCTGCACGATCAAAATTGTCTTCCAGGGTGGGACTGCTTGAGACCAAGTTGCACCTTGCTAAGTTCCTTGGTCTTATTGTTAATGCTCTTGTACGGATTGTCAATTTGGCTGGTCCTGCATTTCTGGTTAGGTTATTGCAGGTGGTGATTTTGGGTAGAGGCCCAGTCCAGAATGATCTGGTTTTGCGAAATGGGCTGGATCTTGTATATTTGGATTCCTCAGTTGATAACAAACTGTTTCACAGGAAAAAGCTAAGCATGGTCCTTGAAGCCTTCAACAGTTGGGTTTTTGTGGTGTTGTATTATGTGGATCTTGGAATTGGGATCATTTTTTTGAAGTCAAAGTAAAATTTTATTAGAGTACATGTATGTCACAAAATACAATCCCGAGATTCATTTTCTGCGGACTTACTTCGCAAATCTATAGAACAGTACTGTAAACAGGATCAGTGGACGACAAACTGTGTAAATGCACATACAAACAAATAGCAATATTCACGAGCATGAATTACAAGATAAGAGTCCTTAAATGAGTGTAGTTATTCCCTCTGGTTTAAGAGCCTGATGGTTGAGGGGTAGTAACTGTTCATGAATGTGGTGGTGCAGATCCTGAGGCACTTGTACTTTCTACCTGATGGCAGCAATAAAAAAAATAGCATGACCTGGGTGGTGAGGATTTTTAATAATGGATGCTGATTTCCAGTGACAATGTTTCATGTAGATGTACCCAATGCAATGGTTGAGAGGGTTTTACCTGTGATATACTGGGCTGAATCCACTACCTTTTGTAAGATTTCCCACTCAAAGGCTTTGGTGTTCTCATACCAGGCCATAATGCAGCACACCCCTATAGGTTTGCCAAGGTTTCTGATGACTTGCCAAATTTCCACAGACTCTTGAGGAAAAAGAGGTGCTGTCAAGCTTTCTTCATAATTATATTTATATGACGAGTCCAGGACAGGTTTTCTGAGATGGTGACACCCAGGAATTTAAAGTTACTGACCCTCTCCACCTTTGATCCTCTGATCCTGGACCTCTGGCTTCCCTCTCCTGAAGTCTACAATCAGCTTCTTGGTCTTACTGATATTGAGAAGTTATGTCACCACTTAGTTAAGTTTTCAATCTCGGTCCTGTATCTTGATTCATTCCCCCCCCTACCCCACACCAGTGGTGTCATCAGCAAACTTGTACGTGGTGTTAGAGCTGTACTTGGCCACACAGTCATAGGTGTAAAGCAAGTAGAGCATCTGTCACATCCTGCATGTATATTATTTTGGATCATGTCATGCAGTACAAAACACATTAAGACAATGGGATCAGATAACACTTCGGGCAAGCTGATTCTAAATTCAAATGGCCGAAGTACACTTTTCTGCCTGAGCCTACCACGAGGGACCTTGCCAGCTACCTTTCTTAAATCCATGTAGACAACATCCAGAGCTCTAGCTTCCAACACCTCAATCAAAATCTCAATCAAGTTAGTAAAAGATGACTTGTCCTACAATAAGCTGTGTAGACTGTCTCTAATTAGGCCATGATTTTCTAAATGCTTGTGTAACGCGCTGTAAGGTTTCACTGCTAATGTAATAGTTTCTCTGTAGCAGCAATGTTTGGGTTATGACTAGCGATAATGGGGACTTTGGAATGTGTGCCATCCACTGAGAGGCATGTTGTTATTTTTGGGGGGGGGGTCTGAGAGAAGGTATTCGTGGTCTTTTGTCGGCAAGAGGTGAAGCGAGAAGACGCAAGTGGAGAGAGTTGGTAGACCACTGGGCGGAGCGGACTTGGAACGAGGGGTCCGAGGGTCGGCGAAGCTTGGAGGAGGTTGTTGGGGAATGAATGGAAGGAACCGTGAGCTCCACTGTTGCGCATTAGACTGTCATGAGAATGGGCCCTTTTGTTTTGTTTCTTTACTAAACCTATAATCAAATTAAGAATTATAAAGCTCAATTGTTCAATTGCATATTGCATACTGTTCGTTATTTCATGGTACTGATTTTTAACAGGGGAACTGTCACACTACATCCATCCAAACAAGATTTCTCAAGTTTGGCCGGGCCAGAGGCTGTCTTCCCCCAGATTAAGCCGCTAGCCGAACCTGAGGGTTACACTTGTAAATCCTATCTCTAAGAATCCTTTCTGATAACTTCCCTCCCACTGATGTGAGACTCACTGGTCTATGGTTTTCAGGATTATCCCTATTTCCTTTCTTGAATAACAGAACAAGATTAGCAACTCACCAGTTCTCCAGGAACTTGCCTGCCAACAACTTGGGCCTTGACAATGTATCTTCAATGTTCTTTATGAGACCCAATGCTACTTTTTTTGTTATCTGAAAAATGCCCTAGCATATAGCGCTCTATACGTTGATCTCATTAGCTTCTACATCCTCTATTTGGTAAATACACAAAGTACCCATTTAGGACCTTGTCACATCTTCTGCTTCCAAGCCCAAGGTTCCTTCAATATCGGGGTCCTATCCTTTCCCTACTTACCCTCTTGCTCTTGATGTACTATATGTATAGAATGCCTTGGGACTATTTTTAATCCTACTTGGGAAGGACTTTTCATGGCCCCTCCAGGATCTCCTAATTCTCCTGTTGATTTTTTCCTAGATTTTCACTTCCTGAATTTTAAATATGCTTCCTTTTACTTCTTGACTAAATTCATCACCTCTTTTGACATCCAGGATTCCCTCACCATGCCATCCTTATCCTTCTTTCTTACCAGAACATACTCTTCCTGTAAGCAGTCCACATCTCAGATGTGTACCTGCCCAAAAGCAGCTGTTCTCAATTAACTATCCCTAGTACCTGTTTAATAATGTCCTGCTCTATGCAGTACGGTCCTGCACATGCATACTTTTCCTTATCTGTCATTATATAAGATGGCATTGGCAATATTTTGCAGGCAGCTCACAAAACTATTAGATATACACAGTGGCCACTTTATTAGGTACACCTACTTATTAATGCAGCTATCTAATCAGCCAATCATGTGACAGCAGCTCAAATGCATAAAAGCATGCAGACATGGTCAGGAGTTTCAATTATTGAAACCAAGCATCAAAATAGGAAGAAATGTGATCAAATGACTTTGACCATGGAATGCAAACAACAGGAATTCTGCAGATGCTGGAAATTCAAGCAACGTACATCAAAGTTGCTGGTGAACGCAGCAGGCCAAGCAGCATCTATAGGAAGAGGCGCAGTCGACGTTTCAGGCTGAGACCCTTCGTCAGGACTAACGTTAGTCCTGACGAAGGGTCTCGGCCTGAAACGTCGACTGCGCCTCTTCCTATAGATGCTGCTTGGCCTGCTGCGTTCACCAGCAACTTTGATGTATGTTGCTTGACCATGGAATGGTTGGTTTGAGTATCTCAGAAACGACTGATATCCTGGGAATTTCACACAGAATAGTTTCTGGAGTTTACAGAGACTGGTGCAAAAAACAAAGCACATTGAGTGAGCAGCTGTTCTTTAAGCGAAAACACCTTGTTGATGAGACAGCTCAGAGGAGAATGGCCAGCCTGGCTTAAACTGACAGAAGGTGCCAATAACTTGAATACATGTTACAACAATGATGTGCAGAAGAGCATCTCTGAATACACAGCATGTCAAATCTTGAAGTGGATGGACCGCAGACATAAACTTAGTGGCGACTTACTAGGTATAGGAGGCACCTAATGAAGTGGCCAGAGTGTACATCCTCTGAACTGAAGACAAAGCTATACATCTTCTGAACTGCTGTTGTTGGAATCTGCAGATTGTAATTTCACTTTAAGAAACAGGTTTTTGAACTGTCTAAATGCATTAGTGATTTTATGATCTTCTGAAGAACTCTAAGAAACTTGACTCTCAGTAATGCAGGGTGGAACCTGGAAGCAGACTTATGAACGCCATACAAAGTGAGCATGATGGAGTGGACTTGAAGCCAGACTGAAACAACAGGCAAAATGACCATCGGTACCTGACACCCTCCTGGCCAATGTACAGTCACTGGAGAACAAGAGAGAGGACTATCTCAGCAAGATTGCTTTATTGGATGGAAATGAGAGATTGCTATGCTTTCAATAAGGCGTAGCTTACCCCTCACACTCTTTATATAGCACTGCAGCCCGAGGGGTTTTCAACTCACCAGATGGGCCAGGTGGCAACATCAGGAAAGGGTAAAAGAAGTGGCAACTGCTTCATGATAAATTCATTGAGCGGTCTTCTCTCAATCTTGTTCTACTGACCTGGAGCATCTAATGATTATAGTGCCAAACATCCTACTTACCAAGAGAGTTCTCTGCTGCGATTCTAACTGCAAGTTTACATACCGCCAAAGGTAGATATCAAGCAAGCACGCCGTGTATTGAGAGCCATGATTAATAAACAAAAATGACCTACCCTGCCACTTTTCACATCTATGCCTGGGACTTCAATCAGGCTAGTTTGAGGAAATTTGCCCAGTTACCATCATCACATCGCATGCAGCAGTAGAGGTACCAAGACACTTGACAACTGTTAACCTACCAACAAGAGTGCATACTATTCTATCCCGCAACTGCATTTTGGGAAACCTAATCATCGGATTGTTGTCTTCCTGGCTGAAACTAAAGAGCAAAGCACCAGAGGTAAGGACAACAAACAAGGAGGTGGTCACAGGAGGCAGAAGAGCATTGGTTGTCATAGTTCTTATAAAGACACTTGTGGACAAGTGTGGCCCCACAAAATCATTCAATCTTCTTAGCCAGAAGCATTGAATGAACCAAGAGTTCAGTAATCTGCTGGGGGCTAGATTGGTGAATTCAGGACCTGCAATCCAAAAAGGTACAAGAATTACAGGTATGAACTCTAGAAAACCATCTTGTATGCCATGTGGCAGTCACAGATCAAACTTGAATCACAGAAGGATGATTGACAGCTGTGACAGGGCTCGAATACCATCACCTCTTACAAAGCAAAACCAAGTAACATAAATGACAACAGATGAGCTCAATGTCTTTTCTGCTCACTTTGACCAACAGAAACGTGGAGGCATCTTCATAAACCCCCACAGCCCCTGATAACCCTGTGTGAATTCAGTCTCTCAAGTCAACGTGAGAGCATCCTTAAGGAGGATGAACCCACGGAAAGCACCTGGCCTAGACACCATACCTGACCGAGTACTGAAGACCTGTGCTAATCAACTGGGTGGAGTGTTTACAGGCATTTTCAACCTCGTGTTTCAGATGTCTGAGGTGCTTGTCTGTTTCAAGCAGACAATACCGGTGCCCAAAAAGAAGGTGGTAACTTGCCTCAACGACTATTGTCCAGTAGCGCTTACATCCACAGTGGTGAAGTGCTTTGGGAGGTTGGTCATGAGGCATATCAACTCCTGCCTAAGGAGGGAACTGGATCTGCTCCAATTTGCTTATCATAATAACAGTTCAACAGCAGATGCAAGGTTATTGGCTCTTTACTCAATTTTTGAACGGCTAGACAATGAAGATGCATGTATCAGGGTGTATTGACGATAGCTCATCCCCTCGAAACTGATCACTGAGTTCCAATATCTAGGCTTTGATATTTTCTTGTGCAGCTGGATCCTTTATTTCCTCACTTGCAGACGCCAGTCAGTATGAATCGGCAACATGATCTCCACCACAATCGCCATCAGCACAGTTGCACCACAAAGCTGTGTGCTTAGCACTCCTCACTTTATACTTTTTATTGTATAGTTAATACTTAAGTTGTGTCATATTTAAGTTTAGTGACAACGCAACTGTTAGCTAAATCAAAGATGGAGACAAATTGCATATAGGAAGGAGATTGAAAACCTGGTTAATGTGGTCACAACAACCACCTCTCACTCAACATTAGCAAAGCCAAAGAGCTAATTATTGACTATAGGAGGAAGAAGCTGGAAGTTCATGAGCCACACCTCATTTGGGGAACTGGAGGTTGAAGGGTCAGTAACTTTAAATTTCTTGACGTTATCATTTCAGAGTATCTGTCCTGGGTTCAGCACAAGTGCCATCACAAAGAAGGCACAATAGTGCCCCTTCTTTCTTAGAAGTTTGTGTAGATTCAACTAAAACTTTGTCATCTAAAACTTTGACAAACTTCTGTAGATGTACAGTGGAGAGTATCCTGATTGGTTGCATCACGATCTGGTATGGAAACACTAATGCCCAGGCATGGAAAGTGGTAGATGCAACCCAGTCCATGGTGGGGAGTAAACTCCTCCCCACCATTGGGCATATTTACAAAGAGTGCTGCCAGAAAGCAGCATCCATCAAGGACCCCTATCATCCAGTCCATGCTTCCTTCTTGCTATGACAGCTGGAAGGGGTAAAGGAGCCTTGTGTCCCACACCACCAGGTTCAGAAATAATTATTACCCTACAACAATCAGGCTACTGAACAAATGGGGATAACTTTACTTATTTCAACTCTGAACTGATTTCACAATCTACATACTTTCAAGCATTCTACAGCTGATGGTCACAGTGTTACATTTTTTAAAAATTTGCATATTTATCTTTTGCACATTAGTTGTTTGCCAGTCTTTGATTATGTTTTGTTTTCATAAATTGTATTTTAAAATGTAGCTTTTGGTCATTTGGTTTGATTTGATAAGGGATGTTAAATTTTCCTAACTTTTAGGTATAGGCATGCATTCAATGGCTGGTCAGGCTGTTGGACCCTCACAAATGATGCCAGGACATATGCCTAATGTTCATAAGCCCTGGACAGAAGGTAAATAACCATCAAATTAATGATTTAATACTTTCTGTGCTATTGGTTGTAAGACCATCTTGGTATGTTGACAGCTTCAGTATAAAAAAATCAGCCATTTACTTCTGTTTGTCTCATTTCTGATTGTACAACTGCATTTAAGGAACTATAGTATATGGTGATGAACTGATTTTGTGGTGGAAGAACAGCTGTTCCATAACTGAATCAAAGTGAAATTTAAATATTTACAGATGGCACAGTTAACTAAGTCTTAATAGTTGCATGTTTTTGTTTGAAGATGATTTTGACATTAGTGATTAGATTGACATAATTTCTTTAGAAAATAATGAGACGTTCAAACTTTATAAGAATATATACTTTGGTATGACTTGATTGCAGGTCTATAGTTCCTAAAGAAGCCTTTTATGGGAAAAAAAAAGTACATTAAACTTATTTTGCAGGAACCAGTTGTCATGGATATAGTAAGATAAAAATTGATTAAAGTGAACAGTCTTTTCCCAGGAAAGATGTAGTAAATGAAATCCAATCTTTCTTGTTTTGAAATTTTTTGTTCATCAATTGACCATTGCTTGAGAGCTTTCTCCCCCATTTTATATACCTTGCTCATATGCCAGAGTGTTTCTCGTTAAGTCAAACCAAAAATGTTTAATGTTTCTAGTTTTCATGAGCTGTGTTTGAAAGATGATCTCGAAATGTGTTCTGGCCTTGGTTGTAGTGAATATTCATTAAGTGAATTTTACTAACCAGGAGGGACTGTACAAACTGGAATGCACAAGTTTTATTGTGGTGACTCCTTCCTTTTGTTTTCCTTTCCTCTTTCTACCCACTACTAACCTTCACAATTGACCTTGCCATTAACTTAGTCCATTAGTGTTCACTGGTCCAATGAAATTGCTAAATTTATAAAAACAAATTATCACGCATTATAAATTTCAACTAAAAAACTAAACTCTTGGTCCTGATGAGGTGTCTTGGTCTAAAATGTCGACTGGTTATTCACTTCTATAGGTGCTGCCTGACCACCTGAGTTCTAACATTTTGGGTGTGTTGAATTTAAACTCTTCCTGTGCATTAAGACATTCTTTTTACATTTATGCTATCCTAAGTTAAAGGATTTGAATGTTTGGTCTATTGACTACTACAGATTTCCAATACTGTGATGCTAAATGACATATATAACTTTGATACACTCGCTGTGCAAACTCCCCCACCCCCATTACTTTCCTTCTTCTGCATAAGAGCCAATTGATGCATTGTTTTAATCTCTCACTGAGAAATTTGAATATAAATCTGATATTTATAGATTTTATACTTTGCACTATGATAATGAAATAGCGCAAAGTAATAAACCCTATTTTTCATTTGTCTTCGTGGAAAAATTATAGGTCAAGTTAATGAAATGGGAATTCCAAATGCTTCTCAAAAAATACCTACTCAAGCTACTTGTGGAAGACCTTCTCCTGCACCAGCTGTGCAGACAACTCCGTCTGGCCCTGGGGCATCATTGCCACAACAATCTGTTGTCCAGCCTTCACCAACTATCCAACTTCATCAGAAGCAAAACCGTATAACACCCATCCAGAAACCACAAGGGCTGGATCCTGTTGAAATTCTTCAAGAACGAGAGTACAGGTGAGGTCAACTGTTAATACTAAAATTTGTATTTTCTCACTCTGCGGTAACAGCAATCTCTTTTATGGCTGTATCTTGTGAATAAAGCACAAATTCTGTACATCTCCAAGTATAATATTTCATCGTAGCTGGTCTGAAAAATTAGCCGTTAAAACCTTGCTAATATGAATAGTGGTACAAATACCTTGGGAAGGTTTTGATTACAGATTCCATAAATGTTGAACACTTAATAAGCACTTTGTAATTTTTGTCAAATGCTGGCTGAGTTTACTGGATTAAAGAAGAAATATTAGTTTAGTCTGTACATCAGAAATAAAAAGCATGCTAAAATATCTTTTGGTTTTTTAAATGGCTTTACTAATTATTTGGATTTCTTGATTTTTTATCTATATTTCCAAAGTCCTTTTATCTTCAATGTCATCATCATTTATGGTTGAAATTTCAGAAGACAAAATCAATCTTTGATTGTTCTGCTTGTGATAAAGAATTAATTGTGATAAATTCATGCTAAGATAAAGCTTTAGAAGGAATGTACCACAGATGAAGCCTTGTAGCAATTGAGTTTGTAGATTGCAGAATTTCTTTAAGGAAAGGGAACTTGGAGGTAATGGAAGAGTTTTTTTAATTTTATGAATTTAGACAAGGTTGATGTGGATGGCCATAGTGGTTCTAGTTGATGGTCATAATTAGGAAACTTCAATAGAAGCTTGTTAGTAATGAATCCTATGGAAAAATAAGATTTTTTTAAAATCACTGATTATATTTTCACTATAATCAGAATCGGGTTTAATATCTCTGACGTGTTGTGTGAAATTTGTTGTTTTACAGCAGCAGTATATTTCAATACATAATTTAAAAAACTATAAATAACAATAATAAATATATATAACAACTTAAGTAGTAAAAAGAGAGCATACATAAATAGTGAGGTAGTGTTCATTGTCCATTCAGAAATCTGATAGCAGAGGGGAAGAAGCTGCTTCTGAAACATTGAGTGTGTCCTCAGGCTCACGTACTTCCTACTTGAAGATAGCATTTAGAAGAGGGTGATGGGGGCTGCCATCTTGAGGCATAGACTTTTGAAGGTGTCCTCGATGCTGAGGATGCTAATGCTTATGATTGAGCTAGCTGAGTTTAAAGCTTTCTGCAGCTTTTTTCCGATCCTTTGCAGTGTCCCCTCCATACCAGACAGTGATGCAACCAGTTAAAATGTTCTCCATGGTACACCTGTAGAAACATGCCAAGAGTCCTGAAACTCCTGATGAAATATATGCCTTCTTTATAATTCCATCAATGTGTTGAACCCAGGTTAGATATTCAGGGATGTTGACATCCAAGAACTTAAAGCTGCTCACTCCTTACACTGCTGATCCCTCTGAGGACTTGAGTGTGTACCCTTGACTTCCCCTTCCTGAAGTCCACAATCAATTTCTTGGTCCATGATGTTGAGTACAAGATTGTAGTTGCAACACCGCTCAACTAGCTAATCAGTCTCTCTGCTGTATGCCTCTTCCTCACCATCTGAAATTCTGCCAACAATAGTTGCCATTGGCAAATTTATAAATGGCATTTGAGCTGTGCCTAGCCACACAGTCATGAGTGTAGAGAGAGTAGAGCAGTGGTCTAAGCACGCATCCTTTAGGCAAGTATTGATGGTCAGCGAGGAGAAGATTTTATTTCTGATCCAAACAGAGTTATCCAGGTGGGGAAGTCAAGGATCTAGTTGCAGAAAGAAGTGCAGAGATTTTTGAGCTTGTTGATTAGAACTGAGGGGTATCATTGTGTTGAATGCTGAGCTATAATCAATAAACAATAGCCTGATGTAGGTACTACCATTGTCCAGATGATCCAAGGCCAAGTGGAGAACTAGGGAGATTGCATCTGCCTATTGTTCTGATAGGCAAACTGCAGCAGGTCCAGGTCCTTAGGCAGGATTTGATTCTGGCTATGACCAACCTCTCAAAGCACTTCACAGTAGACGTAAGTGCAACTGAACGATAGTCATTGAGACAGCTCACTCTGCTCTTGGACACTGGTATGGTTGTCGTCCTTTGAAGCAAATGGGAACCTCCAAAAGCAGCATTGAGAGATTGAAGAATAAAAAATGATTAAAAATAAATTGATGTTTTCAGGTTCAGACAAAATGAGTGTTCAGTGGGGAGTCCCAAGGGGAGTAATAAGATGTACTGGGAAGTCATAATAAGGTGGATATAATAGGAAACGAGTCAGCTGGTGCATAAACATTAGCTCAGACTGAACCCCTGTTTGCATGCTTGTGTATTAAGTCATTCTATACAGTTGAATCATATTAACAATAACTTCAAGAATATAATTTTTCAAAATAATCTTTGATTTTGATCATGAAAATATGAGCTGTTTCCTCTTAAATTGCATGCTATTACAATGATATATTTCTGTCTCAAAGACTTCAGGCTCGAATTGCACATCGTATTCAAGAGCTTGAAAACTTACCTGGTTCTTTACCACCGGATTTGCGCAATAAAGCTACTGTTGAATTAAAAGCTCTTCGCCTGCTCAACTTCCAAAGACAGGTTGGTATATGTTAGGATTATAGAATGATGAACCAGAAGGGAATTTTATTCAACTGATGACGCCTGATTTCTTTAACTGCACAGCGATTTCAATCATATAATCCTCCACATTTACCTATGTCTTGTTTTTTTTTCTTCAAATAAATCTGGACAAATAAAATGAAAGCTACTGTTAATAATTAAATCATACAAATAAATCAACACCAGATTGTCTTGAAAATTCATTGTTTCTTTCATATTCTTCAGAAGAGATCTACTGAAGTCACATGAATTACAGGTGGCTGCATTTCCACCAACGTGGCAGACTATATGAGGGGTGATTGATAAGTTTGTGGCCTAACGTAGAAGGAGTCAATTTTAGAAAACCTAGCACAATTATTTTTCAACATATACATTTACGCACTTAGTCCAGCGGTCGTGGAGCATACGGATCTCTTCTTTGTAGAAGTTGGTGTCTTGGACCTCCAGAAAGTGGTCCACAGCAGGGGTGATTAATAAGTTCATGGCCTAAGGTAGAAAGAGATGAGTTATACAGCTGTCCTTAGTTACATGCATGTGTAGTTCAACTCTTTGAGTGATAATGCAGAAAGTTTGAAATTAATAACTCATCTCAGCCCATAACCCTCCATTCCTTTCCTGTCCATATAGCTATTAATCCAATACTTCTTAATACCCTTCATAAACAAAAATACATGTTTCTTAAAAGCCATATTTCTGGTTTCTTAATGTTTTAATTATTTGGGATATGGACATCACAAGCAACTCAACATTAATTGCACATCTCTACTCTTGAAGTTGATTGTGATCTGAACCTTTAACTTCTGTGGTGCTTTTTTATGAAAGTGCTTTGACAGTATTGGTGGGAAGCAAGTTCTGGAACTTAAACCCAGTGATAATGAAGAAACAGTAACGTATTTTTAAATAAGGATGGTGAACAACTTGCAGAGTAAGCAAATGATGGTGTTCCCGTTCACCTGAAGGCCTTGGCCATTTTGGTAGAGGTTGGAGATTATGAGGATGCTGTTGAGATAGCCCAGTGAGGAATTAATGGTACAATTTTTGTAGGATTAAGAAAGAAAGTAACCGCTGTGCACCATTGGGGAAAAGAAAATGAATATTACGGGTGGTGACTTGGACGCAAATCAGTCAGGAAAATAATCCGGATGGTGATGCACTTCTTGAGTATTAAAAGCTGCACTCATCCAGTCAAAAGGAGAGTATGTCACACTTCTGCCTTTTGCTTGCAGATGCTAGCACTATCATAGTCACTAGAGATTGAATAGAGAGAATGCTAGTTGTGAAGCAAATGTCTTCAGTTCTACAGCCAGGATGCACATTGATCCCATAATTTTCATGGAATCGAGTACTGTCAGCTGTTATTTGACATGGACTGAGTTGAAGTGGCTGGTCTGGTTCTTTGATATTGTTGAACTCATGAAGAAATGAATATGAGTGATAAATTCAGTAGACATGAACATCTTTATAAAGAAAGGCTGAATTATCTTCGGCACTCATCTGCTGGGTCCCAACATTTAAAGCCTTTGATCCCATTAGTTTTTTTTTGTATGTGTACACACTTACTTCCAGGGTTCCAATCTAATCCATCATTTGAGGGATTACTTGGCTCTGTATTACTGCATGTATTGCTCCATATGCTCTAATATGTCCTTGTAATTAAGTTCCCACATCCCTTGTATCATTCTAATAATTCTCTTCTTCAACCCCAGTAAGAGCTAGACGTCCTTCCTGAAAAGTTGTGTCTAGAATTGGACCCAATCTCACCCAGCCTAAATTAGTGATGAATAAAAACAAACAAAACAGCGAGTGTTAGAAATTAGAAATTCATTCCGGACAAGATCTGTGCCAAAGCGAATCAAATTAACATTTTTGGCTGATGATTTTTTTTTTTTGTTGGCTCCTTCACTTTCTGTATTTGTTTATATTCATGAACTTTTCCTCTTGTGTGCTATTTCACAGTTTGTAAAGTTAAGGGAGCCATCTATATATTTTTTTTCCTCTCCAGATAGAATTTATCGTTATTTTCAAAATTGGGATTTTTTTAAAAGTAATTGTTCACCTATATCTTTATTATTGTTATTCAAGTATATTTGTATTCTTGTTCAATTTCATGTCAAAAACTTGAACCATTTCGTATTTTTCTATTGACTGAATGCTGGAACTGCAGAAGGTGTAAATGAAACTGTAACTGGACTTTAATAATTTTGCAATGAAAACATTTTTAACTTGTTTACCATTTTTAAACTGCAGCTAAGGCAAGAAGTAGTTGCTTGCATGCGCCGTGATACAACTCTGGAGACAGCACTGAATGTGAAAGCCTATAAACGAAGTAAAAGGCAGTCATTAAGAGAGGCTCGTATCACAGAGAAATTGGAGAAGCAGCAAAAGATTGAACAAGAACGCAAGCGCAGGCAAAAACATCAGGTATGCAAATAATTTTTAAAGCTGTGCAATTTGGATTCATTTATGTAAAATTAAAACGTTGTGGAGTAACTTCAGTGGGATCTATGCTGCTAGATTTGCATTGAAGAGAAAATTTGCAGAGTAGCGTTGCTGTGATTTATTAATAACTACTCTGACACAAACCCATAAAATTTGTGTTTGGTGAACCACAGCAATGATATGTAATGTGTCTGCTTTGTAAATTTTATTTACGTGAATATTTGCAGGATGTAAGAATTCGTATAATTGTAGTTATAGTCTATGCAAGATGCATCAAGAAATATCAGAATATGTTTGACGTGCAACTCTACGTGAAAGGTTGCAGGAATAAATAATTTAAGTTACTGAAATAGATCTGATGTTAGCATTGGGCTTTACCACGGTATTTAGATGATAACTTGGGCAATGCTTTATCTCTTTGTGCCTTTCTTTTTTTTTGTAATATTAATTTGCTGTGCATAATAAATTTGCCAACTAAAGATGAATATTCCATTTAATAATCCAGTACTGAATCTGTTAAATTAATTATTCTTAATACCAGGAAACCAAGTCATATAAATTTCAACACAGTGAAATTTCAGGAATATCATTGGTTTTCTTAAGCATTCTCTCAGGTCAAGGATGACTTTGAATGCATTTCATTATTGTGCATTTTAAAGTAACTGATGTGATCAATATGGGGGAGCTTGTAGTTCCCACAGATGGGGCAGTAAGCAAATAGTTTGGCAGAAAAAGTGAATCATCTGATAATTATATAAAGTTTCCGTGGTCGTGATGCATAGACCAGAGTTTCTCAGTATCGCTTTAAGGAGTCAGGAGGCCAGGATCCCAAGAGTTGGTGGAGATGCTAGTTAAATAGCCATGACTGTACTAAATGCCAGAGTAGCTTGAATGGCAGAAAAACTTGCTCTTTATTTAAGGATTGCCTTTATTTGTCACGTATACAGTTGCAGGAAAAAGTTTGTGAGCCGTTTGCAATTACCTGGTTTTCTGCACTAATTACTCAAAAAATGTGGTCTGATCTTCATCTAAGTCACAATAATAGATGAGCACAATATCCCTAAGCTAATAATACACAAGCAATTGTACTACTTCTCGTCAATACTGAGTACATCACTTAAACAATCAGTCTAGATTCAAAATAAGTTTGTGAACCTCTGGAGTAATTCCTTCTAGAAAAGCTATTTGGAGTCAGGTGTTCCAATCAATGAGATGAGATTGGACGTGTGGGTTGTAGAGGTGCCCTGCCATATGAAAAAGACACACAGTCAGATTGCTGACAGAGCCTGCTCTTCTCAAGAAAGATCTGTTTATGTGCACTATGCCTAAATCAAAACAACTTTTAAAGAACCTTAGAAGAATTGTAGAGATGCATTTAAAAAGCCTACAAAAGCATTTCTAAAGACCTGAGTGTTCATCAGTCCACAGAAAGAGAAATTGTCTACAAATGGCGGAAATTCAGTGCTGCTGCTGCTACTCTCCCTGGATGTGGGAGTCCTGCAAAGGTCATACAAGAGCACAATGTCCAATGCTGAAAGTGATGAAAAAGAACCCAAGGGCAACAGCCAAAAACCTGTCAAAATCTCTAGAACTTGCTAAAGACTCTGTTCAGGTGTCCACTTTAAGAAAAACACTGAACAAGAGTGGTTTTCATGGAAGGACATCTTGGAGAAAACTACTGCTCCCCAAAAAAAAAAGCACATTGCTGCATGTCTCAAGTTTGCAAAAGACCACCTGGATGTTCCACAATACTTCAGGGACAATGTTCTGTGGACAGATGAGACAGAAGTTGAACTTTTTGGCAGAAATGCACACCGATATGTTTGGAGGGAAAATGCACACCAACCCCAAAACTTCATCCCAGCTGTGAAACATGGTGGAAGGAGCATCATGGTTTGGAGCTGCTTTGTGGCCTCAGGGCCTGGACAGCTTGCGATTGTTGAGGGAACAATGAATTCAAAAGACATTTTGCAGGAGAATGTCAGGGTGGCGGTTCGTTGTCTGAAGTTTAATAGAAGTTGGATGATACAACAAGATCATGATCTGAAACACAAGAGTAAATCAACAACAGAGTGGTTTAAAAAGAAGAAAATTTGTGTTTTGGAATGGCCAAGTCAGAGTACAGACCTTAATCCAATTAAGATGCTGTGGCATGACCTGAAGATGGCTGCTTATGCAAGGTATCCCAGAAATATTGATGAACTGAAACAATTTTGTATGGAGGAATGGTGTAAAATTTGTCCTCACCGTTGTGCAAGTCTGATCAGTAGCTACAGGAAAAGTTTGGAAGTTATTGCTGCTAAAGGAGGTTCTACCAGTTATTAAATGCAAGGGTTCACAGACCTTTTCCAGCCTGGACTGTGAATAATTAAATAATGTGTTCAATAAAGACATGAAAAGTATAATTAGACATATTGTGTTTGTCAGTTATTGTGAGTTAAATGAAGATTAAGCCACATTTTATGAGTAATTCAGAAAACCAGGTAGATGTAAAGGGTTTGGAAACATTTTCCTGGAACTGTACATTTAAAACGTACATTGAAATGCCTTGTTTTGCATCAAATCAAATTAGTAAAGTTTGTGTGGCAGCCCGCAAGTGTTGCCATGCTTCTGGTGCCAACATAGCGTATCCATAGCTCTCTAACCCTAACTTCATGTCTTTAGAATGTTGGAGGAAACCAGAGAAACCACTTGCGGTCAGGAACATACAAACTCATTACAGATTGTGACGGGAATTGAACCTGGAATCTCCAGTTCATTATTGAAAGAGTAGGGGATATTGACAAAATTTCCTTTTACTCTGAAGCATGAAGCTTGCATTAGCAGATCATTTTTAATTTGGTGCCACTCGGATTTTGCAGCTAGTCTTGTATTTTAGTTGAGATGCAATTGACATTTGCCTCAATCTTCTGACTTTTTTTTATGATACTTGTTTTAGGAATATCTCAACAGCATATTGCAGCATGCAAAAGACTTCAAGGAATATCATCGTTCAGTTACAGGGAAAATTCAGAAGCTTTCCAGGGCAATTGGTACTTGGCATGCCAATACTGAACGTGAGCAGAAGAAGGAAACTGAGAGGATTGAGAAAGAAAGAATGAGGAGACTAATGGTAATTTGGAATACATATTGGATGCTTGTTAGTTGTACTACTTTACTGTCGAAGGTTTTTGATAATGAAGTGCCTTTTTTTTTGCCCTTAATACAAGTTCGAAATAAATGTGTAGAAAGTGACATGATGGTTACCAGAATGAAAGTACTACAAGGAACCAGAGTCTTTCATGAGGAATGACTGGCAGCAGTTCTGAATTGTTGGTCTTTTCTCTTTCAAATGTGCCTTTACTAGTATTCATGACTTCCTTTAAAAGTAGAGAATGAAATATTTGATTAGAAGATGTATTCGTAAAATCTGTTGCAAATTTCGATCTGCGTGTATGGAGTTATATGATTGTATTTTAATTTGGATGCTGCTTGTTCAGTGGCTGTGAGCCAACTTCCTGTTTTTACACTGCCTAATTTAGCTTGAATCCTGTTGGAGATGTATTTGTTGGTGTTTTTTTTCATAATTCTGCATTGGAGACAGTTTGCTGCTTTCTTTTTTGGTACCAGACAAAGTTTTGATTTATTTTCATTGATCTTTTAATTTTTGGGCTGAGAGATTTGTATTATTTGCATAAGAATCTCGTTGGTTTTTTCAATTCAAACTTAAAAAAAACTGCAAACAGCAAATGGAATCCTTCATTAAAACAAATGTCAAGTCAATATGGATTAATGTGGATTTTAAACTGTAAAGATATAGGCAAATAATGTCTGTTCAACTATTATACTTATTCAGATAAATTTGGAGAAACAAGTGTTAATGAGGAGGATTGTATTCCATGCTATTTATGTTCATTTGTATTGAAGTACTCAGTATTAGTCTAAGTATATTTTCACTATAAATGTGCATTCCTGAGTTTCTGATAGTCACTTAAAATGTTTACTATTTGATATCTCATGACTCTCTGCCTCTTGCATCTGTACTTATAAATATTAATGATTTGAGAACCTTTGCATAATTATTAGGCAAATTTAAAGTCAAAATACTGAACTTACTGATATAAGGTATAGGTATTTACATATAATATGTACATTAAAGTGAGAAATGGCAAGTCTAGTAATAGACCAATTAGTTTAATGTAGGTATTAAGGAAATTTGTCAAATTAAATTTATTAATTATCAAAGTAAGTATATGTCACCATATTCAACCCTGTGATTAATTTTCTTATGTGCATACTCAATAAATCTATAACAATAATAACCATAATAGAACTAATGAATGACTGCGCCATCTGGGTGTTCAATGAGTGTGCAAAAGATGACAAACTGTGTAAGTACCAAAAGAAAGAAAGAATAATAAATAAGCAATAAATGAAGAGTTCATGAAAGTGAGTCCATAGGTTGTGGGAACATTTCAATGATGGAGCAAGTGAAGTTACCCCCTCTGGATCGAGAGCCTGATAGTTGAGGGATAGTAACCGTTGCTGAAGCTGGTGGTGTAAGTTCTGAGGCTCCTGTACCTTCCTGATGGTAGCAGTAAGAAGAGAGCATGACCTGGGTGATGTGGGTCCCTGATAATTGATGCTACATACCTGCGACAATGCTCTGTGTAGATGTGCTCAATGGGTGGAGAGAGTTTTACCCCTGAAGGCCTGGGTCGTATTCACTATGTCATGTTCCATACCATGAATGTAATAATTTTCATGGAACTTGGGCGAGCACTGTATTTGATCAATCTTATTGAATTGTTTTACCCCTGTGCACTTTCAGCCATGGAAGGCTGAGATTTGCAGATTCAAAAGGTTGAATCTATCTGCTCCACCTGCTAAAGAATCTTAATTAAAGAGGGTTATAGGAATTCCGTTTAAAAGGCAAAAAGGAAAGTTTTGTCCTTTACTGTTTTGTAGGGATTTGTTCCTTAGCTGCTGTTTAAGATGTAGTGTTCTTAACTTTAATGGATTCTGCATCTCGAAGTGATTTTTTTTATACCTAAATATCATTGTCATTTTAGAGTAGGCCAAGGAGCTGAGCTGAGGGTGAAATTTTTGCCAGCTGACAAGATAATTGTAGTGGTAGGCTCCCTCACTGCCACCAAAAACCTTGTCACAACTTGGATCACTCTACTGGAGTCTAGAATGCTTTAGGCTACAGAGTTTGCTTCCCTCTCCCCCCATCCACATTCAGTGCCTCTTGTGGGGTTGAGAAGAAAGAGACTCTGAGCCAGCAAGACCTTGCCCAGCATATTTGAAATTTTAAGTCTTCCCAATAACTTCCCAGATGCTTGTCCCTGCAAAACCTGTAGGTGAATGGTTTGCATCTTGGGTACAAAAACAAAATCAGCTAATTTATTCATATAAAGCTGGGAAATTTGTTTCTGTTAAAATCTGCTCTGAGTCCACACTGTTCACTATTTGCAAACAATTTGGTCTGATGGAGTTGGTCAATTTCAGAATTTAAGACTGATACCAGAGTGAACATATAATAAAATTAGACACACTGGAAGGTATTAATGATCATTCAGAATGGATCTTCAAATTTATTTTCCAATTATAAGAATAGGCTGGTGGAGTTTGGTAGGAAGAATTAAGGTTCTACGTCTCTTGGAGAACAGTTCTTGTGTATTAGAGGAGCAGAATCGTCTGAGGATGAGGTATATCTATTATAAAGTAATGGCAGCAAATTATAAAGTCAAAATGTAAGCAAAACAATTTTACTTTTCTATATTGATAGAATTTTAAATAAACAATTTGTGGCAATGGACTTTTGGTTAGACCATATCTAACAAATAAAACTCCATTAATCCAGCGTGCTCAAGACTTTGTGTGGGACTAGTGGATTTTCAGGATGCTGTTTTAATAATACTTTTTCTAGTGAACCCAATAGGTTTTGAGGTTTTAATGAACAGAACTGGCTGAGTTTAAAGGAAGTGCAGCAACCAGGGCTAGAGGGTCACCCACTTCTATTCCTTAAATAAAATCTAAACTTTGCCAATTAAAATTCCTTTTTAATTTTATGAAACCAGGCAGAAGATGAAGAAGGTTATCGTAAACTAATTGATCAGAAAAAGGATAAACGTTTGGCATATCTGCTTCAACAAACAGATGAATACGTAGCAAGCCTTACTAAACTGGTCTATGAACATAAAGCTGCCCAAGCTGCTAAGGAAAAGAAGAAGAAGAAGAAAAAGAAGGTTTGAGTTGTGTTTATTAATGTTTTCAGAATCTAGATGTGTTTTGATTTTGTGGTGGCCTAGTATGAATTACTTTAAACTTTTTTTTCCTGTCTTGCTTTGGGTACGAATGGATAGGAAATGATTTCTGGGACATGTAGGTTAATTTTGACTTTTTCTTACTTAAGTGTATTGATTGTTGATGGTGTATTTGCCCTTCAAGTATTTCCCCTTCTAGACTATTCCTTCCTGCTTTTTCTAAAGCAATTCAATTGAACTTGTATTGATCAGATGGAATTAATAGTATTTCAGTATTTTTGCTTAAATTGGACATAAGTATGTAATACATATTGTTAACTAATTGATATGGGAAAATAATTATGAACTATCACAAATGAATTCTTCCAACATTTCAGAAGGTGGGGACTTTCAACCAGTATCACAGTGCTGTCAACTTTGACATGTTAATGACATTCGTACCTTTCTGTTGAACTTAGCAGTTTCAGACCACCTTCCAGAGATTTTAGCACAATCTGGGCTGTCTTTTGAATGAAACATTTAATTGGAGGTACATTTGTTCTCTCAATTGAATGGAAAAGGTTCATTAGAACTATCTGAAGATGTGGTGTGTTCTTTGAGGAGCTCGCTTATGTTTCCTTAATTTTCTCATTGAGGTAGATAATTGGTGTTCATACTTAAAAAGCTTATCTTAAGGTTAACAACAATATTTCCATGCTCTTTAAAATTAACAGAAAACTGAGGAACCTGCCGAAGGAATGAGTTCTAGCCTTGCTCCTGATGGTGAAGTGAGTTATTCTTTCATGCATTACAAATGATTTTTTCTATCTACCAGAGTAAGTACGGTTATAAAGTGATAGTTAATTTGGGTACCCAGTAGAAATTTTCTTGAAGTAAGGAAAAAGAAATGGAAATGCTTAGCTCAGTAAATGAAATGTTGCCACCTTAATGTCAACAAATGATTCAGGATGGGGTATGGACCTAGATGGCATACACAAAATAATTTTCCTGCCTGAAACAAGCATTTGGAATTTGAATAATTGGGGCATTTCATAATATAATGAGTTACTTTGGGAGAATTGGGAAGCATATGATTTCTTTGACTTCTCTCATCTCCCCATGCTTGTAGTGGACCATTGTAGATTGTTTAGTAAAGGATTTAGGGAAAACTAGTATGTAATTCCCTGTAAAGCCAAAAATTCTTTTAAGTTTTGGGTGCATGGGTGAGGAGATTGGTTGTTGGTTCTGAAAACTCACAGTAAGCTGCAAAACATATAGAAATGGTACTGCCAAAGACTTGCTGAAGTGGATTCACCTTAGACTTCATATGATTCCTAGCTTATTTATTCCATCTGCCACTCTGCACAAAATATCTAAAATTTCTGATTTCAGATATTTTAAACATCTTGTGCCCTGAACAAGTTAATGACTTAATGTGTTCTGCATGAGATGTGGAGAATTGAAAATTGGGGCCCTGGTCCATGCTTTGAGATCATTTTCACTGTGCCAATTTGTATAAGATGTGAGCACCAGCCCAAAGGTTCTTATTTGTTGTGAGGTTTTATGTTTATTGATATTTAATGCATTTCTTTAGATTTTGTATGCTTAACTTCCCACCAGACTAATTTTTTTTTTAATGATGAAAGTATGTGCAAAAGTCATGTGTGTGTGTGTGTGTTACTTTTGCAGACTTTACAGTTACCAAATAACACTTAATACTTCTGAGCTAATACAAAGCTGAGTACTATTATTTCTTGTTTTCCAACCACCTTCCTATTTTAACCAATATACAGTACTGTGCAAAAGTCTTAGGCATCCTAGCTAAATATATGTGCCTAAGACCTTTGCACAGTACTGTATATGGAATTTTCTTTTGATGGCATCAGCTTGATGTGTGTGGTCTTATAAATTTTGTGTACAAATAAACATGATGTACATTTGTTCAAGCTTTTGGATGAAAGCAGCCAGATGAGTGATTTGCCAGTCAAAGTTATCCATGTTGAAACTGGCAAAGTTTTGCAAGGACCTGAGGCTCCAAAAGCTGTCCAGTTGGATGCTTGGTTAGAAATGAATCCTGGGTAAGTAAGTTATATTTACATTTAGTATTAAAGATGCTGGGGTGCTTCTTTCATTCTTACCATCCCAATGTTGTTGACTAACTAAACAAAATGCATTGAAGCTTTGTTATTCTGGAAAATAACAGACACTATAATTACGATCCTTTAATATAGAAGTTAACTTAGAAAAATGCAAACAATTAATGTCATCTTTATTTAAGATGCGATTAAGTTATGATCCATTCAGCTTAGCATTCATATGGAGTAAGCTGACAAATAAAATTAGTACTTTGTTATCATAGAATGAGTTTTAAAAGGAAAAAAATACATATTTGTGAAGGATATTAAATGTTATAAATTTTAAAATTCTCAGGTAAGGTAGTGCATTGCAATAATTAAAGAAATGAAGTTGTTACAGCATTTCATTATATTTTAAAATTCTTGAATAAATAGGATGCAGTTTAAGGAATGATTGTGGCTTAAAAATGGCTAAATGACACATCTTTATCTCATTGTAGTTTCAGAATGATTACTTGATATGTAATTAGTTAATTTGCATTCAGTTTTTTAAAATTGGCATCCATTTTTTTTAAATGAGCAATCAGTTAAAATATATTGATCAAGATTATTATATTCATGCAAAATTCAATATATATATTTTAAAGTTCAAAGTAAATTTATTATCAAAGTACGTGTATGACACCATGTACTACCCTGCAATTAATTTTTTTGTGAGCATTCTCAGTAGAATGAAGAAATATAATAGTCAATGAAAAACTGCACACAGACTGACAACCAATGTGCAAACTGTGCAAATAAAAAATAAAACAATGAATACTGAGAACATGGGTTATAGAGTTCTTGAAAGTGAGTTCTTGGGTTGTGGGATCAGTTCAGTGTTGAGCATGAATGATTTAGTCAACCTGTGACATGATGTTATATTTAATATTATTTAACAACTTGCACCTGTAACATGGAAAACATCTAATTGTAAATGGAAGAAATTCTGCAGATGCCGGAAGTCTAGAGCAACACACACAAAAAGCTGGAGGAACTCCAGATGGGCATCATCTATGGAAATGAATAAACATTCATGGTTATGAGTTGAGGCCCTTCATGAGGTTTCAGGACTGAAAAGGGAAGGGAGAAGAGGGTAGAATAAGAAGGTGCGGTTGGGGAAGGAGTACAAGTTAGAAGTTGATGGGTAAAGCTGGGTGGGTGGGGAGGGGGATGAAGTTGGAAGCTGGGAGGAGATAAGTGGAAAAGGTAAAGAGTTGAAAAAAAGTCTGATAGGAAAGTATAGTGCACCATGGGAGAAAGGGAAGGAGAAGGGGCACCAGAGGGAGGAGATGGGCAGATCAGGAGAAGAGGTAAGAGGGGAGCCAGAGTGGGGAGTTGAAGAAGAGAGAAGTAGAGGGAATTACCGGAAGATGGAAAACATCGATAAAATCAGCGTGTGCTTGACAAAGTTAGATCTGGTGCTAACCAATCATGGAATGGTTCAGAAAAGTGTCTATAAACGCCATTAAAGATGTGTAGATCTGGAGGAAGGTGGGGAATGAGTGTGATGAAATGCCAGTGCAATTGACTGAAATTCAGTAGGCTAGGCAAGGTAGTCATTTACTGCTGTGCTTACCCCATTGATTTTTTTCGGGGACTGGTCATCAAGTAGAGCTTGATAAAGACCACCAGTGATAAACTTTTTATGATGCAAAATGACAATTGGTTGTCTATCAGATATTCCGTACTAATATTTTCTAACAATCATTGAAAATTTTTGGTTAAATTGAGTATTTCACCATGGATTGTTCTGGTCATAGTCTGAAATTTAAACAAAG
This sequence comes from Mobula hypostoma, assembly GCF_963921235.1. NCBI lineage: Eukaryota > Metazoa > Chordata > Chondrichthyes > Myliobatiformes > Myliobatidae > Mobula > Mobula hypostoma. Next base: position 55,933,550 of record NC_086112.1, read on the forward strand.
TTACAATTGTCATCAAATTGAAATGTTTTTACATACAATTATGTATGTAAAGACGGGTCAATTGACTTGTCCTGAAGAAGGGTCTCAGCCTGAAATGTTGACTAATTACAGTCAGCCCTCCGTATCCGCAGGGGATTGGTTCCGCCCCCCCCACCCACCCCCCCCCGCAGATACCAAAATTCGCGGATGCTCAAGTCCCTTGTATAAAAGCCTAAGAGAGCTAAATAGCGTTCAGTGTTTGTTTTGCAGCGAGCCATTATAGAGGCTGCGCGCACCCCGAACAGCGTGAGTGCTTTATCTCAATTTATTTTGTGCATCCATTAGCAAGATGTGTCCTAAGGTAACAGAAAAACCTAAGAGTACTCGTAAGGGTGTAACGCTTAGCATAAAACTGGATGTAATTAAGCATTTCGATCGTGGTGAACGAAACAAAGGCATTGTGCGTACATTGAACTTGCCTGCGTCCACCATTCGTACTGCTGTACTTACACGCAGAGAAAAAGAATCTTGAAAGCTGCCGATGTTACTATTGGTTCTGCTTGTAGCATATCATTCTTGCTTTTACTATATGTTAGCGTTATTTTAGGTTTTATGTGTTATTTGGTAGGTTTTTTTTGGGTCTGGGAACGCTCAAAAATTTTTCCCATATAAATTAATGGTAATTGCTTCTTCACAATTGAACGAGACACGAGGAGAAAAATGCTCAAACAACAAGGGCTGGAGAGAGAACTTCTGGGTTTTCCCGATCTGCGGTTGGTTGAATCCGTGGATGTGGAACTTGCGGATACGGAAGGCCGACTGTATTTAATCCCATAGATGCTGCTTAACCTGCTGAGTTCCATTTTGTGTGTAGTGCTTTACGTACAATTACCTAGATTTGGCTATTTCAAATAAATTCCCTATAATAAATAATCAGACAATGGCCTTGTTAGAAAAATTGGAATATTAATTATTTATGTGCTCATATCCAGGGTTTCCAGGGAGACTAAGATCATAAATTGTATGCTTTGAACCAATTCAAACACCCTAAAAAATGCAAATGCTGAGAATCTGAAATATTATACAGTATATATAATTGTAAAAAAAAATGGAGGTTGGGCGGCACCTTTGGAGAGAGGAACAGTTAACATTTTGGGCTTTTCATTGACTTGAAATGTTAACCAATTTTCTCTCTCCTTTGATGCTACTTGTCATGTTCTGCTAAGCACTTGTGGCACTTTCTGTTTTTTTAATATTTAAATTGATTACCTGGTTATTGTGAAGTGGATTAGCACAAAAATTATTTTTCTCTTAGGAAATACTGTATGTGTGTAGTGGTTTTGTTAACAAGAACGTTTCTTTATTGAAATCTAATCTGTGGAAAAACACTTTGATTAAATAACACATCTTCAGTTTTTTAAAAAACATTTTTGCGCAATGTACTTTGATTTTATAATATCATCACATTATGTTAAATCTTTCAACCATTGGCGTGTTGTCTTGGTATATGTTTTTCTTTTTCCTCCTTTTTAGGTATGAAGTAGCCCCACGATCAGACAGTGAAGAAGAAAGTGGTTCAGAATACGAAGAGGAGGTTTGTTATTTTTGTGGCGTATTAGAGCTTTTTTTCTTCTGTTTCACTGCTCTTGCCTTACTACATTTTTTTATATTGGAGAATGGAGCCCTGTTGCCTCTTGATTGTCTAGTAAGTGATTGTTATTCACTTTTAATCCCAGAGTTGCGTGCTAACAAGAACAATGGTAGGCTAAAGCATATAACTGTGTTGCTGGCAATTCAGGAGGAAAGAACTTTAGATTTCTGAGACTATTTCTGGGGTAGATGATGCTTATACAGAGCAGAGAGCAACATCTGTGGGGTCCTGGGGTGCATACAAAAGTTTTGGAAGGAAGTTAATCGTAGCTTAATAGTGTGAATAGAAAATCAGGTGGGTGAGAAACAAAGCAGAAAGTAAAAGTTAGAAATGTAAATAGATGATAGAAACTAAAGCAAGCTACAATTGGAGTCAGTAAATGGAAAAAAAATTATACGGCCTAATTTGGAAGCACTATATTTAAATGCAGTCTGCATCAGCAATATTGGCACAGTTATAAATGGACATGATCAATTGCCATTATAGGAACCTTGTTGCAAGGTAACTAAAATTGGTAACTGAAATATTCCGGTGTATTTGACATATAGGAAGGACAAAAAAATGAAACGGCAGTTGCGGAGCACTGCTGATGAGGGAGGATCAAGCAAGGAATTTTGGATGGAACTTAAAAAGCAGCAAGGGCCAGAAAATATTAATGGGAGTTTATTTTCGTAGTCTTAATAGCAGTCGTAATGTAGGATGTAGTGAAAATAAGGATGTTAGAACTGTGTGTAATAGGTAATGTAATCATGCCCAAGAAATCAATGAAGGGAAAATGGAGAAGCAAGAAAACTAAAAATCACAAAGCAGACCAAGATCTTCCTTATTTGTGTAAAAACAGCAGAGGAATTTTTATCTGTCTTAGTACAGAAATCTTCTTAGAAATGCTGGTGAGTTAAAGGTCTAGTGCAAGTGAATGAATAGGAGAGATTAATTATTTAAAAAAAAACCAGGCAAGTTGATCCTGGAATGCATAAGCAAATAAATAGAAAGCAGAAACAAAGGCAAGTTACAAGTAGGGTCAGAGTATGGAAATATGTTCAAAAGTCAGATTTGAACACCATGTCCAAATGCAGTTTATGAATCCCAGAAGTGTTATATTGGTGTACAACTTCACTTTCCTTTCCAGATAAAAAAATATACTAGTTGTTAAACAAGTGCTACATAGCTTCGCCAGACAGGTTCCTGGATTGGCAGTCCTGTCTCATGAGAAGTTTGGTTAGGCTAGGATTTAGAAGATTGAGAAGGAACCATATTCAAAATTCCTAGAGGTTTGACAAGATAGATACTTGGGAGTTTAGAACTTAAGAGTTGTTGTATCAAAATAGATTGTTCGGCATAGAACTGAGAAATGTTGTTGCTCATGGAGTTATTAGAATTCTCTATCATGTAAGGCTGTGGCATTTTTGGCCAGCAAAACTGAGTGATAGATGTGTGGATATTATAGGAATTGAGAATTTTGTCATAGTTCTGAGAATGGTATCTGAGATTGAACACCAGCCATATCTTGTTGAATGCCAGAGCAGGCTTACTAGGCCAAATGACTTATCACTGCTGCCTCCTGCTTATGTTAGTGTTGTTACCCTTGACTTTGGGAGCAAAATGACTAAGCCTTACCTACATTTGATTGACCTTGATGTGCTTGACAAAAATACCAGAAGTCACTGTATGTTGTGGCAAAACAGTGCTCCCCACTTACTACCTTTCTGACAGGGTTACAGTTGTACAAGTTTCTCTGGCTCAGTTTTGTGCGTTGATAGAAAATGTCAGTACTATTTTTGAAGGTATTTGGATTATTGTTTAAATTTACAAGTTGACCAGATCCTAATTTGTTACACTAGTTGGAAATGTGGTGCTTTCAGTTGTTCTGACTGATTTGTAGTATTGATAATTATTTGTGGAGAGGGAACAATATTTTCATTTTAATAGAAACGAAGTGCTGGAAATCAGCACAAGTTGCTGATTTCTACTACTGATTAGTATTATTGAGAATTAGTTAACTTTTCAGGAAGTTGATAGTTCATCAGAACTAGGGGGTTAAAATAAGTTTAACATTGGAGACAAAAGTGTGTGTGGGGAGGGAGTGAAGAAAACAAAATCATTGGGGGGGTAAATGCAAGGGAATGAATCATTAACGTTACTGGTGCTGGGTGATAGTGTGTGGTATAGGCAGTGAATATTTAGGAAAATTAAATTTTGAAAATACCAGTGGGGGCGGCAAATAAAAGTGAATGCTGCAAATGTGAAATAGAAGCTGGAGTTGTATGAAACTTATTGGTCTGTTGAGCCCAGCTGCCTGTATTATGCCTGGTCAAATGACCAACTTTCCATGAGTTTACATTGAGTTTTACTGTGATGGTGAAGGAAGCAAAAAGACAGCAGTCAGTGGAAGTGGGCTGGGAACTAAGGTGATAGGTAACTGAAAGCAGGGATTCATTGAGTTGTTTTACAAAGTAATCACTCATTCCGAAATAATTTCCAAAAGGTCATGAGTATACGTTTGAGCACCATGCAGTATATTAAGAAGGAGGCCTCTTTTGAAAGGACTATTTAGGTCCCTGGACAATCGAATAGGGCTGTTAAAATGGCACATATTGCAAGAAGTGAGAAGGGGGCTCGGTATTGATGGAAATGGAGGAGTGTAGCAGAACACCCTGCAGGGGAAAAGATTACTTCAGAATCCAGAACGGGGTGGTGCAAATATGTCTGTTGCTCAAATTGGGGAAGCTAGATTCTTTCATAAATTTTATTGTATATACTAGTGTGCGGTGTATATGTTTGGTCTTTTTGATCTTGCGATGATGGACAACAGATCTGGAGCAACTAAAAATCTGCTGGGAGGAAAGGAGTTGCCGACTTTTCACCTCAACCCTGCATCAGGACCAAATACTTGATGTAAGGTTTCAACACGGAATGTCGACAATTCCTTTCGACCTGGTAAGTTCTGACAGCAGTTTATTTGTGACTCTGAAAAATTGTTTTATTTTGGATATTATTGCAACATGTTTTATCTGGGAAGTCTAAAATACGCTTTGGAGGAAGGGAAGTCTACTACTTAGATCTCTAGATTCATAAATCATATACTATGTTGCAAGAATATGTTTCCTCATTTGCAACTTTAAGGTTGATCATGCTGCAAAAGTGTTCGTATTGGCTGACAAACATTTTATGCTGCTTTAATTTATTTCATTACCTTTCCCCTCATTTTGCATGTTCTATCAAGTATGATATCAATGCAATCTTTAGCCTAAATACAAAATTTGCTTTATGTTAAGGAGGAAGATGAAGAAACACCAGTTGCACCTGATACTGAAGAAAAGAAGATTATTGTTTCAAACATTGAAGATGTATCTGACATTTTTGCTAAGCAGATAATTGAGTATGTATTTTAAAATGTTTTGGTTTACAATATAGGATTTTAAGAAATTGCAGTGGAGCACTTTTGGTGTCCCGTGTTGTCCAGTTAGCTGACTGCACATTTTATTGACTTGTAAATATATAGTATCAATGTAAGTATATGATTTGCATTTCCTGCTTATTATTTTACATGTTGTTAGAAACAAAGTTCCATTTGCTTTGTCACATACACTAGATTTACTGTAATTTGATATTAACAAAAAGTTCTAATTTGCAAGCAATTTGTAAGAACAATTGAAGAAGTCAAAAAAAAACAATAAATAAGAGAAAGCTAAATTTAACCTTAGATATTTTTAACCTTTCTCTTTCTGTACCTAATGTAATAAAGGAAAATCATCTTAACATGAGCAGCACATGGTGGCGGACTTTTGAACATCTGATACGTGCATCTGTAAAGATTTTAATGCTTTAGTCTGATTATTTCTGAGTGTATTTGTAACAACGAACAGAAGTAATCATGTAGACATAGAACATTATGTATAAGAGTAAAGGCTAGGAATCCTGTAACAAGTAACTTGCCTCCTTGCTCCCCAAAGCACATCCACCATCTGCAAGGCTTATTCTCCACATGCCCAAAATGACTGCAGTTTCAACAGTACACAAGAAGCTTGACACTAAACAGGACTAGCAACCCACGATAGGCATCCCATCTAGAACCATTTACCACCACTGGCACACAATGGTAGTAGTTTGTTCTATACTGTAGCAATTTGCTATGACTATTTACATGACACTGTAACGACCTACAACTTCTAACAGCTAGGACAAGGCCCACAAAGCCAAGGAACTCCACTGCCTGAAAGCCCCCACCATCCTGACTTGAAAATGTATATGTTGCTGTCCCTTCACCGTTGCTATGTCACAATCCTGGAAGTATCTCACTAGTATCATTGAAGGTGTATCCACACTGCAAGGGCTGCAACAGTTCACAAAGGCAGTTCTCCACCTTTTTGAAGATATTTAGGGATGGGCAGTTAAATACAGGCTTAGACATCAAAGACTGTAAGCGTTGAATGGATAATTTTTCTCATTTCTGAAACTCTAGTAGAACTGTGTTTTTGCTGTTCTATCTTTTATAATCACAAATATGTGGGTTATTAGTTTATTGAATACCACGCTAAATGCTGAAGTAATTCAGCAAGTCGTGCAACAACTTATGTTTGATGATTCTTGTTCAATGAATCATCAAAACCCTGCTATTGTTTTTTTAATAGTCTGGGCAGCTAACAAATACAGCTGAGTTATAACCCCCAGTACTTAACACTATTTTTCTCACTGCGGTATCTTGCCTACAACTGGCTTCCTACTGGAGTGGAATTTATCTGCAGGATAAATTGGAACCTGTCTGACCTACATCACCTCCACTCCAACCTTAGCTATGGAAGTGCAGAATGCAGTAGATATTTGTTTGTGTATGTTCAAAGGCTAACCTATACTGGTCTCTGTCATGGAAGGAGGTTATCAGGTGAAGTTGCTCAAGATACTGGAAAAAAAGAACATTTTTTTGTAACATTCTTCAGGAATGTGCTGAAAGCCTTTTTTGAAGAAATACAACACTAACTCCTGGGAACCTTTGCTCCATGGCAGTTTGATGTGCAGATAGAGCATTCAGAAAGGTACAGATAGATAGCTTTGAAGCCATAAACCTGGAGCACACAAAGGCACTGCACAATTACCCATTGTCCTATTTCAGCAGCCCCCACCACCACCTCCACTATGGAACAGTGTGTGGATCCTGCAGTACCCTTAAGTTAGTTGCCTCAGAACCCGTAATACCAGAGTCAAAGGCCTGATGAAGTGCCTTAGAAGATGAAAGATGGATAGAATTATGAATAAGGCTTTTTTTTTGGAAGTTTCTAAGATGCATACATGATGGTTTCAAATGTCCAGTCAATAATCTTAGTAACTGGTTGAACATCTTGTCTATCAGTGTATTTCCAGAGCTCAAAAAATTAGGTTTTGCATAGCAAACAAGAAATAAAATACTCTAAGTGATATTTGTGCTACTTGCATTCATTGATTTGCATCCTAGTGGGATGTGAGAACAGATGTATAGGAACCCTGTAACCTCACAAACTGATTTCTTGGCATACAGACTATTATTTGGAAATGGCCTTAGAATAAGGTTAGTAGAAGAAAATAGTTGTAGATTTGTGAAATCCCATCTTGCATTTTGAGAGTTGCATCTTCTTAACAGTAGTAAGAAAATGGTAAAAGAACATAATACTATTGTTACAGCTAACAATTGTACATTTCTGGGATTTGCTGCATCTTATTGTGAGTGAGAATAGTTCTGAATAATTGAATATTTAGTATGATTCATAATTTGAAATGGCTTGATTCTTTCTGATTTTTAGGTGTGCTAAGCAAGATGTTGATGATGAATATAGCATGCGAGCAGGAATGAAAGGTTCCCAGTCATATTATGCAGTAGCTCATGCAGTAACAGAGAGGGTAGAAAAACAATCTGCTCTCCTGATCAATGGAACTCTTAAGCAGTATCAGGTAAGAGTAGATACTTCAGAAGAGCTTGAAACTCCTGTCAGCTGCAAAATTTCTTCTTGGAAGAGACCTTGTTGATGCAGACCTTGTATCTTGTTGCTATGCTTACTTCTGCCATGGTGTAAGAATTAATGATTTTAAGGTTAAACGGTCACATCTGCCAAACCCTTACTTTTTTGTTTGGTTGGTCTTCGCCCAATTTGATTCCTTCTACACCCATTTCTGTTGCAGTTAATCAGTTCATTCAACTCATTATAAGACCATAAGACATAGAAGCAAAATTAGGCCATCGAGTCTGCTCCGCCATTCAATCATGGCTAATCCTTTGATACCACGTCCAATCAATAACCTGCCACTCTGCCTTAAATGCACCCAACGACCTGACCTCCATAGTTGCATGTGGCAACAAATTCCACAAATTCACCACCCTTTGGCTAAAGAAATTTCTCCGCATCTGTGTTTTGAAAGGGTGCCCCTCTATCCTGAGGCTGTGCCCTCTTGTCCTAGACTCTCCCACCATGGGAAACATCCTACTCTGTCTAGGCCTTTCAACATTCAAAAAATTTCAGTGAGATCCCCCCCTCATCCTTCTGAATTCCAGCGAGTACAGACCCAGAGCCATCAAACGTTCCTTGTATGATAACCCTTTGATTCCTGGAATCATCCTTGTTAACCTCCCCTGGACCCTCTTCAATGCCAGGACATCTTTTCTAAGATGAGGGGCCCAAAACTGTTCCGAGTACTCAAGGTGAGGCCTCACCAGTGTGTTTTAAAGCCTCAGCATCAGATCCTTGCTTTTGTATTCTAGACCTCTTGAAATGAACTCCAACATGGCATTTGGCTTCCTTACCACTGACTCGACCTGCAAGTTAACCTTCAGGGTGTTCTGCACAAGGACTCCTAAGTCCCTCTGCATCTCAGATTCCTGGATTTTCTCTCCGTTTAGAAAATAGTCCACACATTTATTTCTACTGCCAAATTGGGTGACCATGCAGTTTCCAACATTGTATTTCATTTGCCATTTTCTTGCCCATTCAACTAATCTGTCTCAAGTCCTTCTGTATCCTCAACACTACTTGCCCCCCCCCCCACCAATCTTCATATCATCTGCAAATTTGGCAAAAAGCCATCCATTCCATCATCTTAATCAATTATATACAGCATAAAAAGAAGTGGTCCCAACACTGACCCCTGCAGAACACCACTAGTCACTGGCAGCCAACCAGAAAAAATCCTTTTATTCCCACTCGCTGCCTCCTACCAGTCAGCCAATGCTCTAATCATGTTAGTAACTTTCCTGTAATACCATGGGCTCTTAACTTGGTAAGCAGCCTCGTGTGGCACCTTGTCAAAGGCTTTCTGAAAGTCCAAATCTACAACATCCACTGCATCCCCTTTATCTATCCTACTTGTAATCTCCTCAAAGAATTCCAACAGATTCGTCAGGCAGGATTTTCCCTGAAGGGAATCCATGCTGACTTTGTACTATCTTGTCCTGTGTCACGAAGTACTCCAACCTTAATAATTGACTCTAACATTCTCCCATCCATTAAGGTCAGACTAACTGGTCTTTCATGTCTTTTCTGCTGCCTTCCTCCTTAAAGAGTAGAGTGACATTTTCAATTTTCCAGTCTTCTGACACCATGCCAGAGTCCAATGATTTCTAATGCCTCCACAGTCTCTAACGCTAGCTCATTGAGAACCCTAGGGTGCAGTTCCTCTGGTCGGGGTGACTTGTGTACCTTTATGATCTTTCAGCTTATTGAGCACCTTCTCTCTTCCACAGTAACTGTACCCACTTCTATTCCTTCACACACTGCAACATCAGGCCTACTATGTTATTCTGTTATTGATCATTAGCATCCTTCTTGTTGTCTTTGTTTAATCATCCACTTGGCTATAGTAGATGCCTACGAAGTAATCACATTTTTATTTGAAAAGTGGTCTCTTGGTAATTTCTTTTAACAAAATACAAAATTTTCTCGAAGATTTTAAATTTTTGAAAAATTAATGTTTATTAAATCTAAAATTTGTTCTTTTCTACAGACACTAATGCAGAAGACAAAAATCTAAAATAAATTTTATATTAAAAAAAATCTAGGATGCCTAAGACTTTAGCACAGTACTGTAGGCCCTATATGTGTACATGCTGGAATATTTCCAGTTCTCTACATCCACAACGCCCCCCCAACCCCCACATCTCTACCCAAATTTTTTTGCAAATGAAATCAAATAAATTGAAAGGAAAGAGAGGTACCGTTACTGAAATTTAGACATTTCAAAAAAAAAGTTAGTGGCCTCAACACTTCAGTAGGCCATCGTCAGTCATTACAAGCAATTAACTTTTGAATAGCAATCTCAAATCTATGATGCTGAAAGAGTTAGTTTTGTTGCAGATGTGAAATTGAGGGAATGATGATCAACATTATCTTGTACATTTGTCTCCATTTGCAGTATTCAAAAACAAAATAGTGCAGGTACTGGAATTTCGAAACAGTTACTAGCACTAATGTGTGAGAGCAAGAAAGAGAAGCAATGTAGGAGGATGAGAGGTGACTTGATAGAGGTGTACAATATGATAAGAGGCATAGATCAAGTGGATAGCCAGAGACTTTTTCCCAGGTCGGATATGTCTAATATGAGGGGGTGTAATTTTAAGGTAATTGGAGGAAAGCATATGGGGATGTCAGTGGTTAAGTTTTTTTTACATGGGGCAGTGCTAGGTGCAGATAGATTAAGAGGCATTTAAGAAACTCTTAGGCACATAGATGACAGAAAAATGGAGGACATTGTAGGAGGAAAGGGTTAGATTAATCTTAGAATAGGTTAAATATTCAGCACTACATCGTAGACCAGAGGGTAGGTGCTAAGATTTTCTAAGTAAGGTGGGCTTTATTTCTACTTTTCCTGAAAGATCAATAATAAGAAATGTTAACTCTTATTTTTCTCTCCACAGATGCTACTTGACCTGTGTAGTATCCCAAATATTTTCTTTTTTTAAAACTTTGTGAATTTAATTTTGGTTTGTGATTTTAATTTTAAGTACTTGTATGATTTTCTAGATCATATGTTTCTTCTGTTAGTACACAAAATATGTTTTTCCTTGAGATTCTCCTTTAAGTTGTACAACACGTTTATATTTTGATTCAGCTTACCATGCATTGCATCTTGATTGTTACATCAAAAATTTGCAGTACTTGATTGTTAGGCAAGCAGTGATTAAAAGATATATGAGCCAGGAATTTTGCCAGTCAGTCAAAAAGGTTGAGCACAAGGTAATTTCATTCCATTCCATCCACTTTGGATTTACCTGCAATGTTTTGGAGTTAAGATTTGCATTTGTTTTTAAAAAGCCTGCCTCATCTCTGAAGAAGGATTCGTGTATGTTTGATCATAACCCAAGTTTAAGCATTTCTATAAATGTGTAAAAGTATCCAAATAAAAGTGAGCTTTGAATTTGTAATTTTCTTAAAAAATGAATTCTAACTGGATCTCCTTTGCAAACTGCAGCTTCAGGGACTTGAATGGCTGGTTTCCCTCTACAATAACAATTTGAATGGAATTTTGGCTGATGAGATGGGACTTGGAAAGACAATCCAGACTATTGGGCTCATTACATACCTGATGGAACACAAGAGACTTAATGGACCGTATCTCATTATTGTTCCTCTCTCGTAAGTCTGCTAGAATTCCTCTGTTCTATTTTGTGCACTACTGTAAGCTGCTTCGTATTTTTACTTGGCTTATCGGGAACTGTTTCAGTATTCTCTACCATGGCTAGAAATGGAAGTCAAATCAATAAATGATTTCAGAGATGTAAAACAGTTTTGTCTAAAGAAATAAAGGAAAATGGAGAGAAAGCAGAGACAGTAGGAATTAAAATGATCATACTGAAGATGTAATCCTAATGTTTCTATAATAGGAATATTTCAATTATTCTCAGTTACTACTACTTGAAATTGCAGATTTCACTATGCCTGGAATAAGTGGCCTCCAGGATTGTAGAACACTGTGTCAATGGTCTCAAAAGTACTGAAGGTCATTCAGACATGTCTTTTCCATAAACACAGAATCAATCTAGTCACTACTGTTATCAAGTAACATCTTTCTAGCAATGATTTACACTTTGAACTAGCTTGTATTCTACCATAATCACACTTAATAGAGCCTTGATCCATACATAGATGCAAGATCAACAGTTAACTTACAATTCTGTGATGAAATGGCTCGAGCCTGCTTGAATGTGCAAAAGACAGTTATTGTAACTTGGAATGAGCCATGTAGAGACTGGAGCTGTAGTTGTAAAAAGTCTTTATTGAGCACAACAAGCATGCAATCTAGAAGAACCTCTCTTGAAGAATCTCCAAGTATATTGAGTGTGTATATTCTCCAAGCACAAAGGTAACAGTTTGGGTGTGAACTAATGGATCTGTGCAACTGCATATTTACAATGGGAACCCATTTTAGCTGACAAGAACACACCTGCATATTCAAGCACCTTTGTTTGGACCCCAGACACCTAAAACTGCCTCCTTTTACCACTCAAACACGAGGAAATCTGCAGATGCTGGAATTTCAAGCAACAGACATAAAAGTTGCTGATGAACGCAGCAGGCCAGGCAGCATCTCTAGGAAGAGGTACACTCGACGTCTCGGCCTGAAACGTCGACTGTACCTCTTCCTAGAGATGCTGCCTGGCCTGCTGCGTTCACCAGCAACTTTTATGTGTGTTGCTCCTTTTACCACTATTGAGATCTCTCAGCAGGAAATCTGTATTCATGTAGCTGCCCTTGTCTTAAATTAGACTCATTCTTCTTGTATGTAGGGTGGTGGGATGGAGATGCATCTCTACCAAAGGTGCTGTAAGGCACTGCTTCCCTCTGCTAGCCTACAGGTCGCCCTTGGGCAAAGTATACTGCCTCCTTTGCAACCCCTCCAATCAGGGTCACATGAAGCCATGGGAGCAGGTGGTGGATGGTCATATGTGCAGCTGATGCTCATCACAAGTTCTGGTTATGCAACCACTGGCTTCAGGTAAACAATCTCTGAAGAGTATTGATAATGGATTGGATCACCCATCTTGTAAAGGCATTGCAGTGGCATATCACTTCTGTCAAAAAATTTACCAAGAACAATCATGATTAAGACCATAATTGCCCACATCTGAGAATCTCCTCAAATTCCTAGATTACCATTAAATTGTCAGTATGTGCATCTACACTTATCCATGGAGCTGCATAACTGATTACCTTCAAGAATATGGCAGAGTAATTTGAATCTAGCATTGATAATGTGAATGTGCTGTTCCGGGTATTTGACCAATGTCCTGTTCTGGAAGATCTTCCTGCATACATTAATTCTCCTGATTATTTCAGGCACCATGTTGTGGATATGCTTCAAGGCATGGTCTAATCCCTATCAGATCAATTCTGTTAAGGGTGCCCTGTATTGAAAATGGTGCTATGTCATTCATAGCATTTTGTGATTTCCTTCCCTTCTGGTTCATTGCATTCTAATCTTTGTCCATTTAGCCTCAGTGAGTTTATCACTTTTGAGATTATCATTTCTGGCTGTTGGCCCATATCAAACTTCCTCAACCGTCTGAGGTGAAAGAGGCGCTATTGTGCTTTTCACTTTTTCACCACACAGCTGGTGTGTACAGACCACGTGAGGTCCTCGGTGATGTGGATGCCGAGAAACTTAAAGCTGTTTACCCTCTCAACCCTAGATCCATTGTATTTGGATAGTAGTAGTATGTGACCTGATCTAAGATTATCAGTCCCAAGAACTTCAATTATATTCTTGTACAGAATGCAAATAAGACAAGAAATAATTAAATACTTAAAATTGGTCTTTTGTGGAAATATCTAATTTAGGTGAAAGCACTGTCCTAATTTCTACATTGTAAGAGCCTATATGTTCTGAAATAGTTTCTTCAGAATAATTTGAGAATGCTTGTTTTCCCTTCTTACAAAACAATTATTGAAAGTTATTTTCTAAAATATAAATTGCTGAACTATTTCAGAGCCATTTATGGAAATTTTGGGCATTCAGATTTTGATGTTGATGGTTGTGCATTAGATGTAGGTGAAATTGATGGAAGATCATTGACAGACGTATTAAATCTGCTTATCACACTGTAGATGCTGCCTGAATTCTCAAGTATTTCCAGCTTTGTCTTTTTGCATTGTGGAGATATTTAGCTGGTTGTGTTTGGGCTGAGTTGTAGTTCTCTTGCTAAGGAGAAAATTAATTTCAATATTGATCTTACTGTATTTATACTAATATAGTTTTATTTGCATTCTTGTTCACTTCCACTGAGCAATTTTTAATTTAACTGCTTCATTTCAGATTCAAACCCCATGCATTTTGCAATCTAGCTTTTTTTTTTAACATCAGTACTTGTTGGTCAACCCGGCTGGTGGCGTAGTGGCATCAGTGCCGGACTTTGGGACAAAAGGTCCCAAGTTCGAATCCAGCCAGCTCCCCTGCTCGCTTTCCATCCGTGCTGGGTTACAAGCTGGTGATCTCTTTGGAAACTCACCTGGCAGAAGGCAATGGCAAACCACTGCTGTAACTTGCCTCGTACGTGTTTCCCCACTACGTCAGACAGGTGTGGAGGGAAATTGTCCGCTAACCGGAGAAACTCCGGATGCGACATACCTTTTCTTTCCTGCTTGTTGGTCAAACCTGACTTGCTGCATTTTATGTGTGTTCCAGGATCTGATGATCTTGTACAACTTGACAGCACCTACTTATTTGGAATGCCAGAAGAATAATATATTTGCTTTCAGTGTAATGAATAAGTGGTGATTGAATTAAAGCTTTCTAACTTAAACTGTGATATTTAAATATATAAATTGGAAGTTGACTCTTTTGCTATTCTCTTTAGAACTTTATCCAACTGGGTTTATGAGTTTGATAAGTGGGCCCCATCTGTTGTGAAAATTTCTTATAAGGTTGGTTTTTTTAAAACTTTATATTCAAAATGTACAGAACTACTTATTCTAGTTTTCAAACTGGATTTCTAGTAATTACATTCTAATTTAATTCAGTAGTGTAGTGTACATTATACATTTCAGTTGAATTGTAAATGCTTTCTGCTGATGCAAATAAAAATGAGTTAATTGGAGAGGAGGAAGTAAAGAAAGCTGCATACTAATATGCAATTAGTTTTGAATGTTAATAATGCACATTTCTAACACCAGTCAGTCTGCAGTGAAACAAGATTGGCATGCCGTGGGTAGACAGCAGTCAGTGAATGATTCTTGGTAAAATTTGCTTTGGCTAGATATCCAAAGTAGGTGTTTTTTTTTATTGTGTTATACAGTATATTGGGTTGAGCTATAGATGTTAATATAACCATTTCTTGTGGTGTGGTGTTGATGTGCATTTATCAATAATTTTGCATTATAACTTCTGACATTTTTGCTTCCACATTAAAGAGAAAAAGGTTAAGTTTTAGAAATGTATTAAAAATGGGAATAAGTCAGCACAACCCTTTTTTGGAAAATTTCTCTTTCAGCTTTTCCAAAGTAATGGTAATTTCACAAGATGTGCTTTTTTACTTAAATCTATGGAAAGCTAGAATTTGTTTAAGCACTTTTAGGCCTGACCTTTTAAACCTAATATTTCTTTAGTATTGTAATATTTTGGCATGCACAAGATGAACCTGGTCATAAGGAAGAAATTCTAAATATGTGCTGAGTAAACATAATGAAACAGTTTAACTGAACAACTCTATCTAAAGAAGCATAAATAGCTGTGCAGATCGTTGTACAAGTAATAGTGCAAGGTAATGTAAATTTAATGCAATTACAAATGGAGTTTTGCACTGTTTTTATTTATATAAACATAATGGCCTATGCTAGAAATACTAGTAAATATTCGTTGGTTTGCAATTCTGACGTTGTTTTCGTTAAATCCAAGGGTACTCCTGCACTTCGTCGATCATTTATTCCACAGTTGCGCAGTGGAAAATTCAATGTTCTTTTAACCACATACGAATACATCATTAAGGACAAACATGTTCTTGCTAAGGTAAGACATATTTTATCCATCTGAAAAACTTTATTTACCAAATTTCATTGTTATTGCTAGTAGGGTATCTTGTTATTTTTGGATTGATGGTAGCAGTGACTATCAGATTAATAGAAATTAAGCGACTAAATTCACATCATATTTAATAAGAGTAACCTATTTAGTAGGTATACTTAGTGACTTAAGTGACAAGATCCAAGCTTACCTAGTTTTGAAATGTTTTTGGCTAGAAAATCAGAATGAAGTATTAAATGTTTCTTGAATTATAAGTTATGATTTAGTTGTAAGAGGGGAAATAGAAATAACTAGAATATTTTACCAGTGAGTGCTGCAATTCTATTCATTTGTGGTATTGTCTTTAGCTTTTTTAGATTTTCAGTAGAATGGCTGATTTGCTTGTAGAATTTATGGGGTAGGTGTTTGGATTCACCAGATATTCTCCCTATTTGTAGCTTCGATGGAAATACATGATTGTCGATGAAGGCCATCGTATGAAAAATCACCATTGTAAGCTGACCCAGGTGCTGAATACTCATTATGTTGCACCTCGTCGAGTCCTCTTGACTGGGACACCTCTGCAAAACAAACTTCCTGAACTCTGGGCACTTCTAAATTTTCTTTTGCCGACTATTTTCAAAAGCTGCAGCACCTTTGAACAATGGTTTAATGCTCCATTTGCCATGACTGGAGAACGGGTAAAGATATGCTAATATTTTTTGCAGTTCCATTTAAAGTTGTCAGGGAGCATCTAAGGAAAGAAGTGGGCAGTTAACATTTCATTTTGGGATCTGATAATTTGACTGTTCATTCAATCCATAAATGCTTTCTGACCTGTTAAGTTCCTTCGGTGCTTTGTGTATTGCTATGGATTTTGGATGATCGGGGATGGAAAGGTTATTGGGATCAAGCAGGAAAATTGAGTTGAAGCCCATATTCTGATGAGAACAAGCCTGTGGAGCAATATGACCTACATCTGCTTCTGTTTCTTGTATTCTACCTTTTTTTTTAAGATTCCTCTTTGTGTTTTTCTGGGTAGAATCCATTTTGGTCTTTTAGCAGTAAATTGAGGCTGCAATTCAAACTCTGAAATTAAAATCTGGATGCGTGGGCAATAAGTAAAAATGGTTAAATGAACTTTGAAGTTTTGCAATCTTGCCTTGGGTCCAACTCTCTTTCACTGCTATACTCACTGAACTATATTCATTCCTGGTTAGGTAACATTTTGTTTTTAAAAATATTATACTTGTTTTTAAATACCTCTTGCCAGCCCCTTTCCATATAACCTTATTAACCCTATTGTATAACCTTATTGATTCCTTATTGCTCCAATTATTTTTCCTTGCTCATCTCTCTGAGCTTAATCACAGCCTCATTGGTGTCTGTGCTGCCAACTGTCAAGTTCAAACTCTTTCATTAATTCCTTCGGTTTTTCTTCCATTTAAGGTGTTCCTTAAAAATGTGACCAAGCTTTTATTGGCCTGCTCAATATCTCCTTGTATGTCACAGATTTAGTTTAATAATGGCCCCAAGGGGGACTTGTGACATTTTTACTTCATTAAAAGAGCTTTAATAAAAATATCTATAACATCCTTCACATTCTCTTTAATTTAGTACATGCAAACTATTTGATTTCTTTAAAGGAATAAAAATGTTAACATTTGTGTAAAAGCAGTCATTTTATTTTTGACAAACTCAAACAGAATAAGATCCTTTTGAACAGGAGGCAGATGGAATTTATATTGGCACCTCTTTTAATGTGCGTTTTGTTACCTCCCTTTTCTTGAAACTTAAATGCATTTTTGTAGATACTGAAAATATGATTCTAATAACTATGTAAAAGTCTAAATAAAATATAGGTAGGAGCAGGATTAAACCGTTGAACCTTCTAAGTCTTTCTTCCATTCAGTAAAATCACATCTCAAAACGATGTTCCTACTTCCCCCCCCCCACCCCCATGTAATGCTTTTTTGCAATTGGTAATCTTATCTTAAATATATTCAGCAACTTGGCCTGTCCTTCATTATGACCTTGCATGTCTTGTGAGATTGTGACTCCTCATCGTGGTTACCCCCACCAATGAAAATATCCTCTCAGCTAGTAGTCTGTGTCATCCTTTTTAAAAAAAATAAATAAATAAATTCGTCTTTTTCCTGCTGTGGATAACTTCATATTTGTCTGCATCATGATGCATTTACCATGTTTTCCCCACTTATTCAATCTGTTTAGGTCACCTTGAAGCCTCTCTGGACTAGGAGATTTGATCAAGGTTGGAATGTGGAAAAATTAAAACTGTTAATGCCTATTTTCACAAAAGATTAGCCATCAGAAATGGCAAACTTTATACATTGCATATCTTCTGCACCCAGCTGAAATAGGGTAGTTAGGATCTGGAATCAGTTTTGGATTCTTACAGTGTTCTTTAGAATTAGGATGAAATATTGAGATCAGAATATTTTTTGAGAAAATTTATAATATTCGAATAGAGTGTACTATTAACATGAAAAGGCGTGTTTACAAAATGTAAGCAAATGTTAGGCTTAGTTATTTCTTTTTTCATTTCTTTTTCTATACAAATCTAATGTGTTAGAATGATTAACATCATTCAGTTAGGTTGTGTCTACATTTTCCTCATTGGGAAAAGTGAAGTTGTTTTACAGATGTCATACTGTGCAAGGAGGACAAGTAAGCCAAATTCCTATTCATGCTTTTTATATCTGCAGGTAGATCTAAATGAAGAGGAAACAATCTTGATCATTCGTCGTCTTCACAAAGTGCTGCGTCCTTTCCTTCTGCGAAGACTGAAAAAAGAAGTGGAATCCCAGTTGCCAGAAAAGGTTCTAATACTTTCGTTAGAAGCTTAGAAAAATATCCCTCCAAGTTCATCAGCTTCAAACAACAGCCTATTTGATTGGCACAGCCTCTATTCTCCACCCCCACCATCGCATATGTTGCAATGTGGGCCATCTATGAAATGCACTGCACTCAATTGTCCGGATTATTTTAGTAGCACCTTTCAAATCCACAGTGTCTACCACCAAGAAGGACAAAGGCAGCATCTGCATCAGAATACCACTCTCTGTGGATTCCTGCTGAAGTCTCACAGCAGCCTTACTCGGAAAAATTTTGCTATATCTTCATTGATACTGAGCCTTAATCTCTGGATGTTTCAAACAGAACTGCAAAAGAAAGCTCATAATTGGGCTGAGCAATAAATCCCGGCTAGCGGTGCCCATATCACAAAAAAATAATTAAGAAGTATACTGATTCCAGTTAGGGTTGAGAATTGTTCCTAAATTGCTGTTTTTTTTTCAATAAATGAGACTTTGTTTACTTGTAACAATTTGAATTTAATTCTAGGTTGAGTATGTCATCAAGTGTGACATGTCCTCGCTGCAGAAGGTTCTATATCGTCACATGCAAGCTAAAGGTATTCTTCTAACAGATGGCTCTGAGAAAGATAAAAAGGTAGGGGCTAGTTTGTTTTAAGCAGTAAGTAACACACATTTTAAAATCCTTATGATTTGCAATTGTTGAACGAGGTAGTCAGTATTGCTTTGTGTGTCCTACAAATTTGGCTTAGTTATTTTTTAAAGAGGTGACCAAGAAAGTTGATGAGGGCAGGACTCTTGACATGATTTATATGGACGTCAGCAAGAACTTTAATTTCCACATAGTAGACTGCCCTGAATAGTTGGATCACATGGGATCCAGGGAGAGCTGGCTAATTGGATACACAATTGAATTGACGGTAGAAAGCAGAGGTGATGGTAGAAGGTTGTTTCTCAGACTGAAGGCCCATTGACTAGTGATGTGCCTCGGGACGGCCGTGAGCCCCATTGTTTGTCACCTATATCAACAATTTGGATTAGAATGCAGTAGACATTGTTAGTAAGTTTGCAGATGACACCTAAAATGGGTGGTATAGTGAATAATAAAGGAGGTTACCAAAAATTACAGGAACCTTTGATGTTGGGCACGTGGCCAAGTGGTTAAGGTGCTCGTCTAGTGATCTGAAGGTCGCTAGTTCAAGCCTCAGCTGTGGCAGCGTGTTTGTGTCCTTGAGCAAGGCACTTAACTAAACAAGGCTCTAGTGTCTGTGCGAGGAGTGGCGCCCCACACAGACTTCCAGTCTGCGCCTTGTAAGGCATGAAAATGCCTGACGCAGGCCTCTCATGGTCTGAGTCGACATTCCCCCTCCCTGCCTTGATGTGGGCCAAGGAATGGCAAATGGAGCTTAATTTGAATAAGTGTAAGGTGTTGCCTTTTGGAATCAAACTATTCTTCAGCTACACAATTTACCAGCTGCATAGTACCATTCTGCATCTCAAGACCACCCTCTTTGTTATTAACAATCTGACCAATTTTATCGTTCCTCCTATATTCACATCTAAGTTCTTGCCTGAAATTGTGTATGTCAAATACAGATCTACCATCAAGGTAGAGATGCTGCTTGCTAGTGTCTAACACAAATAATTTAATGAGAAAGATCAAAGAAACAGCAACTTTGTTAAATTATATACCATAATGTATCCAAATATATATTATAGTACAATGTGTAACTATTGTGGCTTAAAGTTTTTAAAAAATCCCATGTTCAGCAACAGTATGAATGGTTATGATTACCAGTTGGTGTTCACCAATTTGTGCTCCTTCTTTGGATAATACAATGATAAATTTGTAGAATATCCAGATAGGAACATATTAAATTTCATTTGGAATTGGGGGGAATGTTAATGAGGTCTGGTTGGTAGCAATAAAATAAGTTTGAATTGACATCCACGCTCCATAGTTCAAGCTGGATAATTAACATTTCTAGTTGTGCACTTTTTATTGTCAAATATATGCACATACAAAACAAATAAAACATTGATTACAAGAGTGTTCTAACTTTTTAGTTGCTTTCTGCCTGGAACAGGGAGAAAAAGATGTACTCAGTATCTTGATCCATGCGTTTCAATTTCTGTGTGGCTTTAACAGATATATTTAGATTTCAAGTTAAAGTGTGCAAACAATTATTTTAATAATAGTTAATTCTACAGATTGATTCTTGCTATCTACTTCTACATGGATAAAGTGACAAGCTGATTGCATATTTGTTGGGTTCCTTTACATGTACTCTTCTTCTATTGTGCTATTGAAACATAAGACACTATAACTGTTATTTCTGCGTGGACAAAGTTAGCCTGCTCGTTGTCAAATTAATACTGAGTGAAATAAATGTGCTTGTCACTTAATAATATCTATGAAACCTATGCATGTATGCTTGAAGTTTACAGGAACGGTAGCAATTTATTTTTGTTTTGTTTTATTTCCTGTGTTCCCCTTCAGGGCAAAGGTGGTGCTAAAACTCTCATGAATACCATCATGCAGCTGAGAAAAATATGCAATCATCCCTTCATGTTTCAGCATATAGAGGTAAGTTCATGATTCCATTGAATTTTTCTTGGATAATCCATCAGGGTCATCAATGATTTCATATTGTGGGAGGCACGAATTCTTGGATGGATGAGAAGTGGCAACTGATAGGACAGTTGTTTGGGGGGTGGGGGGGCAGTGGAAAAGTGTAATTGGTTTCTTCCACTGCCTACATGAGTGTTATGTGATCATAGCACTTGACCTCTTGGTCCTCAGTACCATTACAAATGTTTCTTCTCTAATTTGAACAATCGTAGATCAAAGGTTTCTTGAAGTCAGAGGAAATAATTCCCTCAAGGAAGCTTTCAACAAATCTTTGATTTATTTTTTCTTTCTGCGAAGAATAGCAGGTCATTTTTCAGGATCCTGTTGCCTGTCACTCAAACAAGTTGACTGACTGACTGAAGCTTAAACTTCAATACTGGGGTGTTGGACCAGGAGGGTCATTGATGTTGTCTTTCTTAGCTTTCTAAAGAGTTGGGTGGATTTTGCAGAGAAAGTATTGATGATAATTTTCTCAGTGTCTTGACTTGTTCTGCTGTAAATAGTGCGGGTCTCAAAAGCTTCTGGGTGGACGGAGATTACTGATGCCATTTAGACCATGAGCCATTTTGCCTGGTCTGAAATTTTGATCTTCAAATACTCTTAAGTGCCAGTATAATCTTTTTGATTTAAAGGGGGTTATGGGCATTAAACATTGACTTGCAGTTTGTATAGCATATGCACAGGTGGAAATTTGTATTTGGGAATGCTTATCTGCTAAATACTGTAAATTGGAAATGAATTGGGTATAGTCAAATTATAATTTGTTCTGACAGGTTAGTGAAAGATCACTTCTTCCCCTACCCCCACCCCCACCTCCTTCCAGTTGGTGCTCAATATGCGTGAATTGTATAATTCTTAATTGCATAGTCTAGTAACTAATTCTGTCTTGCTGTTGTAGGAATCTTTTGCTGAACACCTAGGTTATAATGGAGGACTCATTACTGGGTGAGTAGTAAAACCTACTGTTCAGCTTTTGAAACTAATGTTGGAATTTCAAGTTTTGCTAGTTAAATTCAAGGTGGCAAACTTAGTACGTTTTAACTGAGACTGTTTTCATTTTTTATTGTAGCATTTAACAAGGTTAGTAAAGTAAGCTAAACTGTAGAAAATATGATCATTTTAATGATCTTTATTTCTATCTTCAACAGATGGCTATACAATTCCCTGCATTATGTAATAATTGAGGAAGCTAGTTTTTATCTTAAAATTGCCTTAACTGGGAATTGTATCAGAATGAAAACAAGATTATAACTTGTCCCTGATAATTTGCAGTTGGAATATTTAATTATGACAATTTCAATTTATGCTAGTTTATTGGCTTGCAGTAATTATATTTTGTTCCCCTGGTGTAATTGATGCAGTATGCATTTAGTTGATTAAGTTTTAAAAAGACATTCTAAACATGCTACTTATCTAACTATGCAATTACTTTTTCTAGTCCTGACCTATATCGCGCTTCAGGAAAATTTGAATTACTGGACCGCATTTTGCCAAAACTACGAGTTACAAATCACAGGGTACTGCTATTTTGCCAGATGACCTCGTTGATGACTATTATGGAAGACTACTTTGCATTCAGAAATTTTTTGTATTTGCGACTTGATGGTATGTTAGCATTTGGTAACTTGAGTGTAATTACCGAAATATTCTTACTGTTCTGATTAAAACCATTGTAAAATGCTGTAAATAGAAATTTGTGGAACTATTTCAGTAGGAAGTGATATACAATAGTTTTAATGTATGGAGTGCATATTGCTTCCTCAGTTGTTAGTGGTATCATGTATTGGCATATTTAAGTAGTTTTTGAAAATCTGATACTAAATATTATATCTTCCCATATATACCTACAATTCTTCCATCTGAAGAATATTCTTTTATGAATATCAGATTAAAATCTAATATTTTCCTAACATCAATAAATACCATCCCGGAGCACTTGTACCCACTGTGGTAAAGTGCTTTGAGAGTTTGGTCATGAGGCATATCAACTCCTGCCTGAGCAGTGACCTGGATCCACTCCAATTTGCCTACTTGCACAACAGGTAAACAGCAGATGCCATTTCATTGGCCCTTTACTTCAACTTTGGAACATCTGGACAATGACAGTGCTTACATGAGGATGCTCTTTATTAACCAGCTTATCATCCTCTCAATTCGTCACTAAGCTCCAAGACCTGGGCCTCAATACCCCACTCCCTGCATGCAACTGGATCCTCGATTACCTCACTTGCAGACCCCAGTTAGTACAGATTGGCAACAACATCTCCTCCCCAGTTACCTCAGCACAGGTGCACCACAAGGCAGTGTGCTTAGCCTCTGTTCTACTTACTTTATACTTGTGACAGTATGGCTGAGTACAGCTCCAATGCCACATTTAAGTTTGCTGACTACATTGCTGTTGTTGGACAAATCAAAGGTGATGACAAATTGCATGTAGGAGGGAAAGTTAGCTGAATGGTGCCACGGCAATAACTCTCACTAAATATCAGCAAAACAAAAGAGCTGATTATTGACCACAGGAGGAAGTAGCCAGAGGTCATCATTAAGGGATTGGAAGGGGAGAGGGTCAGTAACTTTAAAATTCCTTGACTTTATCATATCAAAGGATCTGTCCCGGGACCATTGCAAAGAAGGCATGACAGTGCCTCTAGTTGTAGAATCAGATTTAATATCACCAGCATATATCATGAAATTTGTTGTTTTGCAGTAGCAGTACATTGCAATACCTAATAAAAACTATGAATTGCAATAAGAAGTGTCTATAAAATATTAAATAATTAGTGCAGAAAGAGAGGGAAAGTGGTAATATTCATGGGTTCATTGTCCATTAAGAAATCTGAAGGCGGATGGGGAAGAAGCTGTTACTGAAACATTGTGTGTGTGTTTTCAGGCTCCTGCACCAGCTCCTTGATGATGGTGGGGGGGTGGGGGGATGGTCCTTAATGATGGATGCTGCTTTTTTCAGACATTGCCTTTTGAAGGTGTCTTCATTGCTGGGGAGGATGGTGCCCATGATGGAGATGGCTGAGTTTACTCATTTCTGCAGCTTTTTGCAATGCTGTGCAGTGACCCCTCCATACCAGACAGTGATGCAACCAGTTAGATTGCTCTCCACAGTACATCTGTAGAAGTTTGCAAGTGTCTTTAGTGACATATCAATTCTCAATCTCCTAATGAAAAGTAGCGGTTGTAATTGCATCAATATGTTGGGCCCAGGATAGATCCTCAGATGTTGACACCCAGGAACCTGAAACTGCTCACTCTTTCCACTTCTGATCCCTTGAAGAGGACTGGTATGTGTTCCCTCGACTTCCACTTCCTGAAGTTCACAATCAATTCCTTGATCTTACTGATGCTGAGTGCAAGGTTGTTGCTGCGACACCCCTCTACCTGCTAATCTATCTCGCTTCTGTATTCCTCCTTGACACCATCTGAAATTCTGCCAATAATAATTGTGTAAACAAATTTATAGATGGCATTTGAGGTGCGCTAGTCTTAATTGTCAATGGGGGGGGTGAGGAGGAGGATGTTATTTCCAATCTCCACAGACCGTGGTCTCCCAATGAGGAAGTTGAGGAGTCAGTTACAGATGGAGTTTCAGAGGCCCAGGTTTAGGAGCATGTTGATTAGAACTGGGGGGTTGATTGTGTTGAGCATTGAGCTGTAGTCAGTCAACAGCAGCTTGATGTAGATTTGACATGTCACCTACAACTTTGACAAACTTGTAGCTACACAGTGGTGTGTATTCTAATAGATTGCATCATTGCCTGGTATGGAAACATCAATCCCTAGAAACGATAAGTCTACAGAAAGTGGTGGATATGGCCTAGTCCATCACAGGACATCATTGAGCTCATTTACATGGAATGCTCAGGAACAGTTATTACTCTACAACCATCAGGTTCCTGAACCGGAATGGATAACTCTGAACTGATTCCCCAGCCTACTAACTCACTTTCTCAGTATTATTTATTTTTTATTTGTGCAATTTATCTTCTTTTACACATTGTATGTCAATCTTGTTTATGTATAGTTTTGATAAATTCTTTTGTGTTTCTTCATTTACCTGAAAATGCCCAAAAGAAACTCAGTATTAAGGTAGTATATTGGTAACATGTATACTTTTACTTTGACTTTAACATAACCTGACCAAACTGATTATTTGTTTTTTTTTAATTTGTAGTGAAACATTTACCATCCATTCAGGGCTTAATAGCGCGCTTGGATACCTGGTTTAAAGTAGGGCTCTTTGTTGAAAATAGAAACTTAACAGCTGTAGTTGTAGATTTCTCTTCTGTGGAAAAGGAAAAATTTCATGTAATGGAGTGGGTTTAACTAGGGAAGTGGGAACAACATTCACGAATGGACTTTGAACCGTCCTTGGCTTGAGTTTTATTTCTTATTCAAAGCAATTTGTGTGGATACACAATTGTGAATTCCCGTTGTGTTCCTGCATCTAATTATAATGACTTCCCATTTATAGAACATAGAACAAAAAGCAGCACAGCACAGCGTGGTCCCTTCAGCTCACAATGTTTTGCTGACTTATAACTCCACAAACAATCTAACCCTTCCCTCTGACACAACCGATAACCCTTTCTTTGTCTTGCAGTTCTATGCTTAAGAGTCTCTTAATATCCCTATTGTATCAGCCACTACTACCCTGAGCACTGTGTTCCAGACACCTACAAAAACTATTCTTTGACATCTCCCCTAAACATTTTTACATTCCTCTTAAGTGGAATTTGTCTGGTATTGGCCACTGCTACCCTGGGGAAAAGGTGCCAGCTGTCCACTCTGTCTGTGCCACTCATAATCTTACATCTCTATGAAGTCACCTCTTATTCTGTTTTTGGCAGAGAAATGCCCTAGCTCACTCATTTTTTTTTCCTCGTAACAACATGTTCCGTAATCTAGGCACCATCCTGATAAATCTCCTCTGCACGCTCTAAAACTTCCACATTGTTCCTATGACCAGGTTTTTATAGAGCTGCTAAATTACCTCGTGGCTCTTGAGCTCAGTCTCCTGACTAATGAAGGCCAGCACATCATATGCCATCTGAACACTTCTATCAAATTGCACACTTTAGGATCTATGGACTTGAAATGGAGATACCTATATTTTGCTATTGAGCTCAGGACCTTTTATCCATACACAGGAACAACTAAAGCAGAGGACCGTGGTGCTTTGTTGAAAATGTTCAATGAAGAAAACTCAAAATATTTTATATTCTTGCTGAGTACACGCGCTGGCGGCCTTGGTTTGAATCTTCAAGCAGCTGATACTGTTATCATTTTTGACAGTGATTGGAATCCACATCAGGTATGAGATTTATTTTGGTGAAAAAAATCCTAAAGCACCGATAGATCCAATTTCTGTCTCATTTGTCAGTCTTCAACAGTGTGATACTCTCAACTTCTGCTACTCCATTGAGAGTAAAGTGTTTTTTGTACTTTGGCCATCTCTTGTGTAGCATTGAACATAAACCAGTACAGCACAGGATTAGGCCCTTTGGCTCATGATGTCTATGTGGAACATAATGCCAAATTAAACTAGATCTTTTCTAATTGCCCATGATCCATGTGCTTCAATTCCCTACATATTCAGGTACCTATCGTGTCTGCATCCACCACTACCCTAACAGCCCATTTCAACACCTACCACTCTGTATCAAAAAGAACAACTTACCTCACTAACCTTTCTTAAACATTCCCCTCTTGCCTTGATGGCTTCCTAGTTAATATTTGACATTTCTCTCCTGGGAGAAAGGTTCTGTCTATCCATCCTATTGATGCCTCTCATAATTTTATAAATTTCTATCCACTGTCTTCCCCATCCAGCCTTTAATGCTACATAGAAAACAGCCTAAGTTGGTCCAATCTCTCCTTGAAACTCATGCCCTCTAATCCAGGTAACTTCCATAAGCCCAAAGCTTCCATGTCCTCCTTGCAATGGGCTGACCTGAAATGGTCACAACACTGTCCAACTGTGGCCTGACCAAAATTTTATTTTGCTGATAAAGTAAAAAAAAAAATTCTTATCCTTTCATTTTGAGATAAATGGCTACAAAAAGAGAAAAATTACAAAATTTGAACATTGCACCATATAAATAAACTGCAAGTTAGTTGGAGACTTTCTGATTAAAACTATTTCATCCATCTTTTGCTGAGAATTTGTGTATTTATTCTCGTGCATCTCCTAGGATTTACAAGCCCAAGATAGAGCACATCGTATTGGACAGCAGAATGAAGTTCGAGTCTTGCGCCTGTGCACAGTCAACAGTGTAGAAGAAAAGATTCTCGCTGCTGCCAAATACAAGCTTAATGTGGACCAAAAGGTTATCCAAGCTGGTATGTTTGATCAAAAATCTTCAAGTCATGAGCGCCGAGCTTTCCTGCAAGCTTTATTGGAGCATGAGGAACAGAATGAGGTATGTAAGCGTTTTATTACCATGGTGTCTGAACATACTTTGCAATTTATGTTGGAAAAGAAAGTATTTATTTTGTTTTTTAAAAAATCACATCACTTTAAGGGTATATAGAATAATATTTGTACAAATAAGTGTTTGTGTATATAAAGTACATAAATTAGAATTTATTTTAAAGCCATCAGGATTTATAGAAAATTAGCGTAGTTTTGTAATCCAGGCTATATGATCACAGTTCTAAGATATTTGTCTAATTTTGAAAGTTCACTGCATGATTCATTTGTAGGTGCAAATGAACTTTGGGAGAAAATTTGAAGGACTGAGAATTTATCTGGTTACCCTTTCTACATCTTGCTTTCTCTTACTGAAATGTTCATTTAGTCCTCATTTTTAAGCTGACATGCTTCATTTGCTATATTCAGCCTTTATCAATAGCTCTGACCAAAAGAGCAGTAATTATTGATAACCGATAGGTACTTTTTACTGCAGAGATAGTTTTAGTTTGTTAATCAATTAAATAGACCAAGTACTTGGTAGTCAAATAGCAAAATTACTGAGCTATTTTAAAAACGAAATATATAATCTATATCAGAAACCATATAGTTCAAGTTTATTATTTACTTGAATACTACCAAATGAACCTATGTTCCTTTGGATCAAGGTGCACAACACAGTACTTATAACTAGTACACAACACAAAGTAATATTGCCACAAATAAATGTAAAATAGTTTCTAGAAGATTGATAATTAAGATAATGAGCATTTATGATACAAGTTTAAAAGGTAAACAGTACAACTATTGGTGCTTAATATTGGGTGGTGGTGGGAAGTGTAGTAGTCTCACGACATGGCCCATCCTAACAGTCCTCTTCCTAATGCTACAATACCTCCAGCCTGATGATAGGGTGTCAAAGAAGTTGAGATGGATGGGAGGAATTCTTGACAGTGCTAAGGGCCCAGCATATGCAGCACTCCTGATGAATATCTCGGGTAGAAGAGACCCTGCCCCCCACAATAGTCCTGTCAGCAGCCCTTGCAATTCTTTGTAGGTCTTGCAGTCAAGTGCCGTGCAGTTCCTGTACCAGGCAGTGATGCGGCTGGTCAGGACATTCTCAATGGTAAAAAATTGGTTAGAATTGAAGGGAGGAAGCCTGAGTCTCCTCAGGAAGTGGAGACGTTGCTGTGCCTTCTTGACTAAAGAGATAATGTTGAGGAACCAGGTGAGATTCTCTACTATGAGCACTTCCAGAAACTTCATGCAACATCTATGTGCTTTAGTCCTTTTTATTTTTAAAGGCGCAGTTAGTTTGCCTTGATTGTACTTGCAGAACTTGAAGTGAAGGGAGTGCTTTTCAATTGATTTATAGATTGTGGTCTACATTCAATAAAATCTGCATCAGGAAAGGCACTGTGGAAGAAATTCAAGCAGAAAGATTTATTTTTGGAAGTATACTTATAAAGATGTTTTGATTTTATTATTTGCGCACATCACACCTGAAATGACAAATTCTTAATGTTTCACAAAGAGATTAGTTACATTATTCTAGTGATTAAAATCATGGTTTAAATGTGTACAATAGATTTTCATAAACAAAAGCCATGATCCTCTATGCACACACATCCTAAAACTTAGATAACTGGTATGTTTTACAATATACTCAGATATCTTTATTATTCACTTCACTAGAGGGACCATTCACTAATCTGTGTAGCCATAGAGAAATTTGGATATTGAAAATTTCTGAAACATACATTTAGGCTTTATGGAATAAACTGCATGTGTCCATTAACAAATGCTGTGAGACATGAGACGCAGTATTTTTTAAGTACTTTTAGATTGGCTTAATTGCAGAATCTCATTATCCTATAGGTTCTTGGTATTCATCTCTTTATGATGAATATAAAATCTAAATATTTACAACCATAAGTGCAGCCTTTTTGTCTATATTATAATAGATAAATTATACTATAGCAATTTGATCACTTATCATGGGTACTTTTCTTGCCATTAAATCTAACTTCTACAGTTTCTTTAGTATCAATCTATTTGTTCCAAAAACAAAATACTTAAATCCTTTAAAAATGTCTATTTTTTGCATATTTATAGAATATGCATTTTACCATGGAATTTGAAGTATAATCTGAATTGCTAACAGAAATGTGAATTGTACCATTTCCATCCAATTGTATCTTTAATTGTCGATTATGTTAATGTAATGCAGAGTTCATGGTCCACATATTGGATGTTAGAAAATTCAAGTAGTTTCAGATTGCAGAGGGATGATTGACTACAGTATAAATTTTTATGGTGAGCCATTTTGTCCAGCAGTAACTTGCCTTTAAATCCTGTGTTCTTAATTAATGTTGCCACCCTATGGCAAGTTTCAGATTTATTTTAATTAGTATCCACATTAGCTACAAACACAAAAATATTGTGCAGCCAATAGTGATGAAGAAAACCATATTTTAAATATGCTGAATATTTCAGTTTAATTGATTTGTTATGGAGGAGGGGGTATGAAGCAATGGACCCTGTAAATGCAGACTTTAGGAGTTGCATGATATTTCTAGTAATACAGCCAAGGTATTTCTTAATACAGTGTGTGGAAAATACAGCCTCTGTGCCAGAAAGTCACCAAATTCATGTAGGTGTTTTACTAGGGTGTCTATGGAAATGCAATAAATTTACAGGGTCTGTAGAAAGTTTACAATCAATCAGACATCTTTTTGCCAGATCTGTGGCAGTTAATGAGTAGCTGTTACAGCTAGACTGAATTTAATTAACTAACTTTGAGCAAACATTACATTCATAGTTTCTTTCTAAGAGAATCACACTGCAAATATGTATTTAATGGCCCGAGAAACAATTCTGCTAAATTCCTTGGCGATTACATTCCTCTACAAACATCAATATTTTTCATATGTGATTGGCATTTTTATTTTAAAATTCTATCCTGAAAAGCAAAGGATAAAGATTATTCTGATTAAATTAAACTGATGAGGAGTGACCATTTCCATTGCCCAAAGTTGCTTGAATTCAGCAAAGCAATCATAACAAATGATTTCCCCTTTTAAAATGGCAAATTTCAGTTTTCTCTCAAATGTGTAATCCTCAAGTGTACTGAACCATCTAGTAGTGTATTGTTGGAGAAATCAGTGTTGTAACATTGCATTCTTTCACCACCAGGGGGACACCAATGCTTCTCCTTCCTGCAGTACTGCCTGGGTAGGATAACATTACTGGCCGGCTTGTGACTTATAGCTGTGCTCAATAACTTTTAAATGAGTATATGCTACAAACAGTGTCTTATTTATGCGCTGTATTTTATACTTAATCAGCTGATTTATTATTAATAGACAGCAAACTAGCAGGGTTGGAGTTTTTCAGTAAAATGTTTAGTCAATCCTATCTTCTATCTAAAATTTGCAAGTAATTAAATCTCTGATTAAACATCTGAAAGGCTCTCAACTTTCAATAATGGATGGCTATGCACAAGATACATAACAGCTTAATCATATGGTTCTTTTAACCAGATAGTATGTTTACTGTAAAATCCTTATTTCAATAATTTAGCTTCTTTGTTTCATGCTTTTTGGAAATCTTGAACCATCCTTTATGATGTTTGGCAATGTAATTGGTCAAAAATGATAGTGTAAAGTTCCACTATTTACAATTATAACCTATAATGGGCATTTGAGAATTTTTGAGGGGAGTGAGGGGAAGAATAGGATTTTGTAATGCTTAGTGACTGTTCTCTCAGCTAATGTTAGTTGATGAGAAAAGAAATAATGGAAATTGGATAAGTGAAGCGTCTGCCTAAATGAAAATTCCAGATGCAGCAAAGTGAGAAATATGCAGTGAGCACTTTAGTGAAACGAAATTGTAATCGAGATAGTCAAAGGCCACTATATCATAAATTAATAACTGAGTTTTTGACTGTTTTTTAAATTTCCAAAAAATACAGTGGATTCCGGTTAATTGAGACACATCCGAACCAGTACATTTTGGCCCAATTAAGTGGCTGTTCCAATTAGCCGAAGATTCATGGAAATAGTTAAAAAAGGTATATTTTTTTTTAAAAACTGAGTAACAAATTATGTATTTAAATGAAATACAGAACAAAGTTCTACCAATACTACTGCAGAACTCTAAAATTGTATTAGTTCCTAGTGCTTATCAACAGAGGAGTTCATCTACATCATGTTCTTTTGACCGTTGATGAACAAAATCAGTGCAGATAATGGACTGCCTTCATACAATGCTTTTGATGATTGCATCTTCCAAATCTTCATTTGCATTGTAACATTCAAGATGTTTGTAGATAACTTCTAACTTGAAGTAGTGAAATGGTTTCATTTTTACTCCTGGCTGTTTCTGACATCAGGCCTGAATGCTTGAAACCACAGTGAGCTAAACCATTCTGAATTGACTTACTGATTATTTCTCTCCAAATATCAGTCACAAAAGTCACTGCTTTTTGAACACAGTACACACAACTGATGCTGTTTAAAAACTGTTCGCTCAAAGCATGGTGTTTTGTCTACTGGCTACTAAGTGCGAATTGACCCTTGTTGGAAGCTGTTCAGTAACAGTCTCCTGTCCCAATTAAACAGCATAGTATGAAAAATAAACAAGGGGAATCCCAGCAATTTTCACAGATTGCTGCCCCAATTAATCTATGGCCCAATTAACCAGAATTCACTGTATTTATTTCATCCTGGGAGGAATTGAGGTGTTTTAAATAAATAAAACATAAAAACATGCAAGCATGTAACTATTTGAATTGTGCTGTTGATTTTTTATTGTAATTTTTAATGCAACAGTTCAATCTAAACTTGGCAAATTCTGGTACAGCACAATTCTTGATCTAGTAAGAGTCTTGATGCTTACCAACAATGCCCAATGAAGTTGACTATCTGTCATTAATTGGAATTGCACAAATTTTTAAATATGTTAATTATCCAGAAAATTTATAGGTCACCCACACTAATGAGGTGCCATTGTAACTAATGAAATAGACCAGTAAATTTAAAGAACCTCTGACACACATAATAATTGTGTTAAATTCTGCAAGGATGCCCTAATTACTATGTGTTTGCATGTATGTGTGATTTGATACGTGCTTCATCTCCTCCCCTTTTATTTTCACTTTCTACTTAACCAAAAATGATATTTAAAAGCTTTGTTCTAAATTATAACTGATGTTATCACCTGTATCCTCAATGTGCTGACTGTTGCTTGCCTATAGTTCCATCTGCATCATCAGCCCTCTGGGATCTTGCTTATGTGGCCACTTTTCCTATGTGAATGTGGACGCAGTTTACAAGTTATTGAATGTACAGGGAATATTACTTGAGCACGGTGATGTTTTTTCCTCCATGCCTTTCCATTCTTCTCTCCAATCAGTATTCAAAATTTCTAGTGAGATAGCACTTTGGAGTGGGAACCTTGCCTCAACTCTGCCCAGGGTAAAGCCGATTGATTATAGTATCAAAATTTTCTGCATTATAGATCAGCTGAACCCTTGCAGATCAGTTTGGCTATGTACTCCACTAGGTACTACTTAGCCGGTTAACAACCAAAGAAGTTTTAATTTCAGAATATATCAGTGGCTAAGGCTGGGGAAAAGACAGTGGTGTGGAGGTGTGAGTAATGAGCTTTCTAGGTGATCACTTTGCATTCACTCAGCCATGTCTAATTTTTGTTTTCTGGAAATATAAAATAAAATATGGACTGTGTGATACTTGTATTATAAGTGGTGTAAAATTGACTTGTGGAACAGCATCATTAGGATCAAGCTTTCTTTAAAAACAATATTTTGACTAGTACAGGTTGCATAGAACTAACTTAAAGTAACCAGTTGAGTTGTCAGAAGTTTGAACTCTGCCTATTTTAGTTTTTTTGCACTCTGGTAATTTCTGTGTGAAAAGATGTCTTCTCCAATACAGATGAGTTATCCTGTACTCCATCTTGTGATTTGTTTCATGGGTGATCTGAGACCTTTGGTTTGAAAACACGATGAATTCTGTTAATTGTGTGACATAAATTTGTCGACTCTTTCATTTCTGACATTTTTGATAGTTTAATGAAGGCTTACACTACTATATTTTAATTCTGTGGACTAGAGACATATTAAGGTAGGATAAAGAAAGGAATTGAGCGCCAATAGAAAACAAATAAAACTGCAGAAGCTGGAATCTGAAACAGTAGAAATGCTTTAAGAATTCAGCATTCAAACAGCATCAGGGGAAACAGAAGCCAGTCAACAGTTCAGGTCCTTGGTTCTGAGGAAGGATTACTGACCTAAAATGTTGACTGGTTTGTCATTCCACAGATGCTTCCTGAGTGGCAGAGCTCTTTTAGCAATTCTGTTTTTGAATTGAGATATAATTTTGACTTCACTCAAGTTGATTTTAATAATACCGCTAATTAGCAAAACAATTCTGTTGAATATCATGATGTATGTTTTGTTTTACATTTCCTCTTAAATAATTTGTTTTCATTGTATCCATTGAGTTTGAAAACTAAGTTTTTGTGAAATTTGAAGCCCTTTCTTCCAAGTTATTTGGATTGTTTGAAGAATTGTATTGCTACCAGCAGTTTGCCTTCTAACAAGTTTTAAGTTTTGCCTCAACGTTGTACAGATTGCTATTATAATAACAATTTAGATTTTGCAATCTCGTTCTCTTTGCTTAATTTTTGACAAACTTGTATTTAACACAATGGGGGGAATATTTATGATAATCATGCTGGAAAACTAAAGCTGCACAGAAATCACTTGGTACTAGAAACATTCTAGGAATGTTTAACTTGGTTTCAAGGGTGTATAATCTTTATTTTCTGATGTGAGGCTATTGAGTAAATTATGCCCAATATAAAGTCTGTAATCTTTGTTAAGCCTAAATTAAAATATCTCATCTGGTGCTATCTGCATAAGTGACACACCCTGGAGCCCTAGTTGAACACTGAAGAAGCTATGGAGGAGAAGGCACAATCTTGCACATCTCTGGTCTTGTCCAGCAATTTTCTTCTTTTTTCACGTGCTGTATAATTTTAATTTTACTCAGTGCAGTCTCTTTAAGCTTCCTAAACTGCATGCTGTATATCCATATAAGAAAGTTTCAGGATTTCTTGCTGTAGCTTGGCAATACATCTCATTCCCACCAATTTGATGTGTGTGTGTGTTGAAGGATTGTGGGAAATTTCTGAAAATCTAATAGTATACTCACCAAACCAGAATTGAGAAATTTTCCAGAAACTGAACTCCCATGCTTGGCATACAGATAATCATTTCCACAATTCAGTGGTCTAATGTGTGTCCATGTCATGATGTAATTTTAAAGTTGCAGCAGCAGGTCTTCAGATATCGATGAATCCTAGTGTGTGCTCAGAATGTTGGTGTATAATTTATCAGAAGTTGTCAATTGGACCAAGCCAGTATAAAAATACTTCTGTGTCATGCACAGTCATGTGCATAAGAAAACTTGCATTTGACAACATCCAGTTGTTTTAGAGTGTTGATACCCAGCTAAATTATTCAATGTTCCCAGTATTCATCTTGTTGCTGCAATTGGTTCAGATATTACATTAAA